>NW_026526991.1:45116271-45741271 GCF_024362965.1 Panthera pardus | reverse complement strand
GTTATCCCGATTAGCAACAAACCATCCCACCAAAAAATAGAATACATATATGTTTTAGTCTACATGGAGCTTTAATAGGAAATTTTAGCCTACACTGTACTGAATAAAAGGGGTCTCTGAAAAGAAACTAAAACAAACCTTTGCTTCCTTTCTTATAAGGAAATAACCTTATAAATAGATCATTAGTTCTATTCTACTATTAAAATTCTAAACAACATCTAATTTCAGCTTTCTTATGCCCTATGTATAGCTATATTCACTTAACACAGTATTAACCAAAAAAAAGTAGCTCCACTGTACATTATGGAATTTTTCATTCAGTGAATTTCCAACTAATCAAGCAAAACATTAGATATTATTATAATTACATTTTTTGATCTTTCTTCTTTAATATGTATTAAACCTTAACATTTCTTCAATTTTGCTTCAATGTTAATTTTTCTTAAATATAAGAATCAAAATACACATTTATCTTAACTGAACCTTAAAGGGCTCTGTTCCTAGATTTAAGAGATAAGCAGGAAACACGGTCAAGAATAACATTAAATGCTAGGAAAGTGGTCCTACAAAGCTCTCTTGATAAAAAACAGGAGTTTTACTGTCATTTTTCCAAGTCCCCTTCTTTTGTACAAGTATCTAAAGAAAAAAGTTTTAAGTTCTTACCCTATTATGAAATTCATAGTTGGACCAGTAATCAGCACTGCTAAAAGGAATGGGGTATCGGGCAGGGACTGTAACCAAACATCTATTCACTAAATCAGTAAAAAATTTGAATTCTTGGACTTTGTTTCTGGATCCAGCAGCTCTATTATTGGCAAAGACAAGATAACTGCCAAAAGAAAAATATTATAATTTAGAATAATTAAGGCAGCGAGTCTCTCACTCAGAAAACTGATCACCCCTTTCCCCCCACCATATCCCCTTATTCCAAATCCCATTCTTATTAAGAGGAACTAAACTTACTCCATCCAAATCTTCTGCACTATATCAGATCTCATGGCCACCCCTAATGCTGCCTCATATGCCTCCACTGTCTCTTTAATACTTGATTGAAGAGGATGACAAAGGCTGTTTTAAAAATGAAGGAAAACAATGTATGTCTACAGCTCACTTCGATTAGTAAAGGAATGACAATATATATTTAAGCATCACAGATATAGAATGGAATTCTTCTTTTGATGTTTCTTCTTTAATAATGTATAAACCTTTAATAATGTATAAAGTATGTCCCTTCAATTTTGCTTCAATGACTTTAGCATCAAGTTAACTTTAACACAAGGTAATTTGGTAATAAATAACAAATGCAAGCCTAATATGCAACATTTCTCTCCATGTTAGATAATGTCTCACCAGTAAATCAGCCACAAATAAGGAACCTGGTGGTTAAACAACTCATCATCAAAAGTCCCTTTACATAAACGGGCTGGAATGTCAAGTGGTCCTGGGATATTTAAAAGATACCTGGAAAAAAACAAACAAAAAAACACTGTTGGAAATTATGCCTATGCACACATGGATTACTAACACTTAAGAAAAACAGAAACAAAACAAAACAAAAAAGACCTCTGTTTCAACTTAAATGTCCTTGAAGTATACTTTATTTTCACATGTATACCATACTGCTTTGGTCCCATCTCTAGCATCACACAGTCTATTATTTTATACCTACACGAGTAACTCTTCAAAAATGAATTCATTCTATGCCCCAGCCCCAAATTAAATAAACCACCATAATCATCTAATCAAAAACAGAGAACAAATGAGATTACTATGTATCTAAAATTTCTCCACAAAATCGATACATTTAAAAAAAAAAATTATTTAAGAGTTATAAAAGTTGATATCTGAAAATAATCTCTTCCTCACATATACACACATAGCCTTTTAGATATATCAAAGTGTATTCGGTAACATATCGGTCCATAAGGTACTTGTTAGAAGAGGTCCATAATCAAGTAAAACTGGGAAATACTGAAAATTATAGTACACTCTTATAAAAAGCCACAATAGAGTGTTTAATAGCATATTAAAGATTCTATGAAGTCAATCAGTAAAGAAATCTATTTGACTCTCACTAATTTAGGTCTCTCCCCAATATATCTGAATTTTTGTGTACATTTACCAACATCTGTAGGGACAATGTTTTTAAAGGAAATACATTAATCTCAACAATGACAATCTAGTGTAACTAATCTTGGATTTAAAAAGTATTTCAAGAAAAAAAAATTATTGCAAGGAACTCAGTTTTAATGGATTAGAGAAACTGTATGGAGGCAGAGGGCAGGAGGAACCATAAGCAAGAGAAAAAAAACAGGACATTTAGGAGTCAGGTTATTATCCTGCTGATGACTTGGCCTTAACTAGCTGTATTACTGTCATTTAATCACTTGACTTCTAAGGATACTAGTTTTGTCAACTGAAAACTGAGGTAAGAGGAGATCTAATCTATTTAAGACTCCATCCCTAAGCTAACTTCAGTACACTGAATAAAATCCCCTGGTTAACTTCTGTGGCTATCTACTAATCTCCAAATTGATTTGAAACACATGAAAATTACCTTATCTAGTTCTTTTTATTAAAAGTTACATAGAAAGGGAAATGATAGAACCCAACTCCATGTAAATATTACAACACATACAAAATTCTTAGTATTCTATTTCACAATTTCTACTCATGAAATAAAAAAAAAATATTTTGAACCTATTAAGAGCATCAACTTACCGTGTTAAATAAATCTTGACTCTATTTATAAATTAAAAATTTTTTTTATCAACATCAATAAGAAGTATGACAATGCTAACAACTATCTCACCTACTGCCATTCTCCTAATAACTGACTCAAAAAAGATTTCCTAAATGAACAAAAAATGCACACTGTGTAAATAAGGTCTTCAGTATTGTCTAAACTAAGCACAAGATACCTTTTCCTTGTAACTCTTGGTGTATTATGAATTATGACTATTCCCATGAAACATTTCATAAGGCAAGGTGACTTAGTAAACAATAGAAGATTATTAGGAGGCAGCCCCTTTCCAAATTTTTATTGACAGTTATTCAGTCTCCTTCATTAAGCTGACATCAAGAAGATCTGAAGATCTTTGATTAGTTACCACAGCAGAAACTGGCAGCATCTTCTTTTAAGCTAAACCAATTACCTCCATGCCCAAGGGAAGATCAGAACGAGCAAGTCTGTAAAATGTTCAGCTTTAGATCTGTCCTGTGCCTAAGTTTGAGACATTAAAGCAATCTAACTTGACAGAGACGAAGTCAGCATGAGGAAGCTGAACAATCTCTAAGTTTCTTACAGATAGTTTACTTATTCTCCATTATTTTGTATTTTAAATTATTCTTTCGTAATTAACTGTAAGATATTAATCTAGATGTAATAGAGCAGAAAGAATTTCAGAAACAGTACTAAAGTCACTATGTCAATAAACTGGTTACCATAAGAGGACAGACATAAAGACTCAAGTCTAGGAAAAGAATAGTGGCCCCAACTTTTGCCAAATCTCAAGTAAAACTGATATTCTAAGGTAGATGGACCACTGAATTAACAAAATGTGGGTTACTTTTAGAAAATGTTTTCATATAACACTGCTACACTGTGGGATAAGCAGGGGAAGCACCTAAGAAAAGAAAAATATTTGCAAGCTTTTAACTTACATATTTAAAACCAAAACTTTATCTGCACTATTTTCTACAACAAAAATTTTTAGGAGATATTCAACTTAGGTCTTCCTTCTCTCAGTTCTTCCTAACATAAAATGATAGAGTATGTTATGATAAAATATTTTCTTTTTGATGCTGTTTGATTTGGGATCAGCAAACTTATTTTTGTAAATAAAGTTTTATTAGCATACAGCCATGCTCATTCAGTTAGCTCATTCATTTATATATTGTCTATGGCTACTTTCTTCCTAAACAGCATAGGTAACAAGAAGTGATAGACCACACAGCTTGCAAGCCTATTTACTATCTAGCCCTTATGAAAAAAAGTTTGCGAGGCAGGTGGGTGGCTCAATCAGTTAAGCATCTGACTTTGGCTCAGGTCATGATCTTGTGGTTCATGAGTTCAAGCCCCGTATCAGGCTCTGTGCTGACAGCCCAGAGACTGGAGCCTGCTTCGGATTCTGTGTCTCCCTCTCTCTCTGCCCCTCCTCTGCTCAAGCTCTGTCTCTCTCTCTCTCTCCAAAATAAACATTTAAAAAAGAAGAAGAAGAAAGAAAGAAAAGAAAAGAAAAAAGTTTGGTGGAACACCTGAGCATACAACTCTTGGGTCAAAGGCTCAGGTCATGATCTCAAGGTTGTGGGTCAAGCCCTGTATTGGGCTCTACGCTGAGGGCTCTGAGCTGAGTGTGGAGCCTGCCTGGGATTCTCTCTCTCCATCTCTCTCTGCCCCTCCCCCATCTGTGCGTGCTCTCTCTCACTCCCTCTCTCTCAAAATAAATATTTATAAAAAAAACAACAACTTTGCTGACCCCTATAGGGATGGGGAGGAAGGGAAGAGAAGTCCACCCAGAAGTAATTCCTCAGGATTGGCTGTGGCCTCCTATTATTGTTAGAGTAAGAATTCACAACTAAGCAAGCAAAGGCAGTAAATATAGAGCTCTCTGGAAATTACTGAGAAAGTGGTTGAAAAAGATTGCCTGAAAGCTTCCCACTCAATATTTCAGAGGCTAGAGCAATTCTCTTTAGATTTTAAGAAAAAGTAAAAAGCATATTATTTACATCTACTTGAGCTCACCAAATAAATTAAAATTCATTTTTTCAGAAATCACTGAGATTGTCTCCGATAATTCACTGCTATAGTATTAAGTACTAAAATGAAAAATAATAAATTAAAAGCAGGATGAGTCACCATGATGTTAATATAAGCCTTCCTTTGTTAGTGTCTCTACTCCAAGGAATGCGTATTACCTCTTTTCTCCATTTTTATTAAGTTCTACTGCCCTCATAATAGTTCTATAAGAATGTTCAAGTATTTTTTTACATCAGTCTAAAATATAATCAACCCACACAAAAAAATGTAGTTTTTCCACTAAACTATACTCTCTTTCTTCTATAAGTCAAGAGTTCTACAAACTTACCGAAACAGATCCAAGTTACTATATTTCTCAAACCCAGGTTTAAAGAAGGATGCAATAAATTTCCGCAAAGATGGAAGAAGATTATCTCCTTGATTCTATTTTTTAAAAAGAGAGGAAGGATATACATTAGACTTACAGTGTTTAATTACATCATTCAAAGGAGGAGGGCACCGGGGTGGCTCAGTTGGTCACGCGTCTGACTCCTGATTTAGGCTCAGGTCATGATCTCATGATTTTTGAGTTCGAGCCCCAAGTCGGCATGGAGCCTGCTTGGGATTCTCTGTCTCCTTTTCTCTCTGCACAGCCCACCCCCCACCCTGCCTTTGCCTCTCAAAAATAAACATATAAACATTTAAAAAATTCTTTTCAAGGGAGGAAAAAGCCCTTAAAAAAAAAAAACACTGATCAGATTAAGTTTCTTGAATAGGTGGAGGTAGAGAGAACTTCTACATTTTGATCTCCAATTAAAGTCAACTAACCATTAAACAGCTTAACACCCGATATACCATATCCACCAATTGTCTAATAAGCTTCTATTACATGTTTAGCACTGTGTGAGGTGTGTTGGAGGCTCTAAATCTGGTTAAGACATGATTCTTGCCCTCAAAGAGTAGAGTATATAAAGCAGCTATCAACAAAATTACAAAGCACTATAATAAGGGCAATGGCAGAACTATCCACAGAATATTTATAGCAAAGACAGAAGGAACATATAACACAGTCTGCAAAGGGAAAAAGGACCAGGAAAAGCTCCTTGGAGAGGCTGATGCCTGAAACATATTAAAGGATGAATAAGAAAATGTGAAACACAAAAACATATTTAAGAATTTTGAGGCTTTTTTTTTTTACCTGTAGGATGAAGAATTTGCACATATGATAAAAAATCTCTGCATTCTGAGGATTTTTTTCAAATGCAGTAAGCCACACTGCTCTGGCTTTGTCGTGCTGATTTGTTTGCAAATATAAAGCAACAAGGGCTTCCAACAATTGGCAGTTCATGGGACACGTTTCCAATAAACATTTACAAAGCTCCACTGCAGCCTCATACCTTTAATAACAAAAAAACATGTCTAAACACATGAGAAAAAAAATCAACTTTTAACGCACAGTTAACTGCTTGTCGATTAAGTTTTACCTCTCTAGAAGCTGGTGCAGAGCAATCATGTTTGTGTAAAGTGGAACACAGACTTCTACTCTTTCCTCAACAGTATGGCTCTCATCTGTGCAAGCTTTCACAGCATCTATCCAAAAACATCACAATAACAGAAATCAAACATAAAATGAATTATCTGACTATGTTATTTAAATTCTGGGAGATTAATACAACATGGTGGCCTACCCTTTTGCTTGCCCATAATCTTATTCATCTTTACTCCAGAGGTATTTTTAGGTATCTCCAAACTCCCTAAAACTCAACCTCTTACCCTCACATTCTTGGTAAGAATAAAACCATTCAATATGAGCTCTCACACGTATCAAAGGTTTCACTTAAGTGTCTCTGCATTTACCTAAATTTCTTAAAACTGGTCTCAAAAAAAAAAAAAAAATCATAGAATGAATTATCTTTTGGTTTTTCTTTGACCCAATTCAAGAGGCCTTGCTCTCTGTTATACAGCCATTTAATTGTCTTCCCCTAAACTAGATCCTTTCCTTATTCCTTCAAAACACGTTTCCCTTGTAAAGAGTCCTTTACTTGATCCTGCTGGGTCTTAGAGAATGGTTCACTGTTTTACTTTGCACAGCTGTTACCATTTCCTCCTTTGCTCAGTGGTAGTATGATTTCCCAGATAGAGTGTCATTCTGAAACTGCACTTCTGACGTTCACTTACAAAAATCATCTAAACAAACCTAAAGGCCAATACTACACTTGCTTCATTCTCAATTGATAATGTTCTTCCTCTTCTTCTCAATTTTTTTCTTCCCTATGCTATCAAGAGTTTATTTACATGTCCTCTTGGTCTCATTCATTGACTCTTCTCCTTCACCCCTGTTGCTATAGTCTTAAGTTTCCATTTTCTCAGAGAAAATATTTCATAGCTTCAACTACTAAAAAATTTACCGCAAGAGCACATTAAAAACTGTGAAGCACTTTATAATATAGTAGCTCCTACATTAATAACTTTCAAATCATTTTTCTATCCATAATCATCCACTTAAGGTCCACTTCCTTATTTCCTTCTGCCAGTAAGTATTTCCACTTGAATGGCCAATTACCATTCACAAATACTACTCCTACTACCAAAATCAGTCTTCCCAAATTTACTTGTTTTCTATTAATACACTTTTTCCCTCAGCCTCAAAACCCTGAAATCATCTTTGACTATTTCTTCTCTATTTCCCTCACATCTGCATGTGAGAACTTCAAATGTCTCCAATAAACATTCCCTCTTTCCCAGGTTCTGTTTTTTGTGCTTCACTTATGGCCATCAACTTCTGGTTTTCCTACCTTTCAAATCATTCCTCTTCAGCACATTCTTCCTTTCTTCAAGAACCTTGACTGTCATCAAGTCTACCACTTACAAAGTTCAGGAAAATCTGATATCATTCCACTTACCGAACTTAATTTCTACTGTTCTCTAGCATAAAACTCTTGCTTTGATAAGAACTCTCCCTTCTTCTAATCTCCCTTCAAATCCACTGCACCAATTTCTACTTGTTGCTTTTTATTAACTTAGCTCCCTTAACAGGAATGTCCTGCTTTTCCTTCCTTTTCTTTGGTTTATTCACTAAATATTTACTAAGCACTTAGTATGCTGCAGACATTATAGGTCCTTGGGAAATACAGAACAAATAAGACCAGGGTCCCATCTTTGAGGAAGCCAACTATGTCACAACAGAATCAGCTTCACAGTCCAGTTCCAAGTCTTAATTCTTCTGCAAAGACTTCTTTCATCATGCCAACCTACAATAAGCTCTCTCCTTTGGGGTTATGACCTGCACAATATAATTCTATACATCACAAATCTCTGTCTCTTCTGAAGCACAGAATTTAGACTATATACCAATACAGTTACATGGTCTCATACATTTAATAACTGTATCAAATGGATAAATTTTATCTTGTGACTAGGCTACATACTTCCTATTAGAAGGGAATAAGCTTTGTCCTTAACTGTTGTCCATAGCTGATATACCATTTAGCATATGGTAGTACTCAAACTCATTGACTAATGAAGAAAACATTAGTTACTTGAAAAGAGATGATATAACCTTTTAACTATCACCTTGATGGATTGTTTTAAAAAAATTACCTGGTTCTCTTATTCAATCAACTCATTAAATCTACATAATATGTTTTATCTACATATTTAGCCACAATCAAAAAAAATATTTAAGGTAATATAGTTCCTGGCTTTCATAGATGCCAAATGTCCATCTTATGTGACTCAACCCTTAATCTTTTAAGCATTGATATACTACTAAAGTGTTAAACTACAGCTTGAAATATGTAGATACAAATTTGTTCCAATTAATTATGAAGCATCATAATAAGGGGTAAGTTGATGTTCTAAATAACTTATAAACATTTGCACTTACCTTCGAAAACTGCTAGCAACATGTCAGGATTAGTCTTTACATCTTGAACTGTTTGCCATGGCATTACAAATGATTCTGTGTTAACAATTCTTGAAGGATTGGCATTAGATGGATCGTAAAATTTTGAAGGGAGAACGTTGAATTCAATAAGATGTATGTAGGCCAGCCATGCCAAGCATCGATCACTTGTTTTAAGGTATTCAGCTACTATTCCACCATTAGCTGATTTCAGTGCATTCTAGGTAAAATGAAAAAACAGCCTGTGTTTTTAGAAATAATGACTCCTATTCTTAGTAAGATTCAAATGTAAGGGCAAAGAAGAATACAAGGGTCGTATTTCTTTGGAGTGGTTCTTAAATATCTAAGTCAAAATTTGACAGCTGCCAATTTTTTTTTAATGAAAAAACTCTTTAGAAATGTCAATACAGATTAATATAATTTTTCCTCTAAGATTTATAAGCTAATTACTGAAAAAAATTCAATTTATCTGTACATTTTTAGTGTCTCGACATTCAAAATCTAGTAAGACAAAAACAGTAAAACAACAAACAAAAAGACCCACCATACCCATACAGGAGATTTTCACTATGGACTAATTTTTTTTCCTTATTGTCTGAATACTGAAGTTTATTCTGGTGGGTACTTAACATACGTCTTCATTTAAACCTCATAAATAATCTTAAAAAGGCATTATCCCCACTAAGCAAATGAGGAAACAGTCATAAACTGACCCAACTCTACACAACTTACTGATAATAAGTGGCAAAACAAGGATTCAAATCTAAAGCCTGTGTGCTTATTAAACAGCTAATCTGTAATGTTTCAGACCTTTAAAAAATTCTCTATAAAATGTAATTAAATGCTATGATAAATGTTTACCTGTAAAACTGCAAGTGCACTCTGGCACCTTCCAGTAAATATGTGCAGCTGAACTCTAAACAAGAGAGCCTCTAAGAGCTGAAAGGACAGAATATCTGATGCTTCCCGCTTGGCTGCTCCCATCAGAAACTCCACCATTCTTTCACATACATAATCCTTTTCTTCAAAGGTGCTTTCTAGGTGCAGAAACTGCCCAAAGGGGTTTCATATAATTAATCCTGCTTCATAAAAATAAACTGTAAAGCTACAGATTTTCCACAGTTCATTAAATGTCATATTAAATCTTCAATTTCTGCAAAAAGGATCATTATAAATACGTGTAAACCCATCTTCCTGGGGCACCTGTCTGGCTCAGTCAGTACAGCAGGCAACGGGTGATCTCGGGGTTTTGAGTTCAAGCCCCATGTTAGGCAAAGAGCTTACTTAAAAAAAACAAAAACAAAAACAAAACCATCTTCCAGTACCATATCCTAGATTTCCCATTCTACAAGTTAGAAAGTAGAACCAAATGAAAACTAAAATCATACAGATGTACTCTTAGAATTACCACTGAAGCAAATTCATCTTTCCCTTCCTTGAATCAACAAAGTAATGGCAGCAAGACCATGACAAATTTACGAAATTTCAGGTTGCTGGTCAAGTACTATTTACATTGCTCAGGTTTGAGCACAAATTTTGTACATAAATATTGTACACAAATTCTGAGAACAGCATTCATATTAGATATATGTAGCAAAATAATTAAAAAGCCCTAAGAAATTAAAAGACCCCTTAAAGACCAAACAACTTTAAGGAAAAACTTCACACCCTATAAAATCTTATGGCAATCAATAGCATTAACTTTGGCACAAGGCTCCAGGTCAAAAATCAAGCATCTTTCACTGTCCAAACCTATTTGGTACCTGAGTTAGGAGAGAGAATGGCAAGTTCATTCATTAAGGGATAGCATGTTATCCAAATCTCTCTGTTCTGAATTTCAGTTAGCAAATAAATGACAGATCTGACAGTTAATACATTTATCTAAAAGTTTAGCTAAAACTTATGGTTGCTGAGTTCAGCTGATAAAAGTTCAGATATTAATAAATATTCATTCTACAAGTGGATTAATTATAATTTTAAGTTTAAGCATGGGTAGGAAACATCCCATTGTCTCAGAGAATAAAGGACTCATTTTTTCACCAAATCTCTGTATCATGGTAAAGTTCAGTATTAGTATGAATTTACAGATTAAGATTATTTCCTTAAGTAATGAGGATAGATAATAAAAAGACCAAAATGTTTTCTGACATTCATAAAAATGTTACATGAACACAGTAAATTAAAAAAATATTTTTTCAGGTGCTTTACAAAAAAATTCACGTTGCCCAAACCAAAACTGCCAATGAATAGGTAAGTGTAAGATGTTTTAAACCGTTTATGTTTTTTCCTTACCAATAAGGTTAACAAGAAAATTTACCCCTTCACTACATATTTTCTTCTTATTTTAAATTTAGTCCTGACCCATGAGTGGTTTTGAAGTTACAGGACACTGAAAAGTCATTATATCTACCTGCAGATAAAGCATATGACTTTATTAAGCTATGCATCAATATTTAAGATGATCCAAAGAATTATAATAACACATACACATACACTATGCTATCTATTCTACTCACAGTCCAAAAACTTTGATAGTCAGGAGCATATTCAACAGCTGTTTCACACATTTCCTGCACTTCTTCCTTGGTTCCTCTTTTTGAGAACAATCTGAGGTAATGGCACCAAATTTCTGGATTGTCTTTGTTGTTTTCCAAAGCTCGAGCCAGAACATTTAAAGCAGAATCCAAGGACTCTGAACATAGCCTACATAAAAGAAAAAAACCAGGAACATCTTTTTTAAAAAATACTTCAAGATACTCTTAAATCAGGCTGATCTAATGAGTCAACTTTAAAGTTTCATTTAAAAAAAAATTTTTTTTTAATGTCTATTTATTTTTGAGAGAGAGTGAGACAGCACGAGCAGGGGAGGGGCAGAGAGAAAGAAAGACACAGAATCCGAAGCAGGCTCCAAACTCCACACTGTCAGCACAGAGCCCAATACGGGGCTCAAACCCACAAACTATGAGATCATGACTTGACCTGAAGTCGGATGCTTAACCAACGGAGCCACCCAGGTGCCCCTAAAGTTCCATTTTCTATTGGAACCTACCAAGAAGCTAGAAAGACCTATGACAAAGGGAGGTAGATTAGGATTTTAAATCACATCAGTCAAAAAAAAAAGGTCCTGATTTCCCACAGACCTAACAATTCCTTTTTAAGTGGATGTTCAATGAGCATTTACCAAAAAAAAAACCAAAAACCAAACAAACAAACAAAAAACCCACTGTTATAAAACCCTTAGATTATCAACTTCAAATGTACTTTATGTCTATATTTAGCAATACCTTTTATGAGTTACTCTGGTCTGGGAATGGGAAAAGTTAAACAATTCCCCCTCAAGGCCAACTACTGCCAACACAAAATATCAAAGCTTTCAATGTAACAGTTCTTTTCAACGGTCAAGGGCTTGCTATCTCTTCAAGAAGATAACTGTCTCATGATCCTATTCATAAAATAATGTACAGTTCTTTTGGCCTTCACTCAGTAAATGAGTCAGAAAAGAAAACACTGTAACTTACCCCAGTAACATGGAAATGACACACAAGGTAAGTTAAACAAGCACCATATTCAGGTATGTGTGATACATTAGCATCCCGCAGTGCTGCCTTACTAACAAAGCTTTTATACCAAGTTTTCTGACATTCAAAATAGCTTTCAAAAACTGAATTATAAATTTTCAAGTATAGTAATAAAAGACTATTCCTGATAATAAAAGAATACTCCTGTTAATAGTATCAAAAAGTTGGAGTTAGAAAATGCAGGTTTATGAGAAAAATTACTATTTACCTTATTTGAATACATGTAACACCACCCACAGAAAAAAAGCCAATTCATCAGAATTTAGATGTTCCTAGACAAGCTTTAAACCCCTAAATTAAAAACTAACATAAAACTTAATTTGTTCCATTGTGATTTTACCATAATTTTAAGAGACTATCACTACGTGCCTAACTTTAAAAAAAAAAAAAAAAACCAAAACAATAATCCTTGCACCACTCAGAATATACTGTTTTAACTAATCCTGCTTTGAAATAAGAGCCTACTGGAGTTAAAAACTGTGGCTAATTTATTACCCACACACTGAGCCACACACACAACTCAAGATCTAACCTTAAACTTTTTCTAACGGCTTTTAAACAATACAGTGCTTCTGGTTTTGTCAAAAAACAAAGACCTCATTGATTCCATGATGTAAACGTGATTACCACAGATAAAATACACTTCAAACATAAAAATATAAATGTGCAACAGTTGACACAAAGATCAGAAGTGGACCTACCCCTCATTCTGATTCAAATACTTGTATGCAAGCTTGAGCCAAAGCTGTACATGAGATGGATTTTCAAGCACACTTGCTTCTAAATTAGCAATGTCATCAGTCTCATTTGTAAAGTATCTGACATCATCTGGAGTGACAACTGTATCCAAAGCTGGAACATTTATTCGGTTCTCTGGCTGGAAGGCTGGAAAGAAAAGTATCATTAGCTTCACACTTTCTTTTATCCACAGACGAAGAGAAAACAATTGGCCTCAACTTTAAAATAATCTAAAAATCTAAATATTCGAAATATATGCAGTAGCTCATAGCTTTAAGATAGAATGGTCATATACTAGGACCCTTCTAAAAGTGAAAGGGATGTTATTAAAAACTATATCAGAGTAACAGGTATAAACTAGGATTCTGCTGGACAAACCAGAAGTATGGTCTCCCTACTTGAAGGGTAAGTGGCATCACCTGATAATTCACATTTACTAAATTAGAAAAGAAAAAAAAAGTTATAATTTATGAAGATAAAATTATCCCACTACATTTAGAAAAAAGTATTAACATAAATAAGCACATGAAAGCATATATCCATTAGATATCTGCTAATCCACATATAGTAAACAAATTATGCAAACTTTATTTTTATTTATTTTTTTGACTTTTATTTATTTTTGAGAGAAAGAGAGAGACAGAACATGAACATAGGAAGGGCAGAGAGAGGAGAAGGAGACACAGAATCTGAAGCAGGCTGCAGGCTCTGAGCAAGCTGTCAGCACAGAGCCTGATGCGGGGCTCGAACCCACAAACTGTGAGATCATGACCTGAGCTGAGGTCAGATGCTCAACTGACTGAGCCACCCAGGCGCCCCAAATTACAAACTTTAAAAAAATTAGTAAATAAAGCAGAGTTAAGATAACATAAGATATACTTGACAATACACTACTCATTCATATTTACCTTGTTTGTTCGTTTATTCGTTCTGGAAGCCTACTGCATGTCAACAAGCAGACTCAAACACAAAAAAAATACTACCCTTACCCTCAAGGACACCCAGGCAGTAGTTCTCAAGTGGGAGCAGCACTGCTCGCCTCTCCCTTGCTCAAGTATGTTGAAACCATCACATTTACTAAAGAGTGATCCCTGTATTTACTGGGCAGGGGTCATGAATACAAGGGGCAATCCTACACAATGAAGAACTACATGCATTAAAGGCCAAATGGTATCACTGTTTTAAAAAAATAGAAAAAAACAAAAAACAAAAAACTAATAAGCTTGTAGCTACACCAAAAAATTAGTAAAGCGTTAGACAAAGATGAACACCACAATTTAATGATTCAGGATCTTAAATTACTTCTTACCATACTTAATTGGTCCTGTAGACTGTTCCTCATCACTACTGAAGCTATTCTCTGAAATAGGTTTTCTCCAAAATTTTGGCTTCCATTTTCTTTTATCTTTGTAGGTTGTAAATGGAGGTGCTAAAGTAGACAGATTTCTTACAGTTTTTAAGGCTATCCACACAATACTCAAAAAAAGCTAAATTTATTCTGTTAGTCAGAAATGACACACACATATATATATTTTCTGCCCTATAGGAAGAAACATTTATTCTACTCTATAAGCATGTTTTATATATATATATAAATATATGTGTATTTTTTTAGAACATAATGCCAAAAAATTTGCTATCATACAGAAACTCTAAGGTCCTTTTGTGGGTATGTGTGTGTGAGACAGACAGAGAGATACTCACTATGGCCTTTACTTTCATTGATATTGCTAACAAGGAGCACAGCCATCTGGTCCATGGACATTCGATCTTTATTTACTCCAAAAAGTTTTTCAACGTATTTTTCTGAAATTAGAAGAATGCTGTCTTCATAAAAAGCATAAAACCATGGATTACAGAGACAAGGCTAATTAAAGAGTATAAAGTGAAGAGTAATTTAAAAATTAAAAGAAAGTATACGTTATTAGTCAAAAACATATATGCCTCCCAGAGGGCAAGGACTCCACTACCTTAATTACTATGGCAAATCCTACCACATCATGCACCCAATTTGGACTTAAAAAGAAAAAAAAGTATTTCCTGAAACAAACTAAACAAGTAAGTAAAAATTAAAGTGCCAAATTGAGAATGATCACACAGATTCAGTGACTTTACAATCACTCTGGGTTGTGATTAATACTAAATTTAATAAACACCAATTCCTTTATTTCCAGAAAACTTGTACTTTAAGGTTTAAAATTTGGCAATAAATCTGGAGAAAATCTTAACAGTATTTACTCACAATGTGTGACAGTAATCTACACTTTCTATAGTATCAGAGTGTATAAAGTCCTTTTTATTTCTTTGTAAAATATGAAACCACATTCATCTTAATTTCCATCCCTTCTCTATTTTTTAGAATAATAAAAATAGGAGTCTTTTAAAATCATTAATAAAACTGCTAAACGAGTATGTTAATATATTCTTCTAAATAAACTGAACTATTTATTTAGATGAGTTCTTCCCAAAGAACTTTCCACAACAATGGAAATGTCTTGTATCTACACTATCCTATTGGTAAGCACTTATGGCTGAGATCAAAAGCAACTATGAAGCACTTGAAATGTGGCTAGTGCAACTAAGGAAGAAATTTTAATTAACTTATATTTGAATAGCAACATGTGGCTAGTGACTACTATATAAAAGCAAATCTGGATAAAATGCCACAGATGAATGTACTGAATTATTACAACTACTTAAAGATGCCAATAAGTAAACATACAATTTTTAATTGCCTAAATTCAAGTTTTCACAACAAGAGGTCTTTAAGTACCTGCTGCAGCAGCAATTTCTTCATCAGTGCTTGTCTCTGAACAACCAATCAAAGACAGATTATATGACAGAATGTCCTGGAATAGCTGTTTTCGGCTAAGCGTATAGTCTTGTGTATGCTGCCTAAAATAAAATAACAACACAGAAAAGAGAATTATGTACATATCAAAACTAAATAACCAAGACCCTTTTAAATTATAAAATATTCACAAATAATTTAAACTACTCACCACTGACAATCATCATCATTACATGTTCCTGTTAAATCAAAACGGCAGAAACACTGATCGGGTTCAATCATATTACTGTATGATACTGAGCTCAAGGGAAGTTTTTCCTTGGTTCGATAGTATGGACTAAATCTAAGGAGGAGAAAGATAGACAGGCACATTATACTCCACAAACAATCCCTATAAAATTAAGAAATTTTTATTTTTCTCCATTAAAATTTCTATGCTTTGAGCTTACTATTTATCTAGTAACTTAATACCAAAATGAACTCGAAAAAACCAGAGTATCAACTGACAGAGACAACTACTTTTATACCTAAAACACAAAAGATCTGAAATAGAAAACAACAACAAAAATCCTTGTATTTAAACCTAGTGTCTTATCATATAATAAAACAGTATATAATATGGGCATTTCTTGTACAATTGGCATTTCTTGTGCAGCCAACAAAATAACCAGGGTTATAACTAGTGTCTGTACTACCCAATAGGTGCTTTATGATTTTATAATTAAATCCTACCCATTTAGTCTCACAAAGTCCAGAAGGCTTTAAAAAAGACATCCACAAAGCTAATCACCTAAGAATGTCTAAATCAATTTTATAAACACTAGCCAATGCATTCCTTAGAGTAATGATAAAATTCTTTTTAAAATTAAAAAATTCTTGTGGCGCCTGGGAGACTTAGTTAAGCGTCAGGTTCTTGATTTCAGCTCAGGTCATGATCTCATAGTTCATGAGATCGAGCCTTGCGTTGGGCTGTGTGCTGACACAGGTAACCTGCTTGGGATTCTCTTCTCCCGCTCTGCCCCTCTCCTGCTCGCTCATTCATGCTCTCTCTCCCAAAATAAACATTAAAACATTTTTTTTAATTCTCATTCGATTCCAGTTATTTTTCCTAAAATCCCTAATAGACAGTAATCCAGAATTCTCCACAATTCCCCAATAGCCAGAAATAAGGATTTGGTAAGAATAAACCCACTATGAGCTAAACTTTACTTCCTAATATGGTTTTCACATCTGACAACAAGACAATTTTATTTTCCCTAAAAGGACAAGTTCATTTTTCAGTCACCAAAACGCAATAATTTTTTCATTATTGTTAAACATCCAAGGTTATACTATCATTAAGATCAAGGAACAGTCCTGAAATTCAAGTTTACTGAATCTTTCTTTTATACCTGTACGACTTAAAAACTAGAAGAGGACTATGATAGGGTCTAAAAGGACATGGCTTCACTTCTGTTGTTTTACTCTGTGCTGTCACAAAATCCACATCCACAGAAATCTCCTACAAAAGAAAACAATAATTACATAAAGTAAATAAGCCTAGGGTGAATCCCAGATTTTATACGGAATATGAAATGTTCAGTTACCTGACCATGCAAGGCCTTTTCTGCAATGCCTGTGGTGGTTTTTAAAATCAGTTGTTTTAAGCTGTCAGCTTTTGAATATAATTTTTGCAATTCACCAATTTTTAACCCTAGAAAAAGTTCTGGTTTTTCTACCGTATTCTTAGCAGGTTTGTTTATGCATTCTTTGTTAGGTGTATCAGTGTGCTTAAGGTTAGGTTTAGTAAAAGAATTAGACTCTAAGAACGATCTTCTTCGTTCTCTGTTTGAACCAGACAAAATCTCATCATCAACATCATTTTCCTCAGTGTCCAGACTTAATTTATCTTGAGTCAGATCATGAAGTGATGGTTGGGGTAAAGAAAATTCAGGTTCCTCCTCCACAACTGGAGCAATATTTTGTTGTTCCTTTGCTTTAAGGGCCCGGGCTTCTTTTAGTTTCTGAATTTTCAGGGCATACTCATATTCTAGTTTTTGTAATCGTCTTTTTTCCATAGCAATTAGTTCTGCTGAATGCTTTCTTGGACTTGATATTGGAGAATTGTCCAGTCTCATCATTTTGTTTGGCTGGGGGGAAACATAGTATACATATTTTACATCACTATGATTTCATAAACAATTTTTGGTTGGTGTTATCCCTACAATACAATGCCAACAATATAAAACTAAATCACTGATGAGAATAAAACAGTTTTATAGAAGTCCCCAACAGTTATGCCAGTTAATCAATAATCTATGAAAAATAAAACAAAAAGATGAAATAAAACAACTAAAAAATTAAGCTTCCAAAAATATGGATGTCATTTAAAAACAAAGCTTTAATCTTTCAGAATATGCAGGAAAAAACGTGTTATTTTATATATCTCTTACCCTTAAAAGTATCATAAAACTTTCTCCTTTCCAAAAATAAAATATTCCTACAAACTTACTCCAAGGCGATCTTGTTCCAGTTTACGTTTTCCTATTTCTTTACTAGCCACTGCCTTTGCCCGAGCAAGCTCCTCTCCGTACTTTAGAGTCAAAGCTTTCTTAATTGTAACACGTTGTTGAACTTTGTGAATCTGAAAATATAGGATAATTCTGAAAATGTAAATGTAAATCTTAAGAGAGGACATACCTTCTCCTTAAATACAGCAGTTTTAGAATATTCAACTGAAAATAAAAATATTCCAAAATTATATCTCAATGGAAGATAATATATCGGTTACACATTTTGATGGCTTTGGTTTATGGTTTTGTTTTATAAAAAAACTTAGCCCATAAAAATGAGTAGGAATGTGAGACTACAATATCTTCATTTAAAAAAAGAACATTACTTGTTCCTGAAGCTTCTTCAAAAACATTCTGTTGACACTGAGAATTTTCTCTGTTGCCTGAAGCTGTTCTGTAAGTTTTGTAATCTTTGTTTCAGCATTTCGAACAGATTCTTTCTTCTTAGCTTCTTGTTGTACTAGATTCTTTAAAACAGACTCATCTTTCATCAAGAGAATCCTAATTGGAAAATAAAATTTTTTTCTCAACTAGTGGATGAATACCATCAGAATAAAAAATTTCCAAAGCAGTAGCTCATTTTAAAAAATATATCAATACAGATGAAAATTTAAAAGGATTAATGTTTTCATATTCACACACATATTCAAATAAACACGATTACATTTAATGAAAGCAACTACAGGTCAATATCACTAAGTTTGACTAAGGTGAATTACAGCTGAAAAACTATTACTAGTAGATGTGACTGAATCTGACCCTATAGGATTCCTGAAAAATGAGAACTTAAGGGGCGCCTGGGTGGCGCAGTCGGTTAAGAGTCCGACTTCAGCCAGGTCACGATCTCGCGGTCTGTGAGTTCGAGCCCCGCGTCAGGCTCTGGGCTGATGGCTCGGAGCCTGGAGCCTGTTTCCGATTCTGTGTCTCCCTCTCTCTCTGCCCCTCCCCCGTTCATGCTCTGTCTCTCTCTGTCCCAAAAATAAATAAAAAAAAAAAAAAAAAAAAAAAAAAAGAAAAAAAGAAAAATGAGAACTTAAGACAGAAAATTGCTATGTTTGGCTTCATTTATAATGCTCTTAATAGATACACAAATAAACATCTAATAAATATAATCAAGCACACTTACAAATCTCTTATCTATTTTATTTAAAGCTAGGCAAGCAAGGGGACAGGAAGTCTAAATTTTTAAACAATATACAGATATAAAGATTGGAACTGTGAATAAAAACAAAACAAATAAATAAACAAACAAATACAGATTTTAATTTTCTCAACTACTGAATATTATGGTAGACCATAAAATTAAAAAAATGAAAGACCTTGCCCAGGAGATATATTTCAACAGTCACAACAACTGTCATCTAAAATGAATCACAGAGTCAGAGACTATGTGATAGAATGGGGAGTAGAAATAAAAGAATTTTTTAAAACCTTTTCACTTTCTGGGGCACCTAGGTAGCTCAGTTGGCTAAGCATCCAACTCTTGATTTCAGCTCGGTGATGATCTCATGGTTCATGGGATCAAGCCCCACATCGGACTCCATGCTGACAGTGTGAAGCCTACTAGAGATTCTCTCTCCCTCTCTGTCCCTCCCCTGCTCTCTCTCTAATAAACTTTAAATAAATAAATATTAAAACCTTTTCACTTTTTATCGAAGTTAATAGAATCTAAATGAAATTTATTTTAATCTTTTTTAAAACATACACAATACCATTTCTCATTGATAATTTTGGAGATTTACAGTCACCGCAGCATTTCATTTATGAAGAATACTTTTCATATCTCTAATATCAGGGTGTGTCTTAACATTATTATATATCATAGTTTGGCTAGCAGCAGGTTTTCTTTCTTAGTGAACAAAATAATGGCATATTTTAATTGTAATTAAAATATGGTAGTTAGCACAAAGACAAATATTCAAAATACTTAATCTCCAATGTCTTATTCAAAAATAAAGAACAGGGGCAGCTGGGTGGCTCAGTCAGTTAAGCATCAACTCTTGGTTTCAGCTTAGGTCGTGAGCTCATGGTCCTGACATTGAGCCCCGCATCTGGTTCTGCGCTGACAGCCTGACAGCATGGAGCCTGCTTGGGATTCTCTCTCCCTGCCCCTTCCCCATGTGTGCTCTCATGTATGCGCACACTCTCTCTCTCTCTCACGAAATAAACTTTAAAATAAATAATAAAAGAAATAAGGAACAGAACATACTTTTGTTTACTTATAAAAATTTACATAGTCCCTATCGCCTTAATACCTCTCCTTGAGGGATTTGTGTGTGGTGCCTTGTCAAAACACTCCAAATTACATTCTTTTTTATGATTTAAAAAAATAAAGAGTACCAAGGTGGTTGTAAATTCTACCTTTTCCCCTTCACTAATTAACTATGAGTGGATTAACTTCTGAAGCTTGTTTCAAAAACCATTATTTATACACCTTTAATGATTTTTAACATTAAGAATTAATCCATCCCTGTAATCATTTTTTACTATTAATCTTTGAAGTTTAAGAATCGGTTAGTCAGTCAGTTATTAAAAACAGAATAGGGGAAGTCTAACCATCTTTGCACAGAACCTCCCCTGACATGTGTAAACCTACAGGAGGACTAGCAGAACAAAACTCACAAGTGTTGATGTTAACTAAAGCCATTTTGCTCTTCATCAACTAATGATTTCAAGGTATATGGAGCAAAAAAGATATATAGCCATAATACTTCTATCAAATACACGCTAATGGTCCTCATCAAAGACTATTACAAAAATCTGCAACTATATATGGGGACAGATGTTAACTTAATGTGGTGATCATTTCATGATATACACCTGAAACTAATATAATATTATATGTCAATTATACCTCAATAAAATAACTTCCCAAATATGCTAATGAATTAAAATGAATTCTATGACTCATGTCCATCTTATGAAGTTACACATTTTCAAAATTTTGCAACACTACTCGAACATAGTAATTTCACAAAACACGTAAGTTTAGGATTGTAACTTAATATTCACACACATTTATAGTAACACCATATTTGACTATGTGTCTTACTGAACAGACTTGGTAATGATTATTTCCAACTGAGCCCATCTTCAACAATATGGTTCTAATGAAGTTATTTCAAAAAGATGTCAAAGTTTTAAGGAAAATTCCAAAACAAGGAGTTTCACAAATGTTTTTAGCAATGAATAAGCCATGTATATATCTAACAGGAAAAAAATCTCCTCTGAAATCTTGATATTTTTATTTAAACATTAATACTATTACTTTATGTAAATGTATTATTCAACAAAATGATAGCTTTCTATGGTTTTGCCAAGTATAAAAGAATCTGTAATTATACAATATAGTTATTATTAACATTAACTGTAAAAATATATCATTCAAATATAGGAACATTTAAATATATGCCAGTACTTAATCAGATAAAGAGGCTCACCTATGTTTTTTAAGTTTCGCTTCTGCATCTGTAACCTGCTTAGTAACCATTGCTATTCTGCCAATCCCATCAATTTCTACATCAGAGTTTGCTGGGGATGATGAACTTGTCTTCAGATGATCTGATTTAATTAAACGCTGCTTCTCTCGACTAAAATAATCAATAGAAGTAGACGAATTACACCAAAAAATAAACTAAAATTACTTATCTTTGATAAAGATGTGTTCTATTTCATAAAATAAAGTAAAAATATTAATCATATTGACTAATAATAACCAAGCTGGCATTCAAAGTTGACAATATACAATAGCCTAGGTAGAGAAATGTCAAATCACAATGTTATACACCTGAGACTAATGTAACATCCTCCCATCAATTACTAAAACTACAACAGGAATCTACTACTGATTCTACTATTTTTTCAACTTTACTAAGGTATAATTGACAAATAAAATTATATATTTAAAGTATAAAAAAGTGTAGTTCTCCTTTATAGCAGCTTTAATCCTTTTCTAAGCTGTTTTTATCTCAGTGCACCACTGTATTCAAGCCTATAAGTGATCGATCATCTGGCTCCCCCTCCTGTGAATTATAAAGATATTAACTCTGCAGCTTGGATACTCTGCAGCTTGGATAAAAATCAGCATCACTCATTGCCTAATACGAATACGGTATATAAAGACTAAGTTAAGTATTAAAAGAGCACGTATCTTTAAAGCTAATTACATAAAATGCTACTTACTTGGCAATCTCTTCCTTTAACAATCTATATTCAATCTTCTTTTCTTCAGGCAAAGCTTCAGGTGTTCTCAAGGGATCATTTTCTTTTTCAGATTTTGGAGGTACTTTCGGTTTTGAAGCTTGCTAGAAAACAGTTGAAGTCAACCAGATCAACAGCTTTCAATAATCCCATGCTAAGCTTTAGCTAAGTTTTATATTTATATTGCAACCCAGTGCACATTTATTTAGCTATTTAGAAATAACAGAGTATCTTCATCATTACTTTATATTTCTTTTCTTAAAACAACACAGCCTGTTAACCACAACTTAACTGTACAATCCACTAAGACCTACAGTTTTAAAATAATTGAACTAAATCATATGTAACCAACATATGCACAGTAAGAATAGGGGTAAAAGTTGTACTGGGGCACCTGGGTGGCACAGTCAGTTAAGTGTCTGACTTCAGCTCAGGTCATGATCTCGTGGTTCGGAAGTTCAAGCCCCACATTGTGCTCTGGGCTGACAGCTCAGAGCCAGAAGCCAGCTTTGGATCCTATGTCTCCCTCTCTTTCTGCTCCTCCCCCACTCATGCTCTGTCTCTCTCTGTCTCTCTTTCAAATAAATAAACACTAAAAAAAAAATTTTTTTAAGTTGTACTGAGATCATAAAAACTATTTTCTGGTAATATGATACAATTCCAAAGCAATACATTTCCTTGGTACAGAGGACAATTATCTACTCAATTTAACTATTTTGAAAAAGGTACTAGCCAATTTGAATAAAAATAAAGTGGACTTTAATAGTTAAGTCTAATTAAATTTATACATGCTTCATTACATAAAGTCCTAAATAACACAGTACTTAAAATATCCCCACAATTCAATATATTAAAAACTTACACCTCTAAGGTCTAATTTTCAGGGAAAAAAACTTTAACAGTGATCAATAAATCATCTTTTCATCTTTCATTATTGCACTTACTTCAGCAGTTCGCCTTGCTTCCTTAATCATGGACTCCAATCCACCAAAAACACTATTTGTTGCCTTGGAAGCCTCTCCATCAGATTCACTGTCATCTGAATCATTCAGTGTTACAACCACTGATTTATGCTTTGGAAGCTGCAAAGACAATATATCTGTTACTCTTGATGACAGAAGTTATCTATTCTTTTCTGGGCCCTACCACAATTAGATAGGTAACCTTGGACAAGTCACTTCACCTCTTTTAATTTCAATTCCTAAAAATAATGAATCCAAGTAGATAGTTTATAGTTTTTTATGTTTATGTTGCCTAACTTTGTTCCACTTCACCAATACTGGTTATTTGCCCACAAAATAAAATATTCTATATTGTCAGTCTTTCTAGACACTTACTGGGACCACCCTTCTCATTGAGTTTTATATTCTCCAACTTTCTATAAAGAACCATAATGCCACCTAAATTAATTCTTTTACAACCAAACAAAAAAATAATTAATGACAAATTATACAATTTACAAATTACACAATTAATGACAAACTTTTTTGACACATATAAATAAACTGGGAGGCAGGGAATAAGACAGTAAAATTTCATAAAAATTTCTCACAAGCTATGTAGCAGTAGGATTAAATATTCTGCTTGTTTTTACCGAAATCACAGTTCGTGGAAGACGAGGTCCTCTATGAAACTTTGGATTCTGAATCCTAGGCTGAGATACTGTATTAATACTGACTATTGATAGATTGCTTCTTGGCACAGGCTGTGAATTGTTCAGTACTGGAGGTGAAGGTGGGTCACTATTACTAGATGTTTCCTAAATAAGGAAAAGAGAAATATGAAACATTTTTAAATAAAAAGACACTTCTGTCATTTTTTAGACTAGTGCTACTTTACTGAAAAGCCCAATGAATCCCAAACAGAAAAGCAGAACTACCTAAAACTAAGCTCAAGAGCACCACCTAGAGGTTCAGGCACCTAAATTACCTCTGGCTTAAAAGCTCTTTTATTTGCAAGAGATTTAAGTAGCTCTTCTCGAAGCAGCATTTCTTCCTCCTCTTCCTCATCTGCAAAAGGTGGTTTTGGAGGCTGTTCTGGATCTTCAGGTGGAAGAGGTGGTAAAGGTGGTAGAGGAGGTAGAGGTTCAAGAGAAACACATAAGCCTTCCACATAAGGCTGGCTCAAAGGTGGCATAGACTAGTTATTTTTAGAAGAGAAGAAATAATAATTACAATGCAAATACTACCAATTCAAAATGTTTATCTATGGACCTACATTAAATTTAAAAAGGTAAACTTTAGATTATTACTTCAATTGTAAACAGAAGTGAACTAAGCATCCTGTAAATCTTAAAACTAACCCAAATTCAATATTCAACCATGAAAAAAGTATAATTTTTACAATAAAAAAATCAACGATATTTGAAACATTTAATTTATGAACTTCAGGGCAATTATACAAACTCTTCCATTATCTTTCTTATTTTCATTTAGCATTCTAAAAGACAGAAATCAAATTTTACAGGGTCTTTCCCTTTAGATGACTACCTGAAAACAAGTGGAATTACTGAAAACAAAGGTGATATTTAAGTAAAAAACAAAATTAGGCACCAAAGAGATTCTGAGAATAGTCCAGAGTATCTCAAGAACTGTCAAGAACAATCTCTTAATTCCTTGTGAAATGGCTTCTTAGAAATTATAAAGAAAACTAATTGTATACAAATCCTTGAGTTTGGAAAGTTTTGTTTCAAAGACCTTCTAGTATTTCCCTTGGCACTTAGCTCATCCATTCTCCATTTCCCAAAAGAAAACATTTCAAAGGGGAAAAAAAACCTTTTCCTTCACTCTGTGCTCTAATATTCCCCTCACCTTAAGCTAGGACACCAGATGTCCACCTAGCAACTGTGAAATGGTAATGTTCCCACTAACTCACTGAGAACTTCAGAACTTTTACTTAATGATTCCCTCACTTCCTTTTTTCCCTTTTTTTTGTAATTGGGGGACTGGCAGTTCTTTTAAAAGGAAGATGGAGAAAAAGAAATTAACTTCTACATAAAATGATCTTTTTTTGCTGAAATTTCAAATAAAAAATAACCATAATTCACCAAAAGAAAAAGGAAAGAATTTATTTCTAGAAGTATCCTTCATGTATCTAAATCCCAACTGCCAAAAAAGATAATACAAAACAGGAGATAATCTCATTCTTCTTTGGAATAAAGTTTTGGAGTAGCTACTAGCTAAGAAGGAAAAAGGAAACATGGTAAGTACTGAACAAAAGTACACGAGATTAAAAAATAGCTATGAAAAAAAATCTACCTTCTGGACAACCCCGCCAATACATAAATAACTATTTATTCTATAGGTTTCATAGCTATTCATTTTGGTAAACAATTCTAATTGAAGCTCTCTTCAAACATTAACTGCTTTTAATTACCTGCCAGTTTTTCAGAACAAATTAGAAAAGACACAAAACAACAAAATAATTCTCTTAGAAATCACATCAGTTCTCACTTACAGAAACCTGAGGTGGTGGAGGCAAAGAAATAGATGGTGCTGGAGAAAAATACCCCAGTGAACATTCAGAGAAGAATGGTGGTTGCACCGGTGAAGGGGCTGTAAAAAATTTTTTCATTAAGAATTTACAGACAAATATTCTTCAACAGGAATAAATTAAGATTATGATATGTTTGAAGAAATAAAAATACATCAAAGTAGAGTGCAAATTAATCTCTAACAAATTCTTTAACCTCCATGAATCCTTTCCACCTATTTAAAATTATCCTTTATCATAACATCAGCCTTCCAACTTAAGCTGACAATTAGTGCCTTAAAACTCTCTAGTTTGAAAAAAACAAAAAAATCCAAAAACCTCTCTAGTTTGTTCCACTTTTCACCTAATGATGGTAACAAGGAAGGAATAGAGCAGGAAAGGCTCTTTTTTTTTACATACTTTTTTTTTTACAAACATATTTTTTAAAGGAATAGTAAAACAAAAAATTCCCTTGAATCTGCTAAAGTGCCCTAACCAATAAAACAAAACAAAACCAGTGATGTAATTTCATTCTTCATGTGGAGCAAAGAAATGAACTATTAAGCTGTACAGAAAGCAAATAGCGGGGCGCCTGGGTGGCTCAGTCGGTTGAGCTTCCGACTTCAGCTCAGGTCATGATCTCACGGTCCGTGAGTTCGAGCCCCGCGTCCGGCTCTGTGCTGACAGCTCAGAGCCTGGAGCCTGTTTCAGATTCTGTGTCTCCCTCTCTCTCTGTCCCTCCCCATTCATGCTCTCTCTCTGTCTCAAAAATAAATAAACATAAAAAAAAAAAAAGAAAGAAAGCAAATAGGACTAGAAATGAAAAGAACTACTTATATTTAATCAATTAAATGTACACTAAGTCACATTTTAATAATTCTGAAATAAAATCAATGCATCTCTTAAATTGTTAGCATTTTTTCTTCCATGGTAGCAGATAAAAATAATTATGCATTTCAACTTCAGTAGTTTCTTAAGACTAGGTGAAATATGGCAGATTCAAAGACGACTCTTGCTACCCAGTAACTATAGACAAACTTCAGGGAAAAACTAATGCTTCTTCTTATCCAGCTGTCTCACAAATCAATATGGCTATTACCCACATGATTTATATGGTTAACTTGTACCATATAATGATAGCATTTGAATATACATTGGCCTTTAGAACATTATACTTCTTAAATATCAGTACCTGTACTGAATATAGCAAAAAGTTAAAATTTGATAAAGTTGAGTAAAGACTGCATTCTCTATTAATTTTTTAAAGTTTATCTATTTATTTAAAGTGGGCCCTACACCCAACACGAGGCTTGAACTCACAACCCCAATGACAAGAGTTGCATGCTCCACTGACTGAGCCAGCCAGGTGCCCCATTTTACAAAATTCTTTTGAAAGCATAGTTCATAAAGTTATTTTATAGAAATAGAAAGTATTAATAATATTATCAATATTGGGAATGCAATGAATTATCTCAAAGAATCTACGAATAAGAAAACTTAATACTGACCAAAGAGTTAAACGTTGAAATAAAAACAGGGGTGCGTGGGTGGCTCAATTAAGCTTCCAACTCTTGATTTTGGCTTAGGTCATGATCTCACAGTAGTGAGATCGAGCCCCGAGTTAGGCTCTGCTGCTTGGGATTCTCTCTCCCTCTCTCTCTCTCTCTGCCCCTCCCCTGCTTGCGCTTGGGCTCTCTCACTCTCAAAATAAATGTATGATGTGAAATTATCAAACATCAGCCTTAAAACAACCTAAAATGAGCACTTTGGGTAAACATTAGTCAATCATATGTTTTTCTTTGTCTCTGTCTAGACACACCCAGCATGATTCTAGTTTTGATTTGCTCTGACAACATGACCACAGGAAGAAATACATTGATCATACGATCGTTCAAGTAAGTATTCCAGCTCCTAGAATGCCAACTGCATTCAGTTATCTGCCTTAGTCTTACGTGTGGTTACTTTTTTTTAATGTTTATTTATTTTTGAGAGAGTCAGAGCACATAAGCACAAGCTGGGGAGGGGCAGAGAGAGAGTGTGAGAAAATCCCAGGGAGGCTCCATGCTGTCAACACAGAGCCCAATGAGGGGCTAGAATTCACGAACTGTGAAATCATGACCTGAGCAGTAATAAAGAGTCAGACACCTAACTGACACACAGGCACCCCAGTCTTATGTGTTTTAATTAGTAAGAAAATAGGCCTCTCACAAAATCACCCTTGACTATCACCTAAGCAAGTCTCTAGCTCTCAAGAATAGTCACATCCTAATGTATGCGATCAAACTGAGGTACTGCCCTCATCAGTTCTAAGCAGCCTCTCTTGAGATGCTACTAGTACTACTTTCCATCTGCAAATTCCTTAGAAGTAACATCGCTGGAAAGAGAAAGGAAACCTCAAAACAAGATTTTTTTTTTACTAAACTAGAAAGTATCTTTAACATAAAGGTAACTTTAGAGATCAAAAGTTTATTGTGTTTTATTTAAAAACAGTGTTCCCATCTTTCCAACTATCTTCACTTTTTAGATCCAACAGTTAATAGGAGTTTAAATACTGCCTTTTTATTTAAATCCTATCTAGAAACAAACACCTAGAAATAAAGGTTCATATTACATATTTGAGGACCATTAAATGTCTACAGTTACACAATTCACCAGCAAATGTCACTTTTCATGACACATTTCTTCCAAGGTTTGGGTAGCTTTATGATCATTTTCTATTTATGACAATTTGTGAATATGATAATGTTTTAAGTTTTGGTTCATACCTGGAGAATTGGTTTCACTATCTGTATCCATAGCAACTTCTTCATAGTTATCATATTGATAAATGCCTCCTCCACTATCAGTAGGTTGCTTATCTAAGGATCGTCTTAGGTCAGGATCTGAAGACTAATAACAAGATTTTTTTTAGTTTCAAAGCATTTTCTGTCTCAGTCTATTCTTACACTAGAAACTACGAAACAATTGACAGTTATTTCTAGGGAACACTATCAAAAATCATATTCATCTGTAAAATTAAGATGTTCGAGTTCTTGAATACTTATGGCCTCTCTAAGAAACCAGATGAATAAACTCAAGTTTTAGGTCATTGAGACTATATTTTGGAGTATTTCCAAAAAATCCAGTAACATCTTAGTTATGGATACATTAATGATAGCTGAAAACTAGAAATTCTTAGTTGACATGTTTATGTGTAGTTTTCTTTTTTTATTTCTTACACGTTTCAGAGACAGTTCTTAACAAACCAAAATCTAACAAAACCAATCCTGATGGATAAAAAGAGTCATGTAAAAGTGCAACACTTTTCTCTAAAAGAGATTCTATCAAAGTACTTTTTAGAAGTTCAAAGTATATTGATAAATTCCTTGCTTAAGCAAACCTAATTCCTGACTCCCTACAAAGTGCTTTTACTTTTTAACATCCCTCTCTTCAACAGTCCATTCACTAGTCTCAAATCTCAAAATTCTAATATGTCACTTATACCACTAGAGACTGATATTAAAACTCCAATTTACTGCCTAACACCATCCAGAAAAACCAATGACTTAATTATTAATGACTTTACATAATAAATTCTTAATGCTTAAACTAAATGCTTAATAACTAAAGTAGCCACAAGCAGTCAGACCAGGATGATTTAACTTTCTTTAAAACATTCCATACCAACTGGTCATGACACACTTCTAATTCTACAATACTAAACAAATGTTAAAAAACAAAAACCAAAAAAACAACTAATGAAATTCTGCCCTTATAACTTAAGGTATGGCCATTTTTTTTTTTTTTTTGGATAGGTCTATACTACAATTTAGTAATCTCACTTTCTTCTAAATAGAGAAGGATGAAAAAGCCAAAAGCAGACTTTGCTAACCATATTTTAGTCTTTCATTTCTTCTATTTCTATTATCTGTAACTATATAAGACTCATTCTCGATTATAACCAACCTTCTCATCTCCCCAAAAATGTTCTATCAAATTCTATCAAATACAAGAGATCTATACTTTTTCTTAATTGACTGACTTGATGATAAAAGACAACAAAGACACTTAGATTTGAATAACATTTTGATTTTATATTTTAGCACTCTTTACCTTACTTCTTGATCTCCTCTTTCCACCAACCAATTTCATGAATCGATTGTACTGCTCTTCCTGATTTGAGAGATCTCGAATTTTTCTGATTTCTTCTTCTCTTTTCCTTCTCTCTTCTTCTTCAGCTTGTTTCCGCTGATCCTCTTCTTTCTGTCTTTCCTGTTCTTTTTGTTGTTGTAGTTTCTTCCAAGCCTTTGTTTGCTGCTTCCTTAATGCCTGTTTAGCTTTAAATAGAAAATACAGAAACATCAGTACCTACTAGAGTTAGAATTTCCTACATAAAAGAAAACAAGAGCTTTATAATTTATTTTCATTATTGTTAAGTCAAATATACTAGCTGTTCCTCCAAGTTCTGTTTATACAGGATTGTCTCCCATTCAGGGCCCTGTAATTCTGCAAACTCAAAATTTTGAGTTAAAATCTTGAAATTAGGGGCACCTACGTGGCTCAGTCGGTTGAGTGTCTGACTCTTGATTTCGGCTCAGGTCACAAACCCAGAGTCATAGGACTGAATCCCATATTAGGCTCTGTGCCAAGTGTGGAGCTTGCTTGAGACGGTCTCTCTCTCTCCCCACCGCTCCCCTCCCCCCCGCTTGCGTTTTTTCTCTAAAATTAAAAAAAAATTTTTTTTAATCTTGAAACTATACTGATATATGAAATCAATTAAAAGAATTTAACAGGGGCACCTGGGTGGCTAAGTCGGTTAAGCGTCCGACTTTGGCTCAGGTCATGATTTCGCGGTTTGTGAGCTCGAGTCCTGCGTCGGGCTCTGTGCTGACAGCTCGGAGCCTGGAGCCTGCTTCAGATTCTGTGCCTCCCTCTCTCTCTGCCCCTCCCCCCGCTCGCACTCTGTCTCCCTCTCCCTCTCTCAAAAATAAAAAAACATTAAAAAGAATTTTTTTAAAGAATTTAACAGAAATGATCAATCACCTGTAGTGCTAACTTTTTTGGCTGAATGTGTTTTTGTACTGGTTTTAACTTTTTGTTGTACAGTTTTCGTCTTAGTCAACTTTTCTTTGCTTTCTTTCATCACCTGCTGTTCTTTTTGTTGCCATTTTTTACTGGCTGACTGAAGAGCCAAAAGTCGAAGTTGTAGTTCAGACAGTTCCTCTTCATCTTCACCAAGTTTCTTTAAAAAAATAAACAGTTGCAATTTTTTAGTTCTATTATTTAACCTTAAACATTTTACCAAGTCAAATCTTTCCTAAGATCAGAATTTAAAGTTAGCTGTAAGGCAAATATTTAAATAGCAATGTAACTGAAATAAGGAAACTAAACTACTTTCCGCACAGCCCTACATCCTAATTCAGTCCCTATGATATAGAAGATCAATCTGTAGACTGTGTGTGTGTATATGTAAGTTGAAGGGTTAGAAGAGGTGGATATAACTGATGGAACAGGATGATGCAAAAAGAAAAAAAAAAAAGGAAAGTTAAAGGTCAGAGATCAGCATTTAACTGAACTTCCCAAACAAGTAAAAATCTGATGACAACAAATGCAAGAAATCAACCCAGAGGTGACTTAACGAATGAAGAATGTCTCTGTTCCTCCCCCACTTACCCTCTGTCTCTCTCTCTCAAAAATAACTAAACGTTTAAAAAAAAAAATTTTTTTTTTTTTTTTGAAATGGGGTGCCTCGGTGGCTCCGTCGGTTAAGCATCTGACTCTCAAGCGTCTCAAGCGTCATGACTCTAAGCGTCATGATCTCACAGTTCGTAGTTCGAGCCCCCCCTCTGGCTCGGTGCTGACAGCTCATAGCCTGGAACCTGCTTCGGATTCTATGTCTCCACTCTTTCTGTTCCTTCCCCACTTGCCCTCTGTCTCTCTCTCTCTCTCAAAAATAAACAAACATTAAAAAAAAATTTTTTTTAAAAGAATAAAGAATGAAGTGGTTCTGTAATCATGTGATTTACTAGTGTTACAAGGAATACAGAGAACAAGTACACTGAATGTCAAGGTTGAAATTTGCAAACTTTAAAAAAATACGTATTTTGGGGTGCGTGGGTGGCTCAGTCGGTTAAGTGTCCAACTCTTGGTTTTGGCTCTGGTCATGATCTCCCGGGTTTGTGAGTTCAAGTCCTATATTGGGCTCTGTGCTGACAGTGCAGAGCCTGCTTGGGATTCTGTCTCTCCCTCTATCGCTTCCCCTCCCCTGCTTGCTCTCTCTCTTAAAAATAAATAAACTTAAAAAATATTTTTTTAAATACGTATTTTATTATTCTTTAAATGAGATTTACTTATATTTGAACATTACATGTTCTAAAACTACAGACATGTATCTGAACATTTAAAATATTTTGAACACCCAAGACTTTTCTTCAGGGAAGCTGAAATAGGAAAACAGGTTACAAGCAAATGTTTGAAATTTTTTTTCCAACTGAAATACCTTCTTAAATTTTTCACTCTACCTTTTTTGAGATAATTTAAAAAATTAATCTATTCTCCACATTTTAGCTAAAATGTAATGTCAGGCAAACAAAACGGAAGTTCTAAATGGAGTACGTGGATTTGGTGGGAAGAGAGATTTTGGGAGTCCTCTGTCCTCCTCACCCTTTGAGGTTAAATGCAAAACTGTTTTTCCTTTATGTGTATTTATTTTTTTTTTTAATGTTTTATTTTATTTTTGACAGAGACAGAATGCGAGGGGGTTAGGGGCAGAGAGAGAGGGAGACACAGAAGCAGAAGCAGGCTTCAGGCTCTGAGCCGTCAGCACAGAGCCCAACGCGGGGCTCGAACTCACGAGCTGTGAGATCATGACCTGAGCCGAAGTCAGATGCTCAACCGACTGAGCCACCCAGGCACCCCCCTTTATGTGTATTTATAAAGCAGGGAATCAAAACAAACTACGACTCAAAACAACGGTTAAGGCCCACTTATCTAATGACTTTTACTTATAGGTGAATTGTAATCACTTTTTTCCTAATATCCAATTAAATTATTTAACACCTAAGAATAAAGAAACCTTTCTTTATGGATCCTTCTTACGGGCTTCAATTTACTATGCACTATTTTAAGTGCCTAACTGAATTACCATCACATATGTCAGTACTTGAGTTTATCCAAACCAGGATATAGTTACTCTTTCCATTGCTGGGAAATATATGTAACAAATGAACTGAAAAATTATCTTTTTGGGGAGACTGGGTGGCTCAGTCTGTTGAGCTTTGGACTTTGGCTCAGGTCAAAACCTCAGAGTTCATGAGTTTGAGCCCCGCGTCAGGCTCTGGGCTGACAGCTCAGAGCCTAGAGCCTGCTTCAGATTCTGTGTATCCCTCTCTCTCTGCCCCTCCCCTACTCATGCTCGCTCTCTCTCTCTCTCTCTCTCTCTCTCTCTCTCAAAAATGAGTAGGTGTTAAAAAAATAAATAAATAAAAATTTTTAAAAAACATACCAAATTCTACTGCTTTGTACGGACATTCTACAGCTGTGCTATCCAGTTTGGTGGCAATGAGCCCCCATGTGGCTATTTAAATTTAAATTAACTAAAATTGAGTAGGAAATTTAGTTCCTCTGCCATACTAATCACACTTCAAGTGCTTAAAAGCCACATGTGGTTAATAGCTACCATATTGGAGAGTGCAGATAAAGGACATTTCTATTACTGCAGAAAATTCCATTGGATACTGCTGATCTAGAGAATTTAAAATAAAGCTATCATCACCATTTCATTGAGACTTAAAAGTCTTTGATTACTTTTTATTCTTTTGGAATAAAATAAGTTACTGATTCTGTCACACAACTATATGCTACTTAAAGCAGCTACCTCATTAGCAAGAGCACTGAACCCATTCAACTCCTTGCTCTGACACTTAAGTCCTACGTAACTTTAGGTAAGTCACTTAATCTACCCATATGAATCTTACCTCATCTGTAAACCGGAAAATGTCAACTTAATTTAGCAGGTTATTGTGAGAACATTCAAAACATATACAAGTGTATATGTGTGTGCATACATATATATATACATATATATATATGTACCTGTTATATTATCAATCTTAAATTCAGGTCCACCTCTTTCCTAAAGCTCCTAGGCTCTCTGCATCATTTTGATTTACTCATAAAAACTAAGTGAAATAAGGGGTGCCTGGATGGCTCAGTCAGTTAAGCGTGTGACTTCGGCTAGGGTCATGATCTCACCGTTCGTGCATTCAAGCCCTGCACCGGGCTCTGTCCTGACAGCTCAGAGTCTGGAGCTTGCTTCAGATTCTGTGTCTCCCTCTCTCTCTGTGCCTCCCCCGTTAAACTCTGTCTCTCTCTCAAAAATAAACATTAAAAAAAAAAAAAGGAAGTGAAATCTTAAAAGAAGGAACTGAAGGTATTTCATATTTCTAATTAAATAAAGAAAAGGCTTGGGCTGGGGTGCCTGGGTGGCTCAGTCAGTTGAGTGGCTGACTTTGGCTCAGGTCATGATCTCCAGGTTCAAGAGTTTGAGCCCCACGTTGGGCTCTGTGCTGACAGCTCAGAGCCTGGAGCCTGCTTTGGAGTCTGTGTCTCCCTGTCTCTCTGTCCCTCCCTTGCTTGTGCTGTCTCTCTCACTCTTGAAAATAAAAAAAAAAAAAATTAAAAAAACAAAAAGGCTTGGGCTATTGAAAGCTATTATGTATCAAACACAGTACTTGGTGCTTCTGTACTTTATCCTGCTGAACCTCACCACAATCCAGAAAACAGACGACATTAAATTCATTTTGTAGAAAAGAAAATAGAGGCAAGTAAAGGCTAAAGAGCTTATGCAAGATCACTCAGCTAGTAAGAGGAGGAGCTAGAACTGAAAAGCTGGTCAAAGTCTAACTCCAAAGATTTCCAATACAGGATAACCTCCCAAAAGTAGGAAAACACAATCTCTGGGTGAAAATTAAAAGTTTCAAAAAACTAACAAGCAAAAAGATCATCTATGGATATATATACGAAAATCGTCGGACTTTGGCTCAGGTCAAGATCTCATGGCTCGGGAGTTCGAGCCTCACATCAGGTCCCATGCTAACGGCTCAGAGCCTGGAGCCTGTGCCAATTCTGTGTCTCCATTTCTGTCTGCCCCTCCCCAACTTATGCGCACACATGCTTTCTCTGTCAAAAATAAACATTAAAAAAATTTCAATTCAATTGAACCCAGTGCAAAGACACTTAAGGACATCTCTCCAGATTTTCTTATATTTAAGGCTTATGTCCAAATGGAGGTAATGATGAAAAAATGATAAAGAAAATGAGCAAAAAGCAAGACAGAATCTTCTTTCACAAGAAGTGAGCAAAGTGAGCAAGAATCAGTTTTACAGAGACATCCAATTCCAAAAAGCAGCATCTTACCTTTTCAGATAAAATGTCAGAGGCACTAATTCTTCTTGTTAAATTTTGTTCTTTATCTTCTAATCCTTTAAAATAAAACAGCATACTCTGAATACTCAATAAATAGCTACAATCAATTTAAAATGAAATGCTGTATGATATTTAGTAGTTATTATTTTAAAAGGTCTCTCATTTCCACAATATTTGAACGAAAAGGAAAGGATGTTATTAGAATGAAAATCTGACCAAACTTCTCATATCAGCTTTATCTCTGAAAGTTATAAGACGAAATTATTAAAAATATCAAATAAGTTAAAACTGTACTTTGATAAAAAATGACTTCTGAAATAAAAGTAATTATTTGAATAACAGAATTTACATTAAGCTGGCAGGTACCTTATGAGCACAATGCTACCTTAAAAATAAGTACAAACCATAAATTTCAAACTATAAATATAACTTTACGCAAAGTTTATAAAAGCAAGTAATGGTTTAATTCACCAAACATGTACTTAGGCATTGTCCTACCATTGTTACAGGTCTCTAACAATACAATTATTTCAATTTTGCCTCAATACTTCCAAAATGAAAATTGGTCTTGTGCAGTCACGCAGTATTAGCTAGAATTCTAAACTGAGTTAAAGACAATCGTCAGGATATAGGTAGTAGTTAAAATCATAGTAATTAAGAACACTCCTGGAGAATGGAACACTGAGGAAGGACATCAACAGTAAGAAATTACAAATGAAAACTAATTATATTTTAATTAGTTTTAAAAAAGGAAAATCAGGTTATAAGAAATTCCAGATGTGTATGGTATTACAAAAATCCCAAATTTTCAAGATTATCAAGAAAAACAGGGGCGCCTGGGTGGCTCAGTCGGTTAAGCGTCTGACTTCGGCCCAGGTCATGATCTCGAGATTCATGAGTTCAAGCCCCGCATCAGGTTCTGTGCTGACAGCCTGGAGCCTGTTTCAGATTCTGTGTCTCCCTCTCTCTCTGTCCCTCCCCTGCTCATGCTCTGTCTCTCTCTGTCTCAAAAATAAATAAAAACATTTAAAAAAATTTAAAAAAAAAAAAAAGAAAAACATCACTGAATATAATAGATACATCTACTCCCTATAGAATATTCTCAACATTGTAACCTGAATGGTCCTTTGAGAATATACAACAAATTATGCCAGTCCTTTGCTCAAGACTCCACAGTAGCTCACATTTCACTCAGTATAAAACACAAAATTCTTATAAGGCTCTACATGATCTAACCCAACCCATCATCCCTGACCTCTTCTTTCCCACTATTCAGCACTCCCATGCTTTTTTTCTTTAGTGGCAGAGGCCTCCCTGTTATTCCCCAAATATGCCAATATCCTTCTCCCTTAACAGTAGTTATCCTGGTTCACAGATTCTCAAACTTTATTAACAGGTATTAGAATCAGCAAGAATGGGGGCGCCTGGGTGGCTCAGTCGGTTAAGTGTCCCACTTCAGCTCAGGTCATGATCTCATGGTTCATGGGTTTGAGCCCCATATCGAGCCCTGTGCTGACAGCTCAGAGCCTGGACCTTGCTTCGGATTCTGGGTCTCCCTCTCTCTGCCCTTCCCTGATCATGCTCTGTCTCTATCTCTCAAACATAAACATTAAAAAAAAAATTAAAAAAAAAAAATCAACAAGAATGCTTGCCAAATATAGATTGTTAGTCCCCACTTCCAGAGTTTCCAATTCAGTAGATCTAAGATACGGCATGAGCATTTGCATTTCTATCAAGTGCCCAGGTAAGGCTGATCCAATGAACAAGGTTAGAAAACCACTGCTCTATTTATTCTTTGCCTAGAAAGCTCTTCCCCAGATACCCATTTGGCTATTCCCTCACTGTCTTCAAAGGCTTCATTTAAATCTTTGTCCAAATTCAGGCCTCTCCTGATCACTCATTAACACTGCAACCTATTCCTGCTACCGCCCTCCTACTTACCCTGCTATACTTTTTCCATAACTGTTATTTACTAATCATATTTACTTTCCCCTTTCTAAAATGGAGGCCAATGAAGGCATAAATGACTGGCTACTTTGTTCACGGATATATTTCAACAAGTCTGGAATTCAAGTGCTTAATTTTGAGTGAATGAAGAATGAAATAAAAAAATGTAGGAAAATGAAAAATTAATTTTGCAATGACATCAAGTAATCCAGCCCTGACTAGTTTCAGTATTCAGGTAAGGAGCAGAAAAAGCAGATTACATTGTATTAAGAGGGAATGAGAGGTATAGTGAAGAGAGTCAGCACAGGTTAGTGTTTCCAGAAGTCTGGCTGAAAAGACAGAAGTTATGGGAGAATACAGAGTGGGGAGAGAGTGATTAAATTTGGGAAGGAAAAACGCAAATGTTTATAATAACCCCTTAAGAGAATGTGGTTAAAGATGAATCAAAATAAACAACAGACGGAGCGCAAGGTCCAAAAGATGGTAGAAAGTAGAGCCAGGAGTACAGATTAAAACAAGTTACCATAAACAAAAAGAAAGTCTCCATTTCATCAGTGTGGAAACACTGAAGTGAAAATCAATATGGATATAAGTTTACAATCAGAAAGTGAAAAGTTGGAAGTTGAGTGAGAGAACCTGAAATAAGAGGCACACTCATAGACTGACAACAGGAATAAAGTTGAGTAAAAGGCCTGAAAAAAATGATAAAGGTTTAGAAGAGTTGTTGAGAGAAGTGGAAAAGAAGCTGATCACTAACAACTTAAAAGCTTGATGGCAGAGTCTTACTGAAGAGCTGGGAGGGCTGGATGGTGGCAGCTGCAAGATGCATATGAAGAAACACTAACCAAATAATTTATTGATTCATATAAATTTTAGCTCTTTTGGTTTTCCTCCAATCCCTCCCATTCTACACTGCTATCAGTTACTTTTCTAAAAAGATACCTGATAATATCATTTTCCTGTTTAAAAATATTCAGTGGCATACATGATGTTTAAGAAAATCTAAATTCCTTAGCCAAGACATTCAAGGCCCTCTGCAATCTGATCTCAATCTACCCTTTTACCCCTCCCAGAAATATACCATATATTTCAAACTGTGCCTGTACTAGATCAATCTCAATTATCCTTTAAAAATTCTCTGTGCTTTATCTGCTTATTTGGTTCCTTCCAACTTCCCAAGTCAAAAAAACTCATTTTTTTGAGGCACATATCAAACATTTCCATCACTATGAAAATTTTCCAAGCCCAGGGGTGGACATATCTGATCCATCCCCTGTATTACTGCAGGCTTTCATACATAACTTTTATTATACTCTCATGTATACTTTTATACATAACTCATTATTTCATACATAACTCTTACTAATAGTTACTTGTGTCTTTTCTATCCCACTGAGTTACTCTTTTTGAAACTGACTGCCTGGAATCATGGTGCTAAACTGAAGAGGAAAAAACACATCCCTGAGTAAGTGTAACCAAAATCAGTCACCACTCAGGTTTATAACCCAATCTATACTACATGGGTGGCCTTGAAAACTTCGAATATAAAGTACTCCCAGAACAAAAGTCTACTCAGGTGCCTGACAGTGGCAAAAACAAGCTCTCCCTTAGAAATCCATCTTTGTCCCAGGTCTCAAAAAATTCCCACCGAAAAAACTGAAAGAAAAATGAACACCTGTAAAAAAAAAAAAAAAAAAAAAAAAATAGGAGGAGCACCTGGGTGGCTTAGTCGGTTGGGTGTCTGACTTTGGCTCGGATCATGATCTCACGGTTTGTGAGTTCAGGCCCCACATCGGGCTCTGTGCTGATGGCTCGGAGCCTGGAGCTTGCTTCAGATTCTGTGTGTCTCTCTCTGCTCCTCCCCCACTTGCTCTCTCTCTCTCTCAAAAATAAATAAACATTAAAAAAAAATTTTTTTTAAAGGAAAAAAGAAAAAAGAAAGAAAAGAAAAAGAAACTAATCACTAAACATTCAAGAAAAGAAGGCACCAAAATATGGGAACCAGAAATGAAACCCATAAAAACTTTAGATACTGGAAATTAGCAAAGGAAAAAAAAAACAAAACATCATGGTTTGTGAGTTCAAGTCCCACATTGGGCTCTGTGCTGACAGCTCAGAGCCTGGAGCCTGCCCCACTACGTTCTTTCTTTGCCTCAAAAATAAATAAACTTTAAAAAAATTAAAAAAAAAAGAAAGATAAATTTGAAGATTCTCTTCGTCTCCCTCTGCTCCTCTATCCTATCTGCTCACTCTTTCTAATAAAATTAAAAAATAAATTTTTTCTTTAAATTTAAAAAGGGGTGCCTGGGTGGCTCAGTTGGTTGAGCATCTGACTCTCGATTTCACATCAGGTCATGATCACAGAGTCGTGGGATCGAGCCCTGTATCAGGCTCCTTGCTGAGCATGAAGCCTGCTTATGTTTCTCATCCTCTCTCTCTCTTTCTCAGTCTCTCAGGGCGCCTGCGTGGCTCAGTTGGTTAAGGTCTGACTCTTGATTTCAGCTCAGGTCATGATCTGTTTGGGAGTTTTAGCCCATCAGGCTCTGTGCTGTCAGCCCAGAATCTGCTTGGGATTCTGTCTCCCTCTCTCTCTGCCCCTCCCCCACTTGCTCTCTATGTCTCTCAAAATAAATAAATGTTTTTTTAAATATATTTTAAAAATCTCTCTCTCTTTCTCTCCCCCTCTCCAACTCGCTCTCTCTCTCTAAAATAAAATAAATAAAAAATTTTTAAAATACTATTTAGAAAAAAGAAATAAATTTGAAAAACTAAGCAGAAAAATCTAAAAAGAATGACCAAAGTAATTTGAAAAACAAAATAAAAATGAAATACTAAAATAAAAACTATAACTGAAATTTAAAATTCAATAGGTGAGCTTCAGGCAAATCAGGCACAGCTAAAGAGAGAATCCGTGAACTGAAAGATATATGAGAAGAAACTTCACAGAATGTAGCACAGATTTACAAAGAGATGAAAACTAGGAGTCAGTCAGTTGGGCATCCAACTCTTGGTTTCAGCTCAGGTCACAATCTCACAGTTCATGAGATTAAGCTCCATGTCAGAGCCTGCTTGGGATTCTCTTTCTGCCTCTCTGTCCATCCCCTGCTCATGCTCTCCCTCTCTCTCAAAGTAAAAAACCTTACAAACAAAACAAAACAAAAACCAAAGAGACAGAAACTTAAAGGAAATTAGGAGAAATGGAAGATAAAGTGAGATGATTTGATATAACATACAGATATACAGAATTCCACAAAAGACAGAGAATGGGAAAATATTTAAGCAATAATGACAATTTTTCAGAATCAATGAAAACAAAAAGCACAACAAATGCCAAGCTGGATAAATAAAAAGAAATCTGCAATCAACACACCACAGTTAAACTACAGAACATCAAAGACAAAAATCGGATTTTTAAAGCAAGCAAAGATAAACTACCTTCAAATTAGAAACTATTAAGACTGATAGTGAACTTTTCAATATCAATAATGGAAGCCAGAAAATATCTTCAATATTTTGAGAATGTAACTAGCCAATATAGAATTTCAAACCTAGACAACTATCTTTAAAAAGGGGCAAACAAAGGGTGCCTGGGTGGCTTAGTTAAGTGTCTGACTTTTGATTTCGGCTCAGGTCATGATCTCATGGTTCATGAGTTTGAGCCTTGCATCAGGTCCTGCACTGACAGCATGGAGCTTGCTTGGGATTCTCTCTCTCCTTCTCTCTTCCCCTTCCTCTCTTGCTCTCTCTCAAAATAAATAAATAAACTTTTTAAAAGGGCAACCAGAAATAAGTTTTCCATCAAGCAGACACATTCTAAAGAAAATCCTAAAAAATTTATTTTAAGCATAAATGATTCTAGACATAGAAAAGTGAGCCAAGGGGCGCCTGGGTGGCGCAGTCGGTTAAGCGTCCGACTTCAGCCAGGTCACGATCTCACGGTCCGTGAGTTCGAGCCCCGCGTCAGGCTCTGGGCTGATGGCTCGGAGCCTGGAGCCTGTTTCCGATTCTGTGTCTCCCTCTCTCTCTGCCCCTCCCCCATTCATGCTCTGTCTCTCTCTGTCCCAAAAATAAATAAAAAACGTTGAAAAAAAAAAATTTAAAAAAAAATAAAAAAATAAAAATAAAAAAATAAATAAAAAAAGAAAAGTGAGCCAAGAAAACATTAACTATATGAGCAAAGCTAGGCATGTACTGGCCTTTGTATACCAGGACAGGATAAAGGTCTTGATTAATTTCAAACATTGATAAGAATTCATGTTACAATTCCTAAAGGAACTAATGAGACAAGAAACTTAATATCTACCTTCCAAACTAGTAAAAGAAAAAAATGTTTGAAAAAAAAGCCCAAAAAACAAAAGAGGCAAGAAAAAAAAAATCCAAATGTCAGTAATCATGAAAAATGTGAATGGAATATACATTCTAGTTAAAGAACAAAGATTGTCAGACTAAATTACAAATGAAATCCAGTTCTATACTATGTACAAGTGACATTTGAGACATGAGGATATGGAAAGACTGAAAGAATGGAAAATGATATACAAGGCATATATACTTACCAAAAGAAAGATGGTGTGGACTGTTACCATAAGTCTTTTAGGCAGAAACATTGCTAGAGATAAAGGCCACTACATAATAATGAGAATAATGAGTCAATTCCTTAGTCTCGGGGTAGTTAAAGCAAAAACTGAAAACCATAAATCCATCATCATAGTGGCTGACTTTAACCTCTCAGTAGTTAATCAAGCAGATCAAAAAATGAAGGAAGATGTGAACATAAAAAAACATATCTAACGATCCATTTATTCCTTTCAAACACACAGAAGAGTTATAAAAATCAATCACATACAATAAAGCAAATCTCTACAAATAAATGACAGTAAATTCTCATTTATCTTTCTCTAATATCTCATTCTCTGACAATATGACTGACTTAGAAATCAATAACAAAAAATACAGCTAAAGAACCTCCATGCTTGGAAGTTAAGAAACATACTTCCAAATAGCCTACAGATCAAAGAAAAACAAAACTCGCAAATATTTAGAATATAATGGCAAAAAATTACACATCACAAACAGCTGAAGTAGAAATTTCATAACTCAAAATGATCTTAATAGAAGAGAGGCTGAAAACCCATAAGTTTAAAAAACTATGGATTTCTTTCTAAGAAAATTTAAAAACAGGGGTGATACAACTTATAAATGCTATAATAGAAAAATGAGATTCTTAATAATAATTTTTTATAGAGGCACCTGGGTAGCTCAGTCGGTTTAGCATCTGACTTTGGCTCAGGTCCTGATCTCACCGTTTGTGAGTTCAAGCCCTGCGTCGTGGTCTGTCCTAACAGCTCAGAGCCTGGACCTGCTTCAGATTCTGTGTCTCCCTCTCTCTCTGCCCCTTCCTGGCTTATGCTCTTTCTCTCTCTCAAAAATAAACAAACATTAAAAAAAAATTTTTTTTAATATTAATAATTTTTTATAAATGTTACAACTTACAGGAAAAGGACACTTTACTAGAAAAGTATGTTTTACCTAAACTGCCTTAACCAGAAATAGAAAGGATGAACAGTCAATAGTTTAAAACCTTCCCAGAAAAAATTCTACCCAGGCCCAAACACTTCTACCAACAAAGCCTACCAAATATCCCAGGAACAATTCTAATCTTAACTTATTCTTGAAAATAGAGGAAACCACTCCCCAGCTCATTTTGAGCATATCATAACCTTATACTAGAATTTGGCATGGGAAAAGAAGGGAAAAAATTAACCTATAAACCCAGATGAAAAATTCTAACCCAAATATCCCTCAAGTGGGAAATGGATAAACAAACTGTAGCACAGCCATACAATGGCACATTTAGCAATAAGAATGCACTAGTGATACATACAATAACAAGGATGAATCTGAAATACACTATTAAATGAAAGAATCCAGAATCAAAAGGCAATATATTGAACGATTCCATTTATATGACATTCTGGAAAAGGCATAACTATAAGGACAGAAAACCCATCAGTAGTTACCTGGTAGGCTGGGGGAGGAAGGAATTGATTGCAAAGGGACATGGGGGAATCTGTGAGAGGTGACAAAACTGTTCTAGATCTTAATTGTGGTCGCTGGCAATGGTTAGACAACTGCCTGTATTTCTCAAAACTTAAAGAACTATACACTAAAAAGGCTAAATTTTACTGCATATAATTTATACCTTCATAAAAAAGAGAAAAAGAAAAAATTAGCAAATCCAACCCAGAAATGATGTATCACGAACTGGAATTATCCCAAGAATACAAAGGTGGTTTAACAGTACAAAAATATAATCCATTACACTAATAAATTAAAGGAGAAAAATACATGTTCTTCTCAATAATGAAGAAAAAAGATACGATAAACTTCAACATCCATTCATGCTGAAAATGTCAAATAATAGGGGGAAAAAACTTTTTACTCAATAAGGATATCTCTAAAAAACCTAACATCATGTGAAAAGTAAATATCTAAAGCATTCCTTTAAGGTAGGGAACAAAGGTGTCCACATTATTGCTTATTTTAAAAAATATATTAGAAGTCTTGACCAGCATGTAAGGCCAAAAAAGAAAGATGAGAATGAATCTAAACCTATCATTATTGAATAATGACTGTCTATCTAGAAAGTGCAAGAAGAATTCACAGATGAGGTATCAAAACAATTTCAATGAAACACAGCATCAAAATGACTAGTTACCCCATAAAGAATCTTAGTACTAATTGAAATTTTTTATTCCATTACCTTGGCTAGGTTCAGTAGTGTCAGATTTCAGGGAAAGCTGTTTTGTTCCATCTTTAACTTTTTTCAACCGGTTCTTATCCCCTGGTAAAGTCAATTTTTGCCTGAGTGGTTTTAATTCAAATGCCTGAAAAGTTTTGACCTGCGTTTTCTCCTCAGGAGCTACTTCTTTACTTGGGTCCTTTGTAATACTGACATTATCAGTGCTTGTTTGGTCCTCAAAGTTCAATGTTTTAGGATCTTCCTGCACATTCTCTTCTTTGCTACTCAAAGCTAGTTTTTCATCCTTATTGATGCACTCTAGTTCCAACTGTATTTGCTTATACTTCAAAAGTAAGTCTTCAAAAGTTTCTTCCCCACAGTTTTCACTTTTAGATGAATAATTTTGTTTTCTTGATGGAGATCTTCCAAAACTTTTGGCTGAACAGCATATTAAGGAAACCAGTTTCCAAAATTTTTCCAGTAAATTTAACAAAAACACATTAAGTTATAGATTAATTGCCTCCCTTTTATATCTGTTTTTCAAAAAAGATGAATTGGTAGTTTCAAATTACTAAAGTCCATTCAACATATGTGCTAATGCCCACTTTCATCATGCGCCCATATTTCAAATTGAATAAGTAACCACATAAAATAATCCACTTAGAAAATCACTAATGTCAGTTGTTACCCACAGTAACTACAGGTATTCCAACCACTTAGAGGTTTACAGCAGCCTTCCTTCTGAGGTTATCAGAAAAAGCCATAATATGCTGGATGTTAAAAATTCCTTTCTGAAAGAAGAGGAGAAACTGGTTTGTCACAGGTGTGGATAATTTACCCTTCAGATAATCAGAAGGAAACATTTCTTCTTTTAGTTTCTTCTCAAGTCTCAAATTTTTAAAAAAGAGATAAAAAATGAACATTGACAGCTAATAGCTAAAACTAGTTTATAAATAGCAAACATTTTCTTAAATACCTAGTACATAACAATCTTAGAGCTCCTCAAATATACTAATATCCAACATATGCACAACTAAGACAATGAAGGCAGTTATACTATAAAAAAAATAATAAAATCTTTCAATAGCATTCAAAATGTATTTTGTAAACTAATTTAATTTGTCCCTGAAGATAAGGACAACTACCAAATTTTTTCTTCTTCTCTAACAAGTGATACACAGAACATAACTTTTTCCTTGGAAATGGCTACAAAATTCCAATACTATTCTTATTCAAAATAATTAACATAGGTGAAAATTGCTATCCCTCACTTCTGCCTAGAAATTAACAAGATTTAAAGATAAGTACTTTATGTGATTTTAATACAATATGTCCTTTATAGATCATTTAAACTCCTAGGATATAACATTACAGTTCCCTAAAGATGGTTCCTCTGTTTAACAATTTACAGGACAATCAGCCTCCAGATATTGTTCAATTTCCCTAATAATTAATAGAAGAATGGGAATCACCACCAAATATTGTTTTTTCACCAATAATTTTAGAAACTAAACCAGCATTACCACTTACACCTCAACATCTTAACAGTTCTACAGCAAAAACTGTTTTAGTAAATCTTTGGACCTCTGATCTAACCTCTGCAGAGCCAAGTTTCTTGAAAGAATACTAGTTTCTCATTACCCTACTCTTCAAACGAAATCTAGATTCTGCTGGCTGAGTTTGTTTATCCACCGTGTTTTCAAACTTTATTTCACCTGACCTCTCTGCAGCTTTGGACACTGCAAACCACTTCCCTTCCCTAACCCCACTTTCCTCCTGTTTCCCTACCTTCTTTTTTCCTTTAAGTCTTCATGACTCCTTTCTAACTCCGCAATAATGGTGCTCTTCAGTAAGCTCTATTTAACCCTCTTTCACTTTTCCTTTTGAGCGTTCTAATGCACCCCCATACATTTACACAATACAAGGGAGAAGTCTTGCCTCATGATAGATATTTGGGGTTTTATCTCCCACAAGCCACCTCCCACTCTGTTGCCGCACTAATAATCTTTCTAGAACACAAATCTGATCAGATCTCTCCCCTTGTTTAAATCTCATTAAGAACAGAGTCCAAAATCCTTACAATGGCATATATAATGCCTCATGATTTGACCTGTACTTCCTTTCCAATCTTACAATTTCCCCGTTAATCACAATCATGCACAGCTTTGTATTTAGATTTTTTGGTTCTTCAAACTGACCCCAATTCAAAATTGAAATGTCACCTCCTATGTGAAGCTAGAGCATTATTTGCTCCCCTAACCCACATTACTCTTTGTACATGAATTCACTAATTAGCTGCATTACATCTCACTTTTCAGTAGAGCCATCTAAAGGCACAACCACAGTGATTAATAAAAATAAAACTGAAGACCTTGGAAAGATTTGTAGAGGAAAAAGATTCAATACACTGACAAAAAAATAAAAGAAAAATGAGGAAAAGTAATTCAGTTACAACTGTAACTAAGTAATCTCCATCAAGGCTAAATGAAATCTATTTCTAATACAGGACAACTAGGATGAAACCAACATTTAAAAGATTTAATTTTAAGCTAGTTAAAATGCAATTTCTACCTCAGATCTGGTTTAAAAAAAGAACTGCTATTCAACCTTTACAACTGCAGGTGAAAATGAAATGACTTTTACTGATGAGAGACACTGGCCTAATTATGTTAGCTCTCATCAGATTAGAAAGTGTAAAACAGTAGTCATCCAAAGGAAACATGCTAAGACTGAATGAGCATCTGTCTATCACTAAGAAAAATTTTAAATGAATGAGAATGAAAATAAGTGCCACAATAGAATCTGGTTCATTCTACCTTTTTAAAGCTGCAATCAGCATACCTTAATCATTACAGAAAAAGAGTTAAAAAACAAAACAAAACAAAAAACTTGTACTCATGTTACTTTACTTCCACATTAATTACAGAAATGAACCACAGTACAACCCTTCTTCTTCTTTTTTTTTTTGTAAATTCTACCCCCAACATGGGGCTCAAACCTATGACGCCAACATCAAGAGTCACATGCTCTAATGACTGAGCCAGCCAGGTTTCCCATAACCCTTATTCTTTCTTAATGTAATATCTGCAAAATTAAAATGTCATTATTATAATTGCACAGTGAAATATAGGAATAAACCTAAGTAAAATCTTGGTATTAAGAAATTTGAATTAATAAATATTTGTATGACAAATTTTGTTTGCTCACATCATATAAAAGTAGTTGGAAACTATGTTTTCCTTCACAAATTCTTACAAAGACTATCAACCCTAGGGTGGATTAATGATACTTCATGAGGAAAACAATGAGCAGAGGATCAAAGTAAGCATCCTTTTCTTAAGAGCAGCATCTGTGAAAAGAAAAACAGCAAGACAGCTCATTTCTGGTAAGTTACTACAGAAATCAGATTGGATATATTCTTGTGCTTTTTCACATCATATGCCTGTTTACTAATAAAAACATAAGCTTAGCAATGAATAAAGGTATATGTGACAGAGGCCAAATTGGTATTGAATGAATGGACAAAAAAAAAGCAAAGGCAGCAGCTGGGCAAACCCCCTTCCTCACCACCTTCTCTAATACAATTAGATGAAGAGAAAACTCTGCTCCCACAGTACTTTTTACACACCTCAATACGAACTGCTTTACATTAAACTATATTTACTCACATTTGTCTCTCCAACACAAATTCCAAACTTCCTCTCTTGTATTCTTAAAAAATATACATATATGTACTTAAACATCCTGTTTTTTAGATTCAGAATCGACAATAAATCTTTCATTAAAAAAGTACCTTAGGCAGAGTTCTTTTCTTCTTTTTTTCTTTTTTTTTGAAAGAACATCCTCTTTTTAAAAGTTAAATATCTACATGATTTTCTTTGAAATGAGCCTGGGATGCTCCTAACCCAACTTCTGGTGGCAAAATTAAGTTTTTTCTGGGCACTAGCATCAGAAGTTGCTACTTCTTACCTAAACTTACATTTCTTGTCCCCTTTATATCCTAAAATCTGGGGAAAACCATCTGGTCCTAAATATTCTATAAAAATAATGTTGCGTGTCTTCCAAACACATGTCATTGCGCATAAGTTCCAAATATAATTAATGTTATAAAATCATTACACTATAGAAATTACAACCAGTAATAACTATACTTAGTAAACTATTTTAATGCCGTTATCATGAAATAAGACCTAGTTCTACAAACTCATAAACTAGCAAACCTTCAGATGACTAATTCCCCAGTATAAATCTTAAGGAAATTTAGGACTGTTAAAGATTATGGGCTTAGAGATGACAAAAACCAGGTATTTTGCTATTTCCCTTCTCAACCTCTCCATAATCTCCACCCTCCCATATACTCCATGGCTTCCAATATATTAAAATTAAAATGCTGTTTGTCTTCCTCTAACCTACATTTGTCAGCACTGAGTTACAAAATTTCCAAAAAGTGAACATAGAGAAGGCGGTAAAGTTTTACTAAAAGTTTACGAATTTGAAACCTCTGAATTAACAGACTTGGTAAAGCTACGGGTCTTTTCCCTGTCCCCCACTTTACAAGGCAGCAATGTGTAAGAATCAATCAAGAATGGTAAAGCAGAATCACAAATAAAAACTGCAGAATTACGCAGAATGGAACTTTACAATTTTCAATGCCAAAGTTCAATATGGTATAAGCAACACTATTCCCCAAACTGACTCTTTTTTTTCCCCTCTAACAATCTAAATCAACCTCACATACAAACAAATGCTAATGAAACCTAGGCTTCTGATGTACTATTACAAATGTGATTTTAGACTTTCTTGTATTTCACTAACTTGGTGCCAACCCATACACGTTTACATTAAAAAAGCAATAATACACCCAGTAAACCAATCTTAAGAAACCAGACTCTATAGTGTGACACATGGGGATCACCAAAGAGCAACTTACTTTTAGTATATTGACACTGACAAATAAGCGGTTCTGATGGTTCAGAAAAGTTACTCATCTCATAGACCTAATAATGACGCTAAAGGGAACTTTGTTAAGTGACACACCCAGGGCGGACCGCCACGTTAAGGATACAACTCTTCCGAGGTGGAGAGGGCTCTCGCCAGCCCTGACTGCTGCTGAATCCGGATCCTGCTCCTCCTCCCAGAGGAGGTCTGCCCCCCGACTTGCCTCCTCGCTCACCCCCTCCTCGCCCCCGACTCCAGCGACTTCCACCCCGGTACGGCCTGCCTCGAAAGCGGAAACGGTCCAAGGCGATGTGGCTCCGTTCCCAAAAGGACGGTCGGGGGCTGCTTTCGGACAGCGAGCTCGAAGGCATCCGCACGGAGGGCGGGTGAGACCGGAACGGCTCTTTGGGTCGGTAGCTGCTGTGTCCCCTGAGGTGGCCCCGCTCCGACGCGTGCCGCGAGCGTGAGAAATTCCTCAACTGCTGCTGAGAAGAGGACGACGACGAGGAGGAGCCACCGCCTCCGCCAGATCCACCGCCCCGGGCCGGGTGAGGAGGCCTTCGCCGTGGATACGGTAACAGCCCGCCGCCACTGCTGCTGCTGCTGCTCCGGCTCCGTATCTGGCTGTTGTTATCGTCGTCGCTGATTTCCCCATCTTCTAGCTCCCCTTCTTCCTTGGGCGAGAGGCCACTGGAGGCCGGGGCCGGAATATCTGCGGTCGCCATCCCGGGAGCAGCGCCTTCCACACAACCTTAGCCCTCCGTCCGGGGATCCGCCCGACAATTGCCTTCCTCCTCGGTTCCCTTTTTTTCTAACGGACCCGGTCGGTGCGGCCTTACCCTACTCGGACACCTAGCGGGCTTTGCTCCCCAACTTCCCCGCACCCCAGCTCTTTCTCGCCGGACCGTCGCAATCCAGTTCCCTTCCCTAGCGCCCCCTTGCTCCTCCGCGCTCGGGGCTCTTCCGCCTCGCGAGAAAGGGGCTCTGGAAGTGGCTCGCCCGTGACGTCGCTTCCTGCGGCACGCAGGAAACAAGGCTTCCAGTTCACGCGATAATAATCCGGACAACGCGATTCTCAGTGGGACTTGTAGTCTTTCTTCTCTCTCCCTTCGGGTTTGTCCTTCCAACCCATAGCTCACACCCACCGCGGGCTCGGGATTGGGATATCTGGGTGCGTGGCGGGGTGGGCGGGCCCGTTCTTAGTCTTGGCCGCAAGAGTTTCATAGTGATGGGGGGAGGGCAAGAGACACCTTTCTAACTGCTCTGAGGTCGGCTGCCAAAGAGACGCAGTAGTCCCACTCCCTTTTGGGGGCCGGGAGGGGGTGGCTTTTGTCCGCCATGTTGGTGAAGGTAGACGAAGGAGATCGGAGGTCCAGGACTGTCTGCTCTGCTGGCTGAAGTCCGCCATATTAATAAAGAGACAGAAGGTTGACACCACCACCCCCCCAAATACACACAACCCGTCTTTCCCACCCCGTTCCCACGACTCCTGTCGGTGGGCCCTTCCCCTGCCTCGCTTGCCTAGCCTTTGCGCGAAGGAAGCGTAGCAGCCAGCGCCGCAGAACAGGCTTAAGACAGCGCCGAATGAGGGGGAAAGGGAAATGCCGACCAATTGCGCCGCGGCGGGCTGTGCCACTACCTACAACAAGCACATTAACATCAGCTTCCACAGGTAACCTGGGCAGGGAGTGGGGGTGCCGGAAACGGGAGCTCCTAGATTGGGTGTCGCTTGTGTGGAAGGAACAAGAGGATCCTACTAATTCTGAAGACTTCACTACCTAGCTGGTAGCAGGGGAGCATCATTTCTGTCCGCCCTTTGTGTGTGTTTCTCAAATACGCCCAATTTTTGTGTCACTTCAGGGAAGGTTTACTCACTTTGTACAAGAAATCCAAGTTCTGTGTGGTGGCTACCCCTTAGAGAAAAAGTGAGAGGAGAATATCTTAATTTTCTGTTCTTTCATGTATTAGACTGGGCCTTGACATGAATGATGCCTTAAAAGGAAGCGAAACCTTCCTGTTCAAGTCCGCAGTCACCTTAAAAGCCTGCTGTGTGCTTTCATCAAAGTTAGGAAATTGTCACGAGCTGAATTGGCATGGGAAGCATTTCGATTTCAGTCACAGAACAGTTAACTGCGGAGGAGTTGAGTCATCATTGATAGCTAAAGAATTAAGCGATGTTAATGAAAGTGCAAAAGATAAGCTTTCTATTCTTAACGGAACAGTAATAAAAAGAACTTACATTTTGCTTTTCCTCCGATTGCTGGAAGAGCGATCAAAATTTAGTTCTGTCACATCAGAACTCTTGAAAACATTTTGAACACTGCATGAGATATAATAGGTACTCTGTAAATGTTTACCTTTGTAATACGCAAGTGCCTGCCATGTGCCTGAAGAAGCATTGAAAGAAAGTTTAAGCGCAAATAGTTCTGATTTTATATATCTCACAACTTAACACGATCTTAGAATGTGGAAAACTATAACCTTGACGCTTTCCCTACCTAATTATGACTAAATGCCCCTCTTATTAAAAACTGCTGCTTTAAAAAAGTCCTTGTGATGTTTCTGATTTTCAGCTATTTGATGGAAACGTAGCACTTCATTCATTCATTCATTCATTCATCGAATGTGTACAGAGTTCTCATTTGCCTGACATAGTGCTAGGGATCTAGAAAATTCTTACACCTTGAGTTTAGCCTGTAGTGAGAAAGAAAGACATAATTATGGGTCAGTGCCACAGTAGAGATACTCGGGGATACCTAACTAAGCCTTAGTAAGTCAAAGAACACTTCTCAGAGGATGTGAAATTTCAGATAATACCAAAAGATGACAGAGATTTAGTCCTGTGTGCTACTTCACAGATTTCTCATCTACCCAGTAAGTGTTTGAGAAGACGTGAAAAGTTTTTAAAAGAAAGACATGATTAGATTTGCATATTAAAAAGCCATCTGGCTGCAGTGTGGAGAATTATTTGACACTTAAAGTGCTGGTCAAGCATCATCAAGAGATGAATTTGATGACAAAGGAGCTTATTACACAATGTTAATTTACCTACTATTTCTTTCACAGAGAAATTCTGCTATAATGTCAACTGAGCTAAGCAATATACTTCATTGCTGGCACAACCAGCAGTAAATTAGACGAGGTGAGAGTTATAGAGAAAAAAACAGAAACTTGCAGTAAAACAAGAGAGAGTCCACCAGTAGCCTAGACTAGAGTGGTACTGACAGAGATGGAAAGAAGTGGACAGATTTAAGAAATATTCGAGTTAGGGGCGCCTGGGTGGCTCACTCGGTTAAGCGTCTGACTTCGACTCAGGTCATTATTTCACGGTTTGTGGGTTCGTGCCCTGTATCGGGCTCTGTGCTGACAGCTCAGAGCCTGGAGCCTGCTTCAGATTCTGTGTCCCCCTCTCTCTGCCCCACCCCTGCTTATGCTCTGTCTCTCAAAAACGAATAAACATTAAAAAAATAACACTAAAAAATTTTTTTTAAGATTTTTGAGTAGAAACTACCGTGTTTGGTAATTTGATGTGGAAGATGAGGGAAAGAGGAGTCAAGCAAGGCACCAATAATATTGAATGTTTAAGAGATACACAGTGATACAGTAACATGCATACCTGACCATTTTTCTTCCTATGAAATTAGCATTTTCATGTGTAACCTCAGAAATTTAGATCTCATTCCTATTTCACAAATACAATGTCTGACTAACTTCTAGGATGTTGGTAGATGTCTTTATCCCCATGTACAACTTATGTTGCCTCAACTTACTGTCTCCATTTTTATTTCTTAGCCCACTGCAGTCTAAGTCTCCCCAATAATCTTCTGAACTTCTCTTGCTGAGTTGTCATTTTTGTGTTTCTTTTTTATGGCATGTGATCATTTCTTCCATGAAATACTCTCTACTTTTGAATTATTTGACACTACTTCTGTGATTTTTGTCTTTGATCTGTTTTCTCTGCCAGCCCCTTTCTCTGCACCTTGACCTAGGTCTTACCACTATTCTCAAAAAGATTTCAACTGTTCTGTGGTCTCAGCTAACACTTAATCCATGATGCCTCCCAAATCAATATCTCCAGTCCAATCTTTCTAATGAGTTCTAGACCCCATAGGACAAGTGTCTCAGTATTTGCCTGTTCTTTCTTCAGTTCCTTGGGTTCAACATTTCGAAACTGTACTAATGAGCTTGCTCTTCCCCCAAACCTACACCACTTCCCTTAACCCCTTTCTCAGTAAATGAAAACACTATCCACCCAGAAGGTGGTAGGTCATCCTCCCTTGACTTCTCACCATTCCCTCTTGATTGGATTATTACAACAGCCTTTTAACTGGTTCACTGCTTCTATTCATACACTACTAACCTCTCTCTATAATCGTAGCTGTGTTGCTAAAGGTTTAACAACAGGATCTCCAGGGAAAGAGGATAGCCCTGATTGATAGTATTTGCCCAATTTCCATGATATAAATACTCCTACCATGACTAGTTTCAAGTTACCAATATGACATGACTGATCATAGAGTTGGGAATAAATGTGCAGTACCACACTGTTCTATAGCAATTATACCACACAGATATAACAGACATAAATAACTTCAAGAATATAGATACAGTAATTAAGAAATGATGGGTTTCAGTATTTATTACCTTTGTTCTTAATTGCAAATATACCTAATTTTTAATGACTGTGTTCAACAGCTAGTTAAGGTATGTTAATAATCAGCTCTCTAAATTAGGCCTTTAAAAAATAAAAATAAAAAAATAATAAATTAGGCCTTTAAAAGGCTTACCAGTGCCATTTTGGATAGAGTTCAAAATTACTCTTTAACCCAGAAGGCCCTCCAACATCATTTCATGTCATAACACTCTTCACTGTCCCCAAGCTAAAACTCTTCACTATTCCCACCCTAAATTCCCTGGCTAATTCCTAACTCAAAGTGTCCTGACTAGATTAGCTCTTACCCTTTTATGACACTCATGACACCTGTAATTATTTTTGTATTCATAAATAGCCCCTATTTAGTATTTAATGTATACAATGCACTGGGCTAAGCATTTACTCATATTATCTAATTTATTCCCTAGAAATGTACTAAGTACCATTATTACTCCAATTATAGATGATAAAACTGAGACCTAAAAAGGTTAAATAACTTGCCTAAAGTCACCCAGCTATTACATTGAAGGCACCAGGATTGGCACCTTGATTTGACTCCAGAGACTATACTCTCAGCCACTCTTTTATTGCATCAAGTCATTTGATTATGTACCCTTCCCATTACTATATACATAAAAACTAACCCCATTAGTTTGCACATTCATTGATTCATTGAGAAAGTTCATTGAGTGCTTGCTTAACAGGATAAAGTAGTGAAAAACAGCTCCTAACCAGGAGAAACTTATGATCTAGGAGTGGAAATAGAAAAGTAAACAATTAGAATACAATGATATTTTGTATGATACAGGAACACCTTATTCATTCCATGAACAATTTCCTTAGGAAGATGGGATTCCTAAATTGAATCTTAAGGAAGGAAAATTGACTCGTTAAGGTTCAATTATGCCTTGGTTTCATAATTAGGGAGCTAGTTTTAAAAAGAGCAAAGGGTATCTGGCTGGCTCAGTTGGTAGAGCATGCGACATTTGATCTCAGGGTCTTGAGTTCAAGCCCCACGTTGAGTGTGGAGCCTATTTAAAAAAAAAAAAAAAAAAAAAAAAAAAAAGCTTTCTACAAAGAGCTAAAGAAATTAAAAGGTTGAAAAATAATTTTGAAAGATAGCCTTCATATATCTGAAGAGTCTTAAAGCAATGATAATACAATGACAGTACTTAATTTGTTCTGTATCTTTATTGAGGCCCAAACAAGAAATGTGCTTGTAAACTAAAGCTTGACTTTTAGCTTAGGCCCCAGGAAACATTTCCAAACCACTAAATATTGGAACACAGTAGATAAATTCTCCATCAGAGGTTTCTAATGAAATAGAAAAAACTTACATACATGAAAGCGAACTGTAGAGTGACATACAAATGTTATCTTCAGATTAGGGTATTTTTGGGTGGGGGGATAGGAGATGGAAGGGTACTTACAGTAAATCGGGGTTTTCTTCTATGCCCCTTAGTACTGGCAATTTGAGCAAACCTAAATATCTAATCTAGCTAAAGCTATTGTTACCTAATCAAGCTTCACTTGGGAGCTTCTAACGTGATTTTTTTTTTTTTAAATGTTTTTATTTATTTTTGAGACAGAGACAGAGCATGAGCGGGGAAGGGGCAGAGAGAGAGGGAGACACAGAATCTGAAGCAGGCTCCAGGCTCTGAGCTGTCAGCACAGAGCCCGACGCGGGGCTTGAACTCACAGGCTGTGAAATCGTGACCTGAGCTGAAGTCGGACGCTTAACCGACTGAGCCACCCAGGCGCCCCTAACATGTGATCTTTTAACATGATTTTAATGGTTCTTTTTAAACACTAGTCAGTTCATTATTAATACTTAAAGGATTAATCAAACTAAAGAAGAGCTCAATTCAAACTTATGTGAACGTTGATTCTTATGTTTTCAAGTCAGTCAGTACAATGGCCACTAGAATTTTGGGGCAGTCCCCTACAATTTTCTCTTCCTACCAGGTATACACTGGTACATATCAGTATATTTTATACTTAAAATAAATATGAAAGGGAAAACATTCCTGCTGGGCTTGACAGCAGCATTTTACTTTTTAGAATAATTATGCTTTCTACTACAGAGCTTAAGAGTTCTTTTTTTTTTTTTTTTTTTTTTTAATATGTGTAGTTAGGGGCACCTGGGTAGCTTAGTCAGTTCAGCGTCCAACTCCTGATTTCAGCTCAGGTCATGATCTCACAGTTTTGTGAGTTTGAGCCCTGCGTAGGGCTCTGCACTGACAGCACAGAGCCTACTTGGGATTCTCTTTCTCCCTCTGCCCCTCCCCCCCAAAAAAATTAATAAATAAGCTTAAAAATATATGTGTGTAGTGTAACTACATGGACGTAATATAGTAAATTTTAATTTATGTATTCTGTTTCATAGCAATTAAGCAAATATTTATTGGGCCCCTAGTGTTTGCAAGGCTCTGTGCTAAGTGTCAAAGATAAATAGATGATATAATGATCCCTGTCCTCAAGAAACTTATAACCTACTTTTATTTCACTGGAAATTTATTAAAATGGAAAAATTCCTAAACAATGTGTTAAGTGTCACAATGAACAAACACAGAGGAAGGAATACCAGAATCTGTCTAGGCTTTCCTTGATAAAATTTAATCTGCAGATATTTTGTCTTGACCGTGTGCATCAGCAGCACATCACAGCATTGTGAATTACTCCTGCTTAAAATGGTTCTATATAACCTCGATCTAAATCAATATAGTCTTGTATTTTTACTGCCCATGTTAAGGACTGTGGGGGGGGGGGGGGGAGGAAGAAAGGTCTCTTAAAAATCCTGAAAAATCAAAATAAAACCACTCAAGTCAGTTTTTGAGTAATTTTTTTTGCCAACTTATAAAAATTAGCATGAATTGGTTTCTGTTTCAGTGTCTGGATATTAAAATGTTTTATGTAAATGGAAGACACTTTAAATCAGCATCTTTTAAAATTTCTTTTAACCATTTAGGTGCAACCAGAAGTGTAATAGTTGGAATTTGAGTTGCCCTTTTTTTTTTTTTTTTTTTAAAGGTTTCCTTTGGATCCTAAAAGAAGAAAAGAATGGGTTCGCCTACTTAGGCGCAAAAATTTTGTGCCAGGAAAACACACTTTTCTTTGCTCAAAGCACTTTGAAGCCTCCTGTTTTGACTTAACAGGACAAACTCGACGACTTAAAATGGATGCTGTTCCAACCATTTTTGATTTTTGTAACCATTTAAAGTCTATGGTAGGTAACATTACTTTTCTTTTACCCATTTTTACCATTTTTAGTACCCATTCTTTTTTGCTTGTAAAGTGGGACCATTCAGAATACATGGAAATTCATATATAATGATCTGCCTCAAGAAAGTTGCAAAACTTCCTCTTTGCAGTAAAGGTGCAGGCTAGAGACCAGGTCTCCTTAACTCCAATATTTTTTCCCCATTCCAAACTGTTTTTACTATATTGGGATTTTACATTATTTCCAGTCATTATCAATAATTGAACCAATGATAAAACTGAGAAATCATGAGTAATGAAACCTCCAGCATCATTCTGCTCTGATTTTAAGGTAACATTTAAAATGTGTGCAAAGAACTTTAAGAATAACACACCCAAAGAATACAAGAGTTACACTAAAGAATATAAGTTCAGAGGAAAGCATAACAAAGATTCATAGAGCTCAGGCATTTAGGCTGGCTTGAGCTTGGAGTTTGGAACTTAAGAGAGGGTTCTTGACCTTGCACAGAACAATCACGATAACATGATGAGAACAAAAGCCAATGGGTTGAGGGGTAAGTAGAAAATAATCAAATGTTAGCAAGTGATATGTAAAAGGAAAGAGAATTAAGGCACATGATGAATGTATTAGAACAACGTTTTATATAGCTAGGCAAAATCTGATCAGAGAGGAAAATTTATTTGTCCACAAATGAATCCCTATATGTTTTAATGTTTGTTCAGTCAATAAAAAACACAAAGTTATGAGGTTATGACATACCCTCGGAACTGGAAGTGGTTTAGTATTGTGAGTATAAATCAAGATGGTGAATGGCAGGAGTGAGATCCTAAATAGTAAGTTTGCCATGTTTTTTCTTTATATAGTTAGGCAAAGAGGAATTTAGCCAGTTACAGAAACATCAAATCTGTTAGAAAAATTATTCTGGTGGCAGAATATGAATTAAGATCAGAATAAGGCAGGCATCAATAAAGAAGTTTCTAATATCCTCAAGCCAGATGTGATGTATGGGCCTGATGTGGACAGTAGCATTAAGAATGATGGAGAGGGAAAGATTCATGATAGAGATATTTAGGAGGTAGAAATAATGGGACTTGATGAACAATCAAATGATAGGCATAAAGGGAAAAAAGGTCCTCAGGGTCCTTGGGTTTGGGTAAAAAGTTCCTAGCCAGATTTTAAATCCTTGAATGGAAGATGTAACTGAACAATTAATAAGTAAATCTATTCAGGAGCTTGATACTTGGAAATAATTTAAAATATTACCAAATTGAAAGAATAGGATGTACCTAAAAAAGAGTTTAAATCACTATCACAGATAAAACAAATGTTTAAATACATTACATTGGCCTTAGTGAGAAAATTGCAAAAGGTTTTAGAGTTTCCATAGAATCATACTCAATAACTTGAAAGAGACCTTGGTAGTCCATTGTCTATTTTCTAATAATATTCACATCCGTCTGAAGAGAAAACACAAAAAGAAATAAGTAAATGGGGCTAATTCAACAAGTTGAGAAACTTGAATCCATGATTATACGAGATGGGCTGTTGATGTTGCCTATCAAACTTTTAAAATCAGTTTTTAAAAGAGAGGTTTAATTATGTGTATACAAAACAGGATAAAATTCACTTATTTGTGATATTCCATCATTTATGTTCAACCCTTTGATTTTATTTGGCTTAGAAACTCAAGTCAAGGAATCTTTTGAAGAAAAACAACACTTGTACTCCAACAGGACCATCTAATTTAAAATCAAACATTAGTAGTCAGCAAGTACTGCTTGAACACAGTTATGCTTTTAGGAATCCTATGGAGGCCAAAAAGAGGATAATAAAACTGGAAAAAGAAATAGCAAGCTTAAGAAAGAAAATGAAAACTTGCTTACAAAAAGAACGCAGAGCAACACGGAGATGGATCAAAGCCACGTGCTTGGTGAAGAATCTGGAAGCAAATAACATATTACCTAAGGGTACATCAGAACACATTTTACCAACTGCCTTAAGCAGTCTTCCTTTGGAAGATTTCAAGATTCTTGAACAAGAGCAACAAGATAAAACATTATCAATTCTCTAAAACAGGCTAAGAATACCTTCATTTAAGATTAGCCTACATAAAACTTGATGCCCATCCTTCATTCTCTTCAAAGGTAAAGATATTTAAGGAAATTATGCCAAAATTGGGTATTTAATAAAGTTTTACTTGAACTAACATTACTGTATAATTCCTGAAGATTTGATTACAAAAAAAATGGAAACTTTTTATGAAAATTTTATTTGAAAAAGAATGAAAGTGCCTTACATGAGAATTATGTACTTAAAAATTTTGCTAGGGAATTGTATGTTTGCAAGATGTTTTGTGTTTTTGTCTTTTAAGGCTACCTTTAAAGAACTATCTATGACAATGTGTTTAATTTATATTAGAAAAACAGGGTTTTTTTCCTGTAACAATGTTAGGATATTACATTCTAAATAGGATGATAAGTGGGAGTTAACCAACATTAAATATGACTTTAAAACTGCTGGGTTTTGTATTAATTATTATTGGCACTGTGATCTGGAAATTTTATAGGAAAAAAAGATATACAAGGCAAGTTCTTTTATTTAAACTTTCTGTATCTGCTTACCAATAAAAGTGTGCTAATCATGGCCTCCCTCATAAAAATATTAGCTTTTAAAATAGATTGTAAAATATTTCAAAAATAATATTTTGAATATGAAGTACTCTGGAGTCATCCAAGCAAGGTTAAGACCTCAAGTACCTCAGACTAGTAAAAACTGGTAGCTGATTATATGTTGTGAAATAATCCAGATGTTGTGATCTAGCTTTTACCTTAGTTAAACAAAAAGATAAATCTATACTATTTTTCTCATAATAAAAATATTACATTTTTGATTCCAAAATGTATGCATTAGACAACATGATACAAAGTTCCATATTAGGAATATGTTCTCTACCCCCATGTATGTTGGTACTGAAACTCTTAAGCTTTTTTTTCTCCATAACCCCACAATAGGATTTAATAACAGAAGTACTTACTATATACCTTCACAACTTATAACTTAAAATGGAATCAATTTATCGTATATATCAGCTTGCTTTTATCTTTTTTAGTGAGTCAAATAGAGCAACTGTACTGCATAAGGGAAGTGAAATGTATTTTCTGTAAAAATACTGTGTCCAGGGGCACCTAGGTGGCTCTGTGGGTTAAATGACCTACTCTTGATTTTGTCTCAGGTCATGGGCTCATGGTTCATGAGTCCAAGCCCCACATCGGAGCCTGCTTGGAATTCTGTCTGTCTCTTCCTCGTGTGCATGGTCTCTCTCTAAAATAAATAAACTTTTTTAAAAAATATATGTGTCTGATAAAGCTATGCAAATGCTATTTTACAAAACAATCTGAGAACTATTCTTATAGTTGCCTCTTGACTAATTAAAAGAGTTCACATTACTTCACCAGATAAATTGTAATTTTAATAAGAACGCTTTCCTTCAAACAGCTTTGGGCAAATCACATTAAGTTTATTAATGTGTAATCAAGTTATTCAATCCTAGTTCAAGCTTCTGACACTACCATATGAAAGTAGCATATACCTAACCATAATTGCTATACCTTTTTCCTTTAAAGTAATGGCTATTTTGTAAAAAAAAAAAAAAAAAAATTGGGGAAAATTTTTTTGTTGTTTTTGTTGTGATGGTTTGGTTTTTTTTTTGTTTTTTTGTGTTTTTTTTGGTGACATTTGCTTGGATCCTAGCAATAGTCTTTTTTACAGTATTAGCAACCTGTCTTTTAATAGGGAATGCCTCCCAAGCAACTGGATTTCACAAAGGCAAAAGTAAGAAAAGGCTGTTTTAGTTATATCAGGCATTTAAATATTTATGAAAATCTTTTTGTGAATATTGGAAGCCTTGTTAGTCATTTTATCTTAAATATTGGATGTAGCTCCTTGGAATTGTCATTACATGTTTGTTTTTTTAATATGGTTCCAAATATCTCTTTGCTTATTGACCATAACCTTATGCCTCAAAATAAGTTGAGCAGATAATCATTTAAACATAACTGTGTTGGGGCGCCTGGGTGGCTCAGTCAGTTAAGTGTCCAACTTCGGCTTAGGTCATGATCTCACGGCTTATGGGTTTGAGCCCTGCGTCGGGCTCTGCACTGATAGCTCAAAGCGTGGAGCCTGCTTTGGATTCTGTGTGTCTCTCTCTCTGCCCCTCCCCGGCTCATGCTCTGTCTCTCTCTTAAAATAAATAAACATAATAAAAATAAAACTTTAAACATTAACTGTGTTTTCCAAGTATAAACTCTCATGTGGTTCAGCACCCTCCCCAATACAAAACAAAATACTAATTAATGCAGGCTAGTTCCCATCTACAAAAGTATCTTGATATCTTAATATATTAAAAATCACAAAATATTATAAAATACAAGCTTTTGGCAAAATTAACTAGTCTTTATTCATTATTATTTGAGACCACTGGATAAACTACCACTCAATAATTTTAAAGTAAATTTATTTTGGTGTTTCCTCCATGTCATTTTCATATTCCTGTCCTGATAAAATGCCCTAAACACTCCCTGCATCAAATCGTTTTCGTTAACATACATCTGTCTACCTTAAAACTAGTCTTACTCATAGAGAAAAACCTAAATCTTTTTAAATCCTGTTTTCAGATGTTGATAAACATCACTTTGACCATCTACAATAAAAATAATAAAAATCAGAATAGCTCTTTTTCTTCTGCTGGACCCAATATGTATTCTCTGTTCATTCGATGTCTGTTATTCATTCTAACCTGTTAGGCACTAACCTCTACAAAGAACGAGCCAAAGGCTAGTAACATGATGATATAAAAATGATACCATTATCTCCCCTTAAGTTCCTCAAAAGTCTCCTGCAAGGAAAAAAAAATATTTGTAACACAATAAATGCTATAAAAGAAGGATACATGAAGTGCTTTGGTAAATGCTGTTGACTTAGAATTTAATAAGCATATAAACTTTAGATCTTTTTCCAAAAAAAATTTTCCCTTGAAACACAACAGATTTCTTACGACTTATCAGAGGAGGTAGAAGGACATCAGTGCTGACCTGAAATGTACAGTGTTTTTTAATGAATTGTAAGACATTTTTCTCCTTGAAAATGAACACTGAACAAATTGGTTATTAATGATATCTTTGTCAACAGGAAAACATAACTAAAGAAAATACTGTACCAAAGCCAAGTCCTCAAGTTTATTTGACATTTGGTATTTTTACAAAATAACAAACCCTACCAACAAGATTTTTACAAATAATTTAGCTCAGAGTCTTAAGGTTAACAAAACACTATGGCATCCATTAGATCTCTTGTTCTTTACAAATATTCTTTGTGGTATGTGGTATTATCTCCCAATTTACAGATGGAATCTTTGTTAATTTTATTTACTTATTTATTTATTTACTTACTTATTTTAGACGTTTAATATGTGCCACTAGCACAAGGGATAGAAATGCCAACAATCTAGGAAGTTCAATCCTAGGTTGAACAATGGTTGTCAGCCTTCAAATCCTGTGCTCTACCCTCCACATTATAACCTTCTGTCAAACATAATGAATCATGTTATTAAAATAGGACAAGTCATGTGTCTCAAAAAATAAATTACATATATGTATATAGTAAAGATGGTCTAGGAAGTCATTGTTGATCTTTTCTAGGTAGACTTTCTAATGTTGGTATTTTATCTCATTTCTCAATGTTAGAACACGGGTAAATTTCAATTTTGGTATAATAAAGAAAATAGTTCATCTTAATGCCTGAACATGGGATTCTTTAGGTAGTTGGAAGTCTTCTAAAATTAATGATTTTATAATGTATATTAGACAATTGCATATTGTATTCCGAGTATATTAATATTAAAAACTTTTTTACAAGGAAATTACCATCATGCCTATTTTTTTAAATGTACATGAATATCTCTGTGGAAGTCTTTCCCCTAGATAGGCCCTAAAATACTTCTGTAGAAGTCCTTGCCCATAAATTGAAGCAAACTATAAACAAAATAAAGATATGTAAAGCATAGAAGAGGAATTATCCTTTTTATTTTTGTTGCTCAAATTCTATCTAACAATACATTATACTTTATTTGCACTGTTTTATACTGGTTATGCAATCTAAATCAGATACACAAAAGGCTATAAAAATTATCTGTCTATCCTGACAATAGAGGATCACACAGAGGATATTTGTAGAAAAAATTATCAAAGCATTATTTCAATAACAATAGCATTTGTTCAATAACAAAAAAGGAAATAAGATGTGATTTTTAATTCATTTTTTCATTTGATACTTTACTCCAAAAAAATACTATCTTAACATTCACTAAAAAACACTGAGCAAACCAGATAGACGAGGTCCCTATCCTCAAAGTTACTGAAAGTAAAGACTCCATTTGTTTATTTCTCCCCTCACTGCTCCCTAGTCTCTTTCTAATGTCCTTTAGAATGAGTTGAATCTAATACAAGAAATCAGTCTTCAGATTGCTACTTAGGCTTTTAAAATTTACGCTCCAAAAGTTGAAAACATAAAACAGCCTTTGAGTTTAATATCAAGAAAGCAGATGTGTGCCTATCTCTCAGTAGAACAAAGCTTTTAGTTTGTTTAGATAATATTTCAAGGCTTATTTCTAACTCTTCTCCATTCTCCTGAACTTATTTTCATGCTCTCCCTAACCACCAAACCTTTACAAATTGCCCTTCCCTTAGCTTGGTCACTTAAACTTGTCATCTTTCACATCTTAGCTCTCACAATCCCTCTATGACACTTCCCTTAACATACTGAAGTGACAGTAAGTGCCCAGGCACCGACTCTCCACCACTTCCTGGCTTCGCCAGCTCGTAGGAGTTGCCCACCTCTCTGGGCCTCAGTTTCCTCGTCTGTAGCACAGCAGAAAACAGCACAAATCCCCATCCTTGTGAGCTGGTGGGAGAGACCGGGAACAATCTAGAATGTTCAGTGGGGCGCCTGGATGGCTCAGTCAGTTGAGCATCCGACTCTTGGTTTTCGGCCCAGGTCCTGATCTTATGGTCATGGGATCGAGCCCTGCGTCAGCTGCTACACTCAGCGTGGAGCCTGCCTGGGATTCTCTCTCTTCCCTCTCTCTGCCCCTCCCCAGCTCGCTCACTCTCTCTCAAAACAAATAAACATTTCTAGAATGATCGATGGGATAAGTGCTGAGGAGAAAACAAGTTTCTAAAAAAAAAAAAAAAGGTCCTTGAGTCCTGTTTTACACATAACTTGGGTGAAGTCATCATATTAATATAATTGTCTCCACATTGATTTTCATCTATGTTCCTTCAAGGCACATGTGTATGTATGTGTTTTTTTCTTTTTGGGCTTTCAGTCTGACATATATACATTAGGCAGTCAAATATTAACACATTTCAGAAAACCTAAACCACTCCTTTGGCTCAAATTCAAAAGGAATATACATAGAATTCTCTGATATTTCCCTAGCAATGATAAGTGCTTTTTGCCATTGGGATGACTTTTACAATGGTGTCAAGTACCAAATGTCTATCCCCCAAAATATCCAAATTTGTTTATATCAAAAAACAACTAAAGGGGCGCCTGGGTGGCTCAGTCGGTTAAGCGTCCGACTTCGCTCAGGTCACGATCTCGCGGTCCGCGAGTTCGAGCCCCGCGTCGGGCTCTGGGCTGATGGCTCAGAGCCTGGAGCCTGCTTCTGATTCTGTGTTCCCCTCTCTCTCTGCCCCTCCCCCATTCATGCTGTGTCTCTCTCTGTCTCAAAAATAAATAAACGTTAAAAAACAACTAAAAATAGGTTTATATGGTTACATTTAAAGATTATTGGTGTAATAATGAATTTTCAGTCTGTTCTGATTATTATAGAAATTCTCAAACTGTTGAGTTTTCTGGGGGAAAAATCTGATAAAACAATTAACTGTTGGAAAGATTTAAACAAAGGTGTTCAAGTTTTCTAACTTCTCAGAGCCTTTAAAATAATGCGTTCTCAAAGTCCTCTGAGGACACAAAATTCTCAACCTTATTCAATCAAAGGTATCATTTGGGGAAGGGGAGCAGAGCAGAGAGTAGCATACCTACTAATATCTTAAGGAATATAGTTAGGAAATCTTGACCAAAACTTCTGTGTTGCTAGAAAATTACTTTTATTTTTTTTTAATGTTTATTTATTTATTGACAGAGACAGTGAGGGAGAGCAGGGGAGAGGCAGAGAGAAAGGGAGAGACAGAGAACCCCAAGCAGGCAATGCGCTGACGCAGGGCTCAAACTTACAACCTGTGAGATCATGGACCTGAGCCGAAATCAAGAGTCAGATGCTGAATGGAATGGGCCACCCAGGCGCCCCGAAAATGACTTTTAATATGAATAGAAAAATACTGTGGGAATTTTGAAAATTATCAAACTGTATAAAAATTATCAGACTGTAAAATAATGGTATTTTTTCAAATAATTAGTGTATCTTCAGGCGCCTGGGTGGCTCAGTTAGTTAAGTACCCAACTTTGGCTCAGGTCATGCTCTCGCAGTTTGTAAGTTCAAGCCCTACAACGGGCTCTGTGATGACAGCTAGGAGCCTGGAGCCTGCTTTGGATTTGGTGTCTCCCTCTCGCAGCCCCTCCCCCACTCACGCTCTCTCAAAAATAAATAAACATTAAAAAAAATTTTTTTAAAGGATTAGTGTATCTTAACTACAGTAACTCCCCCAAATTGTTTCAACCTTAAGCTAAAATAACTTTAAATAAATAAATAAAATAACATGATGGAGAATGACAGCAGTAATTGGACACTGAGAAAAAATGAAAGAGAAATATTCATTTTTAGGCTCACTATTATTTATTATTTAATATTCAATTTTAGTCACAGTCACGAGAAAATCATCCCTGGCATCCGGGAACTAGCCTGACACATCTAGACTTCAGTGTTTTTAGGAGATGCCTGACACAGCTAGGCGTCATCAATGGTTTTCTAATTAACGTAAAAATCTCGTAAAACACCAACATCGGACAAGGTTACCCTTGTAACCTTGTGACTGATGAAAGGAGGGGGAAGGAAAAGCAAGATCAGTTCATAATCTTCTCTATGGGACAAAAGCAAGGTCACTATGCAAACCACAAAAATAATAGGTTTTACTGTTAATAACTGTATCCAGTTGTGTGGTGTGACTGATATTAGCTAGTCAGCTTGCTGAGGTAATCCAATTATTTACCTGTACCGAACAGTGTGAGACAAAAATAAAGTGGGCACATATTTTCTGCATGAAGACCATATATGCAAGGAGTCTAATAAGAAGGCCGCTACTATCTACTCTTACTTCACAGATTTGGTTCTTAGTTAATCAGTTAATTCGATGTCTTACCAAAGGAAAGGATGTTGTTTTGACATGTTATTTAAATTTAGACTTGTGTTTTTAAAAAGTACTCAGTAGTTAAAAAACTATTCAAAGAAAACGTTTTCTGGGTTAAAACACATCCGTGTATATATCTGAAACTCATTTACGTCCTCTTCTTACATTGTCAGCAATTAACTGAAAAAGTTCAAATATAGTGTAATTATTAATTAGTTTTAACCAAGGCATACCAATGTTAATGTCAAATAAACCACGAAATAAGCCACAAGATTCAGACTTTTAATGTTAATAAGACGTTCTGCTTTCTAAGTTAAATGACTTAATGCACACACTTAAAGTGTGAGCGGTGTAGGAACAGATCTCAATGTAAATGCTGTCATTACAATAATTATTTGAGCTCAATAGCAGGTACTATGTGCAACTTTACATCTCTAGCAATTACAAGTGTTCACCACATACTAAATGCTGTCGTCTTAAATAATTTTCTCAGTCATAAAATTTTTACAACACAACATATGCCCCTTCCCCTAAAAATCCGTAATATTATGTGCCATAAACTCTTTATAGATGAAAATGTATTCGATTATGCTTGAAACGGACTTATGGGGTCTAAATTTATTTGCATTCACTACCCGGGTAGTGGTTTCAGCATTCGGTGTTTGCCTATGTTCTCAAACCTAAGCACCTAAGGTTCCAGACATCAGTATTCTGAGAAGCATTACAAACCCACCAGGCCCCGGTCGCAGGTGGCCTCTGAGTGGGTCCGCCCCGCTCGACCTCTGGGAGACGCCCTTAAACCGCTCACGTGGACTAAGCGACGTCTCGGGCGGCCGCAGCGCATGCGCGCAGGAAAGGGAGACGCGACTCGCCGCGGGGCTGAGGTCCGGGAACCTCGGCCCAGGCGGGCTGGACCAGGATTCTGAAGCGGCGCGCGCAGCGGTCGGGACGTGACCGCGCTCCATTGCGCTGGGCTCACCGCCTGGACCCACCTGGGCTCTGGCTGCGCACCTTGTCTTTTTGCGGCCCGCGTCGACGCGCGGGCGGGAGGTGGAGGCGGAGCCCACGGTCCCAAGACCAGCGATTGGCTGATTCCGCTTTCCCGTCGCTTTCCACCCTGCTGAGTTGCGGTGTGAAGTGACCGCCGACTAGGAACCGGCACTCTGCGGGGGTGGGCTTTGCTTTTCCAGTGAAGTGTTAACCTCGCCCACGGGAGTTTCAGCTCTCCACCTGCAGAAGTTTCCGGAAATAGTTTCAGGTTTTTTGGGTTTTTTTTCGGTCGGTGGGAGACGTTCGCATTTACGTTTGCCTCTACATGAGTTTTTTGCTGGCAACTTAAATGACTGATTTTTTTTATTAGGAACACTGTATATTTTCTCCCTCGGGGGCTCGTTCATATCCTTACTTTCCATGACAGATCTTAACGACAATATATGCAAAAAATATATAAAGATGATCACTAATATAGTTATATTGAGCCTGATCATTTGCATTTCTTTAGCTTTCTGGATTATGTCTATGACTGCAAGCACCTATTATGGTAAGTATGAATGTTCTAAGTTGTTTTTCTATAAGCTAATTGGTGGAATTGAAAATAGTCTCATTAACGAAATCCAAAACTCCTGTCCTCTGAGTGGTTATGAACTGTTGTGTTTACTTAACTCCCATGGTCCGAATTTACAAACATTAAAATGTAATCACTGCCTTGAACATTTTAGAACCTTTAATAAACACAGCTTGTGGATAATACTAGTTAAACCTATTTCAAAATGTTTTTATGTTGTATGTAGTTATTACATCTATCTTGAGAAATAAGTGAAATGAAACATGGTTTTGTAAAACAATTGCAGTGATTTTTTAATAAGAATATTTGTAACTATCAGTTTCTCGTATCCTGTAAAAAAATCACAGTAAAAATGAAAGGTGGTATAATGTTTACATTTGGAGAGTTGGAGGATTTGTCTGCTGTTTTAGTCACTTCAGAAGAACAGATTCCTTTTAAAGTCTGAAACCACATTGCGTACTCTGGACTCAAATCTTGATAGTTTTGACACCTCCTAAGAGCATACATATGCCTTTACACAAATTCCTTGGTACCCCTGTAAAAATGGAATACCGTTCAGCTGAAAGGAAAAGTGAAAAGTAGAGTGATAAAGCGATTGCCATCTCAGAACTTACCCTTCTGCAGACATGTGAATAATTGAATGGGTATTCTTCAGGGTTCAGAAGCTTTCAGAGTTGGTTCATAATGACTCACAGTAGGGGATGAGGGTTTAGGGAGGAGAGGTATGGGAGAAGATTCTGGTTTGCGCTAGTATTAACTATTGCTTGAACGCAATGGAATAAACCAGGATCTGTAAACCCAAGTGTCCCTCTGGGGCCAGGAACATGATCATTGCATCTTAAACACATGGGAATAGTTTTCATTTTCAGAAATAGAATTTTTTGGTTGAACATTTGGCCCTCTTTGTCTTCCATTTTCCCATTTTTGATAGAAACATGGGCTCAGGCAATAGTTCACATTTTTCCTTACCGTAATCACTCAGTCTTGTGTGTACGAGTCTGTCAGGAATGGTGGGGACTTTAAAGGGGAAAACAATGGCCTGTATATGGGAGGAGGCCTCTCTCCACTACAGTCAATTCTGCCACGTGAGCCTGAACTTCCACATTTTAAAACATAAGCGAAGGTTCTGGATTTTTATACTGAAATATCCTAATCTTAAATATTAACTTCCAATTGTTTGAAAACATTATGTTAGCCAAACAAAATACCTGTGAGCTGGATGCAACCTTTGGAAAACTCAGTTGCTAATTGTTGAATTGAGGTGTATAGCTTGTGAGAATGTTACTTTAAAACACACACACACACACACAAACAAAAAAAAAAACAACCTCTCTACAAGGCAGAAAGTGAAATAATTGGATCCTGTTAATAGTTTGCTTTATGCAGTTCTTGAGATTTAATACATGCCTCCTTTCCAAAACAATTGTGAACTATAGAGAATCATTTCAAATCTCCACATATGTATGAAATATCAAAACTTGGACAGGACTTATTTGGTCATTCCCCAGTAGGATTGTCTCTCTGGAAATATAAAAGTCTCAACATATTTTACTTTGGTGACTTCATCTCTGTTTCCCTACTTATGCCAGTATTTTAATCCAGAATGCAGTTAATCAGAGTTTACAGCCAGGACTAACATGTGCAGGCTTCACACAATTTGTGCTCTATCTTTATAATTTTTAGGTAATTTACAGCCTATTTCTCCTTGGCGTTGGCTGTTTTCCGTTGTCGTTCCTGTTTTGATTGTCTCTAATGGCTTTAAGAAGAAAAGTCTAGACCACAGTGGGGCTTTAGGAGGTATGTTTTTCTTTTGAATGTTAACTATATAATAAGTGCTTGCTAATATAATTTAAAACCATGTTTTCTAAATTCCAGATATATGAGATGACAGTCACAATGTTATGTATTTTAGACAATGATAAAGTGATTTATTGCTCAGCATTCCTATTCTGTCAAAATTGCAGATACTAACATACTCAGTGTAATGTTCAAATTTATCTTTGTAATTGATGTCAAGTAGATTAATAGGATAGCTTTTTTTTTTCAGTTCCTTAATTATTCTGCTCCTTTAGTTGTATTAAATTATCTGCTGGCAGAAATGCTAGAGAACTCCTAGGTGTAAAGTAGAGGAACTGGTGGAAAGAATTGTTCTTGGAAATCGCTATTAGTAGCCTCAAGCAGAGCAGTACAAATTAAGTATCCTAGATATGTTTTTCAGAACTGAGTTAGGGATAGGCCATTTATCTGTTCTTTTAGCACATATTTATTGAGCACTTACTATATGCCACTCTTCTAGAAACTGAGGATGTGACTGTGAACAAGGACAAGGTTTCAAGTTCTTGTGGAACTTTTATTCTTTAGAAGAGATAACAAACAAAATACATTAACCTTTTTATATAATAAAGTTTGTGAGAAAAACTGAGATAATAAAGAGTGTATGTTGGGGGATGCAGGCATTCTTTTGTAGATAGGGTCAGGCATAACCCGTTTCTCTAAGGAGGTAGTTGTGAACCGAGACTTGAAGAAGCCAGCAATGAGAAAGTCTGAGAGAAGCAGGTTGCAGGCTGACAGAATCACATGGGAAAAGACCCCGATGTATACCCTGGCTTATTTGGTGTGAGCATAAAGTTCATTTGACTGGAAAATAGTGAAAAAAGGAAAATGGTGAGAGATAAAATTGAAGAAATAGGCAAGGGCCAGGTAATTAAGGGGGCTTGTGGGACACAGTAAAGATTTTATTTCAAACTAGGTGGAACCTCACCTGCCTCAGATCAGTGGGGTGACATGGTCTGATATGACATTGAGACTTTCATTCCTGGCAGTGTTTTAAATCCTAAGACATGAGAATCCCCCTCAATTACTACATGGATCACTAGATAAGATCACTATAGAATGACAATTATTCAGAACTGGCAGGTCTTGAAGCCACCTATCTAACCTGCAAAATATTGCTCATTAGCCTAACTTAGCACTGTAAACACACTCTGCTGCCACTGTATTCACATAGAGCAGATGTTTCTCAAAGTTTCATAAACTTGAGCAGGCCTTCATGGAAGCAATATAACATGATGGGTAAAAGAACAAGTGCTAGAATCAGGCAGGATGGATTTGAATGATAGTTACAGCAGGTGCCTGGGTGGCTCAGTCAGTTAAGCATCTGACTTCGGCTCAGGTCTTGATTTCATGGTTCGTGAGTTCAGGTCCCCTGTCCAGCTCTGCACTGACAGCATGGAGCCTGCTTGGGATTCTCTGTCTCCCTCTCTATCTGCCCCTTCCCTGCTCACATGTTTGCTCTCTTTCAAAAATAAACATTTTTTTAAGTTAAAAAAATAAAATAAAAATAAATGAATATTAGTTATGGCTTTGGGAGAGTCACTTAACCTCCCTATGCCTTAGTTTTCTCTTCAGTGAAATGGGATTTTTAATATCCAACCTAAAGAACTACCATGAAGTTAATACAGCTTAAACTTCATGGCATCTTCACTTGCAGTGGTACCTTCTAAGGCCTTGGGAAGAACCCTAGCAGTGTATGCTCATGGTCCTATGGTTTTGTAAATTTTACAAAGGTAAGAGCTATGTTTGTGTGTGTATGTGTGTGTATATATGTATACATATATATATATGTACATATATATATATATATTTTTTTTTAATTTATAAGCACCAGGCCCTATAAATCCTTGATCTATTTCTGATTTCATTCTTACGGGTTGCAGTAAGAATTAAATCAGGTAATCACAATAAAGTTCCTAGCTCAGTGCATAGACATAGCCAGCATTCATTGGCTGCTTATTTTCAGGCAGTTCTTCAGAATCATGCTAAGTCTCTTCCTTTATGATTGAGAAACATTGTTCAAGGACTTTTTTCCCTCCCATGAGGGTAATTGAGAATTACAGTTAACAGACCATATTGACATATATTTTGTCTTGCCATATAATTTAGGAATGGTTATGTTTTATCTGTTTAGCAAATGCTTATGTTGCGTATACTGTGTACCAGGCACTGCTGTTAGCACTTTGGAAGTATTAACTCACTTAAAGTGAATAATTTGGGGGGCACCTGGGTGGCTCAGTCGGTTGAGCGTCTGACTTCAGCTCAGGTCACGAACTCACGTTCGTGAGTTCGAGCCCCGCGTCGGGCTCTGGGCTGATGGCTCAGAGCCTGGAGCCTGCTTCCGTTTCTGTGTCTCCCTCTCTCTCTGCCCCTCCCCCATCATGCTCTGTCTCAAAAATAAACATTAAAAAAAAAAAATTTAAAGTGAATAATTTGGTTTCCGTTTGAATATAACACATAGTTATGCTTTGTTAAAAATGTCCTTTCTCAAGTAGTCTTGCCTTGATTATTATCATTCTTGACATATAGAAAGGGCAAGTCATTCCTGAAATTCTGTCTTCCCTGGTTTCCATGTTGTATATTGCCCTGCTTTTCCTTTTCCGATCTCTACTTTTGTTTCTTTCCTGCTACCATTTGTTTTCCTGCCTTCTAGTCCTTGGGCTTCTATTCCTCTCCTGCCTAGCTTGATTTAGAATTAGAAGATACGTATTTGAATTCTGAGACTTCCACTTGCTATCTCAGTGAAGTTTGCTGTCACATACTATGAGTCTGGAGTTCTCTCTTGTCCAGCAAGAGAATGGATGCAGAATTGAATACAAGAGAGGCTTGTGTCCAGGAAGAGACAAGAGCCCCAAATAGGGGTTTCGTCTCCACATTTATTGAGCTTACAAGATATTACCCATGTGGGTGAACATGAAGAAAACAAGATCTTACACATGTGAACGTGGAGAAAACAATCAGTAATCATTAAGTTGTGTGCGTAAGAAGCAAAGGGTGTGGGGGCAAGTGGAGTTTGTGATCAGAGTACAATAGTATATTGGCGTCAGATGGAAGTATTTGTGATCCCATTACAATATCTTGCTAGCTAACCTTGGGCATTTTTGCCCTGTGGCAGCTGCTTTCCACCCTAAGCTTTTTCTAACCCATTTATGTAAGTAGAACCTATTTCCCCACATTTTACCACATTGCCTAACAATTTGGAGTCTCAGTTTCTTCATCTCTTATGAAATAGTTCCTTAGGGCTTATTGGTGAGGTTCAGACAAGATAATGTATGGGACAATATGTCTGTTTAAGCTATAGAGCGTTAGGGGTGCCTGGGTGGCTCAGTCAGTTAAGCGTCTGACTTCGGCTCAGGTCATGATCTCACAGTTCGTGGGTTCAAGCCCTGCATTGGGCTCTGGGCTGACAGCTCAGAGCCTGGAGCCTGCTTTGGATTCTGCATCTCCTTCTTTCTCTGCTCTTCCCCCATTCATGCTCTCTCTCTCTCTCTCTCTCTCTCTCTCTCTCTCTCTCAAAAAAAAATTAAAAAGTTTAAAAAAATTTTTAAAAAGCTATAGAGCATTATATAAACATTTACTATTAGTGATTTATTGTGTGCTTTCGATTGTATTGTAAACTCCCAGAAGACAGGAGTGGATCTTATGCTTATGTGTCCCATGCTTCTTTGAATAGTGTTACACGCATAACAGGTACTTAGGAAATATATGATTGATTCTTTTTAATGTTTTTTTTTATTTATTGGAGGGGAGAAAGGAGAGGGAGGTGATTGGGAGAATCCCAAGCAAGCTGTGTGTGTCAGCACAGAGCCCAATGTGCAGCTTGAACTCAGGAACTGTGAGATCATGACCTGAGCTGATATCAAGAGAACGCTCAACCGACCAAGCCACCCAGTCACCCCTGTACATTGATTTTAAAACCTCTGTTCTTTTTTCTAATCATTTCATTCCATGAATATTGGTATCTTTTGTTTGGAGCTTTTTTTTTTTCCCCTTAAGAACAAAAAAAAAAAATGTAATGCTAGTTCAAATTATATAGGACTTGGGAATACCATCCTGGAGTATGACTATAAATTACTTAAACCATCAGTGTTGTCATTTGCCTATCTGTAAAGTGAGAATAAATTATATTATCTACAGCATTGATCTGTGAGAAGCCATCCATGTACAAAGGTTAGCACAGTACCTGGCACACACATTAAGTATTTTATAGATGTTAGTTACTGTTATTGTCTTCCTTCCACTACTGTTCACAGTCATAGGAATTTTACTAAGGTTGTCCATATCATGCCTTTAGTGTGCTTGGGATCGAGAAGAGTTTCAGAACTTCCTCAGGATATGGGTGTTAAGAGCCCCCCATGACACTGGAACACGTACTTTGGTGATGATGGAAGAGAGGAGGGGTTGAGGCAGTGCTTAAGGTGAACACTGAAGTGGAGGCCTCTGATCTCTTTGAGAGAGATTATTTCTAGAATAAGGAGGATCACATGAGGGAATATATGGGAAAGTGATTATAAAGCACTGGGAAGCACTGTGTAAATGATTCACTCTAAGGAAGTATTACTAGTCATTGTATTCCTTTGAGCTCAGAATGGACAATCCGTCATCAGTTTTTTGACTTGACAATTTTAAATTTGATTTTACCTACCAAGACTATTAGGCATAATGGTTTACCATTTTTTCTCATTCATTCATTCATTCATTCAACAAATATATAGTTAGGGTTCCCTGTATGCCAGGCACTGTCCTGGACACTTAGGATTTAGTAGTAAACAAAATGGATAAAAATCCCACTGTCACTCCTGAAACCAATATTATACTATATGTTAAATAACTAGAATTTATTTTTTTTTTTTAAGTTCTTTATTTCTTTTGAGAGAGAGAGGAAGAGAGAGAATCCCAAGCAGGCTCCTTGCTGTCAGCATGGAGCCTGACACGGGGCTCAATCCTATGAACTGCAAGATCATGATTTGAGCCGAAATCAAGAGTTGGATGCTTAACTAAGACCCCAGGCACTCCAACTAACTATAATTTAAATGAAAACCTAAAAAAAATACCACTGTTAGAGAACTTACAGTTTTAGGGAACAGAGATAAATAAGATGGGCTTGAGGCATTTACTATTAAATTTTTTTAATGTTTTATTTATTTTTGAGAGAGAGAGAGAGTGAACAGGGGAGGGGCAGAGATTGAGGGAGACACAGAATCCAAAGCAGGCTCCAGGCTCTGAGCTGTCAGCACAGAACCTGATGTGGGGCTCAAACTCACAAACTGTGAGATCATGACCTGAGCCGAAGTCGGACGCTTAACCAACTGAGCCACCCAGGCACCCCAGGTTTGAGGCATTTAATCCCCAGAAATATATATTGTAAATGTAATGGAAATGCACACAAATGGAGTATTGTCTGGAAAGGCTAGTGGTTGTATTCCGTGTGGTCTTGCAGAGGGTGGCCTTACCTCTTTTGGGTCACCATGGTTCGGATCTGGTGATCGATCTTTCTGAAATAGAAGCCTCATTCTGTCAGGTACCCAGAGTTGATAAGACCTAAGAAAACCAGTTTATGTTGTTCATTGTCACAAGGGACTGGTATTAGCAATCAGTATACCACTTTTATTAATCTGATTAATATGGAACTAGTCAGGGTGCCTGGCTGGCTCAGTCAGTAGAACATGTGACTCTTGATCTCAGAGTCATGAGTTCAAGTCCCACATTGGGTGTGGAGCTTACTTTAAAAATAATAATAATAAAGTATGTCTTTAAAAAGATGTATGGAACTAGTTGATTGCAGACTGAATAAAAACATCGCTGCTGAGGCATGCCCAATTCTTGTAGTCAGGCCACTTGAGAAGTAAGATTATAACCAGAACTTTTTTTGGTGAGTGCTAAGTCTGAGAAACAGTCTATATGATGCCAGCAAGCCGAGTCTAAAGACCCAGAGGGGGGTCACACAGGACCAACCAAGAGAATCCCTGACTGTACGCAGGGTAGAAATCAAATGTGAGTCAGCATGAAATGAAAGTGAAGTTTATGGAAGATATAGAGTCCAAATACAGACAGAGGGAGACACAGAAAGGAAAGGAGAGAGAGTCCCATCTTTGTTTGGCGTGTGGGGTTTTAATGAGGATTGTGGTCTGGTGTATGTGTTTTTTTAGGCATCCAGGAACCAGTTAGAACAAAGGAGAAGGTCCAGGTGTTATTTCTTGGAGCCAGGGGCCTTGGTCAAGATGTCTAGCACCAGTGGTCTGGAATACACATATGCTGGCTTCCTCGGGTCATTCTTACCTGGTCCTTCCTTAGAAGTTATCTATTCTAAAGAAATCATTAACTCCTTGTCCCTTACAAGGAGGATATACACTGTTTGCTTTATGAGGCATGTATAAAGTGGGGGTGCAGGTCCTAGCAAGAACAGAAGCAGGAAAAGGAACAGAAAGCAGATTTTTATGGAGTCCTTCAGTTTCCCTGTCTCCAGTATTGCAAATCCACCAGTCAAAGGGTCCCATCCCTTGTACGGAATTCAACAAGTCTGCCAACTTCTGGTTCTTTGGCCTTCATGTTCTTTATTTTGGGCTAATGAGCCTTCTGTTGATTCCCACAGTCTTTCTGTAGTAGGTTACCTATGATAGAATTGATTATATTTGAGTTGATTAAATTATAAAATTCTAGTCCTGCCTTTCCCTTTTCTGCCTCTCAGGGTTATTATACCCAGGTCACCATGGTTGAAATTTGGGGTGTAACTCTACTCCTGCTATCAGTGACATTTGTAGACAGTGTTGTTTTACTTCCCCCTATGGCTCTGTTAAGTGCAGAATTTACCTGTTTAAAACTCAGGAGGCAGCCATAATTCTTGAATCTTGAAGTGCTTTGAGAGCACCCTTTTGTTTTTCATATCAGTTTTTATTACTGACAATTAGAGATTCCAGAGGTGGTTCCAGGAGATGGAATCTAGAACTGGAAACTGTAGTTACTAATTTAAGAGTTCAGACATAGCTAGCAGTTGCAAAAAATTCCAAGATATTTTTAGACTACATGAAAGAAATCATTCTTTCAAAGTACATTGCCTTTGATTTATTTCCTCATTCTGAACCTGTCATCCATATGAACATTGATCACTTCCTGTGGTATTTTAAGGTGGTTGAAGTAAAAAGGATGTAGATGACTGGTAGCATTTCAGTGTAGGTTGTTTTAGGGCCCTCCTACTCTGGGTTTGTTTACAAACAGTGGAACGAATTGTTAATAGTGACTATAGAGAAGGGATGGGAGTGTGGGGGTGTACAGAGACATTTTCACATTTACTATGTATACTTCCATATTTTTGGCTTTCTCCTCCAATAGTTATGTACTACTTTTGTAATACTGTAAAATCAATTGAAAAAAACTTCAAGGTTGAATAGGTTTTTCCACTGCAGCTGCTTTTATTGCCAGTGATATTAGTTAACATTTATTAAAGGCCTTCTACATCTGCGTAATATATTAAGTATATTATAAAAATTATTTAACTTTTCACAGCAAGCCAATGAGGTAGGAATTGCTGTTATTATTTCACCAATGAAAAGTTGAGGCTTACAGTTGGGAAACATTTAGTTATTCAGAGGTAAATGGAGGAGCCAAAGTTTGAACTCCAGACTGTTCAACTCCAGAGCTAAAGTACTTTGTTAGTACTTTATACAGCATTACCCTACTTCTTGCGCTTTATTTATTTTTTTAAGTTTATTTATTTTGAGAGAGAAAGAGAGAAAGAAAGTGGGGGAGGGGCAGAGAGGGAGAGAGAGAATCCCATGCAGGCTCCACACTGGCAGCCCAACTTGGGGCTCACACCCCCAAACCATGAGCTCATGACCTGAGCCAAAAATAAAAGTCAGACACTCAACCGACTGAGCCACCCAGGCGCCCCCTACTTCTTACACTTTAAATTAGAATGCACTAAAGTTGGAGTGCCTGGGTGACTCAGTCCGTTAAGCATCTGACTCTTGATATCATCTTAGGTCTTCATCTCAGGGTCGTGGAGCCTACTTAAAGTACTAAGCTTGATAAACTTGAGTAAAATGCCAATATTTGAGTATCTCTGGAGTGATCAATCAATAAATGTCTCACTAGTTGCAGTATCTGAATGTTGAGCTAATCAGAGTTTCTACAAAAATAAAAACCTGGTCCCCTGTTCTGTTATTTTAGAAGATACTATTTCATACTCATTTATTAAGTAAATATTAACACCTGCTTAATATCTTTTCTATTAATAGTTTTGTTTAATGTGTTAACAAAAATCTTTATATGACAACACTGAATATATTTATCTTAAAAGTTACAGAGAATGGAAATTGTTTTTTGGGGGGTTTTTTGTTTGTTTAAATTTTAACTAGGCCTCACATTCAACATGGGGCTTGAACTCATGACTCTGAAACTAAGAGTCACATGCTCTTAATGCTGACTGAGCCATCCACGTGCCCTGAGAATGGAAATTGTTAACAATAAAGTTAGACAGGGATGGAAGAATTTGTACTTAGAAATACAAGCAAGCAGTCTGGACAGGGCCACACAAGATAACAGTGCCTTGGTGTGATGATCACATTCTAGGAAACTGGTCCCCAACCCTGCAGGGCCAGCAGGTGGATTTTTTTCACACGCCGACTCTAAACTGGAAACTTAGACTTAAAGCAGCCAAGCTCATGAGAGACTAATTAACAATAAATGTAAATTTTTTGGGTGCCACTGACCCGAGTGTTCAAAGGCAGAATTAGGACACTCTCTCCCTGAAAGGAGAACTATAAAAATTACTATAAAAGGGGTGCCTGGGTGGCTCAGTTAATTAAGCATCCACTCTTGATTTGGCTCAGGTCATGATCTCACAATTCGCGAGATCAAGCCCCACTGGGCTCTGCACTGACAGCATGGAGCTTCCTTGGAACTCTCTCTTTTCCTCTCTCTCTGCACTCCTACCCCAAAATAAACATTTTTTAAAAACCCAATAAAAAATTATTATAAAAAATATGATTATAGGGGCACCTGGCTGGCTTCGTCAGAGCATCGTGCAACTTGCATTCTTGGGGTCATGAGTTTGAGCCCCACATTGGGTGCAGAGATTAATAAATAAAACTTTTTAAAAATGTGCTTTTAAGGTGAGAAGGACTTAGAGAATAGAGAATGCTGCTTTTATATAAAGAAGAAGGGAGGTACCTGGTTGGCTGAGTCAGTAAGCCACTGACTCTTGGTTTCTGCTCAGGTCGTGATCTTGTGGTTCGTGAGTTCAAGCCCCACATCGGGCTCCGCCAGTGTAAAGTTTGCTTGGGATCTCTCTTTCCCTCTCTCCCTGCCCCTCCCCTGCTCATTCTCTGTCTCTCTCAAAATAAATAAACTTTAAAAATTAAAAAAAAGGGAAAATAAAACATATATATATATATGCATATATATATATATGCATATATATATATATCTTTCGAAAAAGAAATGCAGGAATGATAAGCTAGAAAATAATGAAGTTTGTTATCTACAAAGAATGGAGGGAGAGCAAAATATAGTCAGAGGGGCAAAGGGACCTGGGAGGAAGTGACCCTTCTCTGAATATACTTTTTTGTGTAAGTTTGACTTTTGAAGTCATGCTAGTATTCTACATATTTTAAGCAATAAAATTAGAAAGGATGGAAAAGGGGAAATCTACAACTGAAAGCAAACTAAAACAAATGAACCCAATTGTATTTTAAATTAATACTATAAGCACACTGGAGGGAAAAAGAGAAAACATAGTATTTAACTATATTCCTTCAGTCTTGGGTTAAGGGAAGAAGAGAATTGCAAACAAATCCTGAACTATTTTTGGTGTGGTTTGTTTTTGTTGTAGTAAGAGTGAAGTAATTCTACAAATTTTAGATGTGATAGGGGATTGAGAAAATGAGTGAAATTGTCATTGTTGTTTTAAACTGTGGGGTTCTTACCAAAGAAGGAGGCATACAAATGTGGAAGGAGGAGGAGCAAGAGAATCTGTGGAGATGGATTGTAATGGGAGCTCTTGGTATGATCTTGTGATTTCTAAAATACATGTATGTGTATGTATGTGTAGATGTGCACATGTATGTGCATGTGTGTATATTTGTATGTTCATGTGTATGCATGTATTTACTTGTCCTGTCCACAAAAAAGTAAATATACCCCAGTAGCAATGAGCACACTGTGAGATTGGCCACTGAAATGAACCAAAGCTCCTCAGAGAAATGACTGGTTCCAGGGCTGGGGAAAACTAGGTTTGGGAAGAACCTAGAGCATCTATGTTATGCCAGAAAGAAAGGAAATACTAAAAAAAAAAAAAAAAAAAAAAAAAGAAGAAGAAGAAAGAGAAAGAAAAAGATGGGGTTATGTCACACAGGTGTAGTAATGAGCTTATCTATTTTGTCTGTTATTAGTATAGCACCCCCCTGCTCTCTTTTGGTTACTGTTTGCATGGGATATTTTTTTCAGTCCTTTTACTTTCAACCCCTTTGTGTCTTTAAAGTGCATTCTTTGTAGACAGCATTGGACTATGTATTTTTATTTCACATAGACAGTCTACGTCTTTTGATTAGAGTGTTTCATCCCCTTATACATACTTGGTTTTTTTTGGAAGATTTTTTTTTTTGTAAGTAATCTCTACACCCAGTGTGGGGCTCAAATTTACAACCCTGAGATCGAGAGTGCTCTACCAATTGAGCCAGCCAGGCGCCCCTAGCCCCTTACATTTAAAGTAATTAAGGAGAAACTTATTTCTGTCATTTTGCTATTTGTTTCTATATGCCTTTCAGTTTTTTTGTTCCTCATTTTTTGTATTACTGTCTTCTTTTGTGTTTAATTTTTTGTAGTGGAATGTTTGAATTCCTTTCTCATTTCCTTTTGTGTATATTTTATAACTGTTTTCTTTATGGTTTCCAAAAGAATTACATTTAACATCCTGGAGTTACAACATTTTCATTTAAATTTTTGCCAGCATAACATCAATAACCTACAAACTTTTAATTTCTCCTTTGCTTTTGAAAAATAGTTTGGCTAGATTTAAGCCTCTTGTTTGACAGGTGTTTTTTTTTTTTTTTTTTTTTCTTTCCTTTTCACACTTTGAGTATATCAGCCCTGTGCCTTCTAGCCTTCTGGCCTCCAAAATTTCTGATAAGAAATCTGTTGATAATCTTACTGAGGATCACTCGTATGTGATGAGTTGCTTACCTTTTTCTGCTTTCAAGACTGTCTTTGTCTTTGAACAGTTTGATTATAATGTGTCTCAATGTGGCTCTCTGAATTCATTCTACTTGGAGTTTGGTAAGCTGCTTTCTTGCATTTTATACATGTGTCTTTCATCAAACTTGGTAAGTTTAATAAAAAAACAAAACTTGGGAAGGTTTCAGCTGTTATTTCTTCAAAGAATTTCTCTATCCCTTGTCCTCTTTTCTTCTTCTGGGATTCCCACGTGTGTGTTGTTCCACTTGTCCCTTAGGCTTTGTTCACTTTTCTTCAGTCTTTTTTTTTTTCTGTTCTTCAGACTGGATAATTTCCTTTGCCTGCCTTCAAGTTCATTGATTTCTTTATTCTGCCAGCTCAAATGTGCCTTTGAATCTTTACTGAATTGTTTTCAGCTCCAATATTTCCTTTTGTTTTTTCTCTAGATTTCTGTCCTCTTTATTAGCATTTCCATATTCCATATTGTTTTCTTGACTTTCTTCATGTCTTCTTTTCATTCTTTGAGCATCCTTAAGACTGTTGTTTTGAGGTCTTTGCTTAGTAGGTCCACCATCTGGCCCTTCCAGTGACAGTCTCCATTGATTTTTTTTTTTCCCCTGTGAATGGGCCATACTTTCCTGTTTCTTTGTATGCCTTGTGATATTTTTCTTGAAAACTAAACATTTAAATCTAGTAAGACGGTAACTCTGGAAGTCAGAATTTCCCCTGTCCCCAAGGTTTGCTCTTTTTTGTTTTTGTTTTGTCTTGTTTTTAATTGTTGCAGGCTGTCTCTATGCCAGAGATCACCCTAAGGTGTAAACTTAAGGTCTTCCCAGTCTTTTCTAAGCCTATACCTTTCTCTGGGTATGCACTGTGACTTTCTAATTTTCCCCGTAAATTCAGTTTCTTTCGAATGTCCTAGTCTTTAATGTATGGCTCTCCAAATGAGGAAAACCAGAAATGAAGGGAGGCTGGAATCAACCCTTTAAATCCTTTGGAAGTTCCTTCAGCAAGAAAGGGCTTGCAACAGTAAGGGGTGGAGTGCAACAATGGCTGCCATCCTCTGTGTCTATATCTGCATTATCAGAAGCAGCAATCATTGATCAGAGTACAAATCCTCATATTTGAAAGACAAGTCCAGGGGCCCTTGGGTGCCTGACTTCAGCTCAGGTCATGATTTCATGGTTGGAGTGTTAGAGCTCTGCATCAGGCTCTGTGCTGACAGCTCTGAGCCTGGAGCCTGCTTCAGATTCTATCTCCCTCTCTCTCTGTCTCTCCCCTGCTCACGTTTTCTCTCTCTCTCTCTCTCTCTCTCTCTCTCAAAAATAAAGATTAAAAAATTTTTAAAGAAAGACAAGTCCTTATTGTCCGCCCTGGCTTTCATAACCTGTGTGCAGACTGCTCCTGCAATTCCTGTACTTCCTGCCATGGGGCTGGGAGTGGTGATGGGAAACTGACCAAAATTACTGCAGTTTCCCTTCCAAGCCTTCCTTTGAAAGTTACAAGCCTTCAGTAGACTCCAGAGTTCCAAAAAAGTTTTGTCAGACAGATTCTGCCTGTGCAATTGTTGTCTAGGTGGGAAGACAGATTCTTAATGCTTCCTACTCCTCCATCTTTCCAGAATCCTCTGTCTCATTCATTTTTGTAGAATTTACTAACCATTGTGGTAATAGAAACTAGGGTACTTTGCTATCTCAGCCACCAAGTTTTACTACTAAGAACAATTTCTTTTTTATTTTTATTTTATTATATAGAGCACACACACATGGGGAAGAGGGGCAGAGGGAGGGAGAGAAAGAATCTTAAGCAGGCTCCATGCTCAGCATGGAGCCCAGTGCAGGGCTTGATCCCACAACCCTGGGATCATGACCTGAGCCAAAATCAAGAGTTAGTCACTCAACCGACTAAGCCACCCAGGCATCTCTCATAAGAACATTTATTTTCAAATTTTCTAACAAAGGCCTTTAAGGATTATCTGAGTAATTTAAGAAGCTAATTCCAGCAGATGTGCATTTTCTTTATAGAATTATTGAGAGACAGGCTTTATAATTTCTCAGTTTAGTAACCTACAACAAGTTAAGTCTCAAGCATGTTTGACTGATTTAGCAGTTGATTTCAGTGGCCTCTTTACATATTGCTATAATATCAAGAGTACATCTTTCTTTCTTTCTGTTTTTTTTCTTTTCTGTTTCATTTAATGTAAGCTTCCCTCTTTTTTGCTCTCCTGATAAGCCTTCCTTGAAATTGGTCATTCATGGAAAAATGTAAGATGTTCCCTTTCTTCTTTGTCCAATAAAAGAAACAAAGAAAAAGTTAAAAATATATTCACAGAAAATACTCCATTTTTAATTTCACATAAAATCCAGGACTGTTTTCATAGATTTACATAAGAAAACATAGCTAAGAAACACTATCTATATCTTCTCCCATAGTTTATGAGGCTCAAGAAGAGAGCATGTAGAACTGTTTTTGGAAAGCCAAAAAGCTAGCCTTTAAGTAGAAAAAAAGATCTAGACTGTGGGGGGAAATGTAAAAATTAGAAGCCTGAAAGATGCCACAGTTTAACCTCTCTGCAGAGATCCACAGTTAACTTTGAAATTTTCCAAACTAGCTGTCTATCCAAATGTTGTATATAACATATATAATATGTATTGCTTAATAATGAATCACTGCTATTTATTGTGTTCTGTAATTTGATTATAAAATAAAATGTCTACAGTAATACATTCATATATTCATAGTTTGAAAGGAGGTCAAAATATGGTTTAAAAAAAATCTCTCAATTTAATGAAATCAACATTTAGTTTACTATTTGGTAATATCTGAACTGATAAAAGTGAAAATGTATTAGAAATGTACATTTCAGGTTTAATGTGAAAAAGAACTGAAAAAAAATCCATTCTTTTTTTTTCACAGCATTAATGTATGGACTAAATATAATTCTGTGTATATATATGTTTCTTTCAGGACTTGTGGTTGGATTTATCCTAACCATTGCAAATTACAGCTTTTTTACCTCTTTGCTGATGTTTTTCCTTTCTTCTTCAAAACTCACTAAATGGAAGGGAGAAATAAAGAAGCGTCTAGATTCAGAATACAAAGAAGGTAAAATGAATTATGTTTGATATCACTCAAAATAGTAACCTTTATTTCATCCTAACATATTATAAGCTTACAGTAAGAACATGTTTAGATTGTTGAAACAGATAAATTTTAGATGAGAATAACTTTAAGTAGTAGCCTAATTTAGTTTATCATTACTTCACCATAAAAGTAAGAGCGAATTTTAGAAGCATTAGAATCTATCATTAATTATTCTAAAATAATATAGAATATAGAAAAACGTACTATCCAATTTTAGTCATTTTTAAAATTGTAGTCATTTTTTTCTTTTCTTAAACATTAAAATAAATTCCTGTAACTGCATGATTGCCCTTCTGAGGAGAAAACATTTCTTGTCCTTTTTATGTACTTGTTTGTTTGTAGGCGGGCAGAGGAATTGGATTCAGGTATTCTGTAATGGAGCTGTGCCTACAGAGCTGGCCCTGCTGTATATGATAGAAAATGGCCCCGGGGAAATCCCAATAGATTTTTCCAAGCAGTACACTGCTTCCTGGATGTGTTTGTCTCTCTTGGCTGCACTGGCCTGCTCTGCTGGAGACACGTGGGCTTCAGAAGTTGGCACCGTTCTGAGTAAAAGCCCGCCAAGGCTAATAACAACCTGGGAAAAAGTTCCAGTTGGTGAGTCTATATTTAAATTTCTTCAAAAAAACAAAGTGAACAAAAAAACCCGATTGATTGTGTTTCTTACCTAGGAGGCTTTTAAGAATTTTGGTTATTCCCTTAATTGGAAAATTACTGTAGGCTGTTAAATTGGTGATAATAATATTTGCAGGAAATGTTAGCAAGTTCTAGATAAATAATACAGGAATGCAGAGACCTATCAGTAGGAGAGGAGAAAAGGAAAGGAATAGTAGAGTATTTCTTGAGGACCTGTTATGTGGTTAGTGCTTTACCACAGATCTCAGTTCCCTTACCATTATCATCATCATCTACTACTACTACGACTACTGCATTTTTGTCTCTGTTATCACCCGCCCTCCTCCTTCATCTTCTTCCCTTCCTTCTCCTCGTCTTTTACTCCTCTACTTTCTCCTCCTCTTCCTTTTCTTCCTCACCTCCTCCTTTTTATCTCTTCCTCATTATCGTCATCCTTAATATTCTCAATATTCATGTGTATTGGTTCTTTATTTTCATCTAACAAGGAAATTAAGAGAAGTTAAGTAACTTCACTACAATTACATAACTTGGAAGTGGCAGAAGGAAGATTGAAATCAGGCAGTCTGGCTCCATTGAACCATTCCCCCGCACTGCTTATAATGTCAGGAGTTAATGTGCAGAAAAGACTTCTTTTTAAGTAGGCTATGAGCTTTGGATTGTATGAAAGAGAACCCTTTCTTTGAATTAGTCTTAGTAAGATAGGTACTACAATTTTTTGCTTTCCTTGATTTTAAGTGTTTGTTGATTTTTAACCAGATTATTTTTATCTATGTTTCTTCTTCAGGGACCAATGGAGGGGTCACAGTGGTGGGCCTTGCCTCCAGTCTCCTTGGTGGTACCTTTGTGGGCATCACGTACTTCCTCACACAGTTGGTTTTTGTTAATGATTTGGACATTTCTGCTCCCCAGTGGCCAATTATTGCATTTGGGGGTCTGGCTGGATTACTAGGATCAGTTGTAGACTCATACTTAGGAGCTACAATGCAATTTACTGGTAAGAGCATCACTTTATTATTGCAACTTATTAGTATATTAAATGGGAACAAATATGGGGGGAGAAAACATGAAAACAATCTCAAAGAGGAAATTGAGAGGCCAGGAATGATAGGACAGAATCTTTTCCACAATTTTTATTTTAATTTTTGTGTCTGTTAAATTAATTGAAAGAGAATTAGTCCTACAGAACAATGAATAGAAGCTATGTGGGGAGGATATGATAGTGCAGGAAACAGATACTTTTGCTTATGGGACTTTATCTAATCCCAGGAAAGCAGAACATTTCTAATCAGATCATTTTAATGCCCACCCTCTATTTGTTTTTCAAGTCTGTTTGAGAAAGAATTATTGTACTACTCTGTACACATATGACCTACTTTTCTACTGTGACATAATGCTTTCTGTCCCCACTGAATTTTTAGCCCCACTCAAGATACATGGGAGAGTTGGTTTTCCCCACAATTTTCTGTGCTTTGCTTTTGAGGCTGTCCTGTCATGTCAGTATACTGACATATTCTGGTAGGTGTGTATTTCTTCCACACTCTGACCAACCATGTGTTCTCCTTTGACTCATACAGTGAAGAAGCTGGGAGTCTGGAGAAAGTTTCTCTGTGTACAGTCCTTCTATTTCTTTTCATGTGCCAAGATCATCTACTTGCCCTTATGCTTCGCTCCCCACCAATCAGAATGTTTGTTCTCTCAGATTTGTTAGTCTCATCTAGATACTAAGGAGGAAGCAGTCTGATTTTAGTTCAGGGTAAAGGTCAGTAACTACATACACACACAGACTCACCGTCTCTCTCTCTCTCTCTCTCTCTCCCTCCCTCCCTCCTCCATCCCTACGTTTTTTTGTTTGTTCTTGTTTTTTTTAAGAACCTAGGTTTATTCTAAACTGGGCTCTAACTGGGGAAGTTTCTGATCATATTGAGTGGGTTGAAAAAATAATCTGTTAATCTTGGGACAGATTAACTCGTTAATTCTTTGTGTGCCTCCTTTGTGCTGGCACCGTGCTGGGTCCTGGGTTTCCAGTGCAGAGGCCAAAGACATGATCCCTATTGGTCTTGCAGGCCTAGTCTTCATGACATCTCTACTTTTAATGTTCTCCCTTCCACCTGTGAAGGAATTCGAGCAGTGTTGAGAGAACAGTATTAAGGTGTACTGAAAATCACATTTCAAAAAAGTCTATTGTAATTGAGGGTTCCATATCTCTCCCCATTTAATTATCCACTGAAATCAATTTTTAAAAAATTTGTTTTAAATGTTTATCTTATTTCTGAGGGAGAGAGACACAGAGCATGAGCAGGGGAGGGGCAGAGACAGAGGGAGGCACAACATTCGAAGCAGGCTCCAGGCTCTGAGCTGTCAGCACAGAGCCCAACGCAGGGCTCGAACTCACAAACTGTGAGATCATGGTATGAGCCAAAGTAGGATGCTTAACCTACTGAGCCACCCAGGCGCGCCTCCACCGAAATCAATTTTAAGTGGCTGAGAATCTTTCAAAGATTATATTCTTTGGAAGGGATGAGCTTATTTGTTTTAAATCAAGTCATTTGGATTTTCTACCTCACTCGCTTCTTTTCTACTCCAGGTTTAGATGAAAGCACTGGCATGGTGGTCAACAGCCCAGTGAATGAGGTGAAGTACATAGCAGGGAAACCGATTCTTGATAACAATGCAGTGAATCTGTTTTCTTCTGTCCTTATTGCCCTCTTGCTCCCAACTGCTGCTTGCCATTTTTGGCCCAGCGAGTGAACTTTATTTCATTTACAAAGGTTGAAACTGTGGTAAATTCAGCTAAATTTGCAATTCTGAGTTTCATCGTAAAAAGAATAATTACAATGGCAAAGAGGAAATAACAGCTCTTCCCATATTCCATTGTGATGAAATTCCACATTTTTCCTTTCGTTAACTCCCTTGTAACAGCTAACATGTTTGTAGTGAAAGATAAGTATACACAGAACTTATTCATATTTTTCTTCTGCTGAGTAGAGCTTCTTGAGCAATGAAGCTGTGATATCCATATATATTGCTATATACTGAACTGAAAATTCCTACAGAGTAAATAATAGATTTTGTTCTCGTTAAACCAGTATAGGGACTAAAAGTGTAATGCCACATGTAACAGTTACCCAAATTGTAGTTTGGGGTGGTTTAAACTGATGTGTGTATGTGGAATCCTGAATAAGTGTAATCCTGGACTCCATTACTTGCCATACACAATTGGGAAAAGTGTGGAGTTTGGTTCTTAATGAGCTATGAGGCCTACTCCACATTTGTTCTCCCTTTCTCAGGGTTAGTAATGGGAAAAAAGTAAATGTCTTTTTCATATGACCATTAGAAAGCATACTTTTTTAAGTAAAAGCAAAAAAGATTTATATCTAAGATATGTGCACCTTCTATTTCAATTGATCTTTGAGAAGTTATCTTGTATTTAATATTTTTTAATGTATTTTCTAGTTTTCTTTGAAATTTGTATAGGAATTTGTTTTACTTTGGCATCCTGAACAATTAGAGTCACTGGGAAGCTATTGTAACTGTTTTTTTATTTGCTACCTAGAATTCACTGGAAGATGCTATGATTTCCTCTTCTGTACTTAAGTTATGCTCTTCTGGACAATATAAACTCAAATGAATTCTACTTTTCAGTTTTGTTCTTCACTTTGATTTACTGTGCACGAAAGGAGTTTAATATGGTATGGATTATTTTGCTCAAAGTATTTTAGTATATGTGCTGCTGAAGTGAGCACGTTGCTGAAAGTATTTAAAAATATTTCTCATGTGATTTCCACACATCCCTCCCCCTTCTTTTGCATTGAAATTGAAGAGAGATTGCATGAATTAAGCCACTATTATTTTAGAGTGGATAAAGCTTAGAATTCTTTACTGGTGGGGCGCCTGGGTGGCTCATTTGGTTAAGTGACCAACTTTGGCTCATGACTGACTTTGGCTCAGGTCATGATCTCACTGTGAGTTCGAGCCCCAAGTCAGGCTCTGCCTTAACAATGCAGAGCTTGCTTCAGATTCTCTGTCTCCCTCTTGCCCTCTGCCCTCCCCCTTTCATGCTCTCTCTCTCTCTCTCTCTCACTCGCTCGCTCTCTGTCAAAAATAAATAAACAGTAAAAAAAAAAAAAAATTCTTTACTGGTGGCTCTACTACAGTGATAATTAAGACCTGTGTTGACTCAGGAAGAAAGAAAGAAAAGAGAGAGAGAGAGAAAGAAGATGGGGGGGGAGGGGGGAGGGGGAGGGGGGAGGGGAAGGGGAGAGAAAAAACAACGCAGACATCCTTAATCCTTAAGCCAAGCAACACAGTGTGTCTCAAGCATCGGTTTTCACCTTTGGGTATAGAGTGTAATCACCTGAGGATCTTTAAAAAAAAAAAAAAAAAACCCTTGTGTCTGGGCTTTGCTTCCAGGGATTCTGATTCATCTGTTCTGGGGTAGAGCCTCGGTGTTAGGACATTTTAGAGCTCTTGCTGTACATTAGAATCACATAGGGTGTTTTTTGTTTTTCTTAAATCTCTACACCCAATGTGGGGCTTGAATTTACAACCCCGGGATCAAGAGTCCCATGCTGTACCAACTGAGCCATCCAGGCATAGGGTGTTTTTAAAAATATTTGCCAAAACCCCTCCAGACAAGTAAATCTGAGCATCTGAAGGTGAGGTTCATGCATAGGTTATTTTTAGAAAACTCTCTAGGAGATTCTAATGTTTAGACAGGTTGAGAACTACTAAATAAGAATGTCCTAAAGCACCATATATAAAAGAAGCTTCAAAAGAATGGGACTTTCCATTTTTATGCAGACAGCTGTTAGTAGCAGTGCTGTATGCTTTCTTTTTGCATTAATAGCTTCTGGTAATTATACTGTGTCTTACGGCCACATCACTTACCAAATCATTCCCGTGTCAGTTTTTGATGCAGCCTGTTTATTGTTTGAACAGCCTGTATCTGTTCCAACATGCCTTTTCTCTTTTCCTGGTGATTCATCCTCATGACATACAATGGAATATAAATATTTATTGCAACCATCTTTGGGTTTGGTAGAATCACCGTATCATTAATGGTGTAGGGAAATACTGCTTGACAAGCCTTTATTTGAAAACCTAGGTCTAGTTGTGTTTTGGAATCAAAATCTTCAGATTTTAGAAAACTAATGGAGTACATGTATTTTACTTAAATTCCCAAAAAAAAGAGTCTCAGGTGGTACCTATTCTCAAATACACTAATGTTTCTATGGTGAATGTATGAATAGTACCACCAAGTGTGATAACTGAACACTATAAAGAGAGCCTCAGATCAGGTCAGTTTTGGCACCAAATTTAGGAAGGAACTTTCTGTTTTCAGAGCTTCTTTTGGATATGAGAATTACAGATAAGGAATTGTGGCTCTTTTTGTTTTCTTTAATCTTAGATGTATTTTATTGTAACATTCTTCATAATTGAATATTTAACTAGTTCAACCTCTTCTTCCTCTTTACTGAATGAACAGTTTATTTTAAAAACACTTTCTGGGGCACCTGGGTTGCTCAGCAGGTTGAGTGTCTGGCTTCAGCTCAGGGCATGATCTTGTGATTCGTGAGTTCGAGCCCCACATCGGACTCTCTGCTGTCTGCAGAGCTGGCTTCAGATCCTCTGTCCCCATGTCTCTCTTTGCCCCTCCCCAACTTGTCCTCTCTCTCCCTCTCTCAGAAGTAAACATTAAAAACAAAACCTTTTTGATAGAAAAAAATAAAAACACTTTCATAGAAAGAACTCCATGTAAGAGTATAACAAAACAATACGTACTGCCTACCTAGGGCAGCCTAAAGGTATACATACCATTTTTATCATACTGTTACACAGTAGAGGAGAGGAAGGTTATGTGGCTCAAGGCTTTTGAAGCTTTTGAAGGAGACCTAAAGATTTCAAGGAGTGGCATATGAAGACTCATCAAATGGAGCTACCAGGAGAACAATGAATTGATACAACAGGTCATTCCATTCTTAGCTTTTCTCATTACTTGGGTTATGAGTGTCTCAACCAAGGTGTACAAATTTCTTTCTTGTTTCTAACTGCTGTATTTGTAGGATGCTAGCTTCAGAAATGCCAGACCCATCCCAGTTAAAGACCTAGTGGAGAGAAAAATCATGCAAGGTGAGATACAAACTCTGCCTCATGCCTGTAGTAGTAACGGCTGCTACCTATTATGCACGGCAGATATACTGGAGTGCAATCATCTGATGTCCTTCATCTGCTGTTGCTGATGCCATCACAGTGAGAAAAAAACTGTCTTAGCCCCCAGATCTCAGGTGAATTGTACATATTTTAAAGATGAAAACACAGTTATGCAGCTAAATTATTTAATCTCCTAATAGAGTATCTGTTGCTATAATTCCAAATGGTCCTGAATATTTTATTAAAAAAATTTTTTTTAATGTTTGTTTATTTTTGAGAGAGACAGAGTGTGAGCAGGGGAGGGTCAGAGAGAGAGGGAGACACAGAATCTGAAGCAGGCTCCAGGCTCTGAGCTGAAGTCTGACGCTTAACCGACTGAGCCACCCCAGTGCACCTGGTCCTGAATATTTTAAAAAGTATATAGATGTTCGGTATATGTTTGTTAAATTAAGTTGTTTGACTTTAATCAGTGTTTCCTTTAAGAGTCACTGAAAGCTGATAATCAGGAACATTGTTCTGGAGGAAAATAAAAAATAAAAAAAACCAGTTTGGCTACCTGAATTTCTGAGGACTGTGATGATTCCAGCATTTATCAGTCATGCGACACACTCTTAATGGTTTTGAAACTAATGAGTCAGGAAATGATAATCAGGGTAAGGCTCCTAAAATTGTTTTCTCTGCCAGGACTAGACATGTTAACTCTCATTCGTCACCACCTTCAAAATTTATTTTATACATGTGGCAACCCTTTTTTTAATGTTTGGATTTTTTTTCTTTCTTTTTTAAATTTATTTTTTAGTTTTTTAAGTAATCTCTACCTCAATGTAGGGCTTGAACTCATGACCCCAAGACCAAGAGTCACACGCTCCACTAACTGAGCCAGCCATGTGTCCCAGATAGTTTTTCTTTTTTGTTGTTAATATTTAATTATTATGGAATACACTGAATTTATTTTTTTAAATATTAGTATATTAGAGATAAAACTAAAATATCCTTTTGCCTCCACAACCCCCTCAACAGACGTGGCCCTCTCCTACCTTTCCCAAAATAACTAGCACTAGAAATTTGAGATCTTTTCTACACAGTAATTGTGTTGGGTTTATTTTAACATATATTATTTTTAATCAATGAGATCTTGTTATAATTAATACTATGACTTCGCTGCTTTAAGTTGGATGCTTTCATCCAAGAAAAATCTATTAAGGAGAAAAAAAGGGTGAAAAAGATGTATACAAAATATCAATGTGTTATTTCTAAAACATCTACAATCAAATGCATTTATTCTACCAATCAAGAAGATACTCAAAGTAATCTCTAGAAATTACCTCTCTTCTCCATCTACCCCTCCCCACCATTGTTTTAAATGGCTTTCCTTTTCTTTATAAACTACCTTATTAGTACTCAATTGAAAGACTAAAGTGGGAGTTTAGTATAACATAATGAAAAGTAACAGTGGATACTCAAAGCAGTACTTTAACACCTTCACTTTTAGATTGTTGCAAACGTTAATACAAGTATCACATATCTCTGTACCCGTGTGTATATTTTGAGTGTGATTTTTTTTTCCAATTTTTTACATTCTTCTCATCTTAGCTGCTTGCATTTGGAATTATACATGGCAAACACTTTTGACAAAATTGTCAACACGTTGTTGAATTCTAGAACAAAGAACCATAAGGAATCTTAGCCCATTGATCAGATTTGAAATTAAAAAATATGTATACCATCTCATACGAGTGAGTGTAGTGTTTTTCTAACACTGTCTTTTCTACTTGGAATTTCTTCCCTCTCTCTTCCCTTATAGATCCTTCAAAAACTGGCTTAGTGGCACTTCCTCTAACAGTCTTCCTAGGCTGAATTAGATATGCCCATACACATTCTACACTTAACTACAACAGTTATCACACAATAAACATTTATTGAGTCGTTATATTAATACTTAACCTTCTTCAAACTACTAGTCTTCTCATTGCTAAGAACTAGCATGCATAGGGGTGCCTGGGTGGCTCAGCCAGTTGAGTATCTGACTCTTGATTTCAGCTCAGGTCATGATCTCAGGTGAGATCAAGCCTTGTGTGGAGCTCCATGCTGACAGCACGAAACCTGCTTGGGATTCATTCTCATTCTCTCTGCTCCTCCCATGCATGTGTGCATGCACTCTCAAAATAAATAAACTTAAAAAAAATAAATGAAATAACCTTTTTCTTGATTTTAAAGCAATATATCCATTATATAAAATTTAGAAAATAGGAAAAAGGTGTAGAAAGGAAAAAAGATTTATTTCACATCTTGCCCAGAGGCAAGCACAATATTTTAGTATGTGCGCTCTTCCCATCTTTATTCTGAGTGTGATTGTTTGTTTTTTGGGTTTTTTTACATAATTGTGGTCACACTATACAATTTCACAGCCTGGTATCATCACTTAACACTAAAATGTAAACACTGCCTTGCTATTAAAAATTATGTGAATATGTTTCTGATGGCCAGGAAATATTCCAGCTTAGAGAGCACCATCTATAATTCCTTATTGGGGGGTTTTGGGTTATTTGTATTGGCTATTAAGTAAAAAGTAGTCTAAAAGCCAGAATTGGCAGTATGGTTTCATTTTGGTTTAAAAATATCCATAGCTATATAGCCATCAAAAAAATGTCAAGATGTATATGCATCCTTACTGTTAATGATGCCTGGGAAGTGGGATTATTAGAGTTTTAACACTGTCTTTATTTTAACTATGTTTTTTATATCCTCTACAATGAGTATTCCTGTTTTTGTGATTAACTAATAAAGTATTTTTTGTTAAAGGGGGAGATGGAATAGGCAAATGGCCACCTGATTTATCACAATACAGTACAGAGGGGACATGATGGTTTTTCAGTAAATGGTGCTGGGTTATTTAATATCCATATGAAGAAAACAAAGTATCTTGACCCCTTCTTCATATCATATAGAAAATCACTTCCAGGGGCGCCTGGGTGGCTCAGTCGGTTGGGCGTCCGACTTCGGCTCAGGTCATGATCTCGCGGTCCGTGAGTTCGAGCCCTGCGTCGGGCTCTGTGCTGACAGCTCAGAGCCTGGAGCCTGTTTCGGATTCTGTGTCTCCCTCTCTCTGACCCTCCCCCATTCATGCTGTGTCTCTCTCTGTCTCAAAAATGAATAAATGTTAAAAAAAAAAAAAAGAAAAAATCACTTCCAGATGTATTACAGATCTGAGAAAGATTAAATAAAGGTGTTGAGAAAAACAGAAGAACTTTGTGACCCTGGAGCATGGATCATGATTTCTCAAATAGGACACAAAAGTGCTAACCACAAAGAAAGTTGGACTATATTAAAATTAACTGTTTCTGTTCATCAAGACACTAGTAAGAGTGAAAAGCAGCCCATGTGTATCCAACAAAAGGTTCATATTTAGAATGTAAAACAATTACCTGCAAATCAGTTTTTAAAAGAAAAATGGAAATAGAAAATGGAAATATGAAGTATAGAAATAAAGTATAGGCAAAAGACCTGAACAGCATCTCCATAAAAGAGAGTATCCACATGGACAATAGACATATGCGTATGTGCCTCTTTAGGTCATCAGAAAAATGCAAATTAAAACGACACTGGATGGTGGGAGGAGGGAAAAAAACTATAGTGTGGAATGGTCACAGGATGCAAATGGTTTATAACAATGAGAATGAACAGCCGACACTGGCACTCAGCCTCTCAAAATGGCTGAAATGAAAAATGACAAAATAAATGTTAAAGGAGATGTAGTATAGCTGCAACTCTTACAGGGCTGGAGGGAATATAAATTTGGTGTAACCATGTTGTGAAAGTAAGTACTCAGCAGTGTCTACTAAAGTTGAACATACATAATTTGACCCATTAATTCCATGCCTAGCCATATACTCAAGAGAAATGTTCATACCAGTTCCCTTCATAATGGTCAAACTGGAAACTACCAAATGCCCATCAGCCATACCTCAGATTAATATACTGTGGAATGGTCACAGGATGGAGATGCTGTATAACAATGAGAATGAAAAGGGGCTCCTATGGCTCAGTCGGTCGAGCGTCCGACTTCAGCTCAGGTCATGACATCATGGTTTGTGAGTTCAAGCCCCATGTCGGGCTCTGTGCGGGCAGCTCAGAACCTAGAGCCTACTTTGGATTCTGTGTCTCCCTCTCTCTCTGCCCCTCCCCTGCTTGTGCGCTCTCTCTCTCTCTCGCTCTCTCTCTCTCTCTCAAAAAATAAATAAACATTAAGAAAAAAAACAATGAAAATGAACAGCCTACACCTGCTACACCTGCACTGAGTATAGATGAGTTGAGCAAAAGAAATTAGACTTACAAAAAAATGTATACTGTGATTCGGGGCACCTGGCTGGCTCAGTTGGTTGAGTGTCTGACTCTTGATTTCAGCTCAGGTCCTGATCCCAGGGTCATGGGATCAACCCCCACGTTAGGCTCTGTACTGAGCATGGAGCCTGCTCTCTCTCTCTCTCTTCTGCCCCTCACCCCAACTTGCTCGTTCTCTCTAAAGTAAGTTTAAAAAATACATACTTGGATTTCATTTATATTAAGAACAAAAATGTATAAAACTCATTTGTGCTATAGGAGGTCAGGGATAGTGGTTCCCTGGAGGATAGAGAATGAATGGAAGTTTCAAGAGAGGAGCTTCTGAGGTGCTAAAACATGTTTCTTGATCTGGGTTTTGTCTATATGAGTGTGATCCATTTGTGGAAATGTGTCGAGCTAAACGTTTATATGCATTTATTATTTCAATAAAAAGATGAAATAAATATCACAGTAAATGGAATGTTCTATTTGATGATTATTGCTTTAAAAAGAAGGAAAGAAAATACCTAAATCCTTTTGTGAGTGTATCTTGGTGTAGAGGAAAGAACGATTGTTGAGGGGTCTGGTCCCAGGCATACCATTCTGTTTTATATTTCTCACTATTTCATGTCCTGTCTCACCTGAGCAGTGATAGAGGGTTTAATCCCAATGTAGGGAAACCTGGGTTTTAGCTTCCAGTCAAACAAACATTCATTTGGTACCTCTATGCTTTAGGAACTGTGTTTGAAGTTGGTGAATCAAAGAAGAGTAAGACAAGAACGGTGCCCATCTGATAAGAGTGGGGGAGACAAATGTGTGTAACTAACCACCATGAACAAATATCAAATACAATGTGTCTACTATGATTTTTTTTTTAAGTGATTTTATTTTTGCCTTTTGGTGCCCCTTAAAACTTCCCATAACCTTCTATAAAAACTCTGGAAAACCCTTGACATTTCTCTTATTCTTAGAAACTAGTGGGGAAGTAGGTAGGTGAGCTGTGAGAGAATAGAGAACTGTGTCCCCCTTTCCCACAGCAGGCTTCTAGCTTGAAGCAGGTCCAAGCTGAGAAGACTAAGTCAAATTAGATTTTTTTTTTTTTTTGCTTTTGTTTTTTAAGCCAGGTATGGCTATTTTAAATGCTGAACTGAGACTAATGACAAAATTGAAGGTTTGCTGATACTGTTCGTTATGGGCTGCATATTTGTATGTCCCCCAAATTCACATATCGAAATCTTAACCTCCACTGTGATGGCATTAGGAGGTGAAGTCTTTGGGAAGTGATTAGGTCATGAGAGGGGAGGCTCATGAATGGGACTAGTGCTATTTTCTCACAGGAGTCTGAACGGATTAAGGCACTGGTGTGGAAGTAGGAAGGGAGATAGAGGCAGGAAGAAGAGATGTGTGTAAAGATAGTTTGGTTGTCTAGGCACGGCAGATGGCTTAAGCTGGTGTTATTGGATGATTTTGGTAGATAGAAGATTAAGGCTGGTGCTAGCTTGGGGGGTGTTTTGTCGGCTATCTGGAGGTTGCCTGCTGAGCCCCTTTTTGACAGTTCTTGAAGCAGCAGATGCATCTCTGGTTCAAGTGGCTGCCTGCAGCAGTTATCTATTAATGCAAACCATCCCAAACCTAGTGGGTTAAAGCAAAAACCATTTATTTGCATTTAGTTTTGTGGCTGGCAATTTGGGTTAGGATCAGCCGGAAAATTCTGTTCCACATGTCAGCTGGGCTCACTCAGGTTTGCAGAGAGTTGACAGGCTGAGGTACTAGTCAGGAAGGCCTCATTTGTATGTCTGGCACTGGATGGCACTTGCCTCTTGGCTGGGCTTCTGTACGTGACCTGTCTGTCATCCTCCAGTATGCGTTTCTTTACACTGATGACACAAGTGTTCCAAGAAAGCACAAGTAGCAGCTGCAAGTTCTCTTAAAGCCTGGCCTCAAAAGTCTCATGATGTCATTTCTGCTAGTCATTAGTCAAAAAAGTCCAAAGGCCAGGACAATTCAAGGGGTGGGGAAATGTACCCCACAGCCCCATGGAAGGATTAGTTACACTGTAGAGGAGAAAGATGATAGAGAGGTGTGATGCCCTGGGGGCCATTATTCTAACACTCTACCACTCTTACTTCCTCAGCTCCTGGCCATCATGCTCTTTCTGCTGAGATATTCCCACTTGTCGGGCACCCCTATTGGACTGGATTCAAGAACCTCATGATAGGGTTTTGCCAGATGACCTACATAAGCTGCTTGGGAAAACTGTCTTGCTTTTACCATGCCTGGAATTGCTGGCCAGTTTCAGGGCAGCAGGCTCTCTCTGGCTTTAGCATCAAACACAGTCAAGCATTTGCTTGCCTTTTGGAATCCCTGGCAAGAGTCAGCCCCCAGGATGATATAGTCGGCTTTAACTTTCCTTTAAAAAAAAAATGTTTATTCATTTATTTTGAGGAGTGAGGGAGGGGAGGGACAGAGAGAGACAGGGAGAGAGAATCCCAAGCAGTCCCCGCACTGACGGAGCCCAGTGTGGGGCTTTACCAACTGAGCCACCCAGGCGCCCACAGCTTTAACTTTCTTAGGCATGACTCGGGCACTAGTCCTCTCTGTGCCAACTAAAGGAAACACTCACCAAAGGTACACTTTAAGTCTTCTCCCCAAGTGGGATTCACAGTCCAGCTACCACTCACTTTAAAGAAACTCTTTGGGGGTGCCTGGGTGGCTCAGTCGGTTTAAGTGTCTGACTCTTGATTTCAGCTCAGGTCATGATCTCACAGTTTCGTGAGTTCGAGCCCCACATTGGGCTCTGCACTGACAGCTCGGAGCCTGCTTGGGATTCTCTCACTCCCCCTCTCTCTGCCCCTCCCCTGGTCACATACATTCACAAGCTCTCTCTCTCAAAATAAAGAAAGAAACTTAAAAAAAAAATGAAAAGAAACTCTTCATTACTTGCTGAAGCTTTCTCCTCTCTGGCCTCACTTTATAACGCTGATCTGGCTGAGGAGCCCAGGAAATGTGCCATAAGTTGTTAAGTTCTCCATGGACGGCTGCGTGTCGTCTTGGTGGCTTGGCAAATCAAGATGCTCCCTCCAGAGAGTATAACAACACATTTAAAGACTGAGTTTTGAAGGGGTATGACTTTTTGAGGGGGGGAAAAAAAGTTCACTGAGACTAGAGATTAGGTGGAAGGCAATGAAGCCAAAGAGGTAGATTGCGACCCATTCATAAAGGACCCTAATACTAGCTGTACGATCTTGGGACAAAAAACAATATTCGTCTCTCTATATGGAAAAATGAGATTGATATGCATTTATTTATCTATCTACTTATTTATTTATTTGTTTTAGAGAAACATTATTTATTGATTTACTTATTTCACTAGAGAGAGAGCACAAGCCGGGGAGAGTGGTAGAGGGACAGAGAGAGAATCTCAAGCAGTCTCCACACTCAGCACAGAGCCCGATGTGGGGCTCAATTTCATGACCCTGGGACCATGACCTGAACCAAAATCAAGTCAGACACCTAGCCAACTGAGCTACCCACATGACCTTATATGAATATTTTCTATTCCGCCATATTGTTGATATCACATGAGTGATATATGTGAAAAGCCTTTGGAGAAAACGTGGGGGAGGCAGAATAATAGTCCCTAGAAGATGTCCATGTTCCAATCCTCAGAACCTATTTACATGACAAAGGACTTGCAGATGTGTTCAAGATTAAGAACCTTGAGATGGAGAGATTATCCTGGATTGTCCAAATGGGTCCAATTGAATCACATGAACCCTTAAAAGTACAGACCCTTTCCTGGCTGTGGTCAAAGAGAGATGTGACAACAGAAGAAGAGTCAGAGAGATCCTGGTTTTGAAGATTGAGGAAGGAGGCTATAAGTCAAGGAATGTGGGGAGCCTGTAGAAGCTGGAAAAGGCAAGGAAACATGTTCTTTCCTGGAACCTCCAGAAAGGAACGCAACCCTGCTGACACCTTAATTTTAGGACTTCTGCCCTACAGAGCACTGAGGCAATAAATTTGTATTGTTTTAAGCCGTTAAGTTTATGATAATTTGTTTCAGCAGCCACAGAAAACTAATAGAACATGCAGCAATAATGCAGCAACAGTCTCTGGAGCTAGAACAGTCCCCTGGATTCAAATCCTAGTTCTTCTGCTCAGTAGCTGCATGACCTCTGTATCTCAAGTTCCTCATCCATAAAATGAGGCTACCAACAGCACCTAGTGCATGAAGTTGCTGTGAGAATCAAGTAAGTTAAGTCATCTAACATATTTAGCACAGTCTCTAGTATATATTAAGCAGTCAGTGTTATCATTACTATGTGACATGTTTATAGTGCCATGCAACTGCAAGGTAGTTCTGCTCTTTTATATTTATTATTATTGCTATTATTCTATGAAAAAGATAACTCCTAATATTATATAAATGAACTGTGCCATATAATTCACTTCGCCAGAGATAAGAAAGATACTATTTTTTTAAGTTTATTTATTTATTTTGAGAGAGAGAGCATGCACACGTACATGTGCAGAGGAGGGGTGCAGAGAGAGGGAGAGAGAGAATCCCAAGCAGTGCGGAGCCCAACTCGGGGCTCTAACTCACAAACTGTGAGATCATGACCTGAGCCAAAATTAAGAGTCAGATGCTTAACCAACTGAGCCACCCAGGTGCCCCAAGAAAGATATTCTTTTTCACACTTCGCTATTTTAACCAAAACCTCATTCTTAAGCTTTTGGTACCATTTTTCTCCTAGTGAGAAGAATGGGTGCCTACTATTAGGCATAAGGATCCCTAGGCTCTTTGGCCTTATCAATAGTTATTCCCCTACAAACATGGCCTTCATGTATCTAGGCCATCTAGACTATTCCTAGTCCTAGAATATATCCTATGCTTTCCCATATCTCCACATTATTCCATACTTGAGGATTCTGGCAGAAGTTCACTGGCATCTGTAAGTAGACGTATGTACTTTCATGTTAAAAATTAGATCCTCAAGTGATAGGAGTATGGTAAAATGATCTCTGTGTCCACTTGACAAATTCCTGTACTCTTCCACTTAATTCATATCCCCATACCCACAGCCAAATACGCTTAAAGCCTTTGAGGAAAGAAACAGGAAATATTACAAGTAGTAGGTGCTCTCTAAATGTTGAGATCACCATTGTCCCTGCTCAGCCTCCCTTGGGTGGAAGAAGGGAAAAAATTGGCTTAAAACGAAGCATGGTCTTGGGGCACCTGGGTGGTTCGGTCGGTTAAGCATCTGACTTCAGCTCAGGTCATGACCTCATGGTCCGTGAGTTCGAGCCCCATGTCAGGCTCTGTACTGACAGCTCAAAGCCTGAAACCTGCTTCAGATTCTGTGTCTCCCTCTCTTTCTGACCCTCCCCCGTTCATGCTCTGTCTCTCTGTCTCAAAAATAAATAAACATTTTTTAAAAATTAAAAAAAGAGAAAAGGAAGCATGGTCTTAGCTATCTTTATGTCATGTTTGCTGGCCTACTTCCCCTAAGAGCTTAATGAGTTTCACCAATTTTTACATAATTAACAAAGCAGGTAAAAATGTGCTCCTGGAAGATTTTCTCACTACCCATCTTCCACCACCAGATTTTTGTGACCTAATCGTAATCAGGGTTACTAAGGTGCTCTGACTTTGTTGGTATGCAATTCAAAATGCAGCCTTCACAAGATACAAATGCTCTTATAATTAGCATTTTATTTATTTTTATTTTTTAAATATATTTTTATGTTAAATGTTTATTCATTTTTGAGAGAGAGCGCGCGCATGAGCAGGGCAGGAGCAGAGACAGAGGGAGACACAGAATCTGAAGCAGGCTCCAGGCTCTGAGCTGTCAGCACAGAGCCCGGCACGGGGCTCAAACTCACAAGCCATGAGATCATGACCTGAGCCAAAGTCAGATGTCTAACCAACTGAGCTACCCAGGCACCCCTTTAATTCGCATTTTAGAACAAAAGGAAATATAAACTTTTACACAAAACAGTTTGGCTTTAGTTTTTAAACTTATTTTGTAACGATGAAACACATACAAAGTAGACAGAATAATATAATGAGCCCTGAAATATCTATCACTCAGCTTCGATAATTAATATTCTGCCATTCTTGTTCCATGTATACTACATTCATGTATACTCATTCCCAATTCTCACTTGATTTTCTTATGGGACTATTTTTTGAGGTAAATGTTTCTACATTGAAATACACAAGTATTTTTAATTGTACAACTCTGACAAACGATACGCCCATGTGAGGCACACCCTATCAAGATACAGAACATTTCTATCACCCTAGAAATTCCCTTGGTTATTTCCTGTCAATCACTCCCCTTCCCAGAGGTAATAACTATAGATTAGTTTTGTCTGTTCTAGAACATCATATAAATAGAGTACAGTACATACTCTTTAGTGTCTGGCATTTTTTTTCATTATAATATCTGAGCTTCATCTAAATGGTTGTATGTGTTAGTGATTTCTTCTCATTGCTAAAAGGATTCCATTGTATGTTGTCATAAACAACCTCTAAGATGGCTCTTGGTTTAGTCTCTTTCCATACTGAAGAGAGCTAGTCTGTGCAACCAATAGGATATTGAGGAAATGATGTATATGACTTCTGAAGCGAGGTCATAAAAGACATTACAGCTTCTACCTTGCTTTCTTTTGGATCATTCATTCTGGGGAAAGCCAGCCTCCATGTCAGGAAAACAGTTAACCAACCAGTGGAGAGGCCCACATGGGGAGAAAATGAGGCCTTCTGTCAACAACCAGCACCATGTGATATAAATCCTCCTGTCAAGTCTTCTACTTGGCCAAATTCTTGACTGCCGCTTCATGAGGGTTTCTAAGCCAGAACCACCCAGCTAAGATGCTCCTGAATTCCTGACCCACAGAAACTATGCTCATGAAAGACATCAGTCCATAGTTTTCCTTTCTTGATAATGTCTCTGATTTGGTATTAAGTAATGTTGGCCTTATAGAGTAGGTTAGGAGGTGTTCCCTTTGCTTCTACTTTTTACATCATTGTAGAGAACTGGTTCCTTAAATTTGTTCCTTAATTGGTTGATAAATTCACCAGTGAAACCATCTGGGTTTGGTGCTTTCTGTCTTGGAAAGTTATTAATTACCAATTCAGTTTCTTTAATACATAGGCCTAGACAGATATTTCTTTTTGTGTGAGTTTTAGTTTATTGCGTCTTTCAAGGAATTGGTTGACTTTATCTAAGTTATCAACTTTGTGGGAATAGTTGTTTATAATATTCCTTTATTATCCTTTTAGCGTGCATGAGATTGGTAGTGACGATACCTCTTTCCTCTGTGATATTGGTAATTTGTATCTCCTCTTTTTTTCTTTTTAATTTCTATCCTTTCTTCTTGGTTAGCTTGACTAGGGGTTTTTCAGTTTTACTGATCTTTCAAAGGACCAACTTTTTGTTAATTTTCTCTGTTGTTTTTGTTTTCAAATTCATTAATTTCTGTTCTAATTTTTAGTATTTCCTTTCCTCTGGTTTAATTTGCTTTGGATTTAATTTGCTCTTCTTTTTCTAGCTTTCCTAAATTGAAAGCTCAGACGATTGACCTTTTTTCCCCCCTAAAATGCATTGCAGGGATTCCTGGGTGGCTCAGTTAAATGTCCGACTCTTGATTTCCGCTCAGGTCTTGGTTTCAGGGTCTTGAGTTCAAGCCCCACATTGGGCCCCACACTGGATGTAAAGCCTACTTAAAAAGAAAAATGCAAGGGGCGCCTGGGTGGCGCAGTCGGTTAAGCGTCCGACTTCAGCCAGGTCACGATCTCGCGGTCCGTGAGTTCGAGCCCCGCGTCAGGCTCTGGGCTGATGGCTCGGAGCCTGGAGCCTGTTTCCGATTCTGTGTCTCCCTCTCTCTCTGCCCCTCCCCCCTTCATGCTCTGTCTCTCTCTGTCCCAAAAATAAATAAAAAATGTTGAAAAAAAAAAATGCATTTCAATGTTATAAATGTCCCTCTAAACACTACTTTCACTGCAACCCACAACTTTGGACAGGTTGTATTTCAATTTTTACTTATTATAAAACATTTTTAAAATTATTTTTATTATTGTGAAGTAAGTTCTATACCTAACGTGGGGCTTGAACTGATGACTCTGAGATCAAGACTTGCATGCTCTACTGACTGAGCCAACCAGGCACTCCTTAAAATATTTTTTAATTCCTTTTGAGACTTATTCACTGACTCATGTATTATTTAGAAGTATATTGTTTGATCTCCAAATATGTTGGGATTTTCGAGCTATCTTTGTTATTGATTTCTAATTACCTTGTGGTCTAAGGGCAAACTTTGTATGATGTCTATTCTTTTAAATTTGTTAAGGTGTGTTTTATGGCTCAGAACGTGGTCTATCTTGGTGCATGTTTCATGTGAACTTAAGAAGAATGTGTATTTTGCTGTTGTTGGATGAAGTATTCTATAAATGTCAATTACATCCAGTTGATTGATAGCCCTCTTCAATTCTACTCTATCCTTCCTGATTTTTTGCTTGTTGCATCTGTCAATTACTGATAGTTACTGAAGTCTCAAACTCTAATAGTGGACATATCTATTTCTCCTTGCAATTCTATCAGTTTTTGCCTCACGTATCTTCAAGCTTACTAATTCTTCCCTCACCCAGGTTCCAGTCTATTGATGAGTCCATCAAAAGCGTTCTTCATTTCTGTTATGTGTTTTTTATTTCTAGCCTTTCCTTTTGACTCTTTATTAGGATTTCCATCCCTCTGCTTATATAACTCATCAACATTTTCCACATTGTCCACTTTTTTCTTTAAAGCACTTAGTATATTAATCAGTTGATTTTAAATTCCTTGTCTTGTGGAGCCTGGCTGGGTCAGTCAGTTAAGTGTCTGACTCTTGATTTTGGCTGAGGTCATGAGCTCACAGTTCCTGAGTACAAACCCTGAGTCAGAATCCCTGCTGACAGTGCAGGGCCTGCTTGGGATTCTCCGTCTCTACTCCTCCTCCATTCACTCTCTCTCTCTTTCTCTCAAAAATAAATAAACTTAAAAAAATAAAAAATAAATTCCTTGTCTCATAATTCCAAAATCTTTGCCATGTCTGAATCTGGTTCTGATGCTTGCTGTCTCTTAAGGTTGGTTTTTACCTGTTAGCATGCCTTGTAATTTTTTGTTGAAAGCTCACATGAGATACCAGGTATGGGCCTTTGGTGTGAGTTTTTATGTTTACCTGCTAGGAGTTGGGCTATGTTTAATGCTTGCTGTGGTGTCGGAGACTAAAATTTCCCCTAGGGTCCTTGTTTTTGTCTCCCCTATTGTCTTTGGGTATTCCTAGAATAGGAATTTAAGAATAGAGTCTGAGTCTTGCAGTTCTTTTAGCCTTAATCTCCAGTTATTATTATTCAGAAGGCCTCTTGATGAGGTGGCAAAGTGTGGGAGAAGTGTTATATAATCCTATAATTCAGTCTCCATCTTCTGGTGAGCTTGAGTTGGTTATTTCCTTTCCCCCTTGTCAAAGGCTAGAGGAGGCTGGAGTTGGGTATTTCCCTTCCCCCAGGTGGGTTAGGCTTTGGGAAAACCCCAGTCAGTTAGGCTTCAGTAAAACAGTTTTCCTTGAAGGACCACTTTGTGAAGGAGAACTGAGAGCTCTTTAGCACTCTAAAAATGATTACTGTCCTCCTGCCCCTCAAGGGATTTTTCTCTGCTCCTTACAGCGAAAATTTGGTATAGCTCTTCATGGTAAAATTTAGGAAAGTGTAAGGGCCTTCCTAATCCTGGGCCTCTTAGGTGTTTTAAACTCTCAAGTGAGTCGGCAATGAGTTTCCAACAATCTTTTTAGTTGTAGTTTAAAGTTTTCTCACTGGTACTGGCTCTAGCTGCTGGTTTTTGCTCCTGGGCTTCTGCTCCCTGTCAACTGTGATTCTCTGTATCCATTTGTCTGTCTCTCAGTTTTTAGGGCAGCAGTTTGCCCTGTGACTTCAGTTCTCTGCTAGATCTGAGAAAAGTTGTTGATTTTCAATTTGTTCAGCTTTTTTCTTGTTGGGAGGTTGGAAGTGATGACTTCCAAGCTCTTTACATGTCAGGTGGGACCAATGTGGTGTCAGTGTTAACCATTTGTGAACTATGTGATAATGAGTCTCATTTTCTCATCTGTGAATAATAATATCTACTTTGCAAAGTTGGAGCTATTTGGGGTTTGTGTATGCAAATCACTTAGCCAAGGTATAGGAGTTTAATGAGTGGTTGCTTTTTTATTGGTTGATGCCACACTTTTCTGAGAATCTGGACACATTCCAAATAGTAATCTAATCTGGACTAAGGATTGCAAACAACCTTTCACAATGATTTAACTAAGTCTTTATTTATTCACTTCTTTCATTTGAAAACTAACACTCAGTTCAGTTTTCAACATCTTCTAACACTTACTTTATATTATCATTCAGTAAAAATTATTTTTCTGAATGATGAGTGTATTAAATCTTCATTCATTCCATATATATAAATTACTTTCTTGAGCTTCTTGTTTTATATCTGCAGCAGCAAATCACTTAGTACCAGAAAGTTCATCAGAGTTAGAAATGGAAGAAATGAGAATGAGTCCTAATTCCCTCACTAATTAGCTGAATGATTTTAGGCAAGTCATTTACATACTTGGGCAAGTCATTTACATACTTCAGTTTCTTCATTCAAATCACAAACTGTTTGAAACAGATGATCAAAAACTCCTTTCAGGACTAAATTTCAAGCTTTTTTTTTTTCCCCCAGTAATCTCTACATTCAAGTGGGGCTCAAACTCATGACCCCAAGATCAAGAGTTGCATATTCTTCCAACTGAGCCAGCCAGGCACCCCTAAAATTTAATCTTTTAATCATGGATCAAAATTAAGAACTAACACTTTGTTTTATCATTATTAAATATTTATTTATTTTTGAGAGAGAGAGAGAGAGAGACAGGGTGTGAGTGTGGGAGGGGCAGAGGGAGAGGGAGACACAGATTTCAAAGCAGTCTCCAGGCCCTGAGCTGTCTGCACAGAGCCCGACGTGGGGCTCGAACTCATGAACCGTGAGATCATGACCTAGTCAGTCGCTCAACCAACTGAGCCACCCAGGCGCCCCAAGAACTAACACTTTTCATTTATTGATTTATTAAATATTTATTTATGAGCTCTTGGGTATATTGCACAGTATTAGCCATAAGGTATTGAGATAAAGAAGTAGAACCAAATAAACATAAAGCTTATAGTCCAGTTAGGAGTCAGGCATTACACCAATAATCACACAAGTAAATAATTACACATTGTGGTAGGTTCTGTGAAGGAAACTTCAGTGTTGGTGAATAGTGGGCCCTAGAAGGACTGATTTTATTGGAAGGTCACGAAATATTTTTCTAAGTGACAGTAAGCAATGGTCAGGTAAAGTGTAGGGAGTAGAGAGCATTCCTGGTATAAGAATAGCCAATTCCAGGTATAAGAAAAGTCCTGAGACAGGAAGAGCTTGACACATTAAAAAAAAAATGCAAAGGTGGCTGGCTAGGCTGGAGCCTAGTGAGCAGAGGGGAAATGATGTAAGGAGGCTAGAGGCGCAGACAGGGACTTGATCCCCAGAGAGACTTGCCTTGTCAGACTTTGGGTTCTCTCTTAGTGTAATGGAAAATAACTAGGTTCTTCCAAAGTTCCTTGAAGCTGACGTTTAGCCTCACTCTGTAGACCTTTTTCTCTTTAAGATCTGTACTCTGCAGAGCAAAAGAACCTGTCTGAAGAAATCATATCTACAATGACTAATACAAGAGTAGCTCAAGAAGCAAACACTGGATTGCCTTTGGTGTAGGGTTTAAGGCAATGGCTCTCATTGTTGGCTACAGAGTGGAATCCCCTGGGAAGTTTTAAAAATTCCCACTGCCTTGTTTCCCCTTTTGAGAAATTTCATCTAATTAGTCTGGGGTACAGCGAGAAAATTTCTCAAGCTTCTTGGTGATTCAAATGTGTAGTCCAAAAGGAGAACAATTGGGAGGGAAAGCTAGAAAGCTCAAAGTTTTAACAGTTTTTGTTCCACCACATATTCATCCATTTTCAGAAGGAATTTTTAAAAACAGCCAATATGCTTGTCAGGAAGTGTTCTCAGTATTTCACAAAAGTAGACCCTTATAATTCTCACAAGAATGCTGTGATTATTTTCCCCACTGGATAAACAAGGAAATTCAGAGTTTGAGTAACTTGCCCAAGGCCACATCATTAGTAAACAGCAGAGCTGTATTTGAACTGAGGCAATCTGGCTCCAAAGTCTTCATTCTTATCTACTTTGTCATAAGGTCTCCATTTTTGGAATCAGAAGAGAAGTGATAACCTGCCTGCTTTCTGCATTATCAGTACAAGTCTAATAACTACTTATTGGACTTCAAGTCCTCCAAAAAAACCACTTATTAGACTTCAAGTCCTTCAAGACCTGATCCCTAATAAGAAAAAAAGAAAGAAAAACAAAAGCACCCCGGGGGTACCTAGCTGGCTCAGTTGGTAGAGCATATGACTCTTGATCTCTGGGTTGTGAGTTCAAGCCCCACACTGCACATAGAGCTTATTAAAAAAGAGAGAGAGAGAGAGAGAGAGAGAGAGAGAGAGAGAAAGAAAGAAAAGAGAAGAAAATCACCCAAATAGGTAAGACCAGGAAAAGAGTCATAAACAGAAAATAATCTCTTCAAAGAGAACAACTCACATTGTTTTTTAAAACTACTTAGTGAAATTCAAGTGCAGTAAAGAAAAAGTACTAGAAACATATAAAACAGAAATCTCCAACTAAATATGTTGGTAGATAAACTGAAAAAGATTGGTTGGTCACTGTAGTGGCCTAGAAAGTAAAGTGTAAGAATGCTCTCAAAGTGCAAAGGAAAAGCAGACATGGAAATCAAGAGGGCAAACAAGCAACTAAGAGCAGAAAGGCAAAAGACCTAACATATAAACAACAGGCACTCTAGACAGACAAAAAGAAGCATTCAAGAGAGCTGAAAGATCTGATTTTGTAAATTAAAAAGGCTCCCAGAATTCAGGGTAGACTGAATTGATAAGAAAATATACATACACAACCTGATAAAAATTCCTGAACTCTATGAATAAAGAGAAAATATTATTTGCTACCATTTAGAAAGAACAAATTGCTGAAAAGGAAAAAAAGAACCAGATTTGCATTGAACTTACTGTTAACTCCAGAAGCTTCAAGGCAGTAGAATAGGATCTTTACAATGGGAAAAGGCAAGATTTTTAACTTAGCTATGATGTAATTAGCCCCATCAAATGAAGGAACAGTCCTTTTCTTTTTTTTAAATGCTTATTTATTTTTGAGAGGGAGCAGGGGAGGAGCAGAGAGAGAAGGAAACAAAGGATCTCAAACAAGCTCTGTTCTGGTAGCAGGCAGCTGGAGGCAGGGTTTGAACTCACAAACCCTAGTTCATGACCTGAGCCGAAGTCAGATGCTTAACCGAGCCACCCAGGCACCCCAAAGAACAATCACGGAAAATGTGCAGTAATTCAGGGGTGCCTGCCTGGGTGGCTCAGTTGGTTAAGTGTCCTACTTTTCATTTTGGCTCAGGTCATGATCTCATGGTTTATGAGATGGAACCCCAGTGTGGGGCTCTGCACTGACAGCATGGAGCCTGCTTGGGATTCTATCTCCTTCTCTCTCTGCTCCTTCCCTGCTCTCTCTCTCTCTCAGAATAAATAGACTTTAAAAAAAAAAGAAAGAAAATGTGCAGTAATTCAGAGAATAGATCATTCACACGCCTCATCTAGAAAAATATTAAGAAAAAAACAAATAAGCTCATGGGTCTGATTAAGTGAGAGAGAGCAAAAATAGACACAATTGGACATGAGAAAGAAGACATACAACATATTCAGCAGAGATTAAAAAGATTATGAGAATACACGACTAGCAATTCTATAACAACAAATCTGAAAGCCTTTGATGAAATGGAAAATTTTCTGGCAAAATATAAATTGCCAAATATGTGCACTCTGTATACAAATTACAATCTTTATAAAAGAGATAGTAAAGATGATTTAAAAAAAAAATTCAGTACTTGAAAAAGGCTCCAGTACCAGATGAATTCCCAACTTCTAAAGAATAGGTAATTCTGTTCCTTTTAAAGAAAGTTATTGTTTAAACTAGAAGGATTCCTAATTTATTTTAAGAAGCCAGAATAAGTTTATGGGGTGCCTGGGTGGCTCAGTCGGTTGAGTGTCCGACTTCAGCTCAGGTCATGATCTCACACCCATGAGTTCGAGCCCTGCATCAGGCTCTGTGCTGACAGCTCAGAGCCTGGAGCCTGCTTCAGTTCTGTGTCTCCCTCTCTCTCTCTGCCCCTCCCCTGCTCATACTCTGTCTCTCTCTGTCTCAAAAATAAATAAAAACATTAAAAAAAATTTAAGAAGCCAGAATAAGTTTAAAATATAGCATTTAACTTCCCATATGTTAGGCATATTTTATCCAATTCTATAATAAACACAATCGGGGTAACAACTAATTAATACATTACTGGGACTCCTGGCTGACTCAGTTGGTAGAGCATACAACTCTTGATCTCGGGGTCATGGAGTCTCGGGGTCCATGTTGGGTATAGAGCTTACTTAAAGATATTTATATTACATTTGGGGAAAATGTTATTTTAATGCTAACTTCACATCCAAGAATGTAGTGTGTCTTCCCATATCTTCAGGTCTAACTTTTTTTTTATTATGCCTACCAATAAAATTTTATAGATTTCATATATTTAATCAATATTTTCCTAAGCATTTTATATTTTTCCACTATTATGAATAAAACATGGAATATTTTTCTCATTATTTCTAGGTGCTTGTTGCCAGAAAACTGAAAAACCTAATGAATTTAGTATATTGCTTTGATACATAGCCGCTTTACTAATCTCTTATTAATTCTACTAAGTATTTTATTGAATACCTTAGGTATATAAGCAGTAAAGATGTTATTAATGCTGTCACATCCACAGTTTCCCGGAAATTTAAAAAAAAATTTTTTTTTTTTAGAGAAAAAGAGAGAGTGTGAGTGGTGGAGAGGAGCAAAGGGAGAGAGAAAGAGAATCTCAAGCAGGCCCCAGGCTGTCAGCACAGAGCCCTTGCACAGCCCGATGCAGGGCTTGATACCACGGCCCTGGGATCGTGACTTGAAGAAATCGAGAGTCAGAAGCTCAACGGACTGAGCCACCCAGGTGCCCCTGGAAGTTGTTTTTTTAATGAAAACCACACTAGGGGGGCATTATAGGGACATAAAGAAGACAAATCTTGTTAATTTCTCCCCGCCCCACCCCCCCCACCCAGCATCCTAAGGGATTCCACTGGGGAAGAGAAGAATGGTTGCGTTTCAGCCAAGCTTCATCTCCTTTCTAGTCGATCTTAATAAATAATGTAGCTCACAAAATCTGTGCCTTTGAGAGGTTTTTTTGCTTGCTTGCATAGAAGTGACAAAAAATAATGTACTCATCAGTAAATGGTTTTCATTAATTCATTGATTTAACTAAATATTTTTAAATGCCTACAATGTGCCAGGCACATTGTATGCATTTTGTGTGCACTGGGCATACAAAAATAAGAAACAGTCTCTGATGTCAGGGGCCTTATGAGATAGTAAGTAGACAAGCTCCTGAACATTTAATTTCGATATATTATATAATTGCAAAAATAAGAATATATATAGGGCGTTATGGGAGCATTGTGAAAAGAGATTCCTAATCCAGTTTAGATAGGAGTGGTTAATAAAGTCAAATACAGTAGAGAGAGCCAAACAGGTAACTAAGACATGTCTACTGGATTTTGCAATATTGAGATCATTTTTAATTATACCTGAGGAGTGCTATGGAAACAGATAGAGTGGTTTGAGTACTGAAAAAGTGGAGATAATGTATGAAGATATCTTATTTAAAAATGAATTTGAAGTGGAAGACTCCTTCAAAGATGGAGAGGCCATATAGTGTGAGATTACTATCTAAAGCTATACTGTTTACATTTGGAATTTGGCTCTAATGTTTCTTAATCTGATCTTAGTCAAGTTACTTAACCTTTCTGTATCTTGGTTTTCCTTCTCTGTAAACTGGGAAAGAAACTAATAGTACCCACCTCATAGCATTGTTAATGGAATTAAATTAGTAAATACATGTTAATGGAATTAAATTAGTAAATTAGTAAATATTTACATTAGTAAATAGAAGTATGGTACATAGAAAATGCTGAATAATTGTAGCTTTTATTATTAGGTAGGAGAGTTGGAAGTTGAGGAAGAATATACCTGTTGACCTAGTTTTAGTGATCTCAGCAGAGTCATTTACTGAGAGTACCTGTTGTAGGTTTAATTAAGACCAGGAATACCAATTAAAAACCAGAGGTTGTCAGACTAGATTTAAATAAAACAAAACAAAAACAAGACTCAACCGTATACTGTTTACAAGAAACCCATAAACATAAATTAAAACTAGAAAGACAGAAAAAGATATACCATACAAACAATAATCAATACAGCGTTTAAAAAGAATTACAACAGCTATATAGATATTTTTTTAAAGATTTTATTTTTAAGTAATCTCTACATGCAATGTGGGGCTTAAACTCACAACCCCAGATCAAGAGTCACACACTCCACTCGAGCCAGCCAGGTGCTCCTGCAATAGCTATATTACTATCAGACACAGTAGACTTCAAAACAAGGACTGACATCAGGAATAATGAGGGGTATTACATAATAATAGAGGGTCAATTCTCCAAGAAGGTCTAACAGTAGTAAATGTATATGCACTTAATAACAGAGCTTCAAAAATAGACGAAACAAAAACTGATAGAGCTGAAAAGAGAAATAGACAAATCCACAATTGGGGTTGGAGACTTTGTCATAGAAGTATTAGAAAATCAATATAAAGATAGAGAAGATCTGAATAATTCTATCAATTCACTTGACCTAATTGACATTTATTAAAAAAAAAACAAACAAAAACTTGTCCCAACATCAACAGAATGCACATTCCTTTCAAATAAATAGAATGTTCACTAAGACCAGATTCTTGACCATAAGACAATTTAAAACAAATTTAAACAAACATACGAAGGACGTTCTTAAGTAATGACAATTAAATTATAAATCCAAAACAGAAAGATATGGCAAATCCTCAAATATTTGGAAATTAAATGACACATTTATAAGTTACTATTAGTTTTATATTGCTGCTATAACACATTGCCACAAATTTAATGGCTTAAAGTAAAATAAATTTATTATCTTACAGTTCTATAGGTAAGACACAACATGGGACCCCACTTGCCTTTTCCAGCTTCCAGGTGCCATCTGCATACTCAGTTCACGATACCCTTCCCATATCTTTAAAGCTAGCAATGCTGGATCATCACTCTAACCTTGTTTTTGTTGTCACATCTCCTTTTCTGCTTCTGGCTTCCACTTTTAAGGATCCCTGTGATTACACTGGGCCTGCCTGGATAATCCAACATAATCTCACTATTTAAAGGTCAAATGATTAGCAACATTAATGCCATCTGCAACCGCAATGCCCCTTTGTTGTGTAACCTACCATATTCACAGGTTCCAGTAATTAAGGGCTGGGAGAAGGAGAAGAGGGATGTTATTCTGCCTTCCACAACAACCGCATTTGCTCAAAGAAGAGAAAGCTTCAAGGGAAATGTAAAATGTGTGTGTGTGTGTGTGTGTAATGAAAATACATTGTGTTAAAATTTGTGGATACAGCCATTATAAATACTTGTAATAAAAAAGAATAAAGATCTCAATTCAGTAATCTAAGCTCCCACCTTAAGGAACTGGAGAAAGAAGGTCAAATTAAATCCAAGCAAGCAGAAGGCAGGAAATAATAAAGAGTAGAAATCAATGAAATTGAGAACTGAAAAATAATTGAGAAAAATCAATGAAATCAAAGCCAGTTCTTAGAAAAAACATAAATAAAATTGATAAATCTCTAGTGAGCCTGACCAAGAAAAAAAAAAGAATACATAATAAGCAATATCAGGAATAAAAGGAAGATCAGTACAGACGTACCGACACTAAAGAATAATAAGGAAATATTATGAAGAACTCAAATTAGAACCAGAAGTAGAATGAGGAAAGCCTAACAGTGATAAAAGGGTATGGGAGGAAGCTGAAGCCAGAAAAGAAAAGGAACTGATAGGTAGCCCTGAGAATGAAGTTAATGACTATGAATTTGTATTGATGCACAAAATCCAGGTGGCTCAGAGAATTTTTCCAGTTTACTTGAAAGGTGGTGTTCTGTGATGATGCAGTAGGAATATAAGGATATAAGACAATAAAGCATGTTGGTAAAAGAAGAGTTTAGTTGCTCAATATGGAGGCCAAGCCTGGTGATGAGGGAAGGCAAGGGTATGAGGGAGTTAGAAGTAGGGGGGATGGAGAGACCAAGAGAGGGCTGATAGATGGACTGGGGATGGGGGTGAATTTTCTGCATTATAGCTCCTCTGTAAATGTTCTTTCCTCAGCAGCTGTTCTTGGTTCAGCCTCATGGGGTTTACACACAACCTGGAATTTAGTCTAAATGATTCAAGGGAGGGACACATACGCAAATAGGGTTGGGGAGTCAGCAGCAGATGGAGGCTCAAAGAATTGGAGGTTTGTACAAAAGAAAAAAAAAAGATTTATTGAAAACGAAGGCATAAGAGAGCTGGTATTTGTGGAGGGTTGTTCATTTATTTTACATCTCCCATGTTCTAGGCATTATTCTGGACACAGGGTATAATGAATGGTGAGCAAGGCAGACAGATCTTTACTACCATAGGGTTTATGGCTGTAATACTGATAAATAAATAGGTAATTGTAATATTTAATGATATATGCTAGGAAGTACTTAGAAAGTGGCATAGAGGAATGGCAAGATTTTAAATGAGAACTTACCAAGCAGGAGTGAGTAGCCAATAGGAGAAAACACTCAAGCAAGTGGGACTGAATGTTATAATCCTCAGTATATATATACTTACAAACTTCCCATTAGAGCATCCATGGCCATTGGAAAGCTCTCCAAAATCACAAATCTCTCATAAGAGCACTCAAATTATTTCACCAGGGCAAAACAGTTTCTCTGGTAAGAGACTTTTCCATCACTATACTGATTTATTACTCAAGAAAATGGAAAAGTATAGTCATTCAGGCCTAGTTGAAGTGGACAAGTCTCTTTAGAATTCCAGCTCTATATAACTACTGATATTTAGTTTTAAGAAGTAAGCATACTGGCCTGACTCAAAGAGACTGCTAACATTCTGAACTGAACCTTTTCAGTAATTTAGAAATTGCTGGTACACAATTCTATTGCCAATCACGCCAAACAAACACTTTCATCTGATACAACTTCATGTTCTGGTTATTTCAAAATACAATTTATAAATGTAAATATAAAATAAACATCAAAGGAGCCTGGGTGGCTCAGTCAGTTAATCATCCAACTTCGGCTCAGGTCATGATCTCTCTGTTTGGGAGTTTGAGTTCCACATTGGGCTTCCCACTGTCAGCATAAAGTCTGCTTCAGATCCTCTGTCCCCCTCTCCTTCTGCCCTTCCCTTGCTCTCTCTCTCTCAAATAAATAAACATTAAATAAAATAAAATACACATCACAAGTAAACAAAGTGGCTTCTTGTCCTACCTTTTTAACTATTGAGAGTGTATGTTTTTAGTGGAAATTGGTAAGTTGTAAGAATCTCGAAGTTTGGCTTAGATTCCTTCTTCTTCTTGTTCTTTTTTTTTTTTTAATTTTTATTTTAGAGAGAGGGACTGCACACAAAAGGGGGAGAGGGGCAGGGCGGGGGGTGGGGGTGGGGAGAGAGAATGAATATCACGATCCTGGGATCATGACCTGAGCCTAAAACAAGAGTCGGATGCTCAACTGATTGAGCCACCAAGGCGCCCCTTAAATTCCTTCTCTGACAAAAATATATATCTCAAGACACTTTTTTTTGGAGACACTTTTAATTAATATTGTCACCTTAGGGATAAACACCTTGGAAACTGTCCCTTCCTCCCTTCTCCTAGACTACATGTCTCTTGGAATATTCTCGTTTTCTATAACTCAGAAGAAAATCTCCCAATGGTTTCTTTCTTTTTCATGTTGAGGCACTTCTGAGTTAGTCTTGGGTGTGCTCTAGCCAACTTGGTAAATTTCATTGAGCTGCTTGTGCCCCATTGTGGCTGGTGCTTACAATTACAGCTCAGTTTTGTTTGCCTTTGCGAAGCCTCTGAACTGTTGCTTCAGATGCATGAATAGTCGCCTCTGAAAGCTGGAAAGAACCACAGGAAAATGGGAAGAAAGCCAGCTAGAAGGTAGGGGCATATGGGCTGCACAAGAGGAGAGGATACCTGAGCAAGGACCAGATTCTGATTGAAAGGAGAAGGAGGTATGGATGCCAGGTTGGCATCAAACATGGCCACTACACATTACTGTAACTGTGTTGCCTCCCACACTAAAATACGATCAAGCCCCATGAAGGCAGAGACATCTTGCATGACACTCTGCAAAGATTGTTGAATGAGCAAATGGAGGAACAAATGGGTTTAGTCTATAGCAAGTTCACAGGAGAGAACAATTTTTCTTTCTATTGTCCTTTTGTTTTTTAAGTTTTTTTTTATTTAAGTAAGCTCTATACCCAACATGGGGCTTGAACTCATGACCCTGAGGTCAAGAGTTCCATGCTCTTCCAACTGAGCCCGCCAGGTGCCCCTCTTCCTATTGTTAATTACTAGTACTAGATGCTTAAAATGGAAAATGTTTTGACAATTCTGTTTAACAAAGCCCCATATGTCCAAGAGCATTTCTCAAACTTAGTATTTTATAGGCTTAGATTTATGTGTTCACTTGTTGTAATTAATAAATGTTATTTATTACATTCCAAGGGCACTTGGGCACTACATTCCAAGATCTGAAGATTTAAAAAATGTGAAAGACACAGTTCTAGCCCCCAGAAGAGAGCACATCAGATTATAGTGTTATCTTTTCCAATCCATTTTTCAAATTATAGGCAGAGTGATTTTTTTTTAAATTAAATCTGATTATGTCAGCCCCTTGATTAAAATCCTTCATTGCTGAAAGGCTCTTTCAGTATTGGCCCCTGGCTTCCTTACAGGTCTCATCTGGAGCTCTTTTCCTCTCTGCATTCTTACCACATTTTCAGTTGCTGAACTTTAGATGCTCCTTCCTACGTCAACGCTGTTGGACATACTGTTCTTTCTACTTGCAAAGCTATCCTCCCTTCTGGCCTAGATTACTCCTAACCAAATGCATGCATTACTCTAGAATGCAAAATGGGTTGAGTCCTGATATACCTTTGCAGGATACTCTGAACTGCTTTATCAAGATGAAAGCATTCATTATGTAATTGACTGTTTTTGTCTTCTGCTAAAATGTAAGCTTTAAAAAAAAAAAAAAAAAGATTTTCTTTTTAAGCAATCTCTACACCCAACTTGGGGCTTGAACCCAGAACCCTGAGATCAAGAGATGAATTCTCAACAGACTGAGCCAGCCAGGCACCCCTAAAATGTAAGCTCCTGATGATAGAGATGTTGTATCATGTTCAGTACAGTGCCTGGCACATGGTAGGCACCTTCAAATATTTGTTGAATGAATGGACTATCAGGTTTGAAGTGGAAAAGGAGTCTAATGAAAAAGAATATGTTTGCTTGAGTGACACTAGATTTCTAGTTGCCACATTTCAGAACACCTGTGTGGTTTCTTAGAAGAGTGTGTTTCATAAAAGAGGAGGGAGGCAGATCAGGAAAGATAAGCAATCATCCAAAAAGTCAGTTCTCTCAAGGTGGAATCAATATGGAATGTCAGAAGCTTCATGGAAGACAGAAAAACTGGGGAGCCAAGACATACTGGCTTAAGATGTATCATTCATTCATTCCCAAGTATCTCTAGAATTCCTATTATGTGCTTGGAACAGGAGTTAGAAATTCAAAGGTGGGCCAGTCTTACACAGTTCTTGCCCTTAACAAATCTACAGCCTACTGAGAGACAAATACTCAGCGAAGTAATTTCCGTGAAGTGTTGCTAAAGAAGGTATGTACACCGGTGTCATGAAATACCTAATTAGGGGTGGGGGCCGGGGGAGAAGGAGAGGGATGGACAAAGGGACAAGAATGGGCGGTGAGGCGAGCCTTTTCGGTTTAAACTGAGACCTGAAAAATGAGGAGCCCTGACGGTCTGCGGAACTGAAAGAAGTTCAACAGCTATGATTTGGAATCCCACCAAGAGTGTCAAGAGATTGAAGGGCACCTTGGTAGATTTGGCTTACAGCGACCCCGGTGTGAGGGGTCATCAGCCTGGTGAACATTCCCTGGGCACGAACGATAACGTTCTGCCTTTCCACATTCCAGCAGAGCCGGGCTTCCTTCAAGTCATCTATCCCTTAATCCCGCAGACTTCCACCAACTGCGGAGTGGTGGTGACCCGCAGACAACCTAACTCAACCGGAGACTGCGCGGAGCCAGTCACAGCCAATTCCACCCCGGGAAGAGGCTCCAGAAACCCCACCCACGTCCAGGCACGTTTTCCTGGGCCGAGTCCCAGGGGCCGCCCGCGGCCGCCACGGTCACGTGACCCGAAGTGTGACGTAGGAGGAAGGAGACGCCATTAGAGGGAGGCGGAGAGGGAGTGCTCTTCGCCTTTCCTCGGGTGCCTGACGTGGTGGCTGGGGGGCCCTTCATTCTCGGACTTCCCGCGGCCCTTCCAGGCTTCGCCCGGAGGCGAGAGTGGAGACGGCGCCCCGGGTTGACGGGTCGGTGCGGAGGGGCCTGCGCCGGCCGCGGCTGTGAAGGCGCTGCGGCGGCTGCGGGGAGCTCGGCGCAGCTCTAGGGCTCGGGCGGCGGGGAAACGGGATGGCTGCGGCCGGCAGCGGAGGGGCGGCGGCGGGCAGAGCCTACTCATTCAAGGTGGTGCTGCTGGGCGAAGGCTGCGTGGGGAAGACGTCGCTGGTGCTGCGCTACTGCGAGAACAAGTTCAACGACAAGCACATCACCACTCTGCAGGTGCGGGCCCCAGGGAGCGGAAGGTGGAGCCTTGGGGCCCCTACCCCTCCGGGGCTGTGAGGACTTTGCTGCCATGGTCCCCTGGATCTGGGCTTACAGATCTCAGGCCTGTCACCGTCGTCTTCGTTTCGGAATGCTTTTCTGAATGCGTCCTAGGGACACGCGGGGTCGGGGCATCCTGTAGACGTTAAGGACAGGCTGTTGGGAAGGGAGTGGAAGGGCCCTGAAAAGTCCCCCGTGTGGCTGCGCATATTGTGGAGTCCCCATCGCTTGGCTAGTTTTCCCCTTTGATTCACTTCCGCTTGTGCCCTAGGTGCCTTCACCCTACAGTCACTGACTGTCTGCCCTTTTTCTTTCTTTCAGAATTAGGAACTTAGCTGCGGATTTTATTTTGCGAACCTAGGTGCTTTGTAACTTCAGCGCTTACTGATGACTAAGTGTTTACGCAAGTTCCATTTTGTCCTGGCTTCGAGTAACCTGCTGATTGGCGAAAGAGTCATCTTTGGAGGGTTTTTGAAATGACCGCTTGCGGGCGTGGGTTACGCAGTTTCCTTGCTGCCTGCATGGGTCTGACTTAAGGGGCAGTCATACTGTGAGGTCGGTCGACCCACATGCACTGGGAAACGTCATGTGAATACTAGCCAACAGTTGGTCCCCAAACTAACAGCTTCGTTGCTGCTGCTACTTACTTTCTTTGCTTGTAGCATAGGGCCGGCTTTCTTCTGCAGTTACCTTAAGGTTGGTAGGAAAAGTGTTAAAATGTAATCATAGATTGGGAGTGAAGCCAGCCCTTTGAGGCAGTTGTAGCCTCCTCCCTCTTCCAAAGAAATCAGTTTGCACGTGTTAGAAAAAAATATCCAACTAATCTAACTTTCTCCATTTAGTTACAGGTAGTAAAATCGAGTGTACTTTTTTTCCCCCCTTATGTTTATTTATTTTTGAAAGAAAGAGACAGAGTGTGAGGGGGAAGAGAGAGGGAAACACAGAATCGCAAACAAGTTCCAGGCTCTGAGCTGTCGGCACAGAGCCTGAGGCGGGGCTGGAACTCACAAGCGGTGAGTTCCTGCCTCAGCTGAAGTCAAATGCTTAACTGACTGAGCCACCCAGGCGCCCCATAAATCGAGCGTACTTTTGAGCCTGATTGTCCAGGTTCATATTCCACCTCCATCTATTTATCTGTGATCTGTTATCTATTTAGTATGTTCTTGGGCATGTTAATTAACCTGTTTGAGCCGAAGTTTCTTCGTCTGTTAAAATGGCCATAATAATAATACCTAGCTCATAAGGTTGTCAAGACAAGTATACGTAAAATCACTTAGGACTTGGTCTGTTGTAAGCTCTCCATCTTTACTACTGGCCCAAATTGCACAATAGACTTTCATTAGTGATTGTGTAGTGTGTAAGAACATTGACACTATTTAATAGAACACACAATCTCCTAATTGTTGTGACATTTGATATTTGATGCTATTATTAAACTACTGAGTCTAGAATTCACAAGGATGCTCTGATGATTCCATGTTCTATTTTTACTCCTGTTTTTACTCCTCTTACGTAAAGCACAATATCTGAAAAAGTGAATGTCAGGAAACTCCTTTTTTTTTTCTTTGCATCCTTGTACAAGAGCACTTACACAATTTTAGTAGTTGTTATTGTTGAGTGTTGCTAGTGAAATCAAGGGAATTTGTAGGATAAATACCTATGATTATTTGGAACTTAGGAATTCATTTAGGTAAAGTAATAACAATAGTTAACATTTAGTGAATTTTTACTGTACCGAGTACTGTACTTTTCTTCTGTCATTTAATTCTTATTATAGCCTTTGAGGTGGTAGATAGTTTTTAGCCCCATTTTGCAGGCAAAGAAACAGGCTTGGTTAAGTTGAATAATTTGCTGGCTGTCATTTTGCCATAAGTCACGCACGGTACCCAAGCTGAAATTTGAACCCAGGTCTGACTTCGGATTTTGAGCAAGTAAGTCACACTGCCTCCGGATATTGGTAAATCACCCCTTTAGTGGTTATCTTTGTGCTACAAATCTTACATAAAAGAGGAAATCATTATAATTGAGCCTCCCTCTTTAAGATAATTTAGTCCTTCAACCCAAAAATCACACCTTCATTATGCATTTCAAAAACATCCTTGAAGCTAAAAGCAGCCTAAAGGTTTTTAAATATTAGAGACCACTTCAACTATACTGGAAAGGATGAAGTTTATGGTAGATTTTCAGTATCAAAAACATAGCAGTCCTGATTTTAGTATTTATATAACTCTTATCATAAACAGTGTCTGGATTATATTGTAGAATTGAGGATTTTGTTGCATACCAATGTATGGAAGCAGTATTTAATCTCTTTCTCTTACATATCAGTTCCTCTCATTTTAATTTTTTTAGAGAATTGTGACCTATTAAATAACAACCATGTATAATTTTAATTTCTAAATGGAGAGGAAATCATGCATCAGAACATCAGAAGACAACAGAGGAAGAGTCCCTCTTTTTTTCTCAACAGAACTACCTACTACCTATCTTTTGACATACTTTGTGTTTTGCAAGGTACACTATCTTACAATCATGTTCAAACAGTTATGAGACCAAGGAAACCTAAGGTAGTTTATGGTTCACTGTTTCAGTCTTTTGTTTAATATTTCAGTCAAGTGATTGTTCACTCTTGTCTGACCATCTTGGAGGTGAGGTGAACTGGTACAGAAAGTGGGAAACTTACTATGTCCTAAGATGGCCCATTTCATTTTTGGACAGTTTTAATTTTCAATAAATTTTCTGTGTATAAAGCCAAAATCTGTTTTCCTTGTAGTTTCCAGTTCTGTCCTCTGAATCTTGATCACATAAGATATCCCTTCTGATAGTTGAGGACAGCTGTCATATCCCTTGGTCTTATCTTTTGGGTAAACAGCTCTGGTTCCTTTAAAGGAATCTCTTATGACATCTTTCTAAACCATTTCACTATTTAATCATTGTCCTCTTTCCTTAAAATGTAATTCTTTGAGCTGTAGAAATGATTCCAAGTGTGCTTTGAATTTAGTAAAGTACAGGCTATCACCTTCCCTATTGAGAATCCTTTTCCAACACTGAAATAGAAAAGATTCTATGTGCTTGTGGACAGCTGCTACATTTATTAATATTGGGCTTGCTGTCTTAATCTTAATCCCCCTCCCCAAAAAGGCATTGCATCCCTCAAAATCTTTTTTCTTTTATAGCTTTTTTTTTGGGGGGGGGGTCCCTAAGGTATTTGAACCATTAAAATAGGCTTTGATAAATTTACTCCAGTGGTTAAAGCCTGTTAATGTCCTTCTAAAGTTTGATTTTAAGTTCAAGAAACGTTGAGCTCCTGTGGGTCAGATACTTGGTTGGGTTCTGGGCATGCAAAGAAAAAGAAGGTTATGTTCCCTACTGTCTGGGTTAACTACTCATTTTAGCTTTGTCACCTGAAGATTTGCTAAGAATGTCTTCATTGTTTTCATCAGGTCATTAATAAAGACTTTGAAAAGGGGAGACAGAGGGAAAGAGAGACAAAGCTCTGCGGCAGGTCTCATTATAGTCCAGTGATGTGTGACCAGAGATGTATTTTTCTTTAGTTGTGCAGTCTTAGGGTGGGGCTTTTTCAGACTATGCTTGAGCCGTAGTCTTTCTCTTTGAGTGAGAAACAGTTACTGGTGGAGTGTTGTACATATTAATGATAATGGAAACAGAAAACAGCCTGAGATTTACTGTTATGGGCTATTAACTAGTGGGTACAAAGCCTTTAATGAAAATGTTCTTCCAGCATTATAAATCTAGCTTTTTGCCCTAGCTACATCAGTCTTGCCCACAGGGGATATCATGAGATGCTTTGTCAAATGCTTGCAGAAGACAAGATACACTGTGTTTCTGCATTAGGAAGCCATATGATGTGGTTAAAAGGGACAGGATTTTGAAGTTAGACTTGGTTTCATATTTTGGCTCCTACTTCATAAGCCTTTATGAACTTGGCAGGTTATTCTAACGTTTGTAAGCTGGCTCTTGATCTATAATATGGGAGAATCTCACTTACAGGGTTTTTTTTTTTTAGTTTAGTTTTTTTTTTTTTTTAAGATTTTATTTTTAGGTAATCACTACACCCAGTATGGGGCTTGAACTTACAGTCCCGACATCAAGAGTCAGTGCTTACTGAACAAGCCAGCCAGTGCTTACTGAACAATTGGCATGAATTATTTTGAGAACCCATGCTGTCTCTGAAAGATCACTGCATTGTCTTTTAAAATTGTTTATAATTTTATACTTAATATAATCATATATGTACACATATATATGTTATTTTTTATATACATTTATTATTACTATACATATACATATATATTTGCTTATTCATTCTAGAGTTTTGGCTGGGATTGGCTTTTCTGGAAATTAACTTCTTTCTAGAAAATTGTGACATTGGCCATGCTTTAGTGTTTTAGCACTGCTCCCTTTTTTGCAGAGCTCCTCCTAGGTTACTAATAATTAAGACATAATCTTGTAGGTGAGCTCTCTAAGAACTCAAAATCTTTTACCTAGCTCAGGAAACTTGATCTTATATAATGAGTCCCCAAGCTCTCTTACATGATTAACCTAAGCAATTAAAGTCAATGATTATTTCATACATGTTAAATATCAAACATTGTAATAGCTGGGGAATATAAAGAATAAGGTACTTTGACCATTGTTTAGCTTTCTTGATTTTATTCTTAAATGTTTGTGCCATTTTGATTGTAACTACCTTTTCTCTTTGGTGATCACTTCCTTTTCTTTCGTTGTATGCCCTTTCCCCCCCTTATTTGAAGGTGTTTTCAGATCGTGCACTTAGAGTGTTTTCTGGCACTTTCCACCAGTCCCTTATATAAAAAGTAACATTTTTATAATCTGAACGATCAGTCATTTTCCGTTTTAGAATCCTAACTCGAATTCCGCCTGTCTGCCTTGTGTAGTCGGGTAGGTGGCTGTCACTTGATGAGCAAAGCAGTGCTGTAAGGTTGGCTAGGCAGATAGTATCCTGATAGTTTGGCAAATGAAGAAACTAAGCTTTGTATTCAATTTCTGAGGTCCCATAAATGGTAATGGTGTACGTGTTTTCTTAAACTTGAAGTCTACTACTTTTATCCCCCATGCACCTTAACCTCCTGAGCAAAACTTGGCATTCAGATTCTAGCAGTTGATTTTACACTTGGCGTCATAGTCTCTAGTCTAGGAATCTTGGTTTGCTTACTTGTAAGATTAATGTTTTGAATGTCTGAAACATCTTCCAAGTAGTTCTGGAAGCCACACCAGTGTTGAACAGTTAATTCATTTACATTATCTTTTGGAGAGGGATGGGGGTGGGGGCGGGGGGAAGAGAGAGAGAATCTTAATCAGGCTCTATGCTCAACGGCTGATGGGGGGCTTGATCTCATGAGAGTGAGATCTTGACCTGGGCTGAAATCCAGAGTCAGATGCTTAATGGCTGAGCCACCCAAGCGCCCTACGTTATCTTTATAAAATAACAATAGTTGAAATCTTCATGTCACCCCCTCTTGGCATTTTACTAGATACATGTAGGTTATGGAGGGTGGGTGATTTTCTTTTCTTAAAATAGTTTTTCTGAATTTTGGTTTTAAGTTCCTAATATATAATGTCTGATTGCCATTTTCTGTTTTGTGTTTTGAGCCACTCCTGAGAAGTAACTTTTTGACTCTTATTTTCAAAGTAGTCACTTGGACTGTAAACTGATTATGATTCTTGTATTTATGGAAATTAAGGACAAGAAATGAAGTATTCAAGCAGCCAGCTTAGTTTTCTTTCTTTTATTTAATTGAAATACATTTGACATACAACATTGTATAAATTTAAGACATAACATGTTAATTTGTTACATTTGTATGTTGTGATAATGATTGCCATTGTAGCAATGCAGCTTAGTGTTCTGATAGCTAATTTTTATTGCCTTGCTACAGAGGACTATTTTATAAATTATCTGCCTGAATCTTTTTATGCCTTTAGTACTTACATATTAAGTAATAGATACTTTAAACACTTAAGTCTGAAACAGTGTTAGTGACTGTAACAAAAATAATGTCAGTGTTTCGTTTTATACACACACACACACACACACGCACACACACGCACACACACAGACACACTTACTAATGAAGGTATGTTGAACTTAAAAGATAATAAAGACAGGAAAGTATTTGCCTACAATTCAGTTACTTTGCTGCTTTAGGTATATTACTTTGCCAGCGATTAGGAAGCACAGCAAGTGATCTGGCTAATAACAACAACAAATACAAAAAAATGATTAAGTTATGAAAAGACAGATACAATTTTTCTTATTATTTTCTATAATTTTTTTTTATTTTTTTTTAACGTTTATTTATTTTTGAGACAGAGAGAGACAGAGCATGAACAGGGGAAGGGCAGAGAGAGGGAGACACAGAATCGGAATCAGGCTCCAGGCTCTGAGCCATCAGCCCAGAGCCCGACGCGGGGGCTCGAACTCACGGACCGCGAGATCGTGACCCGGGCTGAAGTCGGACACTTAACCGACTGAGCCACCCAGGCGCCCCTATAATTCTTTTTTTTTTTTTTAATAGAGATTTAAAAAAAAAAAAATATCCACTATGCTTTTGGATAAGATGTCTGGTAAATAAGTATCAGGTGCAAATGATGGATGTGTGCCTCAGGTAATGAAATTGTTGATTTAATACCCCTAAAGTTTGGAAGATGAGGTCATTGGAATTATAAGTAGTGGTGCCGTAACTCAGGGTTTGGAGGAATAAGGTGGGACATCTACCATTACTCTGATCCTCATTACTTTGTGCCTACCCTGGGAATATTTTTGTGAGTTGAGTTGGCATCCAGGAACACTTAGTGTCCCACGTGGAGGAGTGCCAGGTTAGGAATGTGTATGTTCTAGAATAAACAGCTTTGTGCAATGGAAAAAGTACTGTGGAGTCAGACAGGCTTCTACCCACTGCAGTACCCAAATGAGTTGTCTGACCTTGAGTGAGTCACTGTATTTCTTTAAATCTCGGGTTCACAACTGTAAAATGGCTGTAAAATAGCTACTTCCCACGGTTGTTACAAAGAGTAAATGAGAAAGCCCAGCTTAGTGTTTGGCACACAGTATATATGTACTATTTATTTTCTTCCTATATTTCTAGAACCTTTTGAATTGATACTGTAATGCCACTTTCCCTTCCCCTTTCTAGACTGGGGATTCTTCACTGAGATGTTGCCAGGGATTTAGAAATCCCTTGGGTTAAGTGTGTGAAATTGTTTTTTGGTATGTGTATGTGAGCGGTTTTCTTGGGAGTAAATCAGTTCATAGCTCTCATCAGATTCTCAAAGAAGTCCCGTGATCATTTCTCCCTTACACATTCATGTAACAGAATTAAGAACCGCTGCCCTAGATTAAGTATAACTACAAGTGGCATCTGAGTGGTCTGCCCAAATTAAGTATGCCTCATAGAGGTGGTTAAAAAAGATAAGACAAATGTCAGCCTTTTAATTTTTTGCTATTCCATCTTGATATTATGTAAAATCTTTCACCTTTATTTTCCAATCTAATTGTATTTGCTTTTAAAACAGATGATATTTGTTCTTTAAGAAAATGTCTGTACCATATTACAAACTTAGAATATATATAAAATGGGATGGGACAATTTATATTACACGAGGAATTTTCCATATAGTGGGATTTAAGTAGTTCATTATGAAGGAGAAAAAAAAGATTTAGTGAGGATCCTTGGATAATATAGTAGATATTTGAGTTAAAGTAATTAGATTTGGGGCACCTGGGTGGCTCAGTCAGTTAAGCAGTGACTTTGGCTCAGGTCATGATCTCACGGTTCGTGGGTTTGAGCCCCGCATCAGGCTCTGTGCTGACAGCTCAGAGCCTGGAGCCTGCTTCAGATTCTGTGTCTCCTCCTCTGTCTCTGCCCCTCCCCTGCTGGTGCTCCGTCTCTCTCTGTCTCTCAAAAATAAATAAAAATGTTTAAAAAAAGTTAAAAAATACAAAATAAAATAATTACATTTACAAGGAAACTTTTAGAAGCACATCTCTTCATAAATTGAGTTTTACCTTCATCGATTTATCCAGGTACATTGTAGATATGTTTATCTGTAATAACAGTATTTGTATGTCTGTTGTATTTGTGTGTCAGCCCTGGCTTCTGCCTTTTCCATAAGAGAAGTATTATCTCAGATCTCAGTGTGGAAGATATGCTAGCGTAGTGGTTATGAGTCGTGTCTGGAGCCAGCCTACCTGGATTTCAAATCCCACTCTGTCACTTCCTATGTGACCTTGGGCAAGATACCCTTCCTGTGTCTTAAGTTCCGACATCTGTAATATTTGGATAATTATATCTAAATCAGCGTACTATGACATTGAATGAGTTAATATTGAAAAGCTCTTAGAATACTGACCATTTCATTGTAAGCCTCATGAGCATGTTAAATAAAAATGTGTAATCTAGTTGACATATTTCTACCCATGAAAAGGTAATTTACAATATAAGCAAGGCAGTATATAGTATATATTAAAGATTAGGTTCCCTGTAATTCTTCAGGATAGAGAAACTCATTGTGGGTTGTATGGGTGGTATGAGAAAGCTTAAAAATTCAAGGAAGAAGAGTTTGGGTCATGAACTGGACTTGGATAGATGGGATTCAAATAGAGAAAAAAGTACATCCAAATTAGAGGGGAATTTTATGGGCAAGCAGAATTGGAGGAATGTATATAAACCATATAAGCTGGAAAGTAAGTGGAAAAATACTAGAAGCTATGGACATGGACAATTGTGGAGGCCCTTGGATACAAAAATAACACTTTGAGATTTTTAGTTGTAGATTATGGTTCCCTAACTTTTATAAAGGAAAAGCTTATGAATGATCTTATAAAAAGTACTCAGCACAGTTCTTGGTGGAAAGTAAGCATTTGGTAATTGTTAGCTAGTATTAGCAATAGTAGTAGAAATAAAAGTGTAGAGTTTCACTGTATGGATGGGCTGTCTGTGTACCTTTTAAAAGTTGCATACTGAGGGACACTTAGGCTATTCCTTTTTTCTTTTATAATCAATATTGATGAGCAGCTTTCCATAAAATTGTATATCCAGGGTTCCTTAGGAGAGACTCAACACTGTCCCTTAAACTCACCATGGGAAGGTGGTGGTAAGTTTCCGAGGAAATGGTAAAAAGGGAAAGGATGGAGCTTTATCAGCTCTAATTGATTCCTGTCTATTGAGAAATCCTCACAAAACTCATGACAAAAAAGTTATTTTGATATTAGCTGCCAGCAGGGATATAGTTCAAGCAAACCTGTTAAAAATGATATCTTACTAGAATACTTGAATGAGTTATGGTAAGATTTTTTTTTAATCATGGAGACTTTAGGAAGATAATTTGGCATGTTGACTAGAGTGTGAGGTGAGACCAAAGTTGTTACAGTAGTATGAGATTGGTTGTCAGAGAACTCCAGAAGAAATATGAAGACAAGTCTTGGTAGTTTTGTTTTTGTTTTTTGGAATATGGAATGTCAGAGGAGGAAGAATACTTAGAATATTTCTAAGAGTCTAAACGTCAGTGACTTGAGAATGTGATCAAAATACTGAAGTTGGAATGGAAAGCCAATTTTGTAAGGAAGGTCAGTTTAATTTTAAATATATTTGAGACAAGAGAGGCATTTAAGTTGACCTATATATTAAATATTTGGGTGGGATTCAGATTTTGAGTTTCTTCATATAGCATTGATGTTGAACCCATGAAAATGGTTGATGTCAAGTAGGTCACACAACTAATAAGTTGCAAGGTAAGATTCAAATCCACAGTTCTGATTCAGAGTTCATATTCTTAGCCCCTATGCTCTAATGAGTGGGAGAGGTCCTTTATTTAAATTCATTGTGGAAATATGTATTTGGTCTTCTCATTTTCCAAGTTATTTCTTTTGTTATTTTGCCATTTATTTTATATATGCCCCTTTCTATGTAATCTTTGTTTCATTTAATAAAATATCTTTAGTGTAGTTAAGGTTTTGAAGGAAGGCATTCCTGGATTTGATCTCCACTCTGCCATTTGTATCTATCTGTGTATTCCTTTGTTAATCACTAAATTCATTGGCTTTTTCTTAGTTCTAAATTTCCTTGGTGTACATACAGCAGAAAGCACTTCCTGAAATCTAGGTTCCTCCTTCAGTAATAATTCACCATCTTAGCTTTTTACCTGTTTTACCTTATTTCTCTGTACTTTCTTTTATATAGATACACCTAAATGTGACTGTCTCTGCATAACTTTGGACTTGGTTCTCTGTTCCTTTTTTTAAATGTCACCTGACTCTGGGTTCTGATTATATTTCCTCTTCAATCACTCTAGATTCTGTTTTCTCTTTTCTATCTTTGTGGACTTGGTTTTTGTTTTTCTCTCCCAACTCTGTAATAGTCTCCTGTTTCCAGGTCCAGTCCTGTCCTTTCCAGTCCAACCTCCTCTCCTATCACAGAGTCATTCTCTTAAAATATAGATCTTATACTGCCCCAGTGCTTAAAATCCCTTCAATGATTCTCCATCATCAACAATATTATTCTTAACACGTATTCCTTAGGATGAATTAGGCATTTCTCTAGGGGAAAATAGGTCAAATGAGTTTGGGAAATGCTCATATAGATGCAGTTAGTTTTTTTTTTTTTTTTGGCAGAATCTTAGTGTGCCAGTGTGTATTATGAATGTACAGAGGGAATGCAGAGCAATATGCTGCATATCCCAATTACATCTGACTGTAGTATACGTTAAAAAAAAAAGACGTCTAGAGTCTTGAACAGGTGTTATTAAGACCCACAAAGTAAAGTCTCTACATCTAGACATGGAACCCTAGCACTTTTTTTTTTTTTTTTTTTAATTCATTCAGCCTTTGTCTTTTTCTGTAGTCTCATCTCTGGCATTGACCGTACTACCTTGGAATTCTCCATGGGGAGGGAGTTATATTTTTCAGGCTTTGGTGGCTTTACCCATCTGTCAGGGAAAACCCATACTACTCCTAAAGGGGAGACCATCACCTTCTCTCTGAAGCCTTCTCTCATCCAGGCAGGCTTTACATTTTCTTTCTCAGTACTGTCTTTAGAGTGTACTTGGCAAGACCCTCCCATTTTAACAATTGTCACATGATACTACTTTTCTTTACATGTTTATTTCTGCTGTATATAGACTGTAAGCTCCTTGAAGGCTGGAACCATTTCCTTTCATTTCTGTGACATTAGTACTTAAGATAATTATTAGATATGAATTAAATAATTGAATTATAAAATAATTGCGGGAATATTTCAAGTAATATTGGTATTCATACAGTTAAGTAAACTGCCAGTAAATATATGTTTTATCTCACTTAGAAATCTCTTAGTTCTTTCTACAGTGATTGCATAAGGTGACATTAAATGCAATGCTCTAAGAGAAATTTTTATGGGGAAGATCTAGGAAAATGTTTAATTACCATTTTTTCTTCTTATTTTTCATAACTTGTGTCCATAAAACAAAAAACTATTTTTTATATTAGGATATAACTAATGTTTTGTCTTCAGTGAAAGTAATGTTTAGTCATTAATAAAAAATCAGTGATTACTTTTTCTCTCAGATAACTTGTTTCATATTGAGATTATTCTTCCATCTATAGTTTTTAGGGTAAGAAATATATGAAATATTGTTTAATGTATATCTCTTTTCTTAGGCATCATTCTTGACAAAGAAGTTAAATATTGGTGGGAAAAGAGTAAACCTTGCTATATGGGTAAGTTAACCTTTTCAATTGAGTTTGTGAAGTCTTCTGCTATTCTTGATAATTTAATAACTAATTGGCTGAAAGAATAGGAATTTGAATTTCTTTTTTTAAGTGAAGTTTAGCTGAAACTTTTTTTTAATAAACTTTTTTTTTTATGAAATCAGGCTAAGAATTATACAGTTGTATACACGAATACTGCTTATCATAACCTTTGAGTTGGGGGAAGAGTAAACTCAGGGATTCCATATCAGAGAAAGAACAGGGTGGGTGAACAGCCTGACTGTCCTATTTTCCCTCTGTGTTTTCATGTTCCAGCTTTCCAAGGGAGTGCCTAGTAGAGAGTAGGGTAATGCGTCAGACTACCTTTTGGCCAGTGGTCCTGGTGTATACTCTCTTTCTTGTTTTCTCCCTTTGTGGGAAACCTAAATTTAGGGCAAGGCCTGTTTCTGGCTTACAATGCCATCTTGGGCATTCTGATCCTCTGGCAATTGAACTGTTTTTTTTTTTTTTTTTTTTAGTGGGTGTGGGAAGATTGATGAGGAGTAAGAGGGTTGGGAGGGAAGAAGTAACCTTTGTATAATGGTAAAACATTATTGGTTATAACTTCTAAAGAATTTTTGTAACCTGTTCTTTTTTCTTTAAACAGTGCTTTGAGATTATCTGTAACTTCGCCACTTTCCAGTTAATTAAAAGTTAACTATAGTTGCAATAGCAGATTTATTTTTTTCTTCTGATCTAATAAGTATTTGTTGCTTTATTTAGGATACAGCAGGTCAAGAGAGATTCCATGCATTGGGTCCAATTTACTACAGAGATTCAAATGGAGCTATTTTAGTTTATGATATAACAGATGAAGATTCCTTTCAGAAGGTATTCTATTTACTTATAGGTAGATGATTTGAAGAACAACACTGATTTTTCAAGTCTCCATTCACATGCCTTTGTTTACTAATGTGGTTAATCTTGGTTTTAAAAGTAAAATATAGTTTGTACATAAATGATTACCACTAGTATTTGTTAATGCAGTATTTAATTGATTAACAGAGATATTAATAGTTTATTACATGCTTTCTCAGATATTAGGAAAGGGAAATAATTTGAAATAAAACCAGAAAAATTGAAGGGCTTTTTTTCTCCCTGTTAAAGAAAAATTACGTATATTTCTTGATTCCATATATAGTAGGCATGTGAATACTTGGTATGGTTGCATGGGCTCTCTAATTGTAAAGACAAAAAAAGAAGAGGGGCACCTGGGTGGCTCAGTCGGTTAAGTGTCCAACTTTGGCTCAGGTCATGATCTTGCTGTTCCTGAGTTCAAGCCCTGCATCAGGTTCTGTGCTGACAGCTCAGAGCGTGGAGCCTGTTTCAGATTCTGTGTCTTCATCTCGCTGTCTGTCCCTACCCCACTCATGCTCTGTCTCACTCTCAAAAATAAGTAAACATTAAATCACCTTTAAAAAAATTTTTTTTTGTACTCTGTATATCTCTCTCAAAAATAAAAATAAAACATTAAAAAAAAAAAAAGAAAGATGATAAGAACTAAATCGAATTAAGCTCTTTCTTCTCAGTAAGTGTCCTGGAAGGTATAAGTTTTAAAGGACAGTCTAGGTAGTATTTATTTTAAAGTTTTTTCTTTTTCTTTTTCTTTTTTTTTTTTTTTTTTACCCCTCTTTTAAACATACACCACAAAAGTAGAATTTTTAAAGTTGTTTGGAACCAAAAATAAGTTACCATTAAACTTACCTCTGAATTTTCATCACAGTCAGGATGGTGACTAATTGCTTATTTGAACCTTTCTCTGAGAGCCCCTCTTAGAATAAATGTTCAAGGGTATGAACTAAAAGGGGCAATTTCCAAGGCAGAACGTTTTCTTTCCTTAAGTTTCAGGTTTGTTCCTGTTGAAATTACTTGCTGTTATAGATTCAGGTGTGTGTGTGTGTGTTTTCCATTTGTTTCCCAGTAGTTAACAGATGAAGCAACTATACAAGTTAGTCTTTGGATTATTACATGTGGAAAAATTTAATTCAAGGAGTAGAAAAATGAAATGATAAGTAATTCGTAGATTTAATGATACTTGAAAATTTTATTTTGGGGCTGTTATCTGTTATCCCTTCCTACCTTTTGGCATAAATAGAAATGGTTTGAGTGTTTTATTAAGAGAAGGTTGAGTCTTTTAAGTTGAAAAGTGACCAGTTATCTCTTGCTGTATAACAAAACCCCCAAAACCTGGTGGCTTAAAACAATGATTTATTAATCTCATGATTTTGTGGGTTGACTGGGCAGGTCATGTGGTGGCACTCGTGCAGCTGCATTGAACTTGGAGTTTGGCTGGGTAAAAACCATCTAGGAAGGCCTGTTCTCCCCCATACGGCCTCTCACTCCATTTTCTTTTTTTTTTTTCTTTTTTCTTTTTTTTCTTTTTATTTTTTAACGTTTATTTATTTTTGAGACAGAGAGAGACAGAGCATGAACGGGGGGGGGGGGGGGGGGGTCACAGAGAGAGGGAGACACAGAATCTGAAACAGGCTCCAGGCTCTGAGCTGTCAGCACAGAGCCCGACGCGGGGCTCGAACCCACGGACCGTGAGATCATGACCTGAGCCGAAGTCGGACGCTTAACCGACCGAGCCACCCAGGCGCCCCACTCCATCTGTTTTCTTATCCTCCAGTGTTCTCTCCACATGCTCTCTCATTATTCCATATTTTAGCCTAAGCTGCTTATATAACAACTGGATACCAAGAGTAGCTGCCAGGCCCTCTTAAGTCCGAAGCTGGCATAGCATTACTTCTGCCACATTCTCTTGGTCAAAGCAAATTAAAAGTCTAGCCCTGCTTTACAGAGAGGGGAAATAGAATCTGTCTCTTGATAAGAAGATAAAGAATTTGTGACCATCTCTAACTCACCACAGAATGTATAGGGGTAATGAATAGGATGCCTGCAGAAGGGGATCTAATTGCAGACGAGTAACAATTTTTTTAAAAAATTGGTTAGATATAGTAGATTGTGGTAATATCTGTAGAGGGAGTAGAGTAATACATAATTGGATTCTGGCATGGTTCCTTTGAAATGATGAGGATGTACATTGTATATTGTTAAATTTTTCTTATGTGAAATCAATTGTGGATGGAAGTTCATTGCTTCTCTGAAAATTTTATACAAATGTGATTGAAACAAAAAGATGTGGCTGTACTGAGAAAACTATGGTTCAGTGCTAAGAGAAAGATAAGGTGATAATATTGATTACCTTTGCTTTTGTAAAGGTTTGGGGTTTATTAAAGATAGTTCCTCTGCATTCTTGCAGAGAGCAGGAGTATGGAGCTGTTACATTTGTACTACATTTGTAGGACCAGATGCACAATAAGTGCTTACTTACCACGTATTTAATGTAATTTTTATAATATAAAGAAGTGTGTGAATTTTTTTTAGGAAAGTGTATAAGTTCTGTGTGATTTGATTACATACAAATTAAATTGCATTATAAAAAATGAAAGGAGGTATTCAAGTTTGTTCTTTATCCTATTTTATTGTAATCAATATATTTAAAATCATGAGTTCAAAAGATTAATTTACTTAATTTGAATTTACTCTCAACTGTGCCTACTGCTGTACTTCATCCATAGTGAAGAATTTATTACTGGAGTCTTTGTACACCCGTGGTTTTCTATCAGGAGGTGACAGTGACTGGAGACATCTTTGGTTGTCACAGCTGGAGGATAGTACTGAATGATATCTAGTGGGTAGGAGGCCAGGAATACTGCTAAATATCATACACTGCGCAAGATAGTCCCTCACAACAAAGAATTAATCTGAGCCAAAATACCAGTATTGTTGAAGTTGAAAAATACTGTCATACACTAAAGGATGAAAATTTATTTTGCCGCTCTTTTTGGTGTCCATATACATTTTCCCCCTTTTAAGTGTGTGATACAGAAGCTCTGTGCCCTCTATTTGGAACCAATAAAGACTTTTTAAACAAATTTTTAGATGTTTATTTATTTATTTTGAGAGAGCACGCACACATGAGCAGGGAAGGGGCAGAGAGAGAGGGAGAGAGAGAAAGAATCCCAAGCAGGCTCCATGCTGCCAATGCAGAGCCTGACGTGGGGCTCAAACTCAGGAACCGTGAGATCATGACCTGAGCCGAAATCAAGAGTCGGACACTTAACTGACTGAGCTACCCAGGCACCCCAACCAATAAGGACTTAATTTTAAGCCTGATATTTTTAAGTTCAAAGTGACTCTACAAGCATCTGTTATTATCAGAGGCTGGAGTTGACATGCTTTTGCTCGGGTAACTAGCTTTGTTTGGATCTGTGCAAGATTTATGAAAATTTATAATTAGAGGTGTCTCTGTCTATACTATATGTAGATATAGAGAGAAATTGTTCCATTGGATATTTGTGTGCAGTTTGCAATATAATCTGTCAAAAAATGATCCTACATTAATCATTTCTAGTAACACCTAAATATATGGGCTGTTAGGCAAATTCTTGGTACTTTGACAGGGTGGGGCTTGGGATATTGTAATGGTGGTCATTGTAACAGGAATTGTTTTAATATTTACTCTTTTGTATACACAGGTAAAAAACTGGGTCAAAGAATTACGGAAAATGTTGGGAAATGAAATCTGTTTATGTATAGTTGGTAAGCATCATCACTTTTTAAAAAATATGTCCTCTATTTTCTGATGTTTTATTAGAGAATAGCACATAAGTAATTCTCATTTTTAAAGTTATGTGAGAAAAGAAGAATGACATTTTAATATTCAAATATTTTAGAATAATTTAGGATTTGGAAGTGATCTTTCAGAAGATTCAAACTTCAGGGAAGGCCTTGGGGAACAGGTGGGAAACTAATCATGTAAGGCTTCAACTGCCAGCCTTGCTTCAGTTTGATCTTTAGTTTTTCACTGTAAGATTTTTTTTTTAGAAAAAAAGAGTTTAGGATCTAACTTCAAATAAAATTAAAGGTAATGAATTCAGCAAGCATTCTTGTTTTATACATTTAACTATGCACATTTTTGAGTTAAGGACAAATTTGACTCCAAGGATATGAGTAGATTATGATACTAGTGTAGAGGAATATTCTTTTTTTTTTTTTATAAAAAAATTTTTTTTTAACGTTTATTTATTTTTGAGACAGAGAGAGACAGAGCATGAACGGGGGAGGGGCAGAGAGAGAGGGAGACACAGAATCGGAAGCAGGCTCCAGGCTCTGAGCCATCAGCCCAGAGCCTGACGCGGGGCTCGAACTCGCAGACCGCGAGATCGTGACCTGAGCGGAAGTCGGACGCTTAACCGACTGAGCCACCCAGGCGCCCCAGAGGAATATTCTTAATGGGAAAAATAAAGGAACTGTAGAACTCATCCTTGGACTTCTGGAATTTCTCTTTGGTTCCCTTTTTCTTTAGTTTATTATTTCTATGATCTAGTAACTAATTATTGAGCAGGAAAGTATACCAGACACTATCCTGTGTTCTTAGTAGATATTATCTCATGTAATCCTCATAACCTTATGAGGGATTTATAGAGGAAGCTGATCCCTGGAGATATTTAATAATGTGCCCATTATCAAGCAGCTATCAGAGATGGAGTACAAATTGAAATCATTCTGACTCCTGTGCTTTGTTATTAATTCTTGTGATGAATAACTTCATAGTGCTTTCTTTCTTTCTGCATGACTGGTAGGGTAAAAATGGCCTCGGAAAAACCAGGGTGGGTTTAGTGGAGGACTTAGAATGGAATGATTGATGTGGGTGTATTTGGCTTTTTTAAGAATATTTTTTTTAACTAGAATTTACATTTCTTACATTGTGTCACCATTAAATCGGTAAACTTTACAGTTCCAGTTCAGGGTGCAAGTCTGGGGGAAGAGGACACAGAGATGATCTGGCCTGTTTTTTAAGTCTAGATGCTAGATGGTAGGCTAGATGGCAGGAGTATTTCAGAACAGAACCCTGGAGTAGTAGACTACATGGGAGTTTGGGCCAAAGCTGCAGCTAGTCATTACTGAGTTTGGCCTGGCTTTGTCTAGTAACTGGGACTTACTGGGAGTGGAAGTGGCCACAGTAGGTGAATGACTGAAGATTTGATTATTTGAGATTCTGGTTATCTCTCAGAAGAGGGAAAAAAATGACTAACATATAAAGTCAAAGAAGCCTCCAGTTTGTTATTTGACCAAGGTTACAAGTATTGTTTTTTTACTTTTTACTTTTTTAAATTTTATTTATTTATTTTGAGAAAGAGAGTGTGTGAACATGAGCAGGAGGGGCAGAGAGAGAGAAAGAATCCCAAGCAGGCTCCACACTGTCAGCACAGAACCCGACACAGGGCTTGATCCCTGGGGTCATGACCTGAGCCAAAATCAAGAGTGGATGCTTAACTGACTGAGCCACCCAGGCACCCCTAAAGTAACATTTTTTAAAACATAACTGGATAGGGGGCGCCTGGGTGGCTCAGTCGATTAAGCATCCAACTTCAGCTCAGGTCATGATCTCGTGATTCGTGAGTTGTGAGCCCCTTGTTGGGCTCTGTGCTGATAGCTCAGAGCCTGGAGCCTGCTTCAGATTCTGTCTCCTTGTCTCACTGCCCCTCCCCTGCTTGCGCTCTGTCTCTCAAAAATAAATAAAAACATTTAAAAAAATAGCTGGATAAATAAAGCTTATGAATAATTTGAACTGTGTATTGTTCATGTTCATACTATAAGAAGGTTTAGGAATAAATCTGGTAGCTTACTGCCCCTCGTAGAATCAGATAATCCTCATTTAATATCATACAGTGTTTAATAATTATTGGTATGAAGTATAAAAACCTCTCACTCCTTTTCTGTTGGCAAATGTGACATGGAATTTTGTTGTAATTCAGTGATGAAAGAATTTTGAGAGCCCACTTACCACAAAAGGAGAATTTCACAATGTATCTGTTTAAACAGTAACTTAGAGGGCTCACCTGTTTCTTTTTCATCCTAACCCAGCTGCCTTTCCGTCACCAACGCCCACCTCCAGATACTTACTGTCTTGACTTTTTACTGCATGGACTAGTTTTGATTTGAATTTTATATAAATGGAATCGTATAGTATGAACTCTTGTATCTGGTTTTTTGTTTTTTTGGCTTTACATTATGTTTGCATGATTCCCCTCTGTTCTTGTATATAGTTGTAGTTCATTTTATTCTTTGCTCTCTGGTGCTTTATGAATATTCCACAATTTATCCTTTTGTTATTGGTAGCCATTTACATTCTTTTATCCCCTATTGATTTTCATTCTATTTTTTATAGCAGTTCAGTGTTTATTCTCTCTTCTGTTTTATTACTAAATTCAAAATAATAACACTACTTCCCAGGATTGTGGTGAAGAATAATAAACACTTGGCATAGAGAAGGCATTTGACAAATGTTTGTTCCTTTTCCTTTACATAACACAGTCCTTCAAATATTTGGACGGTTTACCTGAAGTGAAGGTCTTCACTTCACTTCTCTAGGTCTTCATTTGTTTTTCATTTGGTCTAACTTCTAGGCATTCTCATCATCCTGAGTCCTTTTTCCTAGGTTTGTTTCAGTATATAAGTGTGTTTTCTACACTTGAACACTAGAATCTAGACATTGTTGAGCCAGTGTATACTTACATAGCTCTCTTTAAAATTCTCCCGTTATCATTCTACCAACAATGGCCAAGATTGCGTACACTTTTTAGCATTAGCATCCATGTCAATTCAGTGTTTCTTTTACATAGATTATAGTTAACAAAAATCTGAATCACTGTTTTATAAGTATCGCTCTTCTGTCAAGCTTTTCCCATCTTGTTGTATAATTAAGTTATTTAAACTTAAGTGTAGGAACTTCAACTCCTCATGTTTCTGAATCTTTATGTTTGATGATATCATCTCCTGGCTTTCTCATGTAAATTAAATAGTCCTTATCTAAACCACTTACAATGTGTTAACCAGTAATGGAGAACCCCATATTTGGCTAGCAAAGACTTTTTCCTCTCAATTTTAGTTAGTTCAGTGATTAGCATTCTTAGCTGTGGTTGCTTTGCTTGATAGTATTTTGCTTCTAGTCTGTCCTTAACATTTGTATGTTTATTAAATAGTTACTTTTAATAATAGTTACCATTTATTAAGTTCTAAGTACTGTTCTAAGAACTACACATTTATGATTTCAGTAAGTCTTCTGGCAATACTACAAGAAGGTATCATTGCCATTTCCATTTCACACATGAGAAGTGGGCTAAGAGCTTGATACTTCCAAAGTACATAGCCAGTTAGAGGTAGACCTGGGATTTTAACTTAGGTCTGTCTGCTACATCAAGAATAAGTGAACAAAGGTGCCTGGGTGACTCAGTTGGTTAAGTGTCTGATTTGAGCTTAGGTCAAGATCTCATGGTTTGTGAGTTTGAGCCCCGTGTTGGACTCTGGACTGACAGCTCAGAGCCTGGACCCTTCTTTGGATTCTGTGTCTCCCTCTCTCTGCCCCTCCCCCGCTCGTGTGCTGTCTGTCTCTCTCTCTCAAAAATAAACATGAGAAAATAATTTAAAAAATAAAAATAAAAAAAAAGAATAAGTGAACAAAATAGATATGGTCCTTGTCTTCCCAGAGCTTATGTGTAGGAAGAGAGAGAAAAACAAGCTATTACTATATATTACAATAAATGCTATGAAAGGGGAAGTACAGAGTGCTGTGGTAGCACAAAAGCAAACCTAACTAAATTTGGGGGGTGGGGTGGGGATGTTAAAGGAAGATTTCCCAGAGTGTTGGATTAACTAAATAAGCTAGATGAAGCTAGTGGGGTGGTGGTAAAAAGTGCGTTGCCTATCATGGGCTTTAATTTTCTCCTAACACTGTTAATTTTCCATTTGATCATTCACTGTGATGAATATGGCGGATATTAATAACTGCTAATTACTGAGTATATACTACATACTAGGCCTTTTACATGTATTGTATTTTCACATCAACTGTGCTAAGTTTGTTAGCTACATTTGTACAAAGTGATACTAAGAGGTTAGTAATGTTCCCCAAATTATATAGTTATGAAGTGACCCAGGACAGGAAAACAAGTTTTATCAGGGTTAAAGCCTTTGAAGGCTTCCTTTGATTGATTAGGACACATACCATTGGGTCTCAGCAAAACAGGTTTCTAGCTCTTTATTGCTATTAGGCCATCTGCCCTTAGCAATGGGTATATCCTTTCCATGATCTTAATTCAAATGTGTTTTTATAAAAAATAAAAGTTTTTGCTTCTTAGCAGGGTGGCTTTTCACCTTCCTCTTCAATAGCTTCAGCCAATTTTTTCCCCCTTATCTTTATAGTACTGTACTTTACTTGTTGGTAATCTTTCTTCAGGTGTTTCAAGTCTATTAGAAAGTTCCCTACATAGCTGTATAGTAATATTGAAACAGATACGAAACCTCAAAGCCTTAATCCTTTAGATGTCTTGCTTTTTTTTAATGTTTTTATTTTTAAGAGAGAGACAGAGCATGAGCAGGGGAGGGGCAGAGAGAGAGGGAGACAGAATTTGAAGCAGGCTCCAGGCTCTGAGCTGTCAGCACAGAGCCTAATGCAGGGCTCGAACTCATGAACTGTGAGATCATGACCTGAGCCAAAGTTGGATGCTCAACCATTTGAGCCACCCAGGCTCCCCTAGATGTCTTGCTTTTAAAAGAACTGTAGGCACTAAAAAAATTTTGAGTTTTGGAAGGATGTCAGTCACCACAATGTGTTTTTTTTTGACTTAATCTGTGCTGTCACTCCCTATGAATACCGATTGTTCAAAGAACTAGTAGTAAACAAAAATTTTTTGTTTAAAAAAATAATTAGGTTATTAAGATAGCTATTTTAATGATAACCAGATTTATTAAAGTTAGGTAAGTTTAAAATGTTATTAGATAATATTAGATCATAGCAGTGTCTGAATAATTTCCCCCAAATATTCATTTGAGGCAGTACTCAAATTTTCTACTTTCTGTATCCTCATTTTTTAAGAACAGATGTTGATAATCCTGGTGGAATTTGAAAACAGAGGCATTAAAGATTGAGAAAAACAGCTCATAGGGTTTTAGGTAATTGGGACAAAAGTCTTCTTGATCGGAGACTCGTGGCAGTCTTGTGCCTCTGTTGGAACCACAGACCACTAGGTGGTGCTTTTTGCTTTCTTCATAGCATAAAACAACTTCTGGTGACTGTCCGCTATATTGGCTGTAATATTTAGCAAATTTAAATTTTTATTGACAAGTAGAATGTAGAAAATCAGAATTAATATGGTTTTCTTGCTAAGGTAAACAATCCCCAAAGAAGGAACAGTTCACTATAGAATTTGTTGATAATCACTGAGCTTTAGTATAATCTGTTTCCCTCTCCTGCTTTGGCTATGTTGTAAAATAGTGACTTGCAGCTGCCCACAATTGGGTGCTCAGTTTATTTGAGGTCCTCCATGTACAGAACCTCCGGGCTTCTACTTCTCAGTTGTAAGCATCTTTCATTGGGTGCTTATCGTGCTTTATCTGAAATCATCTAGATTCTCTAATGTCCCAAGAAAAGATGACCTTATTTACAAAAGTTTCTTTTTTTCCTCTATAAGTCAAAATAGAAGATATTTGTTTGAAGTATCCTTCCTTTAGTGTTGTCTGTCCAGCCAACTCACCTTAACCTCTATTCTGTATTTAAATAGGGAATCTGCATTTTGCAGTTTCTTCACTTTTATTCTGGTGGCTTTTTTAGCATAATTTCGGTTTCGTCCCATTGTTTAAGAAGAGTTAAACTTATTTTCAGTAATTTTAAATTCGCATGATATGCATATATTAAGCTCTCTCATGTTAAATAAACAGTGCAGTTTCCTCTCCAGTGGTGGTGAAATGCTTAAAGAGCCATAATACCAAATACCCTTAGGTTAGCCTAATATCTTTCATGAATAGTAAGATAGCCTTGCTTAATTATTGACTGTCTCTATGTTGACTGGGGACCATTTACACTTGGCTAAGAATCATAGGTTTCCAAGTGTATGTTGTCTCACTTATCTCCTAAATCAAAGAATAGTGCCCATCTCTTTGGAAAAGTTATTTTCTCTGCTTCAGGAGGGATTTGCATTGAGCCATTTGAAGGAGGTTGAGGCATTTACCTTGACAGTCATGATCTGCCCTTATATTATAGGGTTTAACTTTATAGTTTCAGGACATGTAGAAGTTTGATGGGAATTTGTATTATTTTTCCAGGTGATTAAAATGGCAATTGTGTATTTAGAATTGACTTAGTTCTGTTATAAAAATGAATCAATATTAAGAATTGGCATCTTTACTTTTTCAAACTAGGTAATAAAATAGACTTGGAAAAGGAGAGACATGTTTCCATTCAAGAAGCAGAATCGTAAGTGATCACCCTTTCTCCCTCCCTCCTGTCACTCCCTGGTAGAAGTCCTTTTCTTTGCACAGTGTATTTTACCATTTATGTAATACTGAAACCTCTTAATCTAAAATGAGCTATTGGAATCAGTGAAGCATATTTACATTGGTAATTTCTGGACTTTTGACATTTAAAGTTACTCCATTCTCACTTCTCTTTTTGATTTCAGTAAAAAATATAAAGAGTGATGCGAAAGAAAACTATCAGCAAATAGTGAATCACAAAAACTTGTATTTGGGTTCCAAATTAACTTAAACATTTCAAGTGTTGTTATTCTCATGTTCTTAATTAAAATTTGGTTCAGTGCATCTTAATTTCACTAAATGTGGGTTAATTAGTAATAAGTCACTAAAATTGCTACTTAAAACATGACAAAAACATGAAAAAATTTTTTGCATCAATCACTGACGTTACTCTTTTTTTTTTAAGGTATGCAGAATCTGTTGGAGCAAAACATTATCATACTTCAGCCAAACAGAACAAAGGAATTGAGGAACTCTTTCTTGATCTTTGTAAAAGTAGGTGTATTCAGACTTTGTATATTTTAGAAATAGCTCTTTTAAAAATATTGGTAATATTTTTTAAGTGATGTTTTACAGTCTCAATTAATGACCACACTGATGATTTATCACATCTGACAGCACTATTATTTACTTAATATTTTTTTCTTAAACTCATTATTTAAAGCTTAAATACCTATTTACCTCTATTTCAAGCACTAGTTAATGGATATGAAATCAGCAGATATGATATGTGCTAAATACACATTAAAATAAATACATAACTGTCAAAAATAAAAATAGAGGAGAGTATACAGATTAAAACAGATTTAAGAGATATAACAACCTGTTGCACTGGATGGACCTTATTTGGATCCTGATTCGACAAAGTAGTGAAAAAGGACATTTGTTAAACAATAGGGACTATATGACTACTCACTGGATATTTGATGATATTATTAAGGGGTGTCTGGCTAGCTCAGTTGGTAGAGCATGTGACTTTTGACCTCAAGGTTGTGAGTTGAAGCCTCACATGGAGTATGGGTGCCTGGGTGGTTCAATTGTTTAAGCATCTGACTCTTGGTTTCAGCTCAGTTCATGATCTCACGGTTCATGAGTTAAAACCTCACATCAGGCTCTGTGCTGCTAGTGCTCCCTCTCTCTCTGCCCCTTCCTCACGCTCTCTCAAATATAAAAAAAAAGAAAAATTAAAAGAAAGAAATTATTGAGGTTTTGCTTCAAGATGGTAACATCAGAAGATCTTGAACTTACCTTTTCTCATTGATACACTGAGTCTAAAGGTACATATGATACAATTTCCTCTTTAAAAAACATAAAGTCTTACTGAGTGACAACTATACCTTGGACAAATAATAAGAAAATGACACTGAAGAAGGTAGAAGAGGCTGAAACACAATCTTGCCATAAACCACATCCCTGGTGTGATGACCCACAACTAAAAGGGAACTCAAAACCTATAGCTTCTCCGTAAGGAGTGAAGATTATGAACCCCACAGTGGGCATCTCAACTTTTAAGACATTAATGAGATGAGTCCCCCAAATATCTAACTTTGAAAATCAGCATGTCTCACATCCCAAGACCTACAATACTGAAAGTCTGAAAAACTGTTTTTTGGGTTTGTTTTTTTTGAGATAGAGAAGAGAAGGCTCAAGTGAGCAAGGGGCAGAGAGAATCCCGTGAGGGGCAAAGAGAGAGAAGGCGGGACTCAAGCTCACCCAATGCAGGGCTCAAGCTCACCCTGTGCGGGACTTGAACTCCGTGAAAAGTGAGATCATGACTTGAGCCAAAGTCGGCTGCTTAACCGACTGAGCCACTCGGGTGCCCTGAAAAACAGTTCTTAAAGGGCTGTGTGCTTGGACTCACCTGCCCCAGGGCCTAGGTCAGAGGCAGCTGATCACACTAACTTAAAGTGAGGGAGGCTTAGGGTACCTGGGTGGTTTAGTTAGTTAAACATCCAACTCTTGATTTCAGCTCAGGTCATGATCCCAGGGTCATGGGATCAAGCCCTGTGTCAGGCTTAGCACTGCGTGTGGAGCCTGCTTGAGATTCTCTCTCTCTCTCTCTCTCTCTCTCTCTCTCTCTCTCTCTCTCTGTCTCTCTCTCTCTCTCTGCCCCCTTCTCTGTTTATGCTCTAGTTCTCTCAAATAAAAAAAAAATGTTTTAAAGTGAAGGAGATTCACCTGCTTAAAAGTGTCAGCCCGCAGGGCAGGCATCTAATCTAACACACACATCTAGGAGCCTGCTGGTGGAATACTCTCCTGGGACGGAGGCTGGCGGGTGTCATCTTCATGCTTTTCCTTTGCTGCATTCCCACTTTGCTGTGCTCCAGAGTACCAGTATCTCTGGTAGGAGAGCTTTTGCACACATTTGGTGCCCCAATTTTTGCACCTGCCACCCAGGAAACACCTCTTAATCACCTGGCCTAAAGGCCAGGGGAGCTTATATTCTTAGTCCTATTGGACTATAATAATTGGTGTTACTCAAAAAGGAGCTCATACCCCTGTCTGGCACCCCAATTTTTGTAACTGCTGCCAGGGGACCCTTCTATATTACCTGGCTCTGGTGGCCAGTGGGGCCTATGTCTGTGGGTCCCACAGGACTGTAATCAACAGAGAAAGAGCTCTTAAACAGCCACCACCCACAGGACACAGCAAGAAGCACCAGATCCACAAGCTCAATTTTTTCGTGAAGGAGGCCCATTCGCTAATCGTCATGACTGTGGCCTGAGGGGCAGGTTTTAGGTTTGGCACACATTTAGTGGCCTGTGGAACTGCATTCAAGGAATGTAGGCTGTGGGCACCATCTTTGTGCTCTTCTTCTACCTTGTTCTGGCTTGCTAGTATAACCTAGGAAAGAGCTTATACATTTGTCTAGAGCCCTAATTTTAGTGACTACTGCCCAGGGGACACTTCCAGATCACCTGGCCCTGGTAGCCAGTGGGGCTTCTGCTTGCAGTCCCAGAGGACTGTATATCTGCATACTTTTAAAAGCTGATACCTAAAGATCAGGCTTCCGGTCAGCCTGAATCTAGGTGCTGAGATCCTCCCATTTGGGACACTGATACATCTTGGCACATCCTCAACTACTGGGAGCTATTAAAAATACAATAGGCTGCTTGGAGAAGCAGCCTGTTCCATTTACTATGCAGAAAGCAACATGGAGAGTCACACAAAATGAAGAAACAGGAATATGTTCCAAATGAAAGAACAAGATAAAACCTCAGGAAAAAACCTGAATAAGACAGAGATAAGTAATTTACCTTACAAAGAATTCAGAGTAATGGTTATAAAGATCCTCACAATTTCAACAGGAGATGGAAGATACAACAAATAGAAGTCAGAGCTGAAGAAAACAGTAAATGAACTGAAAAATACACCAAAGGTATTCAACATCAGCCTAGATGAAGCAGAAGAAATGATCAGTCAACTCAAAGACAAGGCAGTGACACCCAGTCAGAGCAGCAAAAAGAAAAAACGTGAAAAAAGGTGAAGATAGTTTAAGGCATTTATGGAACAATATCAAGCAGTCTAACATTCGCATTCTAGGGATCCCAGAAGAAGAGAGAGAGAGAGAAGGGGGGCAGAAATCTTATTTGAGGAAATAATGGCTAAAAACTTCCCAACCTGGGTAAGGAAACAGACATCCAAGTGCAGGAAGCCCAGAGAGTTCCAAATAAGAGAAACCTAAAGTGATCCACACTGAAGATACATTCTAATTAAAATGTCAAAAGACAAGGAGAGACTATTAAAAGGGGCAAGACAAAAACAACTTGTTACATACAGGGCAATCCCCATAAGATTATCAGCAGACCTTTCAGCAGCAGTTTCACAGGGCAGAAGGAGTGGCATGATATGTTCAAAGTACTGTAAGTAAAAAACCTTCCAACCAAAAATTCTCTACCTGGCAAAAGTATCATTCAGAAGTGAAGGAGAGATAAAGGATTTTCCAGACAAGCAAAAGCTAACGTTCATCACCACCAAACTTGCCTTAAAGATATGTTGAAGGGACTTCTTATATCTGAAAAGGAAGGGTGCTAATTAGTAGCAGGAATACACATAAGAGATGAAATCTCACTGGAAGGTGAATAGTAAAGGTAGTATATTAACTGATTATAAAGTTAGTGTGAAAGTTAGAAGACAAAAGTAGTAAAGATAACCATAATTGTGATAATTAGTTGAGGTATACGTAAGATGAAAAGATGTAAAACATGACATCAGAAACATAGGGGAGTAATAATGTTGAGCATTACAGTAGGATCAAGTTTAAGATGTTATCAACTTAACAGGGTGCCTGGGTGCTCAGTTGGTTAAGTGTCTGACTTTGGCTCAGATCATGATCTCACAGTTCATGAGTTCGAGCCCCGCGTAAGGCTCTGTGCTGATAGCGCAGAGCCTGGAGCCTGCTTTGTATTCTTTGTCTCCCTCTCTCTCTCTGCCTCTTCCTGCTCATGCTGTCTCTTCCTCTCTCAAAAATAAATAAACATTAAAAAAATTTTTTTAAGATGTTATCAACTTAAAATAGACTATTATAGACACAAGCTGTTATATGTAAGCCTCTTTGTAACCACAAAACAAAAACCTATAGTAAATATACAAAAGATAAAGACAAAGGAATATAAGCATACCACTGAAGTATGTCATCAAACCTCAAAGGAAAGAGCAAGAGAAGAAGAAAGAAACAAAGAGGAATTACAAAAACAGCTAAAAAATAGAATGGCAGTAAACATACCTATAACTACTTTAAATGTAAATGGACTAGGTTCTCAAGTCAAAAGACATAGAATGGCTTGAGTGGATTAAAAAAAACAAGACCAGGGTGCCTGGGTGGCTCAGTTGGTTAAGCATTGACTCGATTCAGCTCAGGTCATGATCTCATGGTTCACGGGATCAAGGCATGGGTTAGGCTCTGCACTGAAAGTGCGGCACCTGCTTGAGATTCTCTCTCTACCTCTCTCTTTGCCCCTCCCCCACTCACACGTGTGGGCACACACTCTCTCAAATAAACTTAAAAAAAAAAAAAGTCTTAAAAAAAAAAAACAGACCCATGTATATGCTGCCTATAAGAGACTCGGTTTATTTATTTATTTTTACTTATTTTTAATTTAAATCCAAGTTAACATACAGTGTAATAATTTCAGGAGTAGAAATTCATGATTCATCACTTACATATAACGCCTAGTGCTCATCACAACAAGTGCTGTCTTTAATGACTCTCACCCATTTAGCCTATCCCCCCATCCACCATCCCTCCAAACCTCAGTTTGTTCTCTATATTTAAGAGTTTCTTATGGTTTGCCTCCCTCTCTGTTTTTATCTTACTTTTCCCTCCCTTCCCCTATGATCATCTGTTGAGTTTCTCAAATTCCACATTTGAGTGGAATATGATACTGCTTTTCTCTGATTGACTTATTTCACTTAGCATAATACACTCTTCCATTCACATTGTTGCAAATGGCAAGATTTCATTCTTTTTGATCAGTATTCCATTGTGTGTGTGTGTGTGTGTGTGTGTGTGTGTGTGTGTGTGTGTACACCACATCTTCTTTATCCATTCATCAGTTGATGGACATTTGGGCTCTTTCCATGATTTGACTGCGGTCGATAGTGCTGCTATAAACATTGGGGTGCCTGTGGCCCTTCGAATCAGTATTTTTGGAACCTTTGGATAAATACCTAGTAGTGCAATTGCTGGGTCATAGGGTAGTTCTATTTTTAATGTTTTGAGGAATCTCCATACTGTTTTCCAGAATGGCTGCACCAGTTTGCATTCCCACCAGCAGTGCAAAAGGGTTCCCTTTTCTCTGCATCCTCACCAACATCTGTTGTTGCCTGAGTTGTTAATTTTAGCCATTCTGACAGGTGTGAGGTGGTATGTCAATGTGGTTTTGATTTGTATTTCCCTGATGATGAGTGATGTTGAGCATTTTTTCATGTGTCTGTTAGTCATCTGGATGTCTTCTTTGGAAAGTGTCTAGTCATGTCTTTTGTCTATTTCTTCACTGGATTATTTATTTTTGGGTATTGACTTTGAGGAGTTCATTACAGATTTTGTATACTAACCCTTTATCCAGTATGCCATTTGCAAATATCTTCTCCCATTCTGTCATTTGCCTTTTAGTTTTGCTGATTGTTTCCTTCACTGCATGAAGGCTTTTTATCTTGATAAGGTCCTAATAGTTCATTTTTGCTTTTGTTTCCTTCCCGTGCCTGTGGGTGACATGTCAAGTAAGAAGTTGGTGCGGCTGAGGTCAAGAGGTTGTTGCCTATTTTCTCCTCTAGGACTTTGATGACTTCCTATCTTACATTTGTTTAGGTCTTTCATCCATTTTGAGTTTATTTTTGTGTATGGTGTCAGAAAGTGGTCCAGGTTCATTCTGCATGTCACACTGTCCAGTTTTCCCAACACCATTTGCTGATGAGACTGTCTTTTTCCCATTGGATATCCTTTCCTGCTTTGTTGCAGATCAGTTGGCCATATATTTGTGGGCCCATTTCTGGGTTCTCTATTCTGTTCCATTGATCTAATGTGTCTGCTTTTTTGCCAGTACCATACTGTCTTGATGATTACAGCTTTGTAATGTAGCTTGAAGTCCGGAATTGTGATGCCTTCAGCTTTGGTTTTCTTTTTTCAACATTCCTTTGGCTATTCAAGGTCTTTTCTGGTTCCATATGAATTTTAGGACTGTTTGTTCTAGTTCTGTGAAGAATGCTGGTATTATTTTGATAGGGATTGCATTGAATGTGTAGATTGCTTTGGTAGTATGGGTAATATTTTAACAATATTTTTTTTTTCCCAATCCATCAGTGTGGAATGTTTTTCCATTTCTTTGTGTCTTCTTCAATTTCTTTCATAAGCTTTCTATACTTTTCAGTGTGTAGATCTTTTACCACTTTGGTTAGGGTTATTCCTAGGTATTTTATGGTTTTTGGCGCAACTGTAAATGGAACAGATTCCTTGATTTCTCTTTCTGCTGCTTCATTATGGGTGTATGGAAATGTAACCAATTTCTGTATTTTATATCCTGCAACTTTGCTGAATTCATGTATCAGTTCTAGCAGTTTTTTGTGTGGAGTCTTTTGGGTTTTCCACATAGAGTATCATATCATCCGTAAAGAGTGAAAGTTTGACTTCTTCCTTGCCAGTTTGGATGTCTTTTATTTCTTTTTGTTGTCTGATTGCTGTGGCTAGGACTTCCAACACTATGTTGAACAACAGCATTGAGAGTGGACATCCCTGTCGTGTCCCTGACCTTAGGGGGAAAGCTCTCAGTTTCTCCCCATTGAGGATGATGTTAGCTGTGGGTCTTTTGTATATGGCCTTTATGATGTTGAGGAATGTTCCTTCCATTCCTACTTTCTTGAGGGTTTTATCAAGAAAGGATACTGTATTTTGTCAAATGCTTTTTCTGCGTCTATTGAGAGGATCATTGTGGTTCTTATCCTTTTTTTTTCTTAATGTGGTGTATCACATTGATTAATTTGTAGATATTGAACCAGCTCTGCATCCCAGGAATAAATCCCTCTTGATTATGGTGAATAATTGTTTTCATGTATTGTTGGATCCGGTTTGTTAGCATCAGTTTAGATGTAAGGATACACACAGACTGAAAGTGAAGGGATGAAAAAAGACATTCCATGTAAACGGAAACCAAAAGAAAGTTGAAGTAGCTATTCATATATCAGACAAAATAGAATTTAAAACAGAGACTGTAATAAGAGACAGTGGCATTGCATAAATGATAAAGGGATCATTCCAACAAGAAGATAAGACATTTGTAATATTTGTGCACCCAACACAGGAGCACCTAAATATATAAAGCAAATATCAACAGACCTAAAGAAAGAAATAGCAATAAAAATAATGGTAGGGGACTTTAATTCCCCATTTACATCAATGGATACATATGCAGACAGAAAAGCAGTAAGGAAACATTGGCCTTAAATGACATGTTAAATCAGATGTACTTAACAGGTTTTTAGAGGACATTCTATCCAAAAGCAACACAATGCACATTTTTCCCAAGTTCACCTGGAACACTTTCCAAGATTGTATATCATGCCACAAAACAAGTCTTAATAAATTCAAGAGGACTGAAATATCAAGCATCTTTTCCAACCACAATGGTATAAAATTAGAAATTAGCTACACAAAGAAAACTGAAAATTTCACAAATATGTGGAGAATAAACAGCATGCTAATGAACAGCCAGCAAGTCGAAGAAGAAATCAAGAGAAATAAAAATATACTTTTAGATAAACAAAAATGTAAATGTAACATACCAAACTTTATAAGATGTAGGAAAAGCAGTTCTAAGAGGGAAGTTTATAGCGATACCTAACTCAGGAATCAAAAAGAGTCTCATATAGGGATGCCTGGCTGTCTCCGTTGGAAGAGCATGTGACTCAATCTCAGCGTTGTGAGTTTGAGCCCCATGTTGGGAGTAGATATTACAAAAAATAAATAAATAAAACTTTGAAAAAATCACAAAGAAACAACATGACTTTATATATCAAGGAACTAGAAAAAGAAGAACAAAGCCCAAAATTAGGGGAAGAAAGGGAACAACAAAAATTGGAGTAGAAATAAATGAAGCAGAGACCAAAAAAAAAAAAAAAAAAAAAAAAAAAAAAAAGAAAAGAAAAAAGATCAGTGAAACTAAGAGCTAGTTCTTTAAAGATAAAATTTTAAAAACTTCAGTTAGACTCACCAAAAACAAAGAGTACTCAAATAAATAAAAATGAAAGTGGATGGGTGCCTGGGTGGCTCAGTTGATTAAGTGTCCAGCTCTTGATTTTAGTTCAGATCATGATACACAGTTCGTGAGTTTGAGACCCATGTAGGGCTCTGTGCTGACAGCACGGAGACTGCTTGGGATTCTTTGTCTCTCTCTCCTCTCTCTCTGCCCCTGCTCCAGTCACACTTTCTCTCTCCAAATAAATAGACATTAAAGGAGAAGAACCAGCATTTCCCAGATGGATTGGATGTCGAACCCCTTGTTTAAGGAAGGAGGGGAGGGAGGGAGGAAGGGGAGGGAGGGAGGAAGGGGAGGGAGGGAAGAAGGAAGGAAGGGGAGGAAAGGAGGCAGTGAGGGAGGAGGGGAGGAAGGAAGGAAGGAAGGAAGGAGAGGGAGGGAGGAAGATGTGAAAGCAGACGCTTTACAACTGATACCACAGAAATACAAAGGATCACGAGACACTACTGTGAACAATTATATGCCAGTAAATTGGACAACCTAGAAGACATCAACAAATTCCTAGAAATATATAACCTACCAATAATGAATCATGATGAAATATAAATTCTGAACAGACTGATTACTAGTAAGGAGATTGAATCAGTAATCAAAAACCTCCCAACAAACAGAAATCCAGGACCAGATGGCTTCACTGGTGAATTCTACTAAACATTCAAAGAATGTTCTACTAAACATTCAAAGAATACCAGTCCTTCTCAAATTCTTCCAAAAAGTAGAAAAGAAGGAAACTCCAAACTCATTTTGCAAAGCAAGCATTACCCTGACACCAAAGCCAGACAGGGACACCACAAGAGAAGAAAATTACAGGCCAGTATCCTTGATGAACATAAATGCAAAAACCCTCAACAAAATATTAGTAAACTGAATTCAGCAATACACTGGAAAGATCATAACACCATGATCAAATGGGATTTATTCCAGGGATGCAAGGATGGTTCAACATCCATAACTTAGTCATTGTGCTACACCATGTTAACAAAATGAAGGATAAAATCATATGATCATTTCAGTAGATGCAGGAGAAGTATTTGACAAAATTCAGCATCCATTTATGATAAAAAAAAAAAACAAAAAACTTCTTAACCAAGTGGGTATAGAGGGAATGTACCTTAACATAATAAAGGCCATATGCAGCAAACCCACAACTAGCATCATACTCAATGGAGAAAAACTGAAAGCATTTCCTTTAAGATCAGGAACAAGACAAGGGATGCTCACTTTTGCCACTTTTATTCAACATAGTATTGTAAGTCCTAGTCAGAGCAGTTAGGCAAAGAAAAAGAAACAAAAGGCATATGGTTAGAAAGGAAGAAGTAAAACTGTCAGTATTTGCAGATGATATTATATATAGAAAACCCTTAAAGACTCCCATCAAAAAACTGTTAGAACTAATAAGCAAATATAGTTCATTGTAGGATATAAGAAATCAATAAGCAAAAATCAGTTGTGTTTCTAGACACTAATAATGCACTATCAGAAATTAAGAAAACAATCCCATTTGCAGTTACATCAGAAATGATAAAATACAGGCGCCTGGGTGGCTCAGTCAGTTAAGTGTCTGACCTCAGCTCAGGTGATCTCACAGTTTCTGAGTTTGAGCCCTGCATCGGGCTCTGTGCTGACAGCTCAGAGCCTGGAGCCTATTTTGTATTCTGTGTGTCCCTCTCTCTCTGCCTCTCCCCAACTTGCGTTCTATCTCTGTCTCTCTCTCTCAAAAATGAACATTAAAAGAATGATAAAATGCATAGGAATGAATTTCATGAAAATGAGGTGAAAGACTTATATGTTGAAAACTATAAAACATTAAAGAAAGAAATTGAAGACAAATAAATGGAAAGATATTCCATGCTCATAGGCTAGAAGAATTAATATTATTAAATGCCATACTAGTCAAAGCAGATTCAGTGCAGTCCTTATCAAAATTACAATGGTGGGGCACCTAGATAGCTCAGTCGACTTCAGCTCAGGTCATGATCTCCCAGCTTGTGAGTTTAAGCCCTGCATTAGGCTCTCTGCTGTCAGCACAGAGCCCACTTCAGATCCTCTCTCCCCTTCTCTCTCTGCCCCTCCCCCCACTTGCACCCTTTCAAAAATAAATAAACATTTAAAAAAATTACAATGGCATTTTTCGTAGAAGGAGAATACCCAACCCTAAAATTTGTATAGAACCATAAAGGACCCTGAATAGCCAAAGAAATCTTGAGATGAGGAACAAAGCTAGAGGATCACACTCCCTGATTTTCAACTATATTACAGAGCTATAGTAAAACAGCTATAGTAAAACAGTGACATAAAAACACACACAGATCAATGGGACATAATGCAGAGCCCAGAAATAAACTCATTCATATATGGTCAATTAGCTTACGACAAAGGAGCCAAGAATATATAGCTAGGAAAGGACTGTCTCTTCAATAAATGGTGTTGGGGAAATTGGACAGTCCCATATAAATGAATGAACCTGGACCACTATTCTACACCATAGACAAAAATTAATTTAAATGAATTTAAGAGTTAAGCCTAAGACCTGAAACTCCTAGAAGAAAACATAGGCAGTAAGCTCCTTGACATAGGTCTTAGCAATGATTTTTTTTAATCTGACAGCAAAAGCAAATGCAACAAGAGCAAAGAGAGACATTAGACTACATCAAACTAAAAGGCTTCTGTCCAGCAAAGAAAACCATCAGCAAAATAAAAAGGCAACCTACCAAATGGGAGCAAGTGTTTGCAAATCATGTCTCATAAGGGGCTAATGTCCAAAATATATAAAGAACTCCTGCAACTCAATAGATTAAAAAGAAAACCTTACAGAGAATCCAATTAAAAAATTGGTCAAAGGTCTGAATAAACATTTTTCCAAAGAAGACACAGAGTTGGCCAATAGGTACATGAAGAGATGTTCTGTATCATTAATTATCAGGGAAATACAAACCAAAACTTATGAGATGAGATAATACTTCATACCTATTAGAATGAATGGCTAGAAACAAGTGTTAGCGAGGATGTGAAGAAAAGAGAACGCTTGTGCACTATTGGTGGAATGTAAATGTGTCCAGCCACTAGGGAAAACAGTATGGAATTCTTAAAAAAATTACAAATAGAACTATGACATGATTCAGCAGTTCTACTCCTGGATAGTAAGTGGAAGAAAACAGAAACATTAACATTGGAAGATAAACCTTATTCGTTGCAGCATTATTTACAATAGCCAAGATATGGAAACAACTTAAGTTTCCATCAATGGGTGAATGAATAAAGAAAACGTGCTGTATATATATAGAGAGAGTGGAATGTTATTTAGCCATAAAAAAGAATGAACATCTTGTCATTTGTGACAACATGGATGGACTTTGAGGGCATTATCCTAGTGAAATAAGTCAGAGAAAGATAAATAACATGATCTCTCCTGTATGTAGAATCTAAAAGTAAATAATAAAATCAATCTCATAGATACAGAAAACAGAGAGGCAGGGGTTTGGGGTGGGGGGGAGAAATGGGTGAAGTGTTTTGTTTGTTTTTAGTATGTAAATTGAATTATTCTTTATTTTTAAAATTATAAAAATTTTAAGTTGTGATTATAGTTATTGTGATTCTGCTTTTTTAAAAAGTTCTTTTTATTTATTTTATTTATTTTTTAAAGAATATTAACTTAAAAAAATTTTTTTAATGTTTATTTATTTTTGAGAGAGACAGAGACAGAATGCCAGTGGGTAAGGGGCAGAGAGAGAGGGAGACACAGAATCCGAAGCAGGCTCCAGGCTCTGAGCTGTCAGAACAGAGCCCGACGCGGGGCTCGAACTCACGAGCTGTGAGGTCATGACCTGAGCTGAAGTCGGACACTCAACCGACTGAGCCACCCAGGCACCCCTAAAAAAGTTCTTTTTAAAAAAGAGTTCTTATTTTTTAGAGACCTTATTAAAATAATTTATAAATAAAATTATGTGTCTAGAATTTGATTCAAGATAGTGGTAGGGGGCCACCTGGGTGGCTCAGTCAGTTAAGCATTCGATTTCGGCTCAGGTCATGATCTTAACTGCTGTAAATTCAAGCCCTGCGTCGGGCTCTGTGCTGACAAGCTCAGAGCCTGAAGCCTGCTTCAGATTCTGGGTCTCCCTCTCTCTGGCCCTCCCAGCTCGTGCTCTGTCTCATTCTGTCTTTCAAAAAAAAAAATGTTAAAAAAAAAAAAAAGATAGTGTTAGGGATGCTTGCTGAATATAGATGAAATTGTATGATGGACATAAGGATTTTCATTATGCTGTTTTTTCTCTTTTTATATATGTTCGAAGTTTTTCAGATTAAAAAGTTTTTTAAAAGAGAGAAGGGAAAATGTTTATCACCAATAGAATGTATACCATAGTTAGGAAAACCCTAGTCTGTGGAATATTGGATTGAAATGATTTTGTCAAATTATATTCCTTAATTTATGGACCACACACTCTTGAGAATTTGATGAAACTATGGTTTTTGTCTCTAGAAAAATGGATATAAACACAAACTTTGGAGTAAATTTCAGTTTTACAAAAAACTGAAGGTCATTCATAATTCTTGTAGAGCTTTAATTCTCTAATGAGGTCTCCTGACCAACAGCATCAGTATCACTTGAGATTTTTTAGAAATGAAGATTCTTCTGCCCTACTAAACCAACTGACTCAAAATCTCTGGAGGTGGTACCTAAAATCTATGTTTTAACAATTTTTCCATATGATTGTGATGCACACTGAAATTTGAGAGTTTATTTGTATTCTTGCTGCTTGTGTATACATATCAATCGCTTGGGGATCTTGTTAAAATACATATTTGATAGAGTCGGTTTGGTGTGGGCCTGAGCTTTTCATTTGTAACAGGCACCCGTGTGGCGATGATGCTGGTCTTCAGACCATACTGTGAGTACCACGGTTCTAGCTCTATAGCTTACAAGTGTTATAAATCTCATATATCTTCCTAGAAAAAAATTTGAGTATTTCTGATATGCTTGTTTAAAAACTATTGAACATACAGAAATACTAATATATTTTACACATTTTTGTAAAACAAAAAATAGAGATTTTGAAAGGTTGAAGAAAAATAAGTAGAAGTTAGAATTTGTAATGTTTTCTAATTTCATCTCATTGGATTTTCCTGTACAACTAAATTTGGAAACCATTGTTCTAAGGACTCCCTCTTTTCTTTCTTCGTTTTTCCCGCTACGTATTTTGTGAATATTTACTTCTAATCTGTGCCTTATATTTTCATTTTTTAACTGTGTCTTCAGAGCAGAAGTTCTAAATTTTAATAAGGTCTTATTTGTCATTTTTTCTTTATGATTTGTGGTTTTTGTGTCTTATATGAGAAATCTTTGCCCAAATCAGAATCACAAAGATTTTTTTCCTACAGAGATTTCCTCCTATGTTTTTTTTCTAGATATTTCTGGATAACTGTGCACACCTTATGTTTTACATCTAGGTTCATAATTCATTTTTTAATTTTTGAATATGGTCAGAGGTACAGATAGATCAAGGTTTATTTTTTATATGTAAATGTTCAGTTCTAATACTGTTTCTTGAAAAGATTATTCTTTCTTCATTGAATAATCTTGGCACGTACATCAAAAATCAAGTGACCAGGGGCGCCTGGGTGGCTCAGTCAGTTAAGTTTCTGACTTTGGCTCAGGTCATGATCTAATGGTTCATGACTTTGAGCCTCACTCACATCAGGCTCTGTGCTGACAGCTCAGAGCCTGGAGCCTGCTTTGGATTCTGTGTCTGCCTCTCTCTCTGCCCCACCACCCCTCTTGTGCTCTGTCTCTCTCGGTCTCTCAAAAATGAATAAATGTTAAAAAAAATTTTTTTTACTAAAAAAAAAAAAAAAAATCAAGTGAGTATATATGTGGGGGTCTATTTCCAGACTCTGCTCCATGATCTTTAGAGCTCTCCTTTCACCAATATCTCACTCTCCATTGGGGTAACTATGTACTATATCTTTAAGTTAGATAGTATGAGTGTTCCAGCTCTGTTCTTCCTCCCTCATCTTAAACTCTTTCATTCTTTCAAATATTATTTGCATAAAAGTATTACATTATTTGTTGACGAGTAAATCTTGTTCCCTAAATATCAGTTGTACTTAGAATAATATGAACTATTTTTTTTAATTAATTTTTTCTTTTAGTTTTTTTTTTTTTTTCTTTGAGATAGAGAGGGTGTGATGAGGGAGGGGCAGAGAGAGAGGGAGAGAGAGAGAATCCCAAGCAGGCTCTGCATTGTCAGCATAGAGCCCGATGCGGGGCTCAAACTCATGAACCATGATGAGATCATGACCTGAGCTGAAGCAGGTGCTAAACTGATTGAGTCACCCAGGCACCCCAGAATAATACAAACTTTGACATATCGCCAAGTATATTAGAAAATCTTGAGGGTATTACTTGTATACAGACATTTGTTCAAAGTAAAAACTTTTTTCTCTCTCTTGATGTCACTGTGGCCATTATGCAACTGGACAAATGCAGTTGCTATTAAGTTTTTTAAACTTGCAGGAAAAGCTATTCAGTGAGCTGACAAAATGTTCATTATATTTAGTTTTCCTGTTGGTTGGAAGTCAGAAATGGCTATTGTGGTGGCATACTGAAATTATAGAGAGAGAAAATTCATAGATTGTGGTCTTAAATTTCTGTTTTCTCCTTCTCTTAGGGATGATAGAAACAGCACAAGTGGATGAGAGAGCAAAAGGCAATGGCTCCAGTCAACCAGGAGCCACAAGGCGGGGTGTACAGATTATTGATGATGAACCTCAAGCCCAGAGCGGTGGCGGAGGGTGCTGTTCTTCTGGATAACTGATCACACTTAAGAGATTAAACAAACAAACTGTGGATCATTGCCCTCAACATGAAGACTGCCATATTCCAAGTCACATTATTTTACCAATGGAATTATAGAATTAACAGTATTTTAAATTACGTTTATAACACTGCAGAGACCTTAAGTGCTAAACTTAGTGGAGTTTGTGACCAGAGAATTGGCATTTTTCTACAAATGTTAACAAAGCAATTACCAATGGCCTTTTTACATATTTTTTTCTTTAATAAGGAATAATATGCATGTAGAAAAGACCTACTTAAAGGCTTCATTTATATTCTTTTAAATCAGATCTTTATTTAATAACTTATATATGTTGTTGGAATGGTATACATTTTTGCAGCCCTTTGTATTTTGTGGTAGTTTGAATTGTATCACTTCTAAACAGCAAACTGTTTTTGTTTTTTTTTTGTTTTTTTTTTAAATTAGCAGATACCTGAAGTACTATTTTTGCAGGGTTTGCACAGGCCCCTTAACTGTCTACTACTTTGATATAATCTATATACAACCTGTATGCTGAGCTGGTAAAATACATTGTAAAATTACATATTAAATATTTTATCTGCTTTTACAAGCGCAAGGTGCAAAACTACATACAGTAGTCTCATTGATGACTGTAAAGTGAATTAACATTTGGTGATAATGCCTAAGCTTTTTGACTCTGACATAAAGATCATAGCTCCCCTTCACTTTTGTCTTAACTTGAAAGTGGCGTGTTTCAATTTTCACATATACTTTACTTGAATTATTGCTGTTGTCATATTTTTGCCTCTGTAAGTCTTTCTGATGATTGAACAACAGCATTTGCCTTTTGGTTTGTTGGGGTTTGGGGGGGCTTTTTTTGTTTGTTTTTATTTTTGTTTGGGGGGGATTTTTTTGGATAAAAGAGATGAATTCTGCTGATTTTGTTTTAGAGTGGTTACCTTAGAAGTATTTGAGTGGAGCATGCTGAATTTCACTTCTGCAATGGCTTTAGTTTTCTCTTAGGCTTTATATGAGATGGGTTCACTGGTGTCAGAAGAGAGGAAGAGGTACCAGACAGTTGCCACTCACCAAGACTCATTCATACAGCATGTTAATGGGTAGTTCTTGCTCCTGGGGCAGCACTTTTAAATCCTTTGTGAGCAAATTGTATTTGTTCATTGCTTGCCAGAGATGAACACAGAAAAGTTTGTTCCATTTTATAAGAGCTGTCCTGAGTTTCTGTGAAGGGAAACATTTCATGTAATGCGGTTATAGCAAACACTGGAAAGATTTATTATAAAATTATATTCTTGTATACTTTGTAAATTAGTCTCATTAGGTTTTTTTTTTTCCTAAGCATAGGACTGAACTTAAATTTGTTAATTTTAATAGAATCAGACAGTGCTCACAGAAGGATCACAAATTGTGGAAATTAACATACATTGTTCTTGTTCTAATATATATATTTTTCCATTTCTGTCATGCTTGGAAAACTAGTAAATGTTATGTCTAAGATAAAATGGAATGGTTCCTGGATTTACTTCTTACAAGAAGCAGTAGTACGCAATAAAGTCGTTGGCATGAGCAATTAAGAGGATGTAAAGAGGTTATAGTTACTAAAGAAGTACTACCATATTTTTAAGTTAAGAGCTTAAGGTTTCCCAAATGGGTTTAAAGTTGAATGGATTGACACCTTTATGCTATGCTGTTAAAATTTTAACTTAGTATTAAGCGTTCTGTGAGCCCTCACTTTATCTTCTTTGGTTACTCTCCTTCCCAAACTCAACAGACTGTTCTCTCTGTTGTGTGTGTTTGGGGAGGATGGTATGGGAAGAGTCAGAGAGATAAGCTAACATTTGTTTTATTTTGTTTTGTTTTGTTTTGTTGATTGTATAGTCTCTCAGTTTCCTATGAAGTTTGTGTTTATGCAGGGCATCATGGGAGACCAGAGGAATCATGAGTATAAATGCAGGAAAAATTGTTTTGCTCTTCTGGTTCTTCCACAGGTAGTTAAGAAAGCCTTGCCATTTCTACTATCATACGTGCAGATGGGAAAGAAGCTCTTGTTCAGAGTGAACTGTTTTTTAAACTAATGAGAGATGAAATTGAGCTTGATTTCAAAAAGTAAAATCATAAAGCCTGATAATTGAAGAGTTGTACTCTCAATTTTTGACCCTGTATTAATGATATTAAGTCCAGATAAGAACCTCTGCTCCAAAGTTGCCAGATAATTATTGATGGGGTACAACCACTCTCCATATATTTTTTTCTTTTCTCTCCCTTAGTTTTTGTGTATCATTCTTAACCTTAAGCATTTCATTCTGTTTTTCACCTTGTAATTTAAGCTAATTCAATAGCAACAATAAATAATAGGGAATACCTGTCCTTGCTCTAAAGTCTGAGAGTTCTTTAGGTGGGATGAAGGAGGAATGAAAGAGGACCAGCCAATTGTAGTATGTGCATAAAGGAGCGATAAAGAGATGAGAAACTAAGGCTGAGGAAATTTCTCTGATACTTTCTTCACTTCTTTAACATATCTTTTGTGTTCCTGTCCTTATGAATTGTACTATTAGGAAGAAGACATGAGTTGTTGTATTGTATATTAAAAGTAGTAGGTAGGTAGAACCAATATATTTTTCAACTAGTAAGTGTATACATTTAGTATATATAATTAAAAATTGGTATAAGATAGTCATTAAAAATACCTGAATATTATGTTAAAAGTATACAATCGTTTCTGTAATGATGATGAGTATTCTGCATCTCGTTTTGCTTTGTGATTATAGAGGAAGATCATTGTTTTTAAAAATGTATATTGCAACAATTTGGGGGTAAACAGCAATCTCAAAAAAAAAGCATCATGTGATTGTATGAAATATGAGTGTTTGAATTTGTTTTGTTCTGGGGAAATCACCTGAAAACACCCTAAAGCTATGGCTGTTATAGCTAAATTGAAGTCCTTTTTTTGTTTGTTTGTTTTTAATATTAGCTATATGTTATTAATGATTACATTTTATTTGGCATTAGAGTAAGAAAGAAGAATGATTTAGGTTTTCAGCAAGAAAAGATAAAATTTGGGATATATGACAGGAGGTTAGTGAGGAGTAGACTAGAAGTCAGGTAGATATGAAACTCTACAACCTGACATTTTTATAATTGTTTTGAAATACATTATCATTTCTAAATAAGGCAAGTTATGCATTGTACCAAATATTTAGAACATACACAAAATGAATTGGCATACTATTTAATATGATTTGCAATTTTCTGTATTGTAAATGCTACCAGGAATCTAGATCATTGATGTTATCTCCAAATAATAGAATTTACCCTTATAATTACCACTTATATTCTCTCCAGAAGTGAGATGTTGATCTGTGCCTTTAACTTTTGAAATTCATCTTTTGATCTCCGTTTGCCATATAGTTTTCTTCATAGATGCAGTCTGGCAAAGAGGGAATACATATTTTGTGGCTAGTAAAGCTGTTGAGATCTTCTAGAAAAGGGTGTAGATCGTTGCAACCAGCAGGAGCCTTACAATAATGTCTAAAGTACAGGGACTAAGTAGATCTTTATTCTTTTCTAAATTTCAAAATGTATTAGCTAGGTTTTAATAACTAAAAGCTGGGATTCATTGAATATATACATTCACTTGATTTTGTAATAGGCGTTGATTCTAGTATTTTGCTGTTCTATAATTTTCAGTCAACAAAAACAATAATGTATTTGGACCAAAATTTATGTTACATATATGTCTGGCTTCGATGTCTTTTCCCTTTTCAAAGAAAACAAATCACTCAGAATTCTGAGCAAATTTTCCTAAGTGCAAGTATTATTATATTAATCATATGTAATGAAAAAATGTAAAAATACTCTTTTAAGAGTTTCCACTTTCAAGCAACAATGCTTCTCTTCTAAACAAATACCACTTTAACTTGATAGACTTTTAGCACTGCGTGTGCTCTCTGATTTATATATCATCTCTTCTGAGAAGCTGAGCGTGCTTTTAAATATTAGCCTTTCTACCACAAATTTTCAGTAGATAAATTAACATGGCAAGTTGATGTTACATGGCACACCCAGTAAGAATCTTATTCTTTAAGCATCTTGTCCTCTTCAGAGGCCTGCACGTATTTCTAAGTGCTTTACATTAAAGCCAAAAGATGAGCCTGTCTATCTTTATTCCCAGTGTGTCAGTTCTCACCTTGATTTTGATACTTCCAGACAACTGTATCATCTCTTCATTATCAAATACTCAAGAAAAAGCTAATACGACTTCCTTAAGTTCGAGCTTGTGTAGAGCAATGAGAGAAAGGTGAGGGACAGCAGAGATAAAGTACGGTAATGTTGAAATACAGACAACAGTGGTATTTGCTAAACTGTATCGTTGGTAGCAAGCTCTTTTAAGGAAACCATCACATGTAGTACTTCCTAGAAATGTAAAAGCTCATTTTTTTTTTAATTATCTGAGAATATATTCTAGGAAAAAAAGAATAAATATTGTGAAAGTGCCCCTCAGGCACCCTCTCCCAAATGGAAAACATTGCTTTGTAGTATATACTCTCTTCAATTACCTTTTTGCTGTGCATTTATATACATATATATTTACCTATAGAAATACATAGTTTTGTGGGTTCTAAATTTTTATATAAATTCTGTCTTACTACGCATATGTTTTGCAACTTGCTTTTTTCTCTCACCAACATGTTTAGGAACTGTTATGTCAGTATATGCATACTTTCATTTTATTTTCTGTCACATCTCTTTGGGATGTTTGCCTTTCAGGATAACTTCTGACTTTCCATGAAACCTTCCCAAAAGGAATCTTGTCACTTAGGTAGATTTCACTAGACTCCTAGAATGTAGATGCAAGCCAGCGCTTAGACAGAATCAGGGTCTTCCTTAAGCATGTGAATTGGGATATTAGAAAGGCATTTGCTGGGGCACGTGGATGGTTCTGTCGATTAAGTGTCTGACTTTGGCGCAGGTCATGATCTTCACAGTTTGTGGGTTTGAGCCCCATGTCGGACTCTGTGCTGACAGCTCAGACTCTGGAGCCTGCTTTGGATTCTGTCTTTCTCTCTCTGCCCCTCCCCAACTCATGCTCTGTCTCTGTGTCTCTCAAAAATAAATGAACAGTCGGGGGGGAAAAAGGCATCTGCTTATAATTCATTTGAAGTACGTTACTTTTGGTCTACTGTTGACAATATATACAATTCAAAAATTTAGCAGTCTTTATTCAGAATGGGTTTTTATTTGAGGGAGGGAACGAAAAAGAGGGAAGGTATAGCCGACAGGGAGAGTACAGAGCAAGATAAAACAAGTCTCTATACAACTCGGAACAGTTACATAACAAGACTTCATGGCACCAAAAATTAAAACTTATGTTTGGTCTGTCTTTAATAAAAACAAGAACAGTGCCTTTTCAGATTTCCCTTCCCCCAACATCCCCCATCCCTATTCCTTTTTTTTTTTTTTTTAGAGTTTATTTATTTTGCGAGAGAGACTGTGTGCTGTTAAAGCAGAGCCCAACGCGGGGCTCCATCTCACGAATCTTGAGATCATGACCAGAACCAAAATCAAGAGTCAAGAGCTTAACCTACTGAGTCACCGAGGCGCCCCTCCCCATTCCTCTCAAAAGGTAACAATTGTTAACAGTTGGTATGTGTCTGTATCTCTCATATATGTTTTTATTTATATTTGGCCTTTATGAATTGTCAGTTTTCTGAAATCAACCTCTATCAAATTCCAACCTCAATCCAACTGACCTATTTACCGAGAACAAACCAGAATCATATTTCTTTAAAGGACATTAAATCAGTGGCGACAGTTCTTGAACTAGAAGTTAACTAGATTCTTAATATGTTTTATGTTTATCATAAATTAAGCTTGAAGAATAACTAGCATTCTGGGAAAGTCGAGTCACTGGTTTCTATATCTTGTGGAAATAGGGTTGGGAAAGAGGAGTGTGGTAATACCTGTGTAAGTCTGAGCTGGCCTTGTTTTCTTAGCATATTATCTTACTTGAGCATTACAGTTATCCCCCACAATTACTTTCCAGGTATTTCTGTCACTGTTAGGCTCTAGCTTAGCATGTGAGTGCCTTGACACAAAGTTAAGTGTATCGCCCCAGAACAACAAATTTATTCATATTTGACTTATAATGAAAATAATTCAAGGGGGAAATTAAGCAGCAGTTTACATGATTTTGTTAATTGTTTCTGGATGGTCTTATAAAAAAAATTAAAACACATTCTGCTCATCATGACTATTCTATCACTTTCACTCATTTATTGAGTACCTGCTCTGTTCCCAGTGCACACAGCAGAGGAACCAGCCTTCCTTTAGAGTTAGAGCTTAGAGATGGGGAAAGATGACTTTGCCTATTGTCTAGGAGGTAGGTAGTTTATCTGTAGATAGGAGGTCAGCTGAGCACACGTGTTCACATTCTGGGTGTGATCAGATATGTACATGTCAAACTTTTGGGGTGAGGTAATTAGAATGACAGTAGCTGAAGCTGATAGTGAATTTAAGGTAAATCTGGACAGAATGATTTTGAGTCTTGCAAATAATACATTTTCAAGCCAAATTAAAATAGAATAACTTATTTTCTAGCTTCAAGGGGACAATTAAGTGATCCTTAAGCCCAAATTGCTTTTCCAAATTTTGTAATAGCAGTGAAGTAACAAATGCTTTTTGCTTATTTAGACGGCTGCTTTTTATTAAAGCTAGGGAAAAAGTGAATTTTAAAAAGCAATTGTATTGTTTTCTTTGCTTTTAACAGATGATATCTTGTCGCCAGATAATAATCCAGGACACAATCCATTCCTAAGTCATAGTAGGCCAATTTGGAGAGTGTATCACAGTATAATTTGTGTCTTTCTTTCTTTCCTTCTTGCTTTCTTTTCTTTTTTTTTTTTTTTTTTTTTGTAGGCTCTCTGTGGGGCTTGAATTCATAAACCCAAGATCAAGAGTCACATGCTCTACCAATTGAGCCAGCCATGAGCCCCTAAGTTGTGTATTTCTTTTTTTTTAATGTTTATGTATTTATGTATTTATTTATTTATTTGAGAGTAGGAGAAGGAGCAGAGAGAGAGGGAGAGAAAGCATCTGAAGCAGGCTTCATGCTGTTAGTGCAGAGCCTAATGTGGAGCTCAAACCCACAAACCGTGAGATCATGACCTGAACCAAAATCAAGAGTCTGACACTCAACAGACTGAGCCACCCAGGCACCCCAAGTTGTGTATTTCTAAATGCACTTTTCAAATGAGGAGTATGGGTCCCTTTTTTCCTATCTGAAATTGAAGACCTAGGCCATAAAGATAGCTTAACAAATACCTGGATTTTCTGATAATCTTTCCAATGCCTTTTAAGGATATTAAAAGTTAAATTATCGGTTCCCTTCTTGGCTCTTTTTGGGAGAAAATAGAGTGAAATCATCAGTTTTTAAATAACTATTTCATGAGTTAGCAAGAAGTAACATACTCATCTGTATTAATTCATCTGCACTAATTCACAAAAGAATGATTGTAATGATCTAGTGACAATTCTTCAAAATATAAGTCCTGTGAAGGAAAAATGACATAGCAAGGACTTGATGATACTTTGAGGACCTTTTACTGTTTCCTGGGTGAAAAATTATTCATCTTGTCTAAAAGCTATACAATATAAGCTCCCCTTCACCCCCACCACCACAACGGAATCCCCTATTAATATTTTAAAGCCTGAAAATGTTTTAACTGAAGAAGTGGCATGGGTGGTTCCTCCCCTTCAAAGATTTTAAGGCCAATAGTAGTGGCACAGGCCTGGGGAAGAAATACTTGCTTTATCAAGTGGAGCTACTGATGTAGTATCTTTAAGATGCACACATGACTGATTTATCCTTGCTATGTAGGCAACTGGTATAGTTTGGAAATATTCTAACGTAAGATTGTACGTGAAGTAAGAAGACTGATTTTCTTGTATAGTGTATAGAATTCAGTCTTCTGTCATGCATGTAAATATGTTTGGTTTGGATCTGTTTGATTTAAGCTCTAATTGCTATTCTCTCCTCCCACCTCACATTTTACCTAAAACATGTAATTTTTAAATGAAATCATACATTGCTTTAGGAAACCTGCTATAGACAATGTATGAATTTCACCAAGAATGTTTAAGCAAATCTGAGACTAAAAATTTTAGGTTTTGCCTGCAATTTCATATGTAAATTCAAGAAAAAAATTGTAGCTAAAAGGCCTACTTTGTTGCAAAATATATATGTGACACTTCAAAGGATTTCAGTTTTGGGTTCATTTAAAAGTAGGACCTGACAAAAGAGGTGTGAATAAATAAGCAGATTCAGAATTTAGCAGGCGCTCGGTATTTCTGTTTTCCTAACATTTTATGTAGAGCATTTTACTGATGCTCAGATAGATATATAAAATGTACTACTATAATTCATGCCTTCAAGGAACTTAAAATCCTAGGGGAGAATTATCTAATAGATGTGAGAGAATTTAGAGACATTAAATATGGAGGAGGTAAAATTAGTATCTGTAGGAGATAGTGCAAAACTTAAGAATCAACTGAAAGTATCTTAAAACTAATAAAGTCACTGGGTATAAAATTGGTCACAGAAATTAAAAGCTTTCATTTATATAAACAACAGCCAATTATAAGATATAATGGAAGAAAAAGCTCCTTTTAAAGTAAGAACAAAGAAGAAAATCCCTAGTAATAAACAGTATGCAAGACCACAAAAAGAAAGCTATGTTTCTCCTGGAAAGAAAGCACAAAAACATGGGGAGGCATATCATATTCTTGGATAGGAAGACTTACCAACATATACATGCCAGTTCTTTTTAAGTTAATCTATAATGTAATGCAATCTCAAAAATACCAGGATTTTCTAAAATTAGACAACTGATTCCAAAGTTCCTATGAAAAAAAGACTAGCCCGAAAAGCTCTGAGAAGCAGTGAGGACAGACAAGTCTTACAAAATATTAAAAATAGAAACTCCAGTAATTAAAAGTTTGGTACTGGCATATAACTAGACAGATCATTAGAATCAAATAGGTCTAAAATAGACCCAGATATGGGAAGTTAGCACAAGCTAAAGATGACATTTCAATTCAGTGAAGGAAATATGGCTTATTCATTAAAAGGTGTTAGGACACCTGAGTAGCTATTTGCAGGAAAAAATAAAAGTTGGATTCATACCTCAACCAAAATAAAATCCAGTTTTAAATGTGAAAACTGAAAAGCTTAAAATACTTGAAGAAATCATAGGAGAATCTTAAAAGATTTTAGTGTGGTGAAGTGTTTTCTAAATTTGATGTAAAATCCAGAAGCAATAAGAATGGTATGCACTACAAATTTATAATAATGTAGTGATATATATACATATCTCACTATATAAAATAAATTCTTCATCACAAAAACTACCATAAGCAAAAAGAAATTACATATTTGAAAAAATTGCAAATCATATCATGCATATTTTAATATATAAAGAATTCCTAAAATTCAGTAAGATAAAATTCAACAGTCCAAAAGGAAAAAGATCCAAAACTATAAACAGAGTTTCCACAGAAAATGATACAAATGACATAGACTGAAAATAAAAGTTCAACTTCACTGTTAAGAGAAGTACAAAATAAAACTATACTGTTATACTAGTTTTTAACCTATTTGATCAAGGAGATTTTTTTTTAAATTTTATAAAAACACTGTGCTACATCCTAGATATTATTCATAAGAAGTGGGGAACAAGTATTTGCGCTGGTTGAGGTGTAAATTACAACAAGCACTAAAAATGGTGTGCTTATGTATTGTAGATTTACTCTTTCGACCACCAATTTTATTTCCTAGTCAGAAAGGTTGGGAAAAAATTAATTTCCCGGACTTTTTTTTGTGCTGCTAGTGTTCTGGAAGCTAATTAGATTTTCCCAATTATGTGTTCTCCGCATGACTTGAAAAGAGAAATGAGGTAGAGGCGATCTTTTGAGGTTCTTGCATGTTGTAAGAATATGGGAAATGTTCCCATGCATGGGAAATGCAGATCATGCAGCAGTGATCAAAGGTCTATTCTCCAACTTTCTGGATTTGGAGAAGTAGTGATGGTGGCAGGAACAACTTCTGTTCTTTTTTTTTTTTTTTTTTTTTTTAATATTTTTAACGTTTATCCATTTTTGACAGAGAGAGACAGAGAACAAGCAGGGGAGGAACAGAGAGGAACATAGAATCCGAAGCAGGCTCCAGGCTCTGAGCTGTCAGCACAGAGCCTGATGCGGGGCTCAAACCCACAAACCGCAAAATCATGACCTGAGCCGAAGTCAGTTGCCTAACCGACTGAGCCACCCAGGCGCCCCTTTTTTGTTTTGTTTTAAATGTTTATTTATTTTTGAGAGAGAGTGTGTGCAAGCGGGGGGAGGGGCAGAGAGAGGAGGAGACAGAGGATCCTGAACAGGCTTTGTGTTGTCAGCACAGAGCCCAACACGCAGCTCGAACCCACAAATCATGAGATCATGACCTGAGCTGAAGTCAGACGTTTAATCGACTGAGCTACCCAGGTGCCCCAGTGGCAGCAGCTTCTTAAAATAACATTTTAATCCCTGGATTGTGGTATATCTTCTTTCTCCAGTTTCCCAGGAGTGAGAACAGGTGGTGATAGCCTCTGGCTTCCAGCATGGCTCCACAATGACTCCAGAGGTAGTAGCCTCCAGTGAATCAGTTCTGTATCACAGTGGGATTCATTCTGGGAGGCTCCACTTAGATTTCTAAACCCTGATCTTTCAGCCCTTCCAATGACCTTTTAAGTACCAAGGTGCCTATAACAAGTGCCTTCATGTTTAAAATATCTAGAATGATGGGATGCCTGAGTGGCTCAGTCAGTTAAGCATCCGACTTCAGTTCAGGTCATGATCTCACAGTTCATGGGTTTGAGCCCCACTTCAGGCTCTGTGCTGACAGCTTGGAACCTGGAGCCTGCTTTGGATTCTATCTCCCTCTCTCTGTCCCTCTCCCACTCACGCTCTGTCTCTGTCTCTCAAAAATGAATAAACGTTAAAAAAAATTTTTTTAATTAAAATATCTAGAATGGCGTCTGTTTCCTGCACTGAAAACTGCCTGATTGATTTGGCAATGGCAATCAGAACTGAAAATGTATTTCCTTTTGATCTTGCAGTTTTACTTCTAGGAATATATCCTATAGACATGCTTGTATGTGAAAGTAACGAGTTTGTAAGGGTTTTCAATGCATTGTTTGTAAACTGACATCAGTAGGGGAATCATAAAATCAATTATAGTGTATGTATATAATAGAATCCTAGGTAACTATAAAAAAGAATGAGCTTTGTATATTTAAAGGAAGTAATTAATAAGGCACATGAAGTAAAAAAAAAAAAAAAAAAAAAAAAAAAAAAGCCCAAATGTCCATCAACGGATGAATGGATAAAGAAGATATAATGTGTGGATGGAACTGGAGGGTGTTATGCTAAGTGAAATAAATCATACAGAGAAAGACAGATACTGTATGTTTTCACTCTTATGTGGATCCTGAGAAACTTAACACAAGACTATGGGAAAGGGGAAGGGAAAAAAAAAAGTTAGAGAGGGAGGGAGCCAAACCATAAGAGACTCTTAAAAACTGAGAACAAACTGAGGGTTGATGGGGAGTGGGAGGAAGGGGAGGGTGGGTGATGGGCATTGAGGAGGGCACCTGTTGGGGAGAGCACTGGGTGTTGTATGGAAAACAATTTGACAATAAATTTCATATTAAAAAGAAAAAGATATGGTATGTATATACAATGGAGTATTACTTGGCAATCAAAAAGAATGTAATCTTGTCATTTGCAACTACATGGATGGAACTAGAGTATATTATGCTAAGCAAAATTAGAGAAAGACAAATATATGACTTCACTCATGAGGAATTTAAGATACAAAACAGATGTATAAGGGAAGGGAAGCAAAAATAATATAAAAACAAGGAGGGGGGTGAAACATAAGAGACTCTTAAATACAGAGAACAAATGAAGGTTGCTGGAGGGGTTGGGGGTGGGGGATGGGCTAAATGGGCAAGGAGCATTAAGGAAGACACTTGTTGGGATGAGCACTGGGTGTTATACATAGGGGATGAATCACTGGTATCCATTCCTGAAATCATTATTGCACTATATGCTAACTAACTTGGATGTAAATTTTAAAATTAATTCATTAAAAAACATTTTTTAAAGACATTAACAATTAAAAAAAAAGGCCAGGGAGCAGAACTGTGTCTACTGCTTTAAAAGAAAGTAATTAGCTTTGTTGACATAAGGTAAAGTACACATATTTAAAGTGCGCAATTTGACAAGTTTGACCCATAAAGCCATCATCACAGTCAAGATAATGAATATATCCATCACCCCCAAAAGTATCCTTTTTTAAAATGTTTATTCATTTTTGAGAGAAAGAGAGGGAGAGAGAGAGAGAGCACATATAAGCAGGGGAGGGGCAGAGAGAGGGAGACAGAGGATCTGAAGCAGGCTCTGAGCTGTCAGCACAGAGCCCAATGTAGGGCTCAAACTCACAAACTGCAAGATCATGAACCGAACTGAAGTCAGATGCTTAACCAACTAAGCCACCCAGGTGCCCCACCCCAAAAAGTATCCTTATACTTCTTTGTAATCCCTTCCTTTCAGTTCCTCCTCATCCTTGCCAACACTTGATACGGGAAAATTTTAAAATTATAACCATTCAAATAGATGTATATATATCATTGTGGTTTTAATTTGTATTTCCCTAATGACAAACGATGTTGAGCATTTTTTCATGTGCTTATTTGACTTCTGTATCTTCTTAGTGACGTGTCTGTTCAAGTATTTTGTCCGTATTTATTGATTTTTATATTATCTAGTTTTGAGACTTCTTTATGCATTTTGCATATAGGGTCTTTATCAGATATATGATTTGGGGGCATCCGGGGGGGCTCAGTCGATTAAGCACCTAACTCTTGATTTCAGCTCAGGTAATGATCTCATCGTTCCTGAGATCAAGCCCTACATCAGGCTCTGCACTGACAGAGCAGAGCCTGCTTGGGATTCTCTCTCCCTCTCTCTCTCAAAGTAAATAAATAAACATTAAAAACAAAAAGTTATATGACCTGGAAATACTTCCTCCTGATCTCACCTTTTCATTTTCTAATGTCTTTCCAAGAGAAGTTCTAAATATTGATGAAATCTAACCACTTTTCCTTTATGGGTTGTGTTTTGGTCTTGTTTCTAAGAACTCTTTGCTTAGCTCATGGTCACAAAGATTGTTTTCCTATGTATTTTTCTGAAAGCTTTTTACTTTTAGGTCCATGGCTCATTCAAGTTATGTTTTTTATATGACACAAGGTAAACATTGAACTTTTTTTTTTTTTTTTTTTTGCTGCAGCCCATTTGTTGAAAAGACTATCCTTTCTTTATTGCTTTTGTTTGCATCTTTGTTGAAAATCATTTGTTCACAGATGAGTGGTTCTATTTCTGAACACTATTCTATTGATTTGTCTTTTTTTTAAACACATGTCTTTAATTTTTATTTATTTTTGAGAGAGAGAGAGAGAGTGTGCAAGCAGGAGAGGGGCAGAGAGAGAGGGAGACACAGAATCCGGAGCAGGCTCCAGGCTCTGAGCTGTCAGCACAGAGTCGGATGCAGTGCCTGAACTCAGGAATGGTGAGATCAGACTTGAGCCGAAGTCCCATGCTTAACCAACTGAGCCACCCAGGCACCCTGATTTATTTGTCTATCTTGATGTCAACAGCACACTGTACTGATTATTATAGTTTTATAGTTGGTCTTGACATCAAGTAATGCTAGTCCTTGAGTTTCGTTTTTTTCCAAAATTGTTTTTGGCTACTTTAGGTTCATTTCCATATGAATTTTTTAGAATTAGTTTGTTAATTTCTATGAAAATAATTTCTAAAAACCCTGCCAGAATGCTGATTGGGATTGCATTGCATCTATAGATCAATTTGGGAAAAGACCTAATTATTAAATCTTTAAACCAATAAAGACAGTATAGCTCTCCATTTACTTAGGACTTCTTTATTTCAGTGATGTTTTATAGTTTTTAGTGCACAGGTCTTTCGCCAGATGATTTTCTAAGTATTTCATGTTTTTGATGTTATTGCAAATAATATTTCAAATTTTAATTTGTAAATATTTATTGCTAGCATATAGAAACAAATTCTACCACTTGATCTTGCATCCTACAACTTTCCTGAACTCATTTATCAGTTCTAATAACTTCTTTGTAGATTACATGGGATTTTTTTATACATATTATATCATCAGTCAATAAAAACAAAGAGATTTCTTTCTTTCTTTAAAAAAATTTTTTTTAAATGTTTCTATTTATTTCTGAGACAGAGAGAGACAGAGCATGAGTGGGGGGGTGGGCAGAGGGAGAGGGGGACACAGAATCTGAAGCAGGCTCCAGGCTCTGAGCTGTCAGCACAGAGCCCAACGTGGGGCTCAAACTCACAAACTGTGAGATCATGACCTGAGCCGAAGTCGGTCACTTAACCGACTGAGGCACCCAGACACCCCGAGATTTCTTTCTTTCTAATTTGGATGTGTTTTTACTTCTTTTTCTTGCCTTCTTGCACTGGCTATAACTTCCAGTACAATGTTGAATAGAAGTGATTAGAATTGACATCCTTGCCTTATTCCTGATCTTTTTCATCATTGAAAAAGAAAAAAAGGGTAACCCGTATATATATTTGACTCCAGAGACCTAGAATGTCACCAAAAAGATACATAAGAAACTGATAATATTGGTTACCTCGGAAGAGACAAATTGAGTTAGATGGCAAAAGGGGAGAGAAACATTCTTCTTATTGGATATGTTTTTATTTTTATTTTTTAATAGGAGCCATGCAAATATATTGCCTATTCCAGAAAATAAATAAATAAAACTTAAGAACTAAAAATTAGGTGTATAAACAGAGCATTTGCTAAAAACAAAGCAAAACAAACAAAAAAAAAAACAGTATTTTTGCAAAGAAATATCTTAAGAATGTGACACAAGAGATCACAAAGTTTAAAATTAACAAAGGTAGGTTTAATCATTTAAGAATACTTGAGAGTAGGTAATATTTACCATAGACTTTGAAAGCAAGACATGAATTGAGGATGAAGTAGACACTTTAAGAAGAAATTTGCAATGGCATGAAAATGGGAAGTGGCAAACTTTAGCAAGCAAATTGACTTGACTGGGGGCAGGGGGCACTGTGCCTGGTAGAAAAAATAGGAAGGAAAGGTAAGTCCTTCACAGAAGAATTAAGACTAATATAGACGGTAATTTTGTAACATTCAACCCAATACCAACCTAACCAGGCACATATCTACCTTCAATTTTCTTAACTCAGCTAACATATTTTTAATGATTGCCTGTTATTCACCAGGTCCAGTGCTACGTGTTGCATGTGTACCTAGCGGTGAACCAACTGGATGTGATCCCTGTTCTGATGGAGCTTAGTCTAGAGGGCACCTCTGGGCCTCAACGAAGTGAGCAACCTCCATGTTCCCCTTTGTTTCAAAATTTTGGCTATGTATTCGTTCAGTCTGATACTCTCTAAACACCCCTAACCCTTTGTCCATCCTTAGATATCTCCATCTCTGTAAAAACTCAAGTCATTACTCAAACCGCGTGACCCTCCTTCCTCCTTTCCATTCACACTTATTAGTATAGGATAGGAATTGAGACTGAAGACTGAAGCCAGATGCCTGGCTTTGATATTTTATGTTGTATTTCCTGGTGAGAAATGCAACTTTTTTGCTCTACTTCTTCATTTATAAAGTAGAAATAATAATAGTATGTACTTTGTAAAGTTGCTGAAAATATTAAATGAGTTATTACATATAGAGTGCTTAGAACACACTCAGCATGGTAAATTCTTAATAAATATTAGCAGTTGTTACTATTAGCAAAAGACTTCGCCTGTATTATTTCACCCAAGGCTAACACTTCCCACCAGCTCTATCCTACCTCCTCCCACCTGGTGGTCTTTTAATAGATGATCTCATTTTTCTCACAGCATATTGAACAACATTCTCTCTACCGCCCCTTTTTCTAGAATATAAACATGATCAAAAGCCTCCCACTCAAAACAAAATCCATCCTTAATTGTGAGCATCTCTTCTTCTTTCCTGTTTTATAATGAAATTTATTGAAAATCCACACTGGAACCTCCATGTTCTCCTACTTTCCCTTCATTCCTCAAAGTACTGCAGTCTTCAGCTTGACCCCATCATGTCACAAAATTGCGTTTACCAAGGTTAAGCACAGCTATATTCAAGATGCCTCTCCTATGTTTTTCCATTGTACCCCAAGACCTCCTTACTACCTTAAAATTGTAACTTTTTCAACTATCCCCTCTAACATAGTATAATTTTTGCTTGTTTATTTTGTTTATATCTGTTTTCCCTGGTTAGAATGTAAAATCAAGGAGAACAGAAATTTTGTCTCCTTTGATTACTCCTGCATCCCCATCACCTAAAATAATGCCTAAACATTATAGGCACTCACTAAATCTGAATCAAATGAATGAACACTGAGTTGTGATTATCTATTTTTTCTGTCTTCTGTGTTAGACCAGGAGCTACTTTGAAGACTGGAACTGTTCCTCCTATCTCTTTACTAGCTCTGTTAGCTCAGAGCCTGACCCAAATGGGACTGTGAATATGATGGATTTGTGGGGAGTCACTATGTTTCCAGTATTTTTGGTAAATGCTTCTGGAGGATACTCCAAGGCCTGAGAAAGTGGTTTTTTAATTTTTTTAATGTTTAGTTATTTTTGAGTGGGGGGGATGGACAGAGAGGGAGACACAGAATCTGAAGCAGGCTCCAGGCTCCGAGCTGTCAGCTCAGAGCCTGATGCAGGGTCAGACCCACAAACCATGAGATCATGACTTGAGCCAAAGTTGGATGCTTAACTGACTGAGCCACCGAGGTGTCCCCCCCCTCCAAAAAGTGACTTTTAATTTCTACTCGGCAATCTTAGAGCTCAATGAGCTGGTATGAGGATTTTGCAAACAATGGAGATTTAAATTGCCTAAAGAAATTGTATTAGTGGTCTCCAGAAAAAACAGGACCGATAGGAGATTGATTACCTATCTATCTATCTATCTTTCTATCTAGAGATTAATTGAAGGAATTGGTTGAGAAGGCCCCCAATCTGCCATCTTCAAACTGGAAGCCCAGGAAAGCCAATGGTATAATTCTTTTTTTTTCCTTTTCTTTTTAAAGATTTTATTTTTAAGTAATCTCTCCCATGGGGCTCGAACAACTCCAAGATCAAGAGTTACATGCTACACCAACTGAGTCAGACAGGCACACAGCCAGTGTAATTCAGTCTGAATTTGAAGGCCTGAGAACCAGGGAAGCTGAGTGTATAAATCCCAGTACCAGGGCAGAAGATGAGAATTCACAGTTCTTGCAGAGGGACAGGAAAAATGGGATGAATTTTTCTTCCTCCACTGTTCATTCCATTCAGGCCATTAATGAATAGGATGATCCCTAAGCACACTGGGGAGGGCAATCTACTTTTCTGGGTCCATCAATTCGAATCCTAATCTCATCCAGAAACACCCCCTCAAAGATACACCCAGAAACAATGTTTTAGCTAGGCATCTTGTGGCCCACTCAAGTTGACACATACAATTAACCATCACCCTGTTTATACCTTTAATTTGTATTATTTATTAGAATTCCTTAAAAATAGTTCTGCACCCCTATATTTATTGCAGCATTATTTGCAATAGCCAAACTATGGAAGCAGCCTAAGTGTCTACTGATAGATGAATGGATATAGAAGATGTTGGGGCACCTGGGTGGCTCAGTTGGTTGAGCATCTGACTCTTGGTTTTGGCTCAGGTCATGATCTCATGATTTGTGAGTTCAAGCTCCACACTGGGCTCCGTGTTGATAGCACAGAGCCTGCTTGGGATTCTCTCTCTCTCCCTCTCTCTCTGCCCCTCCTCCCCTGCTCATGATATCTCTCTTTCAAAACAAAAAAATAAACTTAAAAAAAAAAAAAGACATAGCACGCGCACACACACACACACACACACACACACACACACACTGGAATATTACTTAGCCATAAAAAATAATGTAATCTTGCCATTTGCAACAACATGGATGAAGCTAGAGAATATAATGCTAAGCGAAATAGGTCAGAGAAAGACAAATACCATATGACTTCACTCATATGTAGAATTTAAGAAACAAAACAAATAAAAGGAAAAAAGAGAGAGAGAAAAAAAAAACAGATTCTTATCTATAGAGAACAAAAAGGTAGTTACCAGAAAGGAGGTGGGTGGGAGGAATGGGTGAAATAGGTGAAGGGGAGTAAGAGTACCCTTATTATAATGAGCAATGAGTAATATATAGAACTACTGAATCACTATATTGTACACCTGAAACTAATATAACACTGTATGTTAACTATACTGGAATTAAAATAAAAAACTTAATAAAAATAGTTCTGCTGCTAAAGTAAGTTTGAAAATGTTAAATTTAAGCCAAAGACAAAGGAAGGAAAGCATAAAGAAAGAACATTGGACATAGTTCTCAACCCTGCGTGCACATTCAGATCACTTGGAGAATTTCCATACTGATACCTACACCCCATTCCCAAAAATCTTAGGGCTAAGGATTGAGCACAGATAGTTTTTATTTTACTTTTCTTCCCTTTATTTTATTTTAAATGTTTATTTATTTATTTTGAGAGAGAGAAAGAGTGTATGAGTGTGAGAGTTGGAGAGGGGCAGAGAGAGACAGAGACAGAGAGAGAGAGAGTGAGAGTGAGAGAGACAGAGAGAATTCCAAGCAGAACCCATGCTGTCAGTGCAGAGCCCGCCTGGGGGCTCGAACTCACAGACTGAGATCATGTCCTGAGCTGAAATCAAGAGTCCGATGAACAACCTACTGGGCCACCCAGGCACCCTGAGCATAGACAGTTTTTAAATTCTTCAGGTGATTTTAATTAACAGCCAGGGTTGAGAACCACTGGAATAGGTAATCCTTGAGAAATGGGGCAAGGCTACAAGGGAAGTCCAAAGTTCTTCTCGAGAGAGGCAAAATGTCCCCAATGGTTACTTAAGGTCCTCTTTAGTAATAATGGGCCATAGACAGACCCTGTTACTGCGTTTTTATAGGCATGACTAGTAATTGGATCCAGACACTCGAAGGGACATAAGAGCAAAACCAAGTAAGTACTTAATGGTTAGTTTATGGGACACTAATAGGAACTAAAAAATAAAATAAAATAAAATAAAAAACCATTCTTCTTCCCTGAAGCTTTCTAAAAGGTTAATTATCAACCAGTTCTTTCAACCCTTAAATTACTTTCTGAGAGTGAATTAGAAAGAGGAACATGAATTCCATTAGGAGACTGTGTACTACCACAGATTAATTCTTCTTATTAAATGATACTGTGTTGTTCATTTGTCACCACAAAGAGGCTAACTTAATCCTTGTTTTGAGCTTGCATATTGAGCAATTCTGGATAATTAATTGCATGTAGAATGATAACCTTTGTAATAGGCAGAATCCAATACAGAGAAAAATTCATTCTTGGAATGCAATTTCAAATTCATAAAGTGAAATTTAGCATCTTAGAAAGAGGGTATATGAGTTTAATAGTATAGCATCATTATTCCTAAGGGAAATTTCCAATATTCTGTGATTCAATATAGACTCAGGATAAACATATGCTACTGACACTACCCGAGACATTCTCACAACCACATTTGATTTATTAGTAGACAAGTATGATTAATCAAAGGTTATGTAACGTTGGTCACAGGTACTTTGGTTTTTTGTTATTATTTTCTTTATGAAAATTCATTTCAATAAAAGAAGAGCTTTCCATGTAAAGGACATGTTATAATCCAGTTCTTTGTAAAGAATATTTCATAAGATATATTGCACTTTTTTTCCTTTCAAATTAACAGGTTCTTGTGAGTAAATCTGATGAAATGGTTTACCATGAGAATTGCCTTTTACATTCCAAAACAAAAGCATTAAACAAAAGTTGACTTTAACAGAAATGGATATTGCATTATTTCTTCTGCGAGTGCCTGTACTTTTTATTTTGTAATGATTTGTGTTCTCTGATATGCTTTATCTCATGCTTGACTGATTACAAGTGTGAAGGGGGTTAAATGCATTCGCTATTGGCAATTTAGCATTAATTGTAATATGCTTTAATCCAAATTACAATCTGTCATTTCCAGTCAAATTGTGAAGCACTGTAATTGTATTTTAGAGTTCCACTGCTATTGATTATAGCTACCTCATTTGTGTTTTAATATACCATGACGAATTTGCGAATGGAAATACAATCTTGTAACAAGCCAGGAAACAAGTATTGTTCTTCCTATTATAACAGCTTGAAAATTATTTCTTAACAAATGAAAAGAGAAGGAGATGGTAAGACAGTAAAGACAATTCATTTAAGGATGAAAAAGACAAAAAGATTTCAATTTTCTAGCAGTGCATAAAAATAAGTGAGCCATAGATTTTTGAAAACCTTTTTAGACAAAACATTATAAAAATATTTTCAAAAATTAGTTTTGAAATCTACCGATACTAATACAAATTGCTTTAGTTTATCCCTTTGAATGGGTGTATAGTATCCCACAGCTTATATAAAATTCTTTCCTTGGTGCTCTTTCACATTGTTTTTATTATTACAAATAATGCTGCAGTGAACATTCTTATATATGACTTTTCATAACATGGGGAAGGTTCACTAAGGAATATACTTAGTAGTGGGATTTCTGGGTTGCAGAGTATACCTATCCATTTCACTTAAAAAAATTCAGGTAAGAACACTTAACATGAGATTCACCCCCTTGACAAATGTCTAAGTACACATTATTGTCAACTATAAGTACAATATTGTACAGCCAGATCTCTAGAGCTCATTCATCTTGTTTGACTGTAACTTTATGTATGTTGATTAGCAATGCCCCATTTACCCCTTCTCCTATCCCCTGGCAACCACTGTTTCACTCTTGGATTCCATGAGTTTGGCTATTTTAGATACCTCATATAAGTAGGATCAAGCAGTATTTGTTTATCTGTGAGTGGCTTATTTCACTTAGCTTCACTTGACTTATTTCACTGTTTTCAAGGTTTATCCATGTTGCCACATAGTTCACATTTCCATCTTTTTAAATATTTTTTTAAGTTTATTTATTTATTTTGAGAGAGAGAGAGCAGGAGAGGGGCAGAGACAGAGAGGGAGAGAGAGAATCCTAAGCAGACTCCATGCTGTCAGCACAGAGCCAGAACTTACGAACCGTGAGATCATGACCTGAGCCGAAACCACGAGTCAGACGCTTAACTGACTGAGCCACCCAGACACACCCAGATTTCCTTCTTTTTAAAGGCTAAATAGTATTCTTGTACATATACGCCACACTTTCTTTATCCATTTACCTACCAATGTACATTTAGCTTCTTCCCACATCTGGTGATGGTGAATAATGCTGCAATGAACGTAAGAGCACTAATATCTACTTAAGATTCTGATCAACGTTCTTTGGAATGACGTTCTTTGGAACTCCTAGAGAAGGATTGCTGGACCATAGGGTAGTTCTATTTTTAATTTTTTGAGAAATCTCCTTACAGTTTCCCATAGTAGCTGTATCATTTTACATTCCCACCAACACCGTGCAAGAGTTACATTTTCTCCACATCCTCACCAACATTTCTTGTATCTTGTCTTTTTGATAATAGCCATCCTGACAGGTATGAGATGATAACTCATTGTAGCTTTGATTTGCATTTCCCTGATTAATAACAATGAGCATTTTTTCATAGGCCCGTTGGCCCTTTGTATGTTTTCTTTGGAGAAATGTCTATTCAAGTTCTTAGCCCATCTTTTTTTTTTTTGGCTTTTTAAGTTTTTATTTTAATTCCAATTAACTAACATAGTGTTATATTAATTTCAGGTGTACAATAGTGATTCAACAATTGCATACATCGCCAGGGCTCATCATGACAAGTGCATTCCCTAATTCCCACCACCTATTTAACCCTTCCTCCCACCCCACCCCCAACCATCAGTTTGTTCTCTATAATTAAGGGTCTATTTCTTAATTTCTTTCTGTCTCTTTCTTTTCCCTCTGTTCATTTGATCTGTTTCTTAAATTCCACATATGAGTGAAATCACATCGTCTTTGTCTTTATCTGACTATTTTGCTTAGCATTATACTCTCTAGCTCCATCCATGATGTTGCAAATGGCAAGATTTCATTCTTTGTTATGGCTTAATAATATTCATTGTACACATATAATCATTCATCTTTCTATATAGACATACAATGAATGTTATATGTATAATATTATATCTAACGAATATTATAAATCTAATGAATATTATATATCTATCTCTATCTGTATCACATCTTCTTTATCCATTCACCAATCACTGGACACTTGGACTGCTTCCATATCTTGGCTATTGTAAATAATGCCGCTATAAACATAGGAATGTGTGTATCCCTTTGAATTAGTGTTTTTGTATTCTTTGGGTAAATACCCAGTAATGTGATTGCTGGATCATAGGGTAGATCTTGGGGAACTTCCACACTTTTCCACAGTGGCTGCACCAGTTTAATTTCTACCAACAGTGCAGAAGGGTTCCTTTTTCTCCATATCTTCATCAACACTTGTTTCTTATGTTGTTGATTTTAGCCATTCTGACAGGTATAAGGTGATATCTCATTGTAGTTTTAATTTGCATTTCCCTGATGATAAGTGATGATGAACATCTTTTTATGTGTCTGTTGGCCATCTGTATATCTTCCTTGGAGAAATGTCTGTTCATGTCTTCTGCCCATGTTTTAATTGTCTTCTGCCCATTTTAATTGTTTAATTGTTTTTTAATTGTGCGTGTGTGTGTGTGTGTGTGTATGTTGAGTTGTATAAGATATATATATATATGTATATATATATACATATATATATATATATATAAAATGTTTATTTATTTTTGAGAGAGAAAGGGACAGAACGTGAGCAGGGGAGGGGCAGAGAGAGAGGGAGACACAGAATCTGAAGTAGGCTCCAGGCTCTGAGCTGTCAGCACAGAGCCCCATGTGGGACTCGAATTCACAAAACACGAGATTACAACCTGAGCCTAAGTCACCGCTTAACTGACTGAGCCACCCAGGCACCCGGTTCTTTATATATTTTGGATGCTAACCTTTTATCAGATATTTCATTTGCAAATATATTCTCCCATTCTGTAGGTTGCCTTTTAGTTTTGTTGATTGTTTCCTTTGTTGGGCAGAAGTTTTTTATTTTGATGTAGTCTCAATAGTTTATTTTTGCTTTTGTTTCCCTTGCCTCAAGAGACTTACCTAGAAACAAGTTGCTATGGCCATTGTCAAAGAGGTTACTGCCTGTGTCCTTTTCTAGAATTTTTATTGTTTCAGGTCTCAGTCTCACACATTCTTCAAATGAAAGAGCAGAAATATGGCAAGAAGCTTAGTCTTTGATGACCATGTTGAGGTGGTGAGTCAATCAGTCCTGAAACTGCCCTATCTCTTGAATTTTTATGTAAGACAAAACAAAATCCACTTATTTAATGCAATTTTATTTGAGTGGTCTGCTATTTGCAGCCGAGGTATCCTAACTGATATGTATGTGAATATGTAACTGAATTTAAAAATACCCAATATGCAAACTTTAGAAATTTGCAAAAAAAAAAAAAAAAAAAAAAAAAAAAAAAGGTCACAGGAAATCCCATATACCTTCCACTCACTTTTCCCCAATGGTAATTTCTTATTTGACTATAGCATGATACAAAACCCTGGAAATTGTTATTGGTACAACCCACAGAATTGACTCAGATTTCACCAGTTTTATATGCACTTATTTGTAATTGTACGTGCACAGTGTGCATAGTATGCAACTTTATCACATGTGTAGATTCATGTAGTCATCACAATGATCAAGATATGAAACTATTCAGAGGCGCCTGGGTGGCTCAGTCAGTTAAGCATCCGACTTCGGCCCAGGTCACCATCTCAGAATTTGTGAGTTTGAGCCCCACATCAGGCTCTGTGCTGACAGCTCAGAGCCTGGAGACTCCTTCAGATTCTGGGTCTCCCCCCTACCTCTCTGCCCCTCCCCTGCTTGCACTCTCTCTCTCTCAAAAATAAATAAACATTGGGGCGCCTGGGTGGCTCAGTCGGTTGAGCGTCCGACTTCAGCTCAGGGCATGATCTCACAGCTGGTGAGTTCAAGCCCCGCGTCGGGCTCTGTGCTGACAGCTCAGAGCCTGGAGCCTGCTTTCGATTCTGTGCCTCCCTCTCTGTCTCTCTGCTCCTCCCCCACTGATGCTCTCTCTCTCAAAAATAAATAAACATTAAAAAAATTTTTTTTAATTAAATAAATAAATAAATAAATAAATAAACATTAAAAAATTTTTTTAAAGATATGAAACTATTTCATCACTATCAGCACCTCCATACTCACCCCTTTTTCTTTCCTCCCCAATCCCCAACTCCTGGAACCACTAATCTGTCCTCTGTATCTATAATTTTGATATTTTGAGAATGTTATGTAAATAGAATCATACAGCATAGTAATAATTCGAGATTTTTTTTTTTTGCTCACCATAATTATCTTGAGATCCACCCAAGTTGTTGCATGTATCAACTTCATTACTTTTTATTGCTATGTAGTGTTTTATGGAATAAATGGATCACAGCTTAATCATTCATCTGTTAAAGGATATTTGGGTTGTTTCCAGCCTTGGATATTATAAATAATGTTTCTATGAATGTTAACATAAAGGTTTTTGTGTGTACGTAGTTTTCATTTCCTGAGTAAATGCCCAAGATACAGTTAGTTGCTGGGTCATATGATAAGAATATGTTTAGTTTATATGCCCAACTGTTTCCCATAGTGGCTGTACCATTTTATATTCCCACTGGAAATGTATTTGCTTCTGTTTCTCCACATCCTTACAAGGATTTGGTGTTACCACTATTTTTTATTTTAGCCACTGTAATAAGTATGTGGTGATATCTCATTGCAGATTTAATTTGCATTTTCCTAATGGCTAACAAAGTTGAGTATCTTTTATGTGTTTATTTTGCCAATTTTATATCTTCTTTAATAAAATGTATAGGGTGCCTGGGTGGCTCAGTTGGTTAAGCATCTGACTTCAGCTCAGGTCATGATCTCGCAGTTCATGAGTTCGAGCCCCATGTCGGGCTCTGGGATGACAGCTCAGAGCCTGGAGCCTGCTTCAGATTCTGTGTCTCCCTCTCTCTCTGCCCCTTCCCCACTCATGCATTCTCTCTCTCTCTCTCTCTCTCTCTCTCAAAAATAAACATTAAAAATTTTTTTAATGTCTGTTTATGTCTGTGATAGGCAAAATAATGGACCATCAAAGATACCAGGCCATAATCCCCAGGACCTCAGAATATTTACACAGCTAAGGCACTTTGCTAAGGGTATGGAACTTGAGATGGGGAAACTCATCCAGGAGTTGAGTTATCCTGGATTATCCAGGTGTGGATTATCCAGGTGGTCCCAATCTAATCCCATGAATCCTTAAGTGGAGAAACTTTCAGGGAGAGCTGTGACTAAAAAATAAAGACCAGAGATGGAGAGATTGCAAAGATGGCATATTGCTAGCTTTTTTTTAAGTTTTATTTATTTATTTTGAGAGAGAGAGAGAGAGAGAGAGAGAGAGAGGATATGCACATAAGTAGGGGAAGGGCAGAGAGGGATAGAGAGAAGCCCATACAGGCCCAGAGCTGTCAGCATAGAGCCTGATGTGGGGCTCGAACTCACAAACCATGAGACCATAACCTGAGCCAGGATCAAGAGTCGGACGCTTAACTGAAAGGTAGGAATTTAAAGTGCGGGAAGAGAAAAAACAAAGTGGCATAAATGGACAGTTATTAAAATCAACCAAGACCTCTAAAACAAAGGAACCTCAGTGTGGGGAGGTAGCCTGGCTCTTCATCTAGTCCTGTGGCTAGAAATGTATTTATTTGAAATAGCCATCATTGAAGTTGATTCCTTTGTTTTTCTTTTCAAGTTTTTGTATAAATTCTATTTACTTAATTGTTCTGTATAGATGTTGTCTGTGTGACTTGTCATGCATTTCTGCCCAGAGCCGCACATATACAATCATGGGGGCTTAGTTGGCTTGTACTCGTTCCGTATCTGGCCTCAGGATAAGAAGTGAGCCTTCTGTTCCTGACGCCAAGAGGGCTAAATTTGCCTCACCTCCTTAAGCCAGACCAGGCTGGGCCCCTGGAATGGATCATAGAGAGAAGAGAAATATGCAGATGCCAAGGCTCCTAAGATTGTGAGATATGATAAAAGAAACAGAAAAAAACAGCTTGCCGAGGACTGCACTTAGGCAAACTTAATGACTAACCATAAATCACACAGGGGTAGTGTATATGTTGCCCTGGTGAGAACACCTTCCACTTCAGGAAGTGTCACCTGAAGGGAGGACATTCCACCCAGGACCCTTAACTGGGACTCCAGCCGGGCTGTGGGCTGTTCACCGCAGGGCTTCCTCAGCCAGAAAGTTGAGTGTTGTGAGTACCCGATTTGATATATCAACCCTTCTTTGTTCTCTATACTTCTCTCCCTCTTTGTGTTTATTATAATTATATATTCCCTTTCCCTTATAATTAATAAAGTTTTCCTCCACGAAACAAAGTGCAGCTATCATGAATTACTATTAGTCAAAACATTAACATACAGTGTAATATTGGCTTCAGGAGCAGAATTCAGTGACTCATCACTTACATACAACACCCAGTGCTCATCACAAGTGCCCTCCTTAGTACCCATCAACCATCTAGCCAACTCCCCACCCCCCTCTCTCCATCAATCCTCAGTTTGTTATCTATCTTTAAAAGTCTTTTATGGTTTGCTTCCCTCTCTTTTTCCCCCCTCCCATACGTTCAGCTATTTTGCTTCTTAAATTCCATATATGAGTGAAATCATATGGTATTTACCATTCTCTGACTTATTTCACTTAGCATCATACACTCTAGCTCCATCCACAATGTTGCAAATGACAAAGTCGATGCCTCTTTGCAGTGGATGCTTCTGCAGTCAAAGCTTAAGTCAGGCACCTGCATACAAAGAAAAAACAACCTGTCAGGGTTTATACCACAGAAATAGAATTTCCTCTAAAGCCTCTAGCCACCTTGATCTTAGGCCAGTGAGATCTGTGGTTGACATCTGATGTTTGTTTTCCAGCAATTAAGTTTGTGGTAATTTGTTACAGCAGCAATAGAAAATTAATGCAATTTCTTTTACCAATTGGATTTCTTAAAATGTTCAGTTTTGAGAGGTCTTTATAAAGTCTAGGTTTTAGTTCTTTGCTGGATTTGTGGTTTGCGAACATTTTACCCTAGTCTACAGCTTGTTTTATTTTCATCCTTTTCAGTCTTCTGCAGAGCAAAAGTTTTAATTTTGATAACGTTTTATTTATCAACTTTTCCTTTATGGATCATAATTTTGATGTCAAGTCTAAGAATTATGCTTCACCCTACATCCTGAATATTTTCCTCTATTTTTCTAATTATTTAAGAGATTGTAGTAAAATATACATACAACTTACCATTTCAGCCACTTTTTAAGTGTACAATTCAGTGGTATTTATTGTAATTAGAAAGTTTTCTTCTGTTCTCTGTATTGTTTGTATCAAATTACTTTTTTTGTTGGTTTGTTCATTTTGGCCCCTGCCTTTCAGCCTAACTGGGTAATGATTTCTGTTCATATTTAAGGAACTAAAACCAAAAGCTGATTGAAAGCTTTAGGTATACAGGTGGGGTTTGTTGCTATTTGGTGTTTACTGTAGGATGATGTGGTTGGTAATTTCAATGGAGATTTCTAACTGTTGGTACCTATAGGCCTGATTTCTTCAGCTGGTCAATTTACCCAGAGAGAAGTCCTACAGTCTTTGGCTGTCAGCTCTTTGGTCCTACTTCGTATAGTTAAGCACAAAAACAATGTTTTTAGTCTGACTGTTGTAAGAGTTCAGGAAAGGTGGAGGTCAGTGAGTTGTGGCAAAGTTGGTAAGTCTTAATAGATGATGTGTGACATGGGATTAGCCCTGAAAGACAAATAGGTCGGTTGGAAACTGAGGTGAGAGGGAATCAAATTGAATGGGTAATTAAATGTTGTAGTTTACAGAGGTGAGTAATCACTTTCAGCTGATAGTGTGGTACAGCTGACTAAGACATATATCAGCAATGAAGTCTCTAATTTCAGCCGTTAAGCTGCTTGCCACTTTGGCAAATCATTAATCTCCTAAGAGACTCAATTTCTCCAAATGAGAACATGGGGAGACTACTGCTAAGTCTTGGCCAGGTATAAATTTGCTTTAAGATACTTCCTAAGATTCTTTTACATCTTTTTGAGTGATGACTTTTTGAGTGATAAGTTATAGTTAGGGAGTGACTACATAGTTTATGGGAGTGAATTTAGGACTATAAAATTACTCACTCCCATGAAAACAGTAATTATTTTAAGTTATAGGGAACACCATAACTTTATTTATATTAAATTTATATTCATGATTCTTTAAAAAAATGTCCATTTGTTTCATGTAAGTGTACTATGATTTTTTTCTTCTAATACAGTAAAAAACTAAAACAAGAAAACAAACTACACTGAAATTCTGACCTTGTTTCTTCCCTTTGCATATATACAGAGGACATCACCGAAGAAGGAAAATGGTCTCTTTTCTCTTGAATGTAAAGCATAACTGTGCCATTTGTAAACAGAGAATTGAGTTAATTTGTTAAACAAACCCAGGGTTAGTATCTACTATGGGTCTCGCGTTTGTGCCAGGTTTGGTGGTCATCGCAAAGAAAAGCATAGTCCATACTTTCCATTAGTTTACAGCCTACCAGGGAAAGAAAGGCAGGTCAGTAAACCAAGTATTTTACAGTGTGATACCATGGATCACAAAGATGGATCCTCTGTAATTGATGTCTGCTTTGGCTTGCCTAGCAGCCATTCTCCTTTTTTGTAGAATGGTTCCTAAATTCTTCTCTGGGAATTACCCTTCCTTTCATTCTCTGTACTTTGGCGCTGTGGGCATATGAGTCAAATCTTGCCAATCAGAATATCATATATACTTTGGGCCACAGTGATTGGTATAGGGATGGTCCCACGATCCAAATTAAGCCAATCTGCTACAATTACAAAGAATCTTGGGACAGACACAGCATGGTATTCAGGGAACAACAGATATTTGGCTGTGGTTGGAAAATTGGGTCTGAGTGGCAAGAGTTGGGAAATAAAGCTAAAATGGTAGGCAAGAAGAGTTTATGAAGGGCCTTGCATGTTATGCGGGAGAATTTAGACCTTTTCTTGAAGAGATGGAAAGCCATAGGGAATTTAGGCAGCGAGTTCACATGATCACATTTATGCTTTGGAAAGATTAATCTGGTGTGGTTATGAATGATGGATTAGGGGAAAGATGAAGCAGAAAGCAAATGAATTAAGAGGCCACAGTAGTTGTCCATACAAGAGGTAACCAGAGACCTCAACTCTAGGATTGGTAGTGGGAATAGGAAGGAGACCCAATGGGGGGATGTTTGCCATGAGCTCTCCAGAAGACACATCAGAACTGGGTAACATGATAGCAACACCTTCGTGGAGAAATTGTGTTCTGGCTGCAGCTCTAATTGAGGAAATGGTAGTGAATTTCAGAGAACAAAAGCAAAATGTAAGTTTCATTTAAGACTGTGCTTCTTAAAGTTTAATGTGCATACAAGTCAACTGGAAATCTTGTGAAAATGCAGGTTTTGATTCAGTAGTTCTGGGGTGGGACCTGAGATTCTGCATTTCTAACAAGCTTCCAGCTACTGCAGGTCTGCAGACTACATTTTGAGGAGCAAAGATTTAGGAATTTTTTGAGGTGTGATGGGTCATTCAAGTAAAAAGGTCCAGTGGGCAGTAGGTGTTGGGCCTAGGCTTCAGGAAAGAGTGAGAGACTTGGGCTGGAGATATTTCAGAGTCATTAGCACATATGAGGTGTGATGTCAGAATATAAAGATAATAGTCTAGGAAGAGTGCTTGGAAAAAAGTAGAAGCCCAAGGATAGCCCATGGGTAGTGCCAGCATTTAAGGGGCATCCAGAGGATGGGGCTTAAAAACATGGAAGTAGCAGATGAAACTAGGATGCCAAGTTTTCAATGAGAAGGCTTTAATTCCCAAATTTATTATATAAATAGTAACTGCCATTTGTGGGATATACTATTCGAGGCACTGTACTAAGGGCTTAAACTTTTCTCCGAAACACAAGGTGTAAGAAATGCCATATTAAAACATTCCTCTAACCACACCCCATTACTCTGAGTGGGTGGAAAGTTTAGTGTGGGTCACTATTAAGGATCCACACACCACACCTAGGATGGTATGAAGGTTCTAGGGGGTCTCACTCAGCCCAAAACTTTTGGGAAAGGCCTCAAGTCTTCACTCAGTGTTGATTACTGCTAATATGCTTGCTTCATTTATCCCTTGGTGGTGAGCTGCTTTGCTGATTCAATGACAAGCGTAGGCATGGGGTCTTGGCCATGGTTGGAATCTGTGATGCTTAGTGTGCAGCCTCTTTAATGGAAACTATACATCTATTCCTTTTGAAGGTCTTGCCACCTTCCTCACTTATAAGGTTCCTGATATTCACAGAAATTTCAACCCTCCTTTTCTGTTATTCCCTTTGGTTGCCACTTATTCGACTAACCTCACAAGTCTCTAACCTCTCTCTATAGTTTGGAGAGAGAAGTACCTCAGTGGGTACAGGTGTTTTGATACAAATGGGTCATTTATTTTTACTGGGGCAAGGAAAGTCCCAGAGCTATCAGGAGTAGTACCCAATCATCTTCCGGCATTCCCCCCTGCCCCGCCCCCCGCATTCTTTTACAGCACTGATCACATCTTAGTATCTCAACAAATCGTCTTAACACACGTGTACTGTCCCATGAGATCCGTACAACCAATCCATGGGTAATTCTCATTTTACATCCTGAAGCTTGGATGAATTTAGAAACTTGTGTCACGTCACAGTTAAGTAAGTGTGGAGGAACTATCAGCTATGTGCTTTCGACTTTGGAGCAACGAGGGCGTGGTATTATCGCAATTCCTATCAAAATGCCTCCTCAAAAGGCCATGTGTGAGTTGCAGTGAGCAGACTCATATTCAGAAACGTCACATACAGAAAGGGAAAGTCTCTGTATGGGGGATTCCTTTAACCCTCACCACAGTCCTACTATCCTGATTTTCAGATGAGAAACAGAAGCTGAAGGTGTGACCTACCCATGGCCACAAAGCCAGGACCACGTTTGCTGGCTCCCAATTTGTGTTCTTACCATCAGACCAAACAGAACTGGCTTGTGAGTGGCTCAGAGTCTCGTCCCAGGCAAACCCCGCTGCAAAAACACTTCAATTTAGGTTACCTCCTGGTAAAAATAAATTGGTACATGCGCGGAACGCACCAGAGGCTCCGCCCTAGCGGCCTCTGAAATCTACTCAGTGCGCCTGCGTCAGGCTGTTCCTCCCACCCGCCCCTTCACTCAGCGCGGTTCCCGCTACTCCCCGCCCCTTTCCCGCCCGGATATCAGCCTAGTTTTGGCGGATGTTGTTGTGAATCCGAGAGACACGTGAGGCTCTGCTACGTCATCACAAGCACGCGAAGGAAAAATGGCGGCGGCGGGTGTTGTGAGCGGGAAGGTAAGTAACGGCCGCGGCGAACGCCCCTACTTTTCTCTGGGACAGGGGTGCTTTGTTACTTGGAGGCCGGTCGGGGAGGGACGTGAAGGCCACTCTGCCTCAGGAACAGCGTGTGGCGGATGTAAGAGGAGAGGAGTTGGTCGTGTCAGCTGTTTTCTCGATATTGCCGGCTCAGTCTGGGAATTAGAGACCGGCTCCTGCTCCAAGGCCAACTAGGCCTCGGCTCTCTTCTCCCCTGCACTGCTCCGGAGCAAGGGGACATTTATTTGTATTGCCTTTTGTAAGGAACAGGTAGTTGCCTCGTTCCTTTCTTTTTTGTGGCTCACTTTTTCCTAATTCTAGGAAATTTTTAGATCTACTCTTCTGATTCCACTGTCTCTCTCTCTTTTTTTTTTTTTTGTCTTCCTTTGAGGCGTTAATCTAACTTGCCCCGGGCTTTCCCTGCTTCACTCTGCTGAAGGCATCTTTGTCCCTTTCGGGAGGAGCTGAAAACAGGTGCTGTGCAGCTGGGCACTTAGAAGAAAAGAGTGTATTGGATTCATTTTACTAGACTGCCGAGTTGGCTGGTGGTTGTGAGCAGCAGGGCGTGTTTCCACTCAGGGAACAGGAGATTTACACCATCCTACGCTTGTCTAGGAAGGCGTTAGTTAAGGTATTTATTTCCTAGGCGTCTCTACGATGTTCTTGTGGAAGTATCTGTGATGCTGTCTTAACACCTCCTAGTTAGCAACTAGGATTAGGTGCGGAGGAGATTTCGTTGTATAGTGCATATACACCTTCCGAGAGCATATTTTAATGCCTGTTATTTAGGACTGTCAGGACATGCCACAGGCATCATTTCCCACTGCAGGAGTATTTCGTAAACAGTTGGGGCTGGTGATGACTCATCGAACACTAAAGACTACATATTTACTTGTCGCCGATAGCTTCCTCTGTTCTTTGAGTTTCCGTCATTTTCTCTATGTTGCTCTCCTTATCCCATTTTGAATTATTTGGCAACGTTTGTGGTTTGGTGTATGGACTACTAGACTTGGCAGAATAACACATTTGGTCTTGGTTTTGGTGTTACTTTGAAGTGTGACCTTGGGAAACTGAGCACGCACGATTTCTCTGTCCTTCATATTTTTTTATTTCCAGAATTATTACTGTTTGTATAGGAGTTGTTTAGGATTACATGAAATAATAAAAGCATTAAGAAGGATTTCATACTTCTGCGTATTGGCTATTTTAAATGATAGGTTGGTTGTAGTTTTTGGATTATTCATGCTCTTTGATTGCTGTGTTGGTTTTTAAGTCTTCACGGTGGCTGTTGATTTTCTATTTGACTCATTACATATTTGAAAGTTATCCTGCTTGATATTCTGTCTGGACCGTTCCAGTGTAGATCTTTCCAAGAAGGGATCCTTTCCATTTGAACTACACTTCCCTTTTTCAGGTGTGGATTGATTTTGAGAGAATCTTTGAGGTGATGAAGCCCAGTTGTGAAATGTAAGACTTTTTTCACCCTTTCCTTCCAGCCACTCTTTTTCATAATATGACTTAAAGTTAGTCTTTTATTTCATAACTCTACTTCATCACCTCCTTTATTCTCATTGCAATACCATTACCATCATTCCATCTAAACCATTTTCTATGCCAAAAACTGCCCCTCTCCTAAATGATACTGTCATGACCAGCAGAACCCACTTATTCTTCCCTCAGTAGGTTCAGATCTAGTTTAATGGTATCATCATTCATGTGGTTGCATGTAAAACAAACCTGGAGACATCTATTTCAATAACAACAGTTAATCAAGAACTGAGTTTTCTAGTTTACCTTAAAGACATTTCTGAAATTTCTGCATCATCTTCATTCTCCGTACTTAGTTCCTTTAGTCTACCTCTAGTCTTGAGTTCTTAACAGATTGTTCTCCTTGTTTGCAGTTTCTTTGCCCACAATCCTCTCTCTACACTACCACTGGAGGTTTTCTTTTGTAATGTATACATCTAAATGTACAAAGCTGATTATCTCTAGCTTTAAAAAAACAAACTATATATATATATATATATATATATATATATAGTTTTTTTTTTTTTTTTTTTAAGATTTATTCATTTTTGAGAGACAGAGAGACAGAGCTTCAGCACAGAGCCCGACACGGGGCTTGAACCCACGAACCATGAGATCATGACCTGAGCTGAAGTCAGATGCTTAACCAGCTGAGCCACCCAGGTGCCTCCCCCCCTTTAAAAAAAATTTTATATTATTTTATTTTTAATTTTTTTAATGTTTATTTCTGACAGAGAGATAGAGAGCATGAGCGGGGGAGGGGCAGAGAGAGAGGGAGACACAAAATCCAAAGCAGGCTCCAGGCTCTGAGCTGTCAGCACAGAGCCTGACGTGGGGCTCGAGCTCACAGACGGGGAGATCATGACCTGAGCTGAAGTCGGATGCTCAACTGACTGAGCCACCCAGGCGCCCCTTAAATTTTATTTTTAACAAAATCTTTGTTACTGTCTCCATTAAAATACTACTAAAGGCTGCTTAACTTGGCATAAAAGCCCATGTTCCCTGGGCATGAGCAGTCAGCACAGAGCCCGGAGCCTGTTTCAGACTTTGTGTCTCCCTCTCTTTCTGCCCCTCCCCTGCTTATGCTCTGTCTCTCTCTCTCTCTCAAAAAAATAAATAAACATTAACAAAAAAATTAAAAAAAAAAAAAAAGGCCATGTTCCATTCCTGGCTTTATCTTCTGCTTCCCTACTTTCTAGTCTTGTTCCTTTGGGAAAGGGGAATAGGGAAGAATATGTACACACACACACGTGTGTCTGTATATTTGAAAGAGTGAGTGTATATATGTATATGTATGTGTATTTCTTTATTCCCACACCCCTCTTTCCCCCCGCCAAAGGTTCAGCTAAGACCTGTCAAGCTTAGAAGCCTAGGGCAGTGGATATTAACCAAGGTTCACAAGAACCACATGTGGTACTTAAAAAAAATACAGATGCTGGACCACAGCCCAGCCTTATTGAATTAGAATTTCTCATTGTTGAGATCTAGGATGTAGACTAACTTCTAACAGTTCTGTTTTGCTTGCTTTGTACTTTGAGCGTAAGAAGTGATAGAGGAAGTTAATCTTTGTCATGTAGAGAAGCGTTGTGAAGTAGCAGTTAAGAGTTTGGATTCTGGACCCAAACCAGTTTCAAAACTAACTTCATACTTACTAGTGATTTCAGTCAAATTACCTAACCTTACTGTGCTTCCGTCTTTTCATTTGTAATATGGGATGATATAGTACCTATTTTATGGGATTGTGAGGAGGATCAATAAGTAAATATATTAGATCTACCAATACATGGTAGATGTTGTGTGTTATTTGTAATCTCAGTTTCTCTGCAAGTCATTATTTAGGTTATGGCAGAATTTTAAAGATTTATAATATGATTTTTGGTATGGGTGTAAACTTCATTTTTGAAGTTAGCTCTTGTTCTAAATCTCATTGTTATTTTAGGAGTTGAAAAATACCTTGTTTTAGAAATCATGTAGTTTTGGGCACCTGGGTGGCTCAGTCGGTTAAGCGTCTGACTTCGGCTCAGGTTATGATCTTGCAGTTTGTGGGTTCGAGCCCTGTGTCATGCTCTGTGCTGACAGTTCAGAGCCTGGAGCCTGCTTCGGATTCTCTGTCTCCTTCTCTCTCTGCCCCTCCCCAACTTGTGCTCTGTCTTTCTCTATCAAAAATAAATAAATGTAAAAAAAATTTTAAAAAATCATGTAGTTTTGATGAATGAAAAACTCATCACAGTAGGACAGTGGTTAAGGCGATGGAGCCTGATTGGGTTCAAACCCTGGCTCCACTGCTTTATGGCTGTTTTACTTTGGGTAAATTTCTTAACTTCTCTGTGCCTGTTTTTCTCATTTGTAAATGAGGGATAATAATATTTCCATTGTGGAATGGTAAAAAGGATTAATATTTGCAAAGCATTTAGAATAGTGTCTGGTGTCAAGTAAGTACTCAAGAAATGTTAGCTGTTGTTATTACTATGTTAAAGAAAACCTTTCAGACTCCTTAAAAATTGTAAGGTTATTATTGGTTAGGATATAATTGAATGCTGGTTTCTGCTGCCATTTTCCACAAAGATTTGAGCTATATAGTTATGTAAGATAAATTAGAAAAAAGGTAAAAGGGAAGTAAATAAGTATAAGAAAGGTAAATGGAACTGGAAATACTACAATTATTAAATAAACTGCTGGAGTGGGCCACAGTTTAGCTCTATGTTTTTTAGTGGCCCAAGTAAAGAGGGAACCCGATCCGTTATAAGGATGATAGATCCACAGTAAAATAAAACCAAAAGCAAAACCCCCAAAAAACTAGTTTCTAAAGGGTAGAACAGAGAATAAACTCTCCTGTAAGTCCTTTTTACTGTGTAATATAATGTATGTACTATATGGCATATTGTATCCTTCTGGTAAGAAAGAAGGACCCTATAATACCCCTAGTATGCTGATGGTTTTATGCCAGTGGGTGGTTCAGTAGTTCAGTAAATACAGGGTACCAATTTGATGTCTTCAGGTCTCTGATGATATGACTAAATTCAAGGATATATGTTTGCATATATATTTTAGCTGAGCTTTTGAAAGTGGGTTTGAGTGTGATTATAAACCCCGGTTAGTTCTTGGAGTTCAATTGTTGTTGTTGTTGTTGTTGTTATTTTTTTTTCTTACTATCTGTGGGTACAACAGTATGTTTTAATGTCAACCAAATAGGGAAAGTGACGTTCTCGTATGAGTATTGAAGGGAGAAATAGGGACACTGCCTGTTAAGGTCATCATATGTCTTCTGTAACTGGTGGACAGAATTGAATTAATGGAATGAGTTGAATTTACCTGCAGAGAAGGCAGGAGAAAGAAAATAGCCCGAAATAAGTTTTGCTTTAGATCCAGGTCCCTGATTGTTAACGTTTACTTTCACTTATTCAGCAAATATTAAGCACCTAATTTGTTACAGGCAGTATATTAGGTATTGGAGGTATATCAGCCCCTTACCTTCTGTCTTAAGACTTCAGTTCTTTAGAAGGAAAATATTCACTAGCACCCACCCCTTTATCTTGTGTAAATAAATGCAAAATGAATTTCAGGTCCTTGAAGTAAGTGTTTTTTGTTTTTTACTTGTTTTATTTTTTATTTTTTAAAATTTACATCCAAATTAGTTAGCATATAGTGCAACAATGATTTCAGGAGTGGTGCTATTTTTAGTATATGTATTCTGAAGACCAGTAAACTGACTAATCATTAGGGCAGGGCCTAAAATGTTTCACCTGCCTAGATTCTAGCACAAAGTACGTATTCAGTGAGTAGGAACAAGCAAGAAGGTAAAGAAAATGATTGGGGACTAGAGTGGGAGAGATGGAATACTAAGAGTGCTCTTCTTTTGGAGTTAAAATGCCCTATTTTAGTACACTTGGTTTCACTCCTGTTTTTACTGTGATTGTTTTAGAATTTAGTTCTATTGAAAATAACTTGGGTGCCTGGGTGGCTCAGTCGGTTGAGTGTCCTACTCTTGGTTTTGGCTCAGGTCATGATCCCAGGGTCGAGCCCTGTATTGGGCTCTGCACTGAGCGTGGAGCCTGCTTGGGATTCTCTCTCTCCTTCTCTTTCAAGTAAATAAAGGAAAAAAAAAAGAACTTGAGACCTTTGGGAGATCAGCTTTATTTTTGTTAGTTTGTTTTGATGGCATTCTTAGTAGAAATTTATTTTGTACCTTAACTTTGGCCTCTTCTAATTCCTTTTAGATAAGCTTATAGCCCTGTGAAACCCTTGTGCTTAAGAAACATCAAGAATATTCTTAGTATCTAGATATTCCTGGAGAACTTTTCTTTTCCTACACTAGATCTTATAACATGGTAATACCTTCCTGGTGTAGAATACAATATGAATACTTCTTTTTTTTCTTTAGGAAACATTGGAGTACCTTTTGTATACTGAGTTCTTTGGACACAGAGTGGTTAAACACAGACTTTACTTTTGACATAATACAGTAGTTAGCAATTTTAACAAGTTATTTCAATTTATGAATTAATAAAAACATGATTTTTTTGGTGAAAGTTAAACTGTTAGGTCTTTGATGTGACATAACTGCTGGGACTAAATGAGAAATTATAACCCGACTTTTTTATTTTCACTTTTGAGTGGAAGATTTGAAATCCTTATGAAATCTATTTACTGTCTCTTAATATGCAATACTATAATGTATATGTAGTTCTTGGTATAAGAGAAGGCATTCACTTAGTCCTCATTATACCTCCCCAGACTTAAATTATTCCTGCCTTCCTGTCTGACATTGTTTGGCATACTGTTTTTTTTTTTTTTTTTTTAAAGAAACTTTTCTTTTTTTTTTTTTTTTTAGTGTTTATTTGTTTTTGAGAGAGAGCGAGCATGACGGGGGAGAGGCAGAGAGAAAGGGAAACACAGAACTTGAAGCTGGTCCCAGGCTCCGCGCTGTCAGCACAAAGCCTGAGCGGGGCTCGAGCTCACAAACTGTGAGATCATGACCTGAGCCGAAGTCAGATGCTCAACCGACTGGCGCCCCAACATATTGTTTTTAAGAAACAATAATAGTTCTGCCTGCCTATGAGAATTGTAACATCCTTAATATCTCAATATCTGTATAGCTTCACTCTCAGAATATCTGTGGTTTGTTACTCATTTTTTATATATTTTTTAATTTTTTTAAAGATTTATTATTATTTTCTAATTTCAATCCAAGTTACTTAACATATAGTGGGATAATAGTTTTAGGAATAGCATTTAATGATTCATCGCTTACATATAATACACAGTGCTCATCCCAACAAGTGTCCTCCTTAACACCCCTTGCCCCTTTAGCCCTTCCCCCCACCCGCACCCCACCAGCAACCCTCAGTTTGTATTTAAGAGTCAATTATGGGGGCGCCTGTGTGGCTCAGTTGGTTAAGTGTCTGACTTCAGCTCAGGTCATGATCTCACAGTTTGTGGGTTTGACCCCATGTCTGTCTGGCTCTGTGCTGACAGCTCAGAGTCTGGGGCCTGCTTCAGAGTCTGTGTCTCCTTCTCTCTTTGCCCCTCCCCCACTCATGTTTTTTCTCTCTCTATCTCAAAAATAAATAAACATGAAAAAAAATTAAAGAATCTCTTATGGTTTGTCTCCCTCTCTGGTTTTATATTATTTTTGCTTCCCTTCCCTTATGTTCATCTGTTTTGTATCTTAAATTCCACATAGGAGTGAAATCATATATTTGTCTTTCTCTGACTTATTTCGCTTAGCATGTTACACTCTAGTTCCATCCATGTTGTTGAAAATGGCAAGATTTCATTCTTTTTGATTGCTGAGTGATATTCCAGTGTGTGTGTGTGTGTGTACTTTATCCTTTCATCTTGTTTATCCATTCATTAGTTGATAGACATTTGGGCTCTTTCCATGCTTTGGCTGTTGTCAATAGTGCTGCTATAAATATTGGGGTGCATGTGACCCTTCAAATCAGCACTCCTGTATCCTTTGGATAAATGCCTAGTAGTGCAATTGCTGGGTCCTAGGGTAGTTCTATTTTTAGTTTTTTGAGGAATCTCCATACTGTTCTCCAGAGTGGCTGCACCAGTTTGCATTCCCACCAGCAGTGCAAAAGGGTTCCCCTTTCTCTGCATCCTCACCAACACCATTTCTTCTGTTGTTGATTTTAGCCATTCTGACAGGTGTGAGGTGGTATCTCATTTTGGTTTTGATTTGTATTTCCCTGATGATGAGTGATGTTGAGCATTTTTTCATGTGTCTGTTAGTCATCTGGATGTCTTCTTTGGAAAAGTGTCTAGTGATATCTTTTGCCCATTTATTTACTGGATTATTTATTTTTGGGTGTTGAGTTTGATGAGTTCTTTATAGATTTTAGATACTAATCCTTTATATGGTATGTCATTTGCAAAGATCTTCTCCCATTCCATTGGTTGCCTTTTAGCTTTGCTGATTGTTTCCTTACCTGTGCAGAAGCTTTTTATCTTCATTGGTCCCAATAGTTCATTTTTGCTTTTGTTTCCTTCCCTTGCCTGTGGGTGACATGTCAAGTAAGAAGTTGCTGTGGCTGAGGTCAAAGAGGTTGTTGCCTGTTTTCTCCTCTAGGACTTTGATGTCTTCCTGTCTTACGTTTAGGTCTTTCATCCATTTTGAGTTTACTTTTGTGTATGGTGTAACAAAGTGGTCTAGGTTCATTCTTCTGCATGTTGCTGTCCACTTTTCCCAACACCATTTGCTGAAGAGACTGTCTTTTTTCCACTGGATATCCTTTCCTGCTTTGTTGAAGATTAGTTGGCCATACGTTTGTGGGTCCATTTCTGGGTTCTGTATTCTGTTAGATTGATCTGTGTGTCTTTTTTGCGAGTACCATACTGTTTTGATGATTACAGCTTTGTAATACAGCTTGAAGTCTGGAATTGTGATGCTTTCAGCTTTGGTTTTCTTTTTCAACACTACTTTAGCTATTCAGTGTCTTTTCTGTTTCCATACAAATTTTAGGATTGTTTGTTCTATTTCTGTGAAGAATGTTGGTTTTATTTTGATAGGGATTGTATTGAATGTGTAGATTGCTTTGCGTAGTATTGATTGTGGTTGTTACTCTTAAAACAACTTATGTTCTACATTTCTTTAGTTCTACAGTCATTACTGATTAACTTGTCCCAAATGAAAGTCACTGGGTTTTTTTTCCTTCTGTATTCCCTATCTCAGTGAATAACCTCATCCACTCAGTTTTGTCCTTGATTTCTCTTCTCTTCATCTTCCACATCTAATCAGTCATGAAGTTCTGTCACTTTGACCTTCTAAATATTTTTCTAAGCCATCTGCTTTTCTTCATCCCTACTGCCACAGCTGTAGTTCAAGCCACCATGAATCTCTCCCTCCCTTGGATTATTGCAGCTGTTCATTCTTGGCTCTGCAGCCAGTGTGTTGGCTCCGAGAAGGCAGGTCTGACCATGGCATTCCCCTGCTGGAACTTTTTCATGGATTTCTAGTGGCAAAGAGTTATCTTCAGGACAAATTCCAAACTCCCAAATTCTTGAGTGTGGTTTACAAAACTCTTTGTGATCTGATCTGGTCTCTACTTTTGTCCCTAAACTCTTTAACCTTTACTGTCTGATCTGGATTGTAGCCATGCACTGAACTGTTGTTCTCTGTGTAGAATGTACACTCTGCCAAGAACATAAACCTTCTGGTTAAAATTGTTTCTCCAGGGGCACCTCAGTGGTTCAGTTGATTGAACGGCTGACTCTTGATTTCGGTTCAAGTCATTTTCCCAGGGTTGTGGGATTGAGCCCTGTGTCCTGCTCTGTGCAGAATGTGGAGCCTGCTTGGGATTCTCTTTTTCTCTGCCCCTCCTCTGTGTGAGCACTCTCTCTCCCTCTTCTCCCTCTCCCTCCCTCTCCCTCCCTCTCCCTCCCTCTTCTCCCTCTCCCTCCCTCTTCTCCCTCTCCCTCCCTCTCCCCCCTCTCCCTCCCTCTCCCCCCCTCTCCCTCCCTCTCCCCCCTCTCCCTCCCTCTCCCCCCTCTCCCTCCCTCTCCCCCCTCTCCCTCCCTCTCCCCCCTCTCCCTCCCTCTCCCCCCTCTCCCTCCCTCTCCCCCCTCTCCCTCCCTCTCCCCCCTCTCCCTCCCTCTCCCCCCCTCTCCCTCCCTCTCCCCCCTCTCCCTCCCTCTCCCCCCCTCTCCCTCCCTCTCCCCCCTCTCCCTCCCTCTCCTCCCTCTCCCTCCCTCTCCTCCCTCTCCCTCCCTCTTCTCCCTCTCCCCCCCTCTTCTCCCTCTCCCCCCCTCTTCTCCCTCTCCCTCCCTTTCCCTCCCTCTTTCTCTCTCTCTCAAATAAAAAAAATTAAAATTGTCATTCTCCAGGTCTCAGTTGATAGATATATCACTGTAGTTCAGTCTTTCTGATTTCTCATCCTGTTTTAGCCCTTAAGTCTAGATGAGATATCATTTATTAGGTCCTACTATGGTAGCCTATTCATGCTTAAATCATACATTGTAATTATTTGTTTTATTGTCCTAATCTCTTCTTCAGTTATAAGTGCTGTGAAGGCAGTGACTGAATCTTCTGTATTTATATCCAGAAGCTTGCTCTGTGCCTGGCACATTGTATGCATTAATTGTATATTAATTGGAGAAATAACTGAAAATGACATCTCATTCAGGAGCCTGTGCCTTCCATCACACTGTGCTATGACTATTTACTGGTTTACATGATGCTACTAGTTTCAGCAGACACTTTTTTTTTTTTTTTTTGGTGTGTGTGTTTCTACTGACAGCTTTTATTCCTCACATTTCATTGAAGCTCAGTAAATTTGTTGAGTGTATGAGTAAAAAAAATGTGCTGTTTTGAAGGATTTGGTAGAAGTTATTTGCAGAAAGAAGGTGTAATGAAGAGAGAACAGAGAACACACATAAAAAGGTACAAAGGTTTGAGGGAAAGGTGGGTTCAGAGTGACCCAAGAGACAAAGTTTGCATGTATTAGGGAGTGTCAGGTGTTGATTAGCTGCAGAGGTAAAGTGTAGAGGATAGAGGGTAAAGTCAGAAGGATTTTAAGTTCAGGCATGGTGTGGTCACATGTACATTTTATAAAGATCAGTTTTGGCGGTGTTTACACACCTTACACAAATTTTTGGGAGATGACCAGATTGGGAGAAGAGAGACCAGAATGTTATTTTAGCAACCCAGGATAGCTATGATGAGGGGTCAGTGTCAGAGGTGAAGGTTTGAGGGATAGGAAATAGGATGGGAATGATGAAAAAGAGGATAACTGGTAGATGGAATGTCTTTGATAGAGGTGGGAATATCAGAAGAGCAGATTTGGGGTAAGACATACTGAGTTTAAGATGCCTGTGGGTTATTGAAATGAAAATATCAAGTAGGTGCTTAGATATTTGGGTGTTGAGTGCATTAGAATTTCTGGGCTCACACTGGTATTTTAACCAAAAGTTAAAAATTTTCAATATGCTTGATAGTTTTAAAGAAATTGAATTTTTGTCACTTTTTTGTTAAATTTAGCTTATAAAATTCACATAGGTACTACAGTTCAAGAATGTATGTTTTGTGGGGTGCCTGGGTGGCTCAGTTGGTTAAGCATCTGACTCTTGATTTCAGCTTAGGTCATGATCTCACGGTTTGTGAGGTGAACCCCTGTTGGGTTCAATGTGGAGCCTGCTTGTGATTCTCTTTCTGTCTCTCTCTCTCTGCCCCTCCCCTGCTTGCACATTTTCTGCTCTCTTTCTTTCTGTCTTTCTCTCTCCAAATAAACTTAAAAACAAAGAAAAAAGAATGTATGCTATGTATAGTAGGTATTGTATGTATGTATGTGTAGTAGGTGTTGGGTTTCCATGTTTGAACAAAGATTTAGGGCAAGAATTTTATCCCTGATAGTAAATTTAAAATATTTGGGTTGAATGTTATCATTATCTCTAGTTTTGGAAAATAAGGATTATGATATTCATAATATAAATAAAAATCCAATCCCACTTAAGTGTAGGAACAATATAGAAAATTATTTGCTATAATATAGTGCAACTTAATCTTTTTCAGCTTTTTTTGTCAGGAAGTAGCATGGTTAGATTGTCCCAGGTACATTTCTTTTTATGTAGAAACTTGAATTTCTTTGCCTGCCTCATTTTTGCCTTTTAATTCTAACTTTTGCTAAACTAGAGGTCAGCAAGTTTATTCTAAAACATTTGCTGTGGTTCCTAGAGTTCTTTTGGTAAGTTTCAATCTGGCATAGTTCCTTTGCTAAAGGAAAAAAATGCTGCAGTTTATGTTGCCATCAGCAGGCCATCATCATTGGGAGTTACAGACACATATTTACCTGGTTAGGCATCTTAGCAAATATTTAAAAATAGATAGTCGGGAGGGTATGAGGCGGTTTTATTCGAAATGGATTTTTCTCCTTTCTTTGGTACTTCAATACATTGTTCTCTCCCCCCTCCCCCACCAAGAGGGTGGGGAGCACTTAGAATATTCTAGCTTGTGTAAAGATTTTACGTTCTTTATAACACTGCTAGGTACACACAGGCAAGGAACTTTATCTTGTTTATTTTCTGTTCTTTGTAATGTCTGCACATAGTAAGTGCCTAATAAAAGTTCCAATTTGAATCAACTTTATATAACTAGCTTAGTACCATGAAGTGGCAAGTCTTTGGTGATAGTGTTTGCTCCCTGTAGACACTTAATCTGCAACGAAAAACATGGTGTGATTTAAAATTTTTTCTTGAGGCGGGATTAACCTCCCCCCCCTTTTTTAATGGAACTATCTTCTACTTTTACATGTTTACGTTTATATGGGGTTTTACAGTTTAAACAGTAAACCTCCCATGTAACTTATTTTTTTATACAGCTTTGAGGTACACTTGACAATAAGTTGCATATAGAGTGTGTAATTTGATAGTTTATGGTGTGTGTGTGTGTGTGTGTGTGGGTATACACTGTGAACTGTGTGTGTATATATACACTGAACCGGTCAGCACAGTAAAGATAATATTTTTACTGAAGTTTCCTCTTGACCCACAGTAATCTGTCACTACCTTTACCCTGTACACAGGCAACCATTGAGCTGCTTTTTGTCATTATAGAGTAGCTCACATTTTCTAGAATTTTATATAAATGGAATTATATAACTGTTTTTTTTTGTATTTTTTTTAGTCTTCATTCAGCAAAATTATTTTGATATTAATGTTGCATTATTCATTTTTCAAAAAGTTTTACTTAAGTAATCTCTGCACCCCATGTGGGGCTCGAACTCATGACCCCAAGATCAGGAGTTGAATGCTCCTTTGACTGAGCTAGCTAGATGCCCCAGTTTATTCATTTTTATTGCCAAATAGTATCTCACTGTATAGGCATACCAAGATTTACTCATTTATTTACCTGTTGATAGACATTTGGATTTTTTCCTACATTTGACTATTCTAAATAGAGCTGCTATGAAAATTGGTATAGTCTTGGTATGAACAGACACATTCTGTTTTCTTGGGCAAATACCAAGGAGTAGAATGGCTGGATCATAATGTTCATTGCATGCTTAGCATTTTAAGAAAGTGCCAAGCTATTTTTCTAAGTGGATGTACCATTTTACATGCTTACTGTGATGTACGAAAGTTCCAATTGTTCCACATCTCTGTCAGCATTTGGTATGTTAGCCTTTTTAATTATAGCCATTGTAATAGATTTGTAGTATCTCATTATGGTTTCAATTTGCAGTTCCCTAATGATTAAGGATGTTGAGCATCTTCTCATGTGATTGTATGTCATCCGTAAATCTTCTTTGGTAAAGTGTTCAAACCTTTTGTCTATTTTATTTTTGAGAGAGAGAGCGAGTGTGCATGCTTATGCAGAGCAGAGAGAGAGGGAGAGAGAGAATCTTACGCAGGCTCTATGCCCAGCATGGAGCCTTGTTATCAATACCTGAGCGGAAATCACGAGTCAGACTCTCACTTGACTGAGCCACCCAGGTTGTCCCTTGCTCATTTTATTTTAAACTGAGCTATTCATTTTCTTGTTAATGGGTTATGAGAGGGTTTTTTGTTTGTTTTGTTTTTGGGTTTTTGTTTTTTTGTTTTTTTGTTTTTTTTTCAGCAGGCAAAAGTTTATTAGAGTATAAGATTAGAAAGAATAGTAGGAAAGTCCTCTTTACAGAGAGGGGACATTTGAAAATGACGTGTGAGACTTCTTACGTTCTGGATATAGGCCCTTTATTAGATACGTGATAGGATTTGCAAATGTATTTTCCCTGCCTGAGCCTTGGCTTGTCATTTGGTTGATAGTGCCTTTTTTTTAGTTATTATTTTTTAAAAATTATTTTTTAATGTTTGTTTATTTTTAAGAGAGCACGCAAGTGGGGGAGGGGTAGAGAGAGAGGGAGGCAGAATCCTAAGCAGGCTCCAGGCTCTGAGCTATTGGCACAGAGCCCAATGTGGGGTCAAACTCCCGAATTGTGAGATCATTACCTGAGCTGAAGTTGGACACTTAACCAACAGAGCCACCCAGACGCTCCTTGATAGTGTCTTTTAAAGCAGAAGTTTTCAGGACGCTCAGGTGGCTCCCTTGGTTAAGCATCGGACTCTTGATTTCAGCTCAGGTCATGATCTCACGGTTCATGAGGTGGGGCTGAGGGCTCTTTGCTCACAGCATTGGGCCTGCTTGGGATTCTCTCTCTCCCTCTCTCTCTCTCTCTCTCTCTGTCTTTCTCTCTGTCTTTCGCTCTCGCTCTCGCTCTCCCTCTCGCTCTCCCTCTCGCTCTCCCTCCCTCCCTCCCTCCCTCTCCCCCTGTCCCTCTCCCACTTGTGTGTCTGTGTGTGCATGCATGCCTGCTCTTTCTCTAAGTAAATAAATGAACACTAAAAAAAGTAGAAGTTTTCAATTTTGTTGATGTATCCATTTTTTTCTTTTATGCTTCTGGTGTCATTTCTAAAAAATTTTTGCTGAACCCAAGACCATAAGATTTTCTGTTTTCTTCCTAAATTTTGTAGTTTTAGGTTTTACACTTAAATCTGTGACCCATTTCAATTTAATTTGTATATGTTGTGTGGTGTATGAATTGAAGTTTATTTTTTTGCACTCTGATTCAAGTTTTTTAATTACTGTGTGTTGAAAAGACTATTCTTTCTTTGCTGAATTGCTTTTCTACTTGTGTCAAATAAATTTACTATATATGCATTTTTATGTTGATTCCAGAATTCTTTATTCTGGACAGTCAATCTCTTTGTTTCTCTTTACATCAGTACCACATTTTCTTGATTACTGTAGATTTATGCTGAGTCTTATAGCCGGGCATGTTAGTGTTCCACACATTATTCTGTTGCAAGTCTGATTTGGTTGTTCTAGGTCATTTGAATTCCACACAAATTTTAGAATCTGCTTTTTACTATCTCCAGAAGAGCCTGCTGGGATTTTGATTGGCACTATAATCAATCTAGAGGTCAGTTTCGGGGAGAATGGACATCTTAACAGTATTGATTCCACTAAGCCATGAACATGGTGTATTTTGCATTTAATTAGGTCTTCTTTCATTTCTCTCAAATACTTTTATAATTTTCAGTTTAGAAGTCTTACACGTTATCTGTTAGATTTATATTTGAGTATATGATATTTCTTGAAGTTATTGTAAATGCTGTATTTAAAAACCTTATTTACTGATATGCGTGTATGTATGTAAATAATAGATTTTTGTATGTTGGTTTTGAGTCCTGGATCCTTGCTGGGTTTTCACTTAATTTTTGTAGCTTTTATGTAGATTCTACTAATTTTCCTATGTAGACGATTGTCATCTGCAAATAAGTTGTTTTACTTTTTCCTTTCCAGTCTAGATGCCTTATATTTATTTTTTATTTATTGTAATGTTCAAGACCTCAAGCATAGTGTTGAATAGAGGGATAAGATTGGAAATCTTTATCTTGTTCTTGATCTTAGGAGAAAGCATTCAATCTTTAAGCATATGATATCAGGTGTAGTGTTTCATACATGCCCTTTATCAGACTGAGAAGGGTTCCTTCTATTCTTAAATTTGTTGAGAGTTTTTATCAGAAATGGGCATTGGATTTTATTGAGTGCCTTTTCTGCACCTTGTAAGATGATCATATGGTTTTTCTTTAAAAATATTTTTGCTATGGTGAGTTTACAGAGATTGATTTTTGAGTATTAAACCATGAAGTATTTTCCTTGTTTACATATTGTTGGATTCAGTTTGTTAAATCTTGTTTAAAATTTTGCATCTAAATTCATGAGATATATTGGTGTATATAGTTTTATTTTCTTAAAAAAATTTTTTTTAATGTTTACTTTTGAGAGAGAGACAGAGTGTGAGTGGGGGAGGGTCAGAGAGAGAGGGAGACACAGAACTCGAAGCAGGCTCCAAGCTGTCAGCACAGAGCCCCACATGGAGCCCAGACTCACAAACCGTGAGATTATGACCTGAGCCGAAGTCGGATGCTTAATTGACTAAGCCACCCAGGCGCCCCTCGTTTTTTTTTTTTCTTGTAATGTTTTAGTCTCATTTCAGTGCCAGGGTAGTGCTGGCTTCATAGAATGAGTTGGGAAGTTACTCCTCATCTTCAGTTTTCTGGAATTTGTGTAAGGTTGGAAAAAAATAATTTTGGGTCTTTTAAAGTTTGTTAGTTGATTTTACAGCACAGTATTTAGTGTGGGACTGATTTTGCCCGACTGTTGAGGCCAGGCTGCTCTGAGTACTTTACTCAGAGCCCTGTGAATTATGAGGTTTCCCACCCTTTGGGGAACAATTCCATGTGAGCCTGCATATTGTTTCTTCTAATAATTTCATGTGACCTTTCCTCCTAGCCTTTGATAATTTATGGACACACATGCACTGACCAACACTCTGCTGACTACTCAGGGAGAGACCTCTACAGATCTCTTGAATTCTCTGTGCACTTATCTCTTCTATGGTACTCTGTCCTGTGAACTCTGACTTGGCTTCCCCCAATTCCCATCTCTGTGTCCTCAACTCCAGGAGACCACTAGGCATTGGCTGGGTTTTCTCTCACTTTGCCAGCTAGAAACTCTCTCAAGACAGTAAGCTGGGGCAGTTATATGGCCCACCTCATTTGTTTCCTTTGAACAGTCACTGTCCTTCATTACCTGATTAAACACACACACACACACACACACACACACACACACACACACACACACACACACTCTGTTTCATCGATTTGGCCTGCTTACTTGCTCGCTTTCCTTTTCCGTTTTTGTTTCCTGGTGGGAGGGTAAATCCAGTCTCCTGCCCTCTTGGCTGGAAGTATAAGGTATTATAGTTGTTGTTTTTTTTCTTCTCTAGTTTTGGTGGGATTAATATCTATTTCTGTTATATATCCTTTTTTTTCTCAAGCTCAGGCTGAATGTTTGATTGTGTTCCAGATTTTTTTCCTTGGTAGTTATGAACTCTGAGCTGGTCTTTTTCTTTCAGAGTTTTTGTAATAACCGTTTTATTCTTGTTGGTCTGTATTGTTTTTTTTCTGTCATGTGTCTTCTGAGAGGTGACATTGTCAACAAGACCTTCAAGAATTTTATCAGATGCTGATTATGTAGAGAATGCCAGTAGATATTTGGGTAGCTGAAGGTCATCACCACCTCTAGAGAGTAGGTTTATATCAGTTAGTAATTTATATTAGTGTCTTTTTACCCCATTTCATTGGTAGTCTGTGTATACTCTATAACAATAGCATTCTTTCTCTTCTTTCACTTCCTTTTATTTTGCAGGTACACTTAGTGATAGGTGGTGCTCTTCCCTCAGATCTTCTGCTTGGTGTGTCCTTCCCTTTTGTTTTCTCAGGGTAGGTCCTTTTATTGTTGAAGTCATGTCCTGGTTTCCATCTGACAATATTCCTCCACTACCTTTGAGATTTGGTTTAAATTCTTTTTAAAACTACATATTTTGCATTTATTACCAGTAGTTTTTAGCATTTTGGTTGTAAAACAAAACATAATACAGAAAAATGACACCTTTATAACATCATAAGGAAACACCACTTTAGTCAAGAAGTAGTAGACCTTTGCAGCCACTCCAGAAGACCTTCCATGTACCCTCTTCTCCTAAGTAACCACTGTCCTTTTTTTAAAAAATATATTAAAAAAACTTTTTTTAGAGAGCATGCGTTCAAGCTGGGGAGAGGGGTAGGAAGGGGGAGAGAGAGAGAGAGAGAGAGAGAGAGAGAGAGAGAGAGAGAGAGAGAGAGAGAATATCCCAAGCAGGCTCCACGTTCAGCATGGAGCCTGATGCGGGCTCAGTCCCACAACCCTGGGATTATTACCTGAGCCAAAATCAAGAGTAGGATACTCTACTGACTGAGCCACCCAGGGGCTCCTGTCCTAACTTTTCTAGTACTTACTTTCTTACATTTCTTTACTGTTGCTAGGATTTTTTTTTTTAAGTTTATTTACCTTGAGAGAGACAGAGGCTGTGCAGGTGGGGGATGGGCGGAGAGAAAGGGAGAGAGAGAACCCCAAGCAGGTTCCAGGCTGTCAGCACAGAGCCTGATGTGGGGCTTGAACCCAAAAACTGTGAGAGCATGACCTGAGCTGAAACCAAGAGTTGGTTGCTTAACCTTAAGACTGAGCCACCTAGGCACCCCTTAAAATTGTTTTATGGTTCATTTATATTTGAGAGTGAGTGAGTGAGAGAGAGAGAGAGAGAGAGAGAGAGAGAGAGAGAGAATGAGTGGGAGAGGGGCAGAGAGAGAGAGAGGGAGACACAGAATCTGAGGCAGGCTCCAAGCTCTGAGCTGTCAGCACAGAGCCAGACACAGAACTCAAACTCATGAACTGTGAGATCATGACCTGAGCAGAAGTTGTACGCTGAACCAACTGAGCCACTCAGGCACCCTTGTCTCAGTCTTTTTTCTTCTCCTAGCTTTCCATTTGCCAGCTTCTTGACATTAGTTTTCATTGCCCTTCACTTCAGTAGAATATAATTTTTTCTTGTTTTTCTTTCTGACATTTTTTTCCTGTTATGCTTATGAACTCTTTATCTTCTCTCAAATCTTAGGTAGTAGAAAGAGAGGCATTGCTGATGCCCTTTCTTTGCTTCCTGTAGCACAGAGGACCAACTCATGTTCACAACACTGGTAATTGGTGACTACTTCAGATGGGAATATGAGCATATGGTATACTGGAATAATTTTGTTAGTGTCTGTATATATTGAGCCTTAAGTTGATTGTCGTTTTCATTGTGTACCCTTTGGACAAATAAAACTTTTCAAATCTCAACCCCAAAATAGTGGAAGAACCTCAGTCAAATCATTTAATGTCCTTGCATTTTTTTCTCTTACAAAGTAGGAATGATAACACGTATCTAATTGTGTTATGAGGATCAAATTGATAACATAGAAATGCTGTGTAAAGTAATGCATAATAGAAATACTACATGATGATAATAACATTTTAACCTTTCTTTTTTATCTTGCATTAGAGATTATGAACAAAACCAGAGTAAAGAAATTGAAAACCTGTTTTACTAAATGTATTACCTCGGATGAAATTCCTGATATCATAATTATTCCCTGTAGCAAAATAATTTTTCATACCAAACAAGCTTAGAGATAGCTTTTCAAATACTAATTATTACCATTGACGAAGATAGGATGCAGAATATCCTATGGCAGAAAGATACTCATCAGGAATCAATTCACTTATAGGGTCTAATGAAGAAGAAATACCATTTTAACACTTTGTATAAGATCACAATTTTAATTGGACTTCTCTTTTTGTGTTTTGAGCTATTGTAGATAGTTGATACCTGTAGAGTTGTGTTTTATTAATAAGCTCATGTACCGAGAAACGAGTGATGAACAAACATATTCTGTAAATTAAAAAAAAGTGAAATCATTCCCTCAAAAGTGGAGTGGAGGACTTTAGGAGTAAAATATATGATTCGGGACGCCTGGGTGGCTCAGTCGGTTGAGCATCCAGCTTTGGGTTAGGTCGTGATCTCGCGGTTCACCAGTTCCAGTCCCGTGTCAGACTCTGTGCTGACAGCTCAGAGCCTGGAGCCTGCTTGGGATTCTTTGTCTCCCTCTCTCTCTGTATCTTCCCCGCTCACGCTTTGTCTCTGTCTCTCTCAAAAAATAAATGTTAAATAAAATAAATGCATGTTACAAAAGGGCCTACAAATTTCTTTTGTGTACTATTTAGTAGGAGTTCGGATGGGAGAGAAACCAAGAGTTTTTGTTAAAAGGCCTAATTGTTAGTCAACTGCTGCATTGCTTTATAAATTAAAGACATTTAAAAATTGTTTTTAGGCCTAAGCAGCATTATTTTCTACATCTAAGCAATTTCAGAAACTGCTTTTCTGTAGGGAAACCATGTGGAATTTTTCTGGTAGTTTCTTGAGGCAGTAACAATTGAGATTTAATGGATGAAGATGTTAGGAAATCTGAAATCCACTCCCTCCTTTGATGTGCATGTGGTCTTGAGTAGTCACTGAATAGCTTTTGTGTCTCAGTTTATTCTTCTGTAAAATGGAGATGGAAATAAGGTCTATTTCTGACACATTCAGTTTAGCTATGAGGATCAAAAGAGATCAGACTGCTTTGAAAACAAAGTCAATAGTTGGGGTTCCTGGGTGGCTCAGTCAGTTAAGTGTCCAACTTCAGCTCAGGTCCTGATCTCATGGTTTGTCATGCTCTGTACTGATAGCTCGGAGCCTGGAGCCTGCTTTGGATTCTATGTGTGTCTCTCTCTCTGCCTCTCTCTCACTTGCGTGCTCTTTCTCTCTCTCAAAAATAAACATAACAAATTTTTTTTTCAAAAAAAAGAAATAATTAAAACTGTCACCATTAAGGGGCACCTGGGTGGCTCAGTTGGTTAAGCGACCAACTCCAGCTCAGGTCATGATCTCCCAGTTCGTGGGTTCGAGCCCCACATCGGGCTCTGTGTGGACAGCTCAGAGCCTGGAACCTGCTTCCGATTCCATGTCTCCTGCTCTCTCTGCCCCTCCCCTGCTTGTATTCTGCCCCCCCCCCCAAAAAAAAATAAACATTAAAAAAAATTTAAAACTATCATTAACTTTAATATTTGAAGTAAATTACATATTTGATGCAACTAGAACTTTTTTTTTGTCCCTTTAAGTCTTACAAGACTTAATAAAGGTTAGGAGCTCAGTAAGGTAAGTCTATTAATTTCATTCTATTTCTGGCAGAATTAGTAATTTGTATCGGTTAACATCACAGCCTTCAAATTAGCCGAATATGACTGCTTTCTAAAGACAGTACAAGTCTTGGTTTGTGATTGTGAATATTTGGACATGTAATTTGTCCCTCAAAAAGTACTAAAGAGTTAAGGAACACAGAACATGGAATGAGTGCAGCTTGGACTTTTTCATAAGATACCTAGTACTATCATGCTTTTTAGGTATTTTCCCAGCTAAATTACTTAGGAAATTCAGCTTTTTCTTAAATGAAAAAGAGAACAGACACTTGGCCAGCATATGTATGGGAAAGAAAGAGTTGCTTAATGTGCTTCAGTTAGGTATTTTATTTGACTCTTTAGGATGCACTTACTTTATTAAGGTTCCAGAATCTGTTAAGTGTTAATGGTATCACAGAATCTTAGATTATGTTGTTAACGATACCAAGCTTTTCTGGGTAAATAAGTGTCACTTTTTCTACTATGAGAACTATGAAGCTCTTGATTATTCTATTAGCTGAGTCTTAGGTGAAAATATGCTAACATGTAGTTTCAGGGTATGTCTCTGATCTATTTGTCACAAAAAAATGAAATTTTAAGGGATTTTTTTTTTCGCCTCTTAACCTTTTCCTACTTCCATATTGTGGCCTCAGATACATTATCCAGTTTAACCTCTTGTTTTAAAAATTGGTAAGCTGAAGTCTGGAAAGGTTATAGTTTATACATCTGGAATTCCCTTTTTCCACTTTACTCGTTAAAATTATTTTTTTATTACTGAAGCAAGGTATAACTATATTTTAACTTCAAGATGTTCAAGTCAGTTAAAGGCATTAAAATAGACAGTTACAGTTCTCTTTCAGCCTTTCCACATCCCATTCTTTTTTCAAGTAACTTCTGTTCACAGCTTTAAGTGTGTCTTTCCAGAACTTGTTCTGTGTATTACAGAGATTTAGAGAAACTTAAAAAAAAAAAATGTAGATGTCATATACTATATGTAATTGGCTGTTTTCTGTGTCTTTCTGTTCATTTAATGTACCATATTCTTTCTTAACTGCTAAATAGTATTCTCTGTAGAATGAATATCCCAGGATATATTTGATCATTTCCCTCTGTGGGATATTTAAATTCATAACTTCCCTTCTTTCCTCCTTCCCTCACCTCCCCTGATAGTGTAAATAATACTGTGAATAGTCTTAAACATATCTTTATGCATATGTGTGAATAAATCTGTGTACTTTGCAAGTTTTTACTTTCATACAAATAATACAGAATGTCTCCCACCATTTCCCAACTCATACTGTCCCCAGTCTTTGCCTTCTGCTTAATGCTGGTCTGGTGCTTAACAACTATTACATTGAATGCTACCTTGGGTTTTTGAGATCAGAATTTCTCTCTGATCTTGATTACTAAATTAAAAGGACTCTTTTCCTAATGTACAAATTCATATCACAAGTGACTAACACTTGTGACAAACACATATCACAAGTGACTAACACAGGACAGGCAGTAAAAGTAATGTGGTGCTTTATAATGTAGTGGTTAAGAGCACAGTTCTGGTGTCAGACTGCCAGGATTTTAATCTCCACACTACTCCTTAACTACCCCTTAGTATTTGTGTCATCAACCTTAGACAAGTTAGTTAACCTCTCTTTCAGTTTTCTCATTAACACAAATGGGCTTCTCATTCTAATGATGTAGTAGGATACAGTTATAGAGCCAGTGTATAGTATACGGTTATACTCTGTGGTCTAGAGTTGTAGGGATTAAGCTATCATATGCGGAGTTCCCGGTGCATAAGTGTTCCATAAATGCTAACTAAAAACAACAGAATGCATACCCATTTACATTTTTAAAAGTTTATTTTTGAGAGAGAGAGTGAGAGAGAGAGAGAGCGTGAGCACACAGGGGAGGGGCAGAGTGGGAGGGGGAATAGAGGATCCCAAGTGGGCTCTGCACTGACAGCAGCAAGCCCCATTTGGGGCTCGCACTCATTAATTGTGAGATCATGACCTGAGTAGAACTTGGATGCTCAACTGACTGAGCCACCCAGTTGCCCCATACCCATTTACATTTGTAACTAGGGTGTGATGGTGATAGGTTGTGATGGTGCTTGTCTTGCATGTTGGTCCACATGGTATTCTGAATAGTGATGTGGTTATATTAATAAAAGTTCTACATAAATATAAAATGTCCATAGTACCCAAAGCAGTCTATAGATTTAATGTAATCCCTATCAAAATACCAACAGCATTTTTCATAGAACTAGAATAAATAATGCTAAAATTTGTATGGAACCACAAAAGATCCCGAATAGCCAAAGCATTCTTGAAAGAGAATAAAACTTAAGGTATCACAATCCCAGATATCAAGATGTACTGCAAAACTGTTGTAATCAAAACAGTATGGTACTGGCACAAAAAGAGACACACAGATCAGTGGAACAGAACAGAAAGCCTGGAAATAAATCTATGATTATATGTTCAGTTAATCTTCATCAGAGGAAGCAAAGTTATGTGATGGGAAAAAGTTTATTCAACAAGTGGCACTATGAAAACTGGACAGCTACATGTAAAAGAATGAAACTGAACTACTTTCTTTTACCATGGATTAAAGACCTAAATATGAGACCTGAAACCATAAAAACCCTAGAAGAAAGCATAGGCAGTGATTTCTTTGAATTTACACCAACATCTTTCTAGATATGTCTTCTAAAGTAAGGGAAACAAAAGCAAAAATAAACTATTGGGATCCCATCAAAATATAAAGCTTCTGCACAGCAAAAGAAACCATCAACAAAACAAGAAACCCACTGAATGGGAGAACATACTTGGAAATGATATATCTGATAAGGGGTTAGTATCCAAAATATATAAAGAATTTATGCACCCCAACACCAAAAAAACCCAAATAATCCAATTAAATGGGCAGAAGACATGAACAAACATTCTCTAAAGAAGACATCCAGGTGGCCAATCGACACATGAAAAGATGCTCAACATCACTTATCAGGGAAATGCAAATCAAAATAACAATGAGATACCACCTCACACACCTGTCAGAATGGCTAAAATTGAAAACACAAGAAACAAGTGTTGGCGAGGATATGGAGAAAAAGAAATCTTCATGCACTGTTGGTGGGAATGCAAACTAGTGCAGCCACTGTGGAAAACAATGTGGAGTTTCCTCAAAAAATTAAAAATAGAATTACCATATGATCCAGTAATTCCACTACTGGGTATTTACCCAAAGAATATGAAAACACTAATTTGAAAAGATACATATGCACCCCTATGTTTATTGCAGCATTATTTACAATAGCCAGAATACAAAAGCAGCCCAAGTATCCATCGATAGATGAAAGAGTAAAGATGAGGTGTACACACCCCCCCATTCACACAGTGGAGTATTACTCACCCATTAAAAGATGAAGTCTTGCCATTTTCAACAAGGATGGATCTAGAGAGTATAATGCTAAGTGAAATAAGTCAGAGAAAGACAAATACCATATGATTTCATTCATGGGGAATTTAAACAAACGAACAAAGAAAAAGACAAACCCAAGACTTAAATGTAGAGAACAAACTGGTGGCTATCAGAGGGCAGGTGGGTGGGGGATGGGTGAAATAGGTGAAGGAGATTGAGAGTACACTTAACCATGATGAGTACTGAGTAAAGAATTGTTGAATCACTATATTGTACACCTGAAGCTAATATAACTATGTTAATTGTACTGGAATTAAAATGTCTACATAAATGGAAACTGCAACTGCACTTTGTTCTAAACTTATATATGTCAAAAATACTTAGGTCTAGAAGTGATTATTTTATTTCTCTTTTACTTATTTTCCTAATGAAAAAAATTTTTTAGTGGTTTAAAATGGGTCCCAGGAATGGAATCTTAGTTTATAACATTATGCTTTTAGAAAATAAGGCTTACCTTTGTATGGTTCAGTTTACTTAGGAATTAACTTAAGTCTCCCTTGTATTGCCATAGGATGTTGTTCAGGGACCATGTTTTAATCATACTTACGTAACTATAGTGTTTTACGTATTCAGTAAATATTTGTGTGCTTGAACTACTTTAATCATTCCTAGATGGTCCTCATCATTACTCTTTAAAATTCCCGTGTTATTCCCTGAATTTCTATGCCATTTTGCTATAAAAACACACTGAAATAATCTTACAGTAAAACGTGCTATTCTAGGAATAGTTAGAAAGCAGTGATTCCTTATTGCATTTCATCTGTTCTTATTCTTGAGTATTTTCAGATCCTTTTTCAGTTTGAACCCAATATCTTGCTTAATGTTTGTTAATGATGTATTTTAAGTGGAATCTGCTTGAGACACATAGCATTTTTGTTTATGGAGAAGATCAAGGTTGTGATTATCACTAAATCAAACTTCCATGCATAACAAAGCAAACTTCCTTCCAGTTTGTCTTAGTTTGAAGTGCTCTTAAACTTGAGTGGTATTTTTCAAATAATACATTTATATATGAAATAATCAGAAATGTGGTTCAGGCATTACAGGAAAATATCTCACTTTTTTAAAACAAATGTTGAAACAGTACTTAATAATGTGTGGTTAATTCTTTTTTTTTTTTTTTTTTTTTTTGCTGTTCCAGATTATATACGAACAGGAAGGGGTCTATATTCACTCATCTTGTGGAAAGACCAATGACCAAGACAGCTTGATTTCAGGAATATTACGTGTGTTAGAAAAGGTGGGTTTCTAGTAAATGATTTTATTTATGATTGTTTATGGCAGTGGTTCATTGTTAGGGCATTGTTAGTTTGAATTTCATGTGTGAAGTGAAATTATGTAATTGAACAGTGGTTGTAAATTTAACATGAAAATGATGTTAGAAAAAAATACTTAATTAAAAAATTAAAAAAGATTTTAAGTAATCTCTACACCCAGTGTGGGGCTCAAACTCACTGCCCCAAGATCAGGAGTCCCGTGCTCCACTGAGTCAGCCAGGCACCCCAGAAAAAAAGTAACTTTAGATAGCCAGTAAAATGGCATGGACTATTATAAAACTTATGTAAAAGTTGCAGTAATGTAAATTTTTTATAATGAATAATAATAGTTTAAAAATCTATATAACAATTATCAAATAGTTTATGATATTACATACTTAAAATGCTAATATTTAGTGGTTTAAAATTTTCATTTTGGGTTCAGGGAATTACACATAGGTGACTAAGAGTGTAAGATATTGCTGAATAGTAACCGTAGTCCATAATTTCTTTCTCTAGGATGCTGAAGTAATAGTGGACTGGAGACCATTGGATGATGCTTTAGATTCTTCTAGTATTCTCTACGCTGGAAAGGTATTTAAAAAAGAAAGGGTGTGACTAAAGGAAGGAATGCTATTAAGAATTTTTTTTTAAAGGTTATTTATTTATTTTTGAGAGAGAGAGAGAGTGTGAGAGCATGAGCAGGGGAGGAGCAGAGAGAGGGAGAGAGAGAATCCCAAGCAGGCTCCACGCTGTGAGTGCAGAGCCTGGTGCAGGGCTTGAACTCACGAACTGTGAGATTGTAACCTGAGCCAAAACCAAGAGTCAGACGCTCAACTGACTGAGCCACCCAGGCACCCAAGGAATGCTATTTTTATTTTTATTTTTATGTTTTTGTTTTTGCTATTTATTTATTCCAGTATAAGGAATGCCATTAAAACAATTATTTCTTAATGTTTAATTTTGAGAGAGGGGGGGAAACAGAGTGTGAGCATGGGAGGGGCAGAGAGAGAGGGAGACACAGAATCTGAAGCCGGCTCCAGGTTCTGGGCTTGAACGCAAACCATGAGATCATGACCTGAGCTGAAATTGGATGCTTAAGTCAACTAAGCTACCCAGGCACCCCAAGGAATGCCATTTTAAAATAACTTTTTTGAGCTATAATTCATATGTCATAAAATTTATTATTTTAAAGTGTACAATTCAGTGGTGTTAATATATTTACAGAGTTGTGTAACCATCACCAATATCTAATTTTAGAACATTTTTATCACTCCTAAAAAAGAAACTACCTTTTAGTAGTACACTCCTCATTCCCACTTAACTCCAGCCTCTTGCAACCACTCATCTACTTTTCATCTCTGAGAATTTGCCTATTGTGGACATTTCATTTAAATGGAATCATACAGTATGTGGCCTTTTGTGACTTGCTTCTTTGACTTGGTATAATGTTTTCAAGGTTTATCCATGTTATAGCACTTCTCGGTCCATCCATCCTTCTTCTTTCCCTCTTTCTTGCCTGCCTTCCTGCCTTCCTTCCCTGCCTTCTGCTGAACAACATTGCATTTATGGATATAAGTAATCCCCCCTTACCCATGTGGGATATGTTCTAAGACCCCCAGTGGATGCCTGAATACTATCAATACAGATAGTATTGAACCCTGTACATACTGTGTTTTTCCTATACATACCTATGATAAAGTTTAATTTATAAATTAGGCACAGTAAGAGATTAACACTAATAACTAATAATAAAATATGACAATAATAACAATATACTATAATAAAAGTTATATGAATGTGGTCTTTCTCAAAATCGTGATTGTACTGTACTTACCTGTCTTATGATGATGTGAAATGATAAAGTGCCTACGTGATGAAGTGAGGTGAATGATGTAGGCATTGTGAAGTAGTGTTAGGCTACTATTGACCTTCTGACAATATGTCAAAAGGAGGATCATCTGCTTCTGGACCATTGTTGACTGTGTGTAACAGACTGTAGATAACAAACTGTGGAAAAGGAAAACCACAGATACGGGGTGCACTGCACCACATTTTGTTTATTAGTTGGTGGATTTTTTTTTTTTTTTTTACTTTTTTAGGTTAATATAAATAATGCTCATGTGAACATTCAAAACAAAATTTCTGTATGGACGTATATTTTTCTCTTAAAAACCTAGGAGTAGAGGGTCGCCTGGGTGGCTCAGTCCATTAAGCATCCGATTGTTGATTTCTGCTCAGGTCATGATCTCATGGTTGTGGGATTGAGCCCCGCATTGGGCTCTGCACTGAACGTGGAGCCTGCTTGGTATTCTCTCTTTCCCTCTCCCTCTGCCTGAAATCCACTCGCTCTGTCTCTGTCTTTCTCTCTGTCTTAAAATAAATAAATAAATAAACATAGGAGTGTAATTGTTGGGTTATATGATAACTATGCATTTACCACTTGTATCATGCATGTGTTGACTTGTCACTGTGGAAGGTAGAGATTTCTATTTTATCTATTTTATCTATTCTATTTTATCTATTTCTATTTTATCTCTAATTCACTTGAAACTCAGTCTCATTTCTCCACATTTCTTCTCAGAATATTTAAACACAGATTCAGATTTCATCTTTTAGAGACCTTTCTTCCAGAGTCGTCTTATAGGCTCATTCTGACCTGGTTGCCTTTTTGGTTGGCTGTGCAGCAGTTGTCCTGAGGATTCTTCCCTATATTTTTATCCCCATTTCTTATATCCTGTGCTGTCTTCTATTTTGGTTCACTCCTTTGTTTTCATGAAGCTCTAGTACTTCTGAGAAAAAGGGTACATAAGAACAAAAACATTTATTTTTTTTTAGACTTTTTTTTTTTTAATGGGTTATTTTTAAGAGAGAGAGCGGGAGAGAGACAGGGAGACTATCTGAAGCAGGCTCTGTGCTGACAGCAGAGAGCCTGATGCAGGGCTTGACCCCACAAACCGTGAGATCATGACCTGAGCTGAAGTCTGATGCTTAACCAGCTGAGCCACCCAGGGGTCCTGCTATCCATATTCTGACTGGCATAGAATTATAGTTTGAAAAGAAATTACCGTCTTAGGTTTTTTAAGTTTCCTTTATTGTTAAGTCTAGTAACATTCTAACTTCTGATCCATTGTATGTTTTTTTCATTTTAGAAGCTTTTATGATTGCCTCTTTGTTTCTAGTGTTTTAGATGTCCTCACAGTGAGCCATTGTGGTCCTTGATATCCATTGTTTTGGGCACTTGATGGGCTCTTTTAATATGGAAACTTGTGTCTTAGTTCTTAGGAAATGTTGAATTATTTCAGTGAGGATTTTTTTCTTCCTCTCCATTTTCTATTTTCTTTCTTTCTGGAACTCTGTAGACCTGGACTGGTCCTCTAGTTTTCTAATCCTTTCTTTCCTATTTTTAATTTCTATTTTAATTCTTTTCCTATTTTTAATATTTTTATAGGAAGTTTCTTCAGTTTTATCTTTCAGTTCTTGGCTTTCTTGCCTTTTTAATTTCTGCTTTATTTTTAATTTCTAGAGCATCTTGTTCTAAGTGCCCCTTTTCCAGTCCTTTTTAAAAATAGCATCCTGTTCTTTGTGAATATATCTTTCCTTATTCCTAAGGCATTTTGTTTTTATCTCTCTACATAATCTACTTTTAATTGACTTTTTTCCCCCTTGTTTCATTGGGACCTTGTCTTTTGTGTAGACACTTGCCTTTGATGTTTGGTAATCTTTGTGGTGTGATGCTTAGATTTAACAGCAGACAAAAAAAGTGGTTGATTATACTCTGTAGGTATAGGTAGATATAGTTAGGCTTGGTAATTCCTTGGGGGAATCTCTACTGTTAAAGCTAGATCCTTTCTCTTGGGCTTATTAATCATTTGTCTGGAATTCCTGCAGATTCCTGCCTGGGAGGGTAAGCCTGGATTCCAGTGTTCTGAGAACGGAGTGGAGGAAGAGAGCTGGGAATCTCACCAATTCATTGTATAGATGGACTTTTAATAAATTCTCGTTTTCAGTGTGTTATCCCATTATTCAGTGTGGTTGGTTTCTCCTAATCCAGAGATAATCTGTTTTACTTTCTTTAATGAATAAACACCTCCAGCCTTCTGAACTTTTGTTAGTCCTCTTTTTAATTTGACCTTTATCCTAATTTCCAAAAGTACCTGATCTACCAATTCCAAACCTTTGTGCTGGTGGGATTCTGTAGATGCTTCTTAACGTTCCCCATTATTCATTTCATTCATTTAGTTTTCTTTTCTTTCAGTCTGTTTCTATTTCTTAATTTTTCTTGTGCCTTTATAGTATCTTTCTTTTCTTACAAATTTTCCTTTGTCCCTTTTTAAAAAGAATTGCACTAGCAATACATGAATACATTCTTGTAAAAATGTTCGAGTAATAGAAACAGACAATAGAAATTGAAGTCCTGCTTGACTAGAATCCTGTCACTCATCTGTCCCTATTTAGTGTATATCTTTCCAGACTTTTGTCTGTATACATTTCATTATCTGTCTAGTTTTCTTTCTGTGTTGCTAATTGCATATGCTGCATGTAGTTACACTGCATTGTTTTGCAACTTCTTTGTTTTATTTACTATTATTTAATAGTAAATAAATATTAACATACGTTAGTTTTTTAAACTATGGCCTAGTATTTCCTTGTCTACCCCCTAGTTTGTTTATTCACTCCTTCACTTATGGATATTAGGATATTTTCAGTTTTTCATTTTTATAAACAATGCTGCAGTAAAAATTCTTGCATATGCCTCTTAGTATGCATGTGTTAGTATTTCTCTAGAATGGAAGATGTAAAGAGAATTATTTTGGTGACACACATGCATAGTTTGAATCTTAATAAATATGACTCTATTGCCCTTTTGGAGTCAGTACTAATTAGCATGGTCATCAACAGTGTGAGGTACCATGTCTTTACACTGTCTTTCATATTTTTTTTACTTGAATAGAGCAAAAAATTGAAGTTCATCTTAACTTTTCTTTGACTGTTTCTGAAGTTGGACATCTTCCTGTATTTGCTTCATATTTCTTCTTTGACTTGCTTATTCCTACCATTTGCATGGTTTTCAGATTTGTTATGTGCCAATTTCTAAATAACTTGGTGTAGGTGTTTTTGTATTCTAGATGTTTTTCTTTGTCTGCCATATATTTTGGAAACATTTTCACCCAGGCTTGCTTATGTTTGCTATCTTTTATTGTATACAAATTAAATTTTTTGGTTTAAATTATTAGTATTGAATTTTAGACTTTTGGTTTTATTCTCTTTTAAAATGTTAAGTTGTATAGAACCATACATGTAGATATATTATTTGTAGCTTTTAACTAATTTTTATTGAGAAATATGGAACCAATGATGGCTTAAATAAAATAGCCACCATTGGCTATTTTCCTCAAATAACTGCAAATCTAGAGGTTTGGAGTGATTCTCCTCTGTTTTCTTTTATGGTCGTAAGATGGCTGCCATAATTTGAGACATTGTGGCTACAGTCAAAGCAGGAAAAAGGGGAAAGGGGATGAGGCTTTTATTAGGAAAGCAAAAGTATTTCCAGAGCCCCTGCAGTTAACCTCTGCCTTTATTTCATTGGCAACCCTAACTACAAGGGAGTCTGGAAAGGCTTTTCTTTTTTTTCTTGCTTTTGTGGGGGGATGGAGTGGATGGCAAGTAAAGATAAGCAAGAGAGAAACAAGGATAGGAAATAGTGGTCAGTTTTCCTACCAGTGATGTCTGCCACAACCTATAGTTTTAGTTTATGCAGAAACTGAGAAAATATTATTAATTGAAATTAAATTCTAGTTTTAGTTCCTAAATATTTTATGTTACGTGTGTGTGTGTGTGTGTGTGTGTGTGTGTGTATATATATATTTTTTTTTTTTTTAGGATTCCAGTTCAGTTGTAGAATGGACACAGCCCCCAAAGGAAAGAGGTTATCGGGGATCGGAACATCTGAATAGTTATGAAGCAGAGTGGGACATGGTCAATACAGTTCCGTTTAAAAAGAAACCACATACCAATGGAGGTATGAATTAAATCTTTTGAAAGCTTAAACTAATTTGCTACAATATAATATAAATAAAAGTGCAAAGAAAATTCTTTAATGTTCCTCTGTCACAAGGATGATTTGGTGCTTTAATACATATAACTCTTAATATTTTAATTATATGCTGTATTCATCTCTCTTTTTGTTTTGATGGTTGTGACTTTATAAAAAAAAAAGGCTTTAAAAATACTTGTTCTGTTTTGTAGTTACTCATGGAAGAAAATAGAAACACTTTAAAAAATTGCTTTAGATGTCTCTCAAGCACATTTTTCTAGAATAAAAAAATTCATGTTATTTCATCCTAAAGCACCAGGGGGAGATGGAGTATATCACTAAACTGTACTGTTCTAATTTCAGTGCTTACTGAGATCTTCACAGCTCATTATAGTCTTCTATTTATATATGTTCAGTGACTATTCTCCTTTATATATTACATGTATATATTTAAATTTATGCTGCTATGCGATGATTATCAACATGTAGATAACAAAAAAGACCCAAGCTAACAGCCTGGCAGAACACATAAACTACCCCAAATAAGATTTAGGTAGCCCATCTGTGAGGTAGCCAGCCTATCTGTGATTCTTTTAAAAGTAGTAAATACATGTACAGAGTTAAAGTGGTTTTTTCAGAGTGATTAGTTTGTGTTTTATAGCTTAATTTTATCTCTTAATGATTTTGGTGTGAATTTAGGATTTATCCACATTTGCCAAATTCAGAAAAGCTGGCCAAAATTGGCTGGAATACATACACTGCATTTATATAGCCTTGTTATTAAGTGAAATTGATTTTCATCTGTGGCCTGGGGAATCATTCTCATATACAGTAGTTATCCTTTGTACTATATCATTTCTTAGAAACAATGGTAATGAAGAAGTTAATAGTAATTTGTAAGCCTTTGGTAAATTATAGTCAGCTCAGTGCTGGTGTTTTGCTTTTTTTTTTTTTCTTCTTTTTGGTATTCTCTTTCTACTGAAAGGGAAGATTTTTACCAGAACAATACTAAATATTAAGATAAGACCATAGGACTTTAGCGTATTTGGCATGTGAAGTGATTTTTAACTGCTTTAGATTAGGTCTTAAGAATTAATTTATGTGAATTGATCTTTTTCTGTTTGTTTTGTTGGTTGTACCTAATAGTATCTAATATTGTTGAATCTTTGAAAATGACAGGCTATGGGAATGAACAAAGGAGTGAGTTTTCATAAATGAAAGAAACATTGCATGTATGTGAAATGCTGACAATAAACATCTTTTTAGGTTAGTAGTTTTCAACTTTGGCTGCACACTGAAATCACCTAGGGAGTTTAGGCTTTTTAGAAAAATACTGATGCCTGTATTTCATCCTGCTGGACCCTAGGCATCTGTTTTTCAAATGTTGTCCTGTTGATTTTAACGTGCAGAATTGAGAACCTGTGTGTAGCTGTGTAGTTTAGCAAAATACTGCTCATATGGGTTGGCCATGCACTGTGACTTATAAAGCAAGGAGACTTTATTTAGCAATTATTAAAAGTTAAGGAGATATTTTCTTTTTTCCCAGTATTTGAAAACTATTAGACGATTGTGTATAGCAGTAAGCAATAATATTGAACCTAGTATGACGCAGTATGCATACACATGTACCTGTCTGCCAGGAGTTATGAAGTGCAGTGCATTCTGTCCCATCCCATCCCTTCCTCTTCTAGATTATTTCATCCAATTATATTTCATCAAAACTTCTTTCAAAAGGAGACATTTTCTAAGCTTGATGTTTCAAAATTCAAATTTATGCCATTATGAAACATTTTTATACTTTTGAATCATTTTTCTAGTAAAATTTTATTTTATTATAATTTTCACATTATATTTTTTACTTCTTTGTGTGACAAGGGAATGTGGAACAAAACATTTAAACATTAATTTTTTTTTTCATGTTTATTTTATTTTTGAGAGAGAGAGAGACAGAGTGTGAGCTGGGGAGGGGCAGAGAGACAGGGGGACACAGAATCCGAAGCAGGCTCCATCCAGGCTCTGAGCTGTCAGCACGGAACCCAAAGCGGGGCTCGAACTCACAAACTGTGAGATTATGACCTCCACCGAAGTCGGACACTCAACTGACTGAGCCACCCAGGCGTCCGTGGAACAAAACATTTTAAAAATTGACTGTCAGAGACTTAACTTTCTTTATAATTTTTAAGAGTTTCTATTGCTCAGTCTTTGTTTTTGTATATCAGAACAAATGTTTTGAAAATGTATCTTCCCGCAACAACAGACTGCCGTCATGTTCTGTACACCTATCCAAATAAAATGTTGTGTTCTTGGTGTTGATTCCATTCAAGACATATAGGGACTTACTTAACTGTTTTAGTTTTACTCTTCTGCTGTTGTGGTCAGTTTTCCCATGTCATTGTGCTGGAGATATGTTTTATATGTATTTGGTTACATTGTTCATCAGAACTAATTAGTTTTATTTACCTTTCTTTAAGAGAAGGAAGGAAATTTTGAGTTAACTCTTGGATTTATTAGTTTTCCTTTGTAACCATTTCTATTTTTGTTTAGCTATTGGTGGTAGACTAACTTGATGTTTCTTTTATGTTGACTTGGTACTAGGTTATTCATTTGTTCATTGCATCTTAGAGTACCTGCTATGCACTCCTCTAGATATTGGGAATATAATTGTGAATAATATAAAGTTCTTGTTCTCATGAATCTTACTATGTTCAAGTAAAAGGACTTCTAGAATTGAATTGTAATGTTTTTTTCACTGTTTATTAGAGCTTCAAGTGAGGAAATGTGTGAGGCATTTTCTATACATGAATATTTCGTATTTCATATGTGATGTATTTTTTCCATTAATGTGGGAAAATCTGTGTAAAATTTTTACTTTTGAATATGTACAAACTCCTGATAATTCATATAGCTTGCATGTATTAACATATATGATTTTCTGGCATTAATTTAGATTAATTCTTTTTGTGTAATTTAAGAATTTAATTTAAAAAAATTGTCTATCTAGTTTTTCATTGCTTTGAAAATATTTTTGGTCTTTGCAAATACCTAGTAGTATCTATCCTTTCTAGGTAGTCCAGACATATTCACATGTAAATGATTTAGGAAGACATTGGAAATTAGAATTGTTCTCACTTTGATATTAGCTTGTAGTGATGTTACGAGCTCTGTGGTATAAATTCCAGTGAAATAGGATGTACAGTAGTCAAATGGGCACATGGTACTTAATCCAGTACCAGCCTTGGGTATGTGTTCACTATCTAAACTGGTACGGAACCTAGGCAGGTCACTGCATAGTTAAGTTACTCAGCCTTTCTGGACTTCCTTTCAAATGATACTTGTTTCAGTGTCCATGAAAAAGTGATGGTACCTGCAATCCTTGTAGGTAGAGGTTCTGTGAGCGGTAGATTTCTTTGTATCAATTTAGGAGATCTTGTTGGAGGTGATGGAGCTATGGTGTTCTGACTATATAGGAAGGTGACATATGTGCAGGTCAACACTGATCTACCCTTTGATCAAGTTCTATAAGCACATATCTTCTATGTAGTTTTATGTTTGTGCAGTTGGTAGTGTGGGATCGAGTTAGTTAAGACCTTGAGTAACAGGACAGTGCAGCACTTCTTAGGAAATAACATTCAAGAAATGGTTTCTTAAAATTGCAGAGACATGACATGCTTATGTTGGAGTTAAAACAGGTCAAAATGGCATTTTTGGATAAGAATTATAAGTAATAGTAGGAAACATTTTACCCTTTTGTTCTTTAAATTTTTATTTAGGTATTTATTAAGCTGCTTGTTATTATACTGTTCACAAACCTAGGATTTTAAGCTTCTGTAAATAGCTCACAAACTCAGAAAATGCTTTATTTTACGTTACTATAGTTTGGGTTGAACTGAGGTCTTAATTTAGTAGATGGTTGATGTAGTAAGATGATTGAATATGTTCATTCTCTCTTTTGTAAATGTCAGATGCTTCACGAGTTTGCGTGTCACCCTTGCATAGGGGCCGTGCTAATCTCCGTGCTGTTCTGGTTTTAGTGTATGTGCTGCCGAAGCGGGCACTGTATTCATTCTCTTTGAAGCACTCACAGCTTGCTTATATTTTTGTCCTCAATTCTCCACTGCTCTTTGGGGTTTTGCAAATAAAATGTCTGTCTGTATATTTCTCCAATGTTATTTTTTTGTACCAGTGTACTTACCTTTACCTTCACTCAATATAGTCTAGTAAAAGTAATTGCAAAAGAAAGTGAGGAAGTAAAGATTTTTTTGTTTTGTTTTTAATGACTCCAAGAGCATCATGCCATTTGTATTTGGGGGGAGGGGGCAGTGGAAAAGATGAACATTTATTGAGTGTTTGCTATATAATTGGCACCACACTAGTTAGTCGACAAGTATTATCTCTTTTAATTCTTAGAATAACATTGGGAGGTAAGTATAATTATCTCCATTTTACAGATGAAAACTAAGGCTCAGAGAGAATCAGTTATTTGCCCCAGATCATTCAGTTAGTAAGTTGGTAAAGCTGCGGTTTGTATCCAGCCTGCCTGCTTCCAAAGCCATAGTCATTTTTGGGCAAAGCTTATATTTTAAATAGGGATAACATTTTTTTCACTCTGTATGCAAGTAAGATAATTATTTAAGAAACGATTCTTTTAAGAAAATGTATGTTGCCATTTCTAATACAGGTAGAAGCCTGTAATATGAATGCTATAGTCATTCCCTAGGTTCAGCAGGTATCTGTTAGGCAGTCATGAAGAGCGCTGTCAGTACCTTTTAAAAAGGTGAACAAAAATATTTTGCCCCACTTTCTTGTTTTTAAGATGCTCCAAGTCATAGAAATGGGAAAAGCAAATGGTCATTCCTGTTCAGTTTGACAGACCTGAAATCAATCAAGCAAAACAAAGAGGGTATGGGCTGGTCGTATTTGGTATTCTGTCTAAAGGATGACGTCGTTCTCCCTGCTCTGCACTTTCATCAAGGAGATAGCAAACTACTGATTGACTCTCTTGAAAAATATGTGGTATTGTGTGAGTAAGTATCAAATTATTTTCTACTTATTGAAACTGGATTGTTATATTGGTCCCAAGGCAAACAATTTTTACTTGTCATTGGGCATCAGGGACCTGTGTGTAGATGAGGGCTCAAGCAGCTTTGTTCTTTCTGGGATATTGACTGCTTTGGATGAATGATTGAATAAAATTTTGCCATTTTAGTACTTTGGATCTGCAATGTATCACCTTATTACTGTTCTAAAGAAGAGTGGTCCAGTATTTTTTATACACATTTAAATGATGCATCAGTAATTTATGGATTACATATTTATTTAATTTACATTTTATTACATATTATCTGTTTAAGATAGAATTTTATTTGTAATGTTGCAAATTAGATCTGGCAAACCTACGGCCTTTATAAAATTATTATAAGTGTGGAAGACAGGGCTTTCTCACTTTCCAAAAATCTTTTTGTCTTCTATTTATTCACCCATGTGCATTTGTACACACATACTCTTTCTTGCCTTCACTCCTAACAAATATATTTTGGTTATCTATTAAATTTCTGAGGACTGTGCTAATCGCTTGATAGATAGTAGTGAACACAATAGGCTTTTCCTAGATACCTGAGAGCATATGGTCTTGTGAAGGATGCCAACCAGTAAATGGCAATACATCGCAAGAACTAAGATACAGTACAAGGTACTTTGGGGCTCCCAGGAAGGGAGGAAAGGTCCCTCATTCGGCCTAGTTGGGTAGGGGTCAGGGAAGGCTTTCTGGAGGAAGTAAGTAGTATGTGTTGAGACCTGACGAGTGAATGTTAGCATGAAGAGGAGATAATTGGAGGAGAGAGGTTTTAGATGGAAGGAAATGTATAAAACATGATGTAAGTAGAGAACAGAGTAGTTGGTATCACAGGGCAACATAGTAGGGGAACAGAAGGTACCAAATGTAAAGATCAGGCCAGAGAGCTGAGTAAAGGCTAGAGCATGAAGGACCTGCTAAAATCGTTTTAGCCAGTTGTTCCAGTCATCTAGGTGAGATTATAGTGGTATGAATGAGGAGAGTGACAGGAAAGATAGAAGTATTGGAGAAAAATATTTAGAGTTTGATTTTGTGATTGAGTGGGTATGTGGAGGTAAGAAGGGAGAAGTTGAGCTTTTTAGTTTGGGGAACTGTAGGGATGATTGTTAACCTTGTTATAATGTTGTCACTTTATAATAGAGTAACATAATGCCTAATTTTAGATTATCTAAATCCAGGAGTGGTCCAGAAGTTGGGAGATTGTGGCTGTGTCTTTCTTTCTTTCTTTCTCTTTCTTTCTTTCTTTCTTTCTTTCTTTCTTTCTTTCTTTCTTTCTTTCTTTCTTTCTTTCTTTCTTTCTCTCTCTCTCTCTCTCTCTCTCTCTCTCTCTCTCTTTCTTTCTTTCTTTCTTTCTTTCTTTCTTTCTTTCTTTCTTTCTAATATATTGTTGAGTTGGCTCACATACAGTGTGTTCAGTGTGCTTTTGGTTTTGGGGATAGATTCCCGTGGTTCATCGCTTACATATAACACCCAGTGCTCATCCCAACAAGTGCCCTGCTCAATGCTCTCAGTTTGTAACTATTTTTTTTCCCTTCCCTTCCCCCATGGTCGTCGGTGAGGTTTGTCAAGTTCCACATGAGTGAAAACGTATCATACCTGTCTTTCTTTGACTGACTTATGTCACTTGGCATAATACCCTCCAGTTCCATCCACGTTGCTGCAGATGGCAGGATTTCATTCTTTCTCATTGTTTGGCTGTGTTTTGTGATACGAAATTCTTCCCCCTACCATGTTGACCCATCTCTGACTGGCACTAAGCATATTGATCAGACTAATATCCATAAGAAAGTCCAGCCTGGTTGGCAATATGTGGGTCTTAGATCTTGAAGAAAGAAGCTATGAATAGGTTACTACCCAGGGACTTATTAATAAGTAGATTTCAGGAGGGCAAAGGTTTGGCTGTTGAATAGCAGGTGTTAGGGGGTTTTAGTACCATAGCAGGCTCTGTATCAATCAGTGTTGTGATGTAACTGTCACTACGAAGTTGATTCAATCTGAGACCATTGATTAAAGCATAGTATTAGGATGAAGTGGTAGTTCCTTTCTGCTCTTTACTGGTCTTTGGAGAACTAGGATTGGTTTTAAGCATTTTATCTGTCTGTCTCTTTTTCTACTTAGAGGGTGTGTGCACATACTTGCGAATGCAGAGGAAGGGCAGTGGGGGGGGGGGGAAGAGAGAGAGAGAGAGGGAGAGAGAATTCCAAGTAGGCACCATGTCTAGTGCAGAGCCTGATGAAGGGCTTGATTCCACAACCCTGGGATCATGACCTGAGTCAAAACCAAGAGTCAGATGCTTAACTGAGCCACCCAGGCACCCCTAAATATTGCATTTTAAATGTGTTAAACTATCTATACTATATGGAAAAGATGACTAATGTAATGAGAAGGATCAAAGTGGTATCGTGGAAAACATTAGAAGGATGTAGGGATTTAACTTGAACAAAAGGAGTTTGGGTGCAACATTAAATAAAATCAAAACCTCTTAAAATGGTCAGTGAGATCCTGCCTTGCCTTATTAACTTTATCTCTTTCTGTTTTTAAAATTTTTGATATAGTGTGTGAGCAGGAGAGAGAGAGAATCTTAGGCTTCATGCTCAGTGCACATGATCCCACAACCCTGAGATCATGACCCAAGCCGAAATCAAGAGCTGGATGCTCTATCGACTGAGCTACCCAGGCTCTGTTTACCTCTTAAGCCTCATCTTATGCCATTCTCTTTTATATTGTAGCCATATGATTTTCTTTCAGTTGCTAAAATGCCCCAGACTGTGGGCAGACAGTGTTAGAGTCCTATATGTATGTTCTCTCTTTTGCTTGGAATATTCTTCTCCCTTTCTGATCCCTAAGGTCTCAGTTTAATGTCACTTCCTCACAGCAGCTTTTCTGGATGTCTCCTCTCCCGTGTAATGTAGGTTCCCACCCCCATTCTTTTTCATTGTCTCATTCCCTTGTTTGCTTCCTTCATAGCTCTTAATTGAATAATTTTATCTGTTTACTTTTTTACATGTTCTACTCTAGAATGTATGCCTACAAAGGCAGGGCTTGCATCTGTTTTGTTTACATTTTCTCCTCTAGGTTCCTAGCCACAGTGCTGGCACATAATACTTGCACAGTAAATCTCATTTGAATGAATAAATGACACAGTACTTACCAATTCTACAAATAATTTTGAAAGGGTTGTTATAAGAAATATATTGTAGATTTGTTTTGTATGGGTCCAAAGAACAATTAGAAGGTAACAGGTTGTAGCTCAGGGGTTAGACAGTTTTCTATCCTGGATAGGTTCAAAAAGAGACTGAACAATCACTTAAGTGCTTATAAGAGTATGGGTACTTGAATGTGTGTTGTACCACATTCAAGTGCTATTTTGATGAGAGTTGTAAATGAAACTTCTTTACTAATGCAGAAAAGGAAACAGGAGTAAATACAGGAATCAGACATGATGGTAAAAATATCATTATTGGTGAGGCTTAGATAAGCATCATAATAATTCACAGGGGTTATTTATGTCAAGCATGCACCTTACTCTTTTCTGATCTCAGTAATCAAGTATGTCCTAGTGAAGGAGAGTTCGTTTAATAGATGTGCGTATTTCCACTTGAAAACACGAAGCCATGGGAATGGTGTTCCTCTGTGAGTGCGTGTGTGTGTGTGTGTGTGTGTGTATTTCATTCATTGAGTTTTGAGGAGCACTTATGTCCTGGAAGTACTGTGCTAACTGCTGGAAAGAGCAGTAATCAAAAAAGATATGGCCCCTGCCTTCATGAAGTTTGTACTGTTGTGGGAAAAACAAACATTACTTATACAAATAAATGTAATATTTCAGCTATAATAAGTGCTCCAAATAAGAGATATGTAGCACTGTGAGAGCATATAATAGGATAATTTGTAAGTTTTTTGTGTGTCAGTAGTAATTGAAGCTTTGAGAGGGAATGAAATTAAGGGGAGGATAAAGGGGGATGTGATGTGAGCATCAATGATTAATTGCAACCTTTAGTGACCTGGCCAAAGAGAAAAACCTACCAGAGGAGACTGCCCTCCCTATACTTTCTTCCCCACCCCCCCCCCCCTTTTGGGCTTTATTAAATTTATAGTCAACCAGGGATATGGCTGTTATGGGGGGAAGAGATAGCTTAAAGTGAGTCTGTCAAAAACTATACCCCTAATACTAGCCACTTCTCCACTCTGTATCCTTCTGTGACACTGGGGGCTAATTTACTCTTTGCCCCCTGAATGGTCTGAAATGTGTAAGAATAGTACATCAAATATTTTATCTTCAAGGCCCCTCTATACCCTAAGTTAAAAATAAACACTTCCTATTCTCTTTCCTATCGTAAATTATACCCAATTATATTGTGCCATAGAGAGTTCACCAGAGATTTTATGTTGAGTCCAAGTGGTAGAATACAGATACTCCAAATAAACTGTCACTAATATTATAAAAATTCCATATTTGTATAAGTCATCTCTATTAGATTCTTAGGGACATATTAAAGATACTTGTTCTTTATTAGTTATGATCTAAATAAGTGGAATTCTCCATTAAGTTGAACTCCAAAGAAATGAAAATTCCCAAATATTCTGAGGTTTTTACTCTACTAGATGTTGGCCATGGCAGTCTCATTTCCTGTCCCGAGAGCTGTTGTCGTAAGCAAAATAATGTTTCCAGAATCATGTTCCTGTGGTCAGAGATTGTTGTAGAGGCCAGAAGGAAGAATAGTAGTTCCGCAACCTCAGTGGCATGTCAGGCAGGCTCTGCCAGGGTCACTCTTCTTATCTTCTTCTCAATTCAAAACCAACAGAGAGAAGCAGACTATATTCTCTTTTTCTCTGTTTAACGTAAGTTGAATAATGTGGCTTGCATTTGTGGCCATCTTATCTTCTTAATACTTCCCCCTAATGAATTAAGGGCCTTACCATACAGATGAACAGAAGTTGTGAATGCAGTGGGGATGTGCCGCCTTGTTAAGAGTGAGAACAAGGCTGGGCCAGCTATGCACAGTCCTTCTTTCAGTCTCAGATCAGTCAGTGCAAAATAGGCCAGCTTCTTTAGACTTGTTATTTCTCAGATGGTTTTCTTATCTCTGGGGAAAAACATTCATTGCTCCATTCATTGATGTTTGTTAGTGATCTTTGATTTATTACCATTTAAAACATACTCAAGTAAAGAATGAATCACGAGTACATATATGTTACCTTTCTGGAACCAAGTTGGTTGCTAGGATATGAATGAAGGTTGTAACACAGAGGTTCCAGTAAAATTAATTTGTATATTGGGACATTTTTACATTAATATATAATATCCACACAGTAAGATAATCCCTAAAAAGCCAAATTGGTTGTATCATCATATACCATTTATAAGATTAGGTTATAGACCTTCATTTATTCCCTTTGAGACATATGTGTAACAGAATATCATATATATAGTTTTGTTGTAAATATTCTGCACTTTTTTATTTTTATTAACTTTTTTGACTGATAGCCTTTGCAATGATATTTTTATTTCTTTCTTAATCTTTCCATATTGGTCCATTCTCAGTAGCAATGGAAAATAGTTACCACCACATCTCAGCACACAAAGCATTCTTCGTCTATTACCATTTCAGAATGTATTCTGAGGCCCTTGGGAGAGGCTCATTCCAAAGCCTGAAAAATACTTCTGAATTTACAGTAGATCTACTTCTATACTTGTGATATTAGACTATGGTTTTCTTTAAGCGCTTTAGTAGGCTCTAATAGAATTGCTGATGTTAACATCATTAAAAGTTTTGTCTTGCTGCTGCAGTGAGTTTGAAAGTCTTGAATAATGTTGTCATAAGATGTCAACTTCCCAGAATCCATTATATTTCCAGAATACATACATATAAATCCATAATATTTGATCTTTCCAAATTAAATCAGTGTGTTAACCTGGCAGGTGGAAGCGTAACATTATTCTGGAATGCCAGCTCTCCTTTTGATGAGTTCTGCAATTGCCTAGCAGTATACAACTTGTCCTTTGACCAATGTACTTTTAAAAAATGTTTCTGTTGATTTCTTTAGCTAAGGGCAACCAAATCTTAAATTTTTTATGTCTTTTCTCTCAGAACTTTTCCCAGCCCCTCATCACAGAGCACTGGGTATAAAAAGTGAAATCCTTTCTTTTTAAAAGAGTGGTTGTGTATTGGTTAGGCAGTCATTTCTTCTTTCCATCACTAATTTCTTGATTACAGTGTTAAATCTGGAGCAATAGTGTAATTCTCTGAGGCCGGATAGGTACAGGTTACATATCTGTTCCCTTTATACATGCATAGTCATGTTTTGACTTTCGTGATAATTTTTTTATTTGGATTTTAAAGAAATAATTTGACTTAATTTATCGTTAGAAAAAAATAATAACCATAGTGCTAGTTGCGTTGTGCCAGGACAAAGTATATTGCTCTGTTAGTTACTTTTCTTTTTCTGGTGCTACATTTAAAAGACTTACCATTAAAAAATGCCTTGTGAGAACATATAGGTCTTCATATTAAGCATAATCCCAATAAGTGTTCAGAAACATAACACTTAATGAAAATTGAGCATTTTAAAAGTTATTTTTTTTCTGCCTCAAATGACTCAACCTCAGCTCCTTAAAAAGCCAAGGAGCTTATTAAGCTACTGTTGTCTCTGAAGACAACTGTTGTTTCTGAATGTGTAAGAATAAGATCCTGATTTGGAGTTCATATCCCCTCTAGCATTGCTGTTGCATCCTTTTATGTTAGAATTGGGAAGAGATAACTGTTATTAAAGTTCTTATCTCAAACATTTATAATAAACTAGAAGTAGATAGCAGTAACATAACACATTTAAGTTTTATTTTAAACACAGAAAAGTTGTGGATTTATTATAGCTAACTTACTAAGGTATAAAACTTACTGAATAGAAAAAAGACTGGATAATTCATCTGATTACTTGAAATTAGATGTCTATTTGGAAAAGATTTATTCTGTAGTTATTAAGAAATGTGAAGAAAAACTTGCTTCTAGAGCTTAAGCCAGAACTAGACATACTGTACCTGAACTGTACCTTATAACTTTGTTAATAATTTTGTATGTGTTTATAATTATGTTAGCATAATTGATGATCTTTAACAAATAATTATTTTATCTTGTGTTTTTAAATACCTTATAATGTAGTATTACCAATCTCTGGAATGAAGTTGGAAACCCTTTCCAAATAGGACATTTTCCTGTATTGTACATATTAAATATAATGATGAATCCTAAAGTGTGTTTTAACATTAAAAAATGTTCATGATAACAAAGGCAGATATATTTGTTAGGCTTTTCTATTATAATTATAAACAAAAATTTGAGTTCATTACAACTTAGTCCTCTTGGCTTTACCTAGAATAAAAATATGCTTTAGTCCTTTTGTATTTGTTTAGTATTTCCTGTTTCACGTTTGGAGCTCATTTAAGATAGTTCCTAAATAGTTGCTAATATTGTATTAATGGGAAACAGTTCTAGAAGTGGACATTTGAGTTTTGGGGTAAAAGTAACTAGGCGTTAATAATTATTCAGGTAGTAATTGATCGACTGTGCTAGTGTTTTCTACAGATCCCTTCTTTTATTACAGATCTCCACAGGATAAAAGAACACTACTTGTGAATTGTCAGAATAAGAGTCTTTCACAGTCATTTGAAAATCTTCTTGATGAACCTGCCTATGGTTTAATACAAGTATGTTTCTTAATCTATTTTGTATTAATCTATTAATCTGATTGCATTATTTTATATCCTCCCACCTCTTACTTTCTCAGAGATTATATGGAATGGGCAAGTGCCTCTCTATGTGTAAACTTTATGAAAATATTCTTTGTAAGTTTTTAAAAAGTTTTTATTTATTTTGAGAGAGAGTGGGTAAGCACAAGTAGGGGAGGGACAGGGAGAGAGGGAGAGAGAGAGAATCTCAAGCAAGCTGTGCACTCTCAGCATAGAGCCCAGTGTGGGGCCTGATCTCACGAACCGTGAGATTATAACCTGAGCTGTCATCAGGAGTCAGACACTTACCCACCTGAGCCACCCCAGTGACCCTATTCTCCATAATTTTTTAGAAATAATATGCATATTATTTTTAAGAGTCAGAAGCTTCTTTGGTTCTTAGTTACCATTAAGACAATTTTCCCCTTTGTTGTAATTCTGAAATTGGACATTAGATTTTTATTGTTATAGCTTTCACTGTTTGAATCAGGTGAAAGGTTACTGGGTAAGCCACTTTGAATTCATTAATGATAAACTTAAAAATATGGTTTGAATTTTTTTTTTCATTTATTTATTTTTATTTACTTTTGAGAGACAGAGAGACAGAGCATGAGCAGGGGAGGGGCAGAGAGAGAGGGAGACACAGAATCCGAAGCGGGCTCCAGGCTCTGAGCTATCAGTGCAGGGCCCGACGCCGGGCTCGAACTCACGAGCCGTGAGATCATGACCTGAGCTGAAGTCGGCTGCTCAACTGACTGAGCCAGCCAGGCGCCCCTGAATTTTTATTTTCCATTTAAGTAGGTTCATTTAGGGTCATGATAATCTAATCCCCCTTAAAGTATTTGAGTATATTCTTACATTTGACTAAAGATAATTCACTTAGCACAGGCAGAAATAAAGTTAATTTATTTTTCACTCAGATTTTTATGTAAACGAATGAAATCTTTGTTTATTCACTTATTCAAAAAATGTTGAGTGCCTACTGTGTCACAGTGCTTACTGTGTCTCTTTTTGGTTCTGAATGAAGATAACAAGATAAAGAGAACATTTGAGGAAGGAGGACAAGACAGCTAGACACCAATTAAAGTAAAAAGTGAAAAAAGTTTTTCTTATGTGAAAATAATCATTTAAAAGTTAGACCTTTAAAAAGTAATTTTACTAAATATGAATAAGCAGGCAGTTTGGGATTTAGAAGTAATCCTAGCAATAGAAAAACCTTTAGCTGTTTTCCAGGGCAGCACTGTCCAGAACAGATTACACTCACTGGCATGATTTTATTAACCTTATACAGTAAAACCTTAGATTGTGAGTAACGTGCTTTGCAAAATGAGCAAGCGTTTTTAATAGATTTTAACTTGATAAACAGTGATGTCTTGCAGTAGGAGTAGTACATGACACCCAATGTCACATCACAACTGAGCCACTGGTTCTTGAAATTTGCTTTGTGATACACGAGTGCTTTGGATTACAAGCATGTTTCCAGAATGAATTATGCTCGCAAAGTAAGGTTTTACTGTAATTAGATTAAAATGTCAGTTAATATTTAAATATTATGAGCTTTGAAACTTAGCCATTCAATATTTTCTGTTAGACTAGTTTGGTTGTGCACACTTCAAGAAATATTTTTTTTGTGAAGGCAGGACTGCTAGACAGAAGAAAGCTGTTGTGGGCCATGCATCAGTGGAAAGTAAGCGCTGCATATATTTGTGATGTATGCAGATCAAATAAGTCTGCAAATCATTTGTTTATCTGGAATTCAATCAGTAGCATTAACTTGCTGTTTATATACTATTTTAACCAAATGAAAAATTGCCTCAGAAAATACAAATTTTTCTTTCCAGAAAAAAAAAAAATTCAAGATAATCTTAGAATGCTGTTTTAGTTCTGATTTCCCCCCTTTAAAAAACATTGCCCTTTTGCCCATCAGAAGGTATTTTCATTCTCGATTTGAATTAATAATGCTAATGTTTTTCTTCTTACTACATAGAAAATTAAAAAGGACCCTTATACAGCAACTATGGTAGGATTTTCCAAAGTCACAAACTACATTTTTGATAGTTTGAGAGGCAGTGATCCCTCTACACATCAACGACCACCGTCAGAAATGGCAGATTTTCTTAGTGATGCTATTCCAGGTTTAAAGATAAATCAACAAGAAGAACCAGGATTTGAAGTCATCACAAGGGTGAGTGGAGATTTATATGAACATAGCTCTATATTCTAGCAAGAGAAATCCTTTTGAAACATGCACTGGATGTGCTAGAAATAGAAACTCGATTTTGGTTATATCTGCCTCTTTCTCATAATTCTTTCTTACAACTTTTTTGCTAACTTACATATTCTAACAACTAGTACTTGTTCTGCCACCAAATTCTTGGGTTGTTCTTCATCAGTTACTGCTTACACTTTGTTAATTAAGTTGGATCTTTCTTTTATTACTTTTTGATAATAATGAACAGGTTGTTTGTTTCATTGAGTGTGTAGCAGTGAGAGAATAGTGTGCCTTGCATATTGTTCCTAGTTCTGTTCCTAGTTTATATGTTTATCTCAGTAGGTGCCAGAGGCAGCTAGTCAGGACATTACTCTGAGGCTTTTATTCTCATATCAATCTTTTCTTTTTTAAGTAAGATGGATCTTTAGCCCGGAATTATGGCAGATCTTTATAAATGCCCAACAAGACTTTTGAATTCACTACAAGTTTAGGCTGTACATAGTTAGAATGCTATAAATATCTAAATTGTAATACTTAAAAGGCTTATCTTGCAGATGGCATTTTAAAATTACCAACATCTGTTAATTGAATAAAAAAACTGTAGAAAATACCAAGTGGAGCTAATGGATCATGAATCACTTCTGAGAGCTACAAATTTTAGTTTGGAAGAAAAGCTAATTTTAGAATATGATTAGTGGAATAGTACTGTCTTTTTAAATAATATAGCATACCATTTAATTTGAAGGGTCTCTTAAGGAATTTACATGTTGAATGTTTTATACTTACATAATTGAAACTCAAAATTGCAAATGTACTCCTATCTCTGAATTTATAACCCTGTTATTTATATGTTTAGTGGGAAGGAAAATGTATGGAATGCTGTTATAGTTCATAAGTTGAACATTGGAAAATAAAGGAAGATATTAGAAATGTTAAAAATCATGTCAGTAATAAATGGTATTTATTTTAATTTTTATATACCTTTATTTCATTTCACTGGTTAAAAAAGTGTACTCCTCATTCCTTATTTTCTTAATTTAGATTGATTTGGGAGAACGACCTGTTGTTCAAAGGAGAGAGCCAGTATCCCTGGAAGAGTGGACTAAGAACATTGATTCTGAAGGAAGAATTTTAAATGTCGATAATATGAAGCAGATGATATTTAGAGGGGTAAATACCTTAATAGGGATGATACTTGAAACTGCTGATATTTAAGTTTTCTTTCTTTATGGGAGGTGTTTGGGGAGTCAGGGAATGAATTCCTTTTTGATAAATGATGTCTTATAATCCCTGTAGGACAGAGTGAAGTCCCTTTGATGTCCCTGAGGGTTGAGTGGGGGAAGATACCATTAAGTCTAGGGAAAGATAGTCTTCTTTACTTGAAGTTCTGTGGGTTATGTGAAGGAGGCATATATGTACCCCAGTGGTAGTTTCCTTATCTAGTAAGATTGGACTTAGAAAGACTAATCAGTCCCTCTGACTTCTATATAATCTACTGTATACTCTGCATTGTTGAAGCTTTCTGGCAGCTACTTAACATCGTCTGAATCTGGAGGTCAGGAACAAGGTGTAGTATTCATTGAATTGAGCTATTTTTATATATAAAACTATCTTTTAAATATTAGTCTTACTGTGTATTTATATGCAAGTTTTGTGAACTTAAAAGTATTGCATACTTTTTACGAATGCGTTTAATATGCATGTTTTCTTTAGGGACTTAGTCATGCATTGAGAAAGCAGGCATGGAAATTTCTTCTGGGCTATTTTCCTTGGGACAGTACCAAGGAGGAAAGAACTCAATTACAAAAACAAAAAACGTAAGTAAGGTCTTTTGTCATCAAAGAAATTAAAATAATTCACTCGTACAAATTCGTATAGTGCTTCTAGATGACTATTTGAAATAGATGAAGGTATGGGAAAATAATCTTATTTTCATCTTTTTAATTGAAAAATTATGAGCCCTGTAGTTATTTCAAACTAGTCATTTCAAACATTGCAGTTGTGTTGGTGAATATGTAGAAAGATGGCAAAAAAAAATTCCACTTCCTTTATAAAAGCATTTTGCATAAATGAAAAATAAGATATGGATTTTTAAATACATCATTCATCTTGATTAAGTTTTACAATTTATTATGAAATTATAAAAATGGCCCATAAGAAGTGTATTTACCATTTAGGTTAATTACCTTTATTTCCCTCGTGCTCTTGTAACATAAACTAATCTTTCATTTTTTTTGGAAGAGTGTTTCTCTAAGTAATTTCTCAGTCTTGAAAAGAAACAGAGGTGAACTTTCCAGGTACCCTTCATATTCCCAGTTCATCAGTTTAGCCTTTGATTTAAAGCTCACTCTGAATCTTTATGTGCGTATTTAAATTTTCAGACCATCCTTTCTCTTTCAACACCTTTGCAGTCCTCCTAAGATATTTCACATTAACAAGTTTGTGCAAAAACTGATTGAAAAATGGAACTCTTAGGTCAGATTAAAAAAATAATTTATAGATTTGTATTTGTAATTATTCAGAAACTTTAGTGGTTAAAATATTTAATTACTAGAATAATTTTAGGTATCATATTAAGGATTAAGGTAAATGCTTTCTTAAAATCATACGTAAATATTCTAGTAGTTTAAGTAAAGTTTATGGTAAATATAAGGTTATTTTTCCTTTGTTTTCACTCATGTATCATAACTTTAAACATTTTACTATCATTTATAACCTCACATCTGACTAGCATCATAAATGCTTTGATACATTGTTTATACAAAAACCCAATTAGAATTTTTAAAAATATAGTATTCTAATAGCTTTTTTTGGTATAAATTGTCTCCTGTAGTGATGAATACTTCAGGATGAAACTACAGTGGAAATCTGTCAGTGAGGAACAAGAGAAGAGAAATTCGAGGTTAAGAGATTATAGAAGTCTTATCGGTAATTTTTTCCTAATTTTAAAAATGCATGAGAGCAGTTTACATTGAAGTCTTGGTAGGATTTAAGAAGTGAAATATATGCTACAGAGTAGGGCTCAAAAGAGATATCAGAATTGGAGAGTACATTAGAATATTTATTTGATGTTCTTGGTTGTTCCTTTTCTAATAGGATATGAATTCAGTCATTATAAGTACTGATATATTTCATTTTCAGTTCTAAAATGTGAATTTTAAAAAGTGTTTAACTTTATTTGCTTATTTAATTAATTTTATTAAATTGTCTCCCTTATTACAAAAAACAGTGTGTCTATTATAGAAAAATTAGGAACTACAGATAAGCAAAAAGAAGAAAATAAAGATTGGTTTTGTTTCTGTCATGCAGAGATAACTATAGTTGATAGACATTGATTTGTGTCTCTCCAGACCATCTCTAAATATGCATATAATTCATTTTTTTAATAAATGACTTCAGATAGTAAATGTTTGTTAATGTTTGAGAATTGAATAAGAATTCATCTAGGAATAACTATTTCATAAAAAAGAGATGTTTGACAGAATTTTACATCAAAGGAATTAGACTTATTTCCAGAGAGTAAGTACTGGGTCATCTAGCTCTTATGATAAAGGCCAGGTTGGTGTAAGTTATTGAAAGAATACATAGTTACTTCTGTACATGTCTTAAAGTTTTAAGTTGATAATCTCCATTTTACAGAAAACTGAACCATTGAAAGTATAATTGACTTGTCCAAGGTCACATGATTTAATAAGAGCAGAACCCAGTTTCAGTGCTCTTAACTATCTTGTTAGCTAGCCTCTACATAATTTTAGGATAGCTTTGGATAGTAGTGGAATTTACTTTTTAAATTCTTATATTGCTTTTGGATTTATTTATAGCTTCACAAATAAAGATGGGGAATGTTTTTACCACCATGTTCAACATCACCTTCCCATGGAAGAAGAAAATCTCTACAAATTATAGTTAGAAAGCCCAACATAAACAATTTGGTAGCTTTTGTAAAGACATAAAGACAAATGATGAGATCTTTTTGGTAATAGTACTTTGGATTATAAAGTTTTCATTTGTTCATGTAAGTCATCTCTACCCAACATGGGGATTGAACTCACAACCCTGAGGTCAAGAGTTGCATGCTCCTCTGACTAAGCCAGCTGGGTACCCCAGTACTTTTGGCTGTAAAAGAATTTATTTTTCCAAAAAATAAATTATACTGGAATAAACTGTGTCCTTCCTCCAGTTATCTCAGAAGGTTGGGGATCTTGAGGCATGGAATTATCTGAAGTTTCCAACTGAAGTCCCCTGCTGTTTTCACTTTCAGTAGGAAAAAATGGTAATGGACTGTTTTTTCCTGCTTGAACATAAAATATTTGAACTGGAAGGGATCTTACAGATTAAGTAACTTTTCTTTCTTTTCTTTTTTTTTTTTTTTTTTTTTAAGTTTGTGTGTATGTATGTCTTTATTAATATAAATAAGTAAGTAATCTTTTTACCCAGCGTGGGTCTCAAACTCACAACCTCGAGATTGAGAGTTGTGTGCTACCCCCAACTGAGCCAGCCAGGCACCCCTTAATTAAGCCTTTTCTTTCCACATGCTATGTCATCTTCCTTTTTTTTTTTTTTTTTTTTTTGTTAGGGAGCAGTGATAATGGTTCTGATAATTCTCAATCTTTCTTGTGTCTTATTCTCACTTCAAGGAGTTTGGAGGAAAAATGTAAACATTTCAAATCAAAAGAATTGAGCCATACTTTCATCCAGTTTTTTCATTTTTAGTTCAGCAGATAACAGACTTGAAGCCCAGAAAATGTTAGTAAATTGTCTTCAGTCATCTGTCTAGTTAGTTCCATAGCCCAGACTCATTCATACTCAGATCTGATTCTTAATTCAGTTACTTTTCAACTGTACCATACTTTCTACCAGTAGAAGTATATATAATAAGTTGGTTTTAAAGGATTCTTTTTCCATAGTACTTTTTCTCAAAAGTATTTTTTGGGGAAAGGTTGCCAAAAGCTTTTTGTTGTTGTTGTTGTTTTCTTTGGTATAAATTCATTTTATTAAAAAATACACAGGTAAGCTGTAGATCTTGTGGTTAGTGCCAACGTGTTGGATTTTAAGTATGAAAAGAAACTATTGGAGCATTTTGAATAAGACCATTTTATTTGTATTTTAAAATCAGTATTTCTGCTCTATGGAAAAATGGATTGTCAAGGTACAGGTAGGAACAGGGAGACCAATTAGTAGAGAACTCTAAGAGATGGTAGTAGTGGAAATGTAGATAAGTAAGTGGATTCAACTTATATTTTGGTGATGGAATCGATAAGACTTTCTGATGTATTAAATGTGGGGTATGAAGAAGAAGAGAATTTAGGATGGGACTACATTTCTTGACTAAAGAAATTGGCCAGTTGGTGGTGCTACTTATGGTGATGAAGAGAATGGGGGATGGTGAAATGGAATTAGATATAACTTATATACCTTATAGTGAGATATACAAATGGAATGTCAAGGGGCTAGTTGAGTAATCTGCAACAGTCTGGGTAGGAGATATAAATTTGGATATTATCAGTATAAACATCCTCGGGAATGGATGATATCATTTGTGGGGGGGGGGGGGGGAGGCAGATAAGAAGGCCCAGGAATCCTGGTCTTTACGGCACTGGTTTCTAACTTTGGCTGCATGTTAGAATCGCTAGGGATCTTTTTTAAAATCACATTTTATTTTAAACATTCATACATTCATTCATTCAATAAATATTTACTTAGTGCCTTTATGTACTAGGCCCTCCCCTAGGCATTGGGTATTCATGAGTGAACAAAACAGACAAAAGACTTACCCTCAAGGAGCTGTTATCCTTGTGGGGAAGAACAGACAGTAAACAAGATAAGTAACATGTGGTATGTTAGTGATAAGTGCTAAGTAGAAAAATCAGACCGGCAAGATGTTAGGAAGTTTATTGGTCATGTTGCAGTTTTAATGTGGGTGACCTGAAAAGGCTTTTATTGAAAAAGTGGTATTTGAGTAGAAACTTGAAAAAGGGGAAGAGTGAGCTATGCTGATATCTAGGTGAAGGGCAGTCCAAGTAGAAAGGAACAACGTATATTAAGACTGGTTTTCACCCCAGGTTCTCTGCATGTTTGAAGTACAGCAGGGAGGTAAGTGTGGTTAGAATGAGCTGGGGTAGAGTATAGAAAGTAAGAAGTTCAGAGAGGAAACAATGAAGGAATAGGTACAGATCACATAGAGCCTTGTAGTTCTTTGTAAAGACATAAGCTTTTCCTCTGAGTGTGATGGGAAGCACTGGAGGATATTTAGCAGGAGTGATACGACCTTTAAACAAATCACTCTGGCTACTGTTTGGAGAATAGCTGTAGGGGGGCAGGGGTGGAAATAGATCATGTGAGGCTATTGGTATAATTTAGGCAAGAGATGATGGTTGATACAGAGCACTAGCAGTTGAGTGAGATTTGAATAGAGACTTGAAGAAGCAGAGAGTGTATGCCATGCAGCTATCTGGACGAAGGGCATCTGGGCAGAGGGGAACAGCATGGTCTAGACTTGTTTGTCCTTCAGGACCTCCACATGTTTGAAGAAGAGCAAAGAGGAGACCCATGTAGCTCTCTAGATTGAAGTGAATGGGAGGGGTGGCATGGAATGAATGGATGGGAGATCTCAGCGTTGGTTTCTATATGTATTTTGAAAGTTTGACACACAGACATACACACACACACACACACACACACACACACACACACACACGTATGTATCTGTGTCAGACAAGGAGAGCAAAGACTCAAGAATGACTCCAAAGTTTTTAAAGTGAGTAACCAGAGGAATGGAATTGTAGGTTTTTAATTAAGACACGGAAAACTGTGAGAGAATCAAGTTTGAAAGGAAATATTTGGAACTTATTGGACATGTTAAGTGTGAAACTGCCTATTGGATGTTGATACATTAAAATGTAGAGTTGGAATTATATGTATAGGGCTAGAATTTAGGGGAGAGAAGGGGGCTGGAGATAAAAATGTAGAGGTCATCAGCATATAGATGGTGGAGGACTAGATGACATTGCCAAAGGAGTGGTGTATTTAGAAAAGGAGGGATCCAAGAACTGAGCTCTGAGGTAGTACGTTATTTTTTTTTTTTTATTAAAAAAATTTTTTGTTTACTTTTGAGATAGAGCACGAGCTGGAAGGGGAAGGGAGACAGAATCCAAAGCAGGCTCCAGGCTCTGAGCTGTCAGCACAGAGCCTGACTCAGGGCTCGAACTCAAGAGCTGTGAGATCATGACCTGAGCCAAAGTCAGATGCTTAAGAGACTGAGCCACCCAGGCACCCTTCTGAGGTAGTACTTTAACTTATAAACAGGAACAATTAGGAGAAATCAGCAAAACAGACTGAGAAAAGAGCCAGAGAAAAAAAGAGGGAAAACCTGAGAGTTTTGACCAGAAGTCAAGTGAAAAAAGTATTTCAACAAGGAGTAACTAGGATGTCAAGTGAGATGAAGACTTGGGTTGACCATTGCACAAGGTATTGAGATCACTAGAGATTTTGATTAGAGAGGTTTTGGTGAAGTGACAACCTGATTGGAGTGAGTTCAGGAGGAAACGGGAGGAGTGGATTTGGAGACAATATATACAGCTCTTTCAAGAAGTTTTGCTCTAAACAGGTGGAGACAGAATGGGATGCCATTCAAGGGAAAAGTGTGGTTAAGTAAGGTTTTTATGAAAAGAGAAACAATAGTATGGTTGAAAACTATGTAAGAAAAACTCATGAAACTGGAGAGGGAGACAAGAATTACTAGAGCTGCGTCCTTGGGTAGCCAGTAGAGTATGGATTTCACGCACAAGAGGAGGGGTTGGACTTAGCCACGATCTTGGAAGCTCATTTAGAGTGAGTGATAGGAGACAAGGGGACTGTGTGAATACAAATGCAGTTATGTGGTTAAAATAGTAGAATCCTATGGAAGTTCTCCTTGGATAACTTCTGTTTTCTCAGAAATAAGAAGCAAGGTGTTCATCTAAGAGCTAGAGTTCGGAGAATATACCATATTGGAAGCTTAAAGATAGAGAAGATGTAAAGTAGTTCTATGAATGGGGACAGGGAATGGATGAAGGAAACAGAGCATGAGTGCCAGGCAGAATTAGGGGCCCACATGAGGTTACTGATGGCAAATGTAAAGTGGGATCTGTTGGGGTGGTTGTGTTTTGCTTCAGTCTTTTTTAGCCATAATAAGTTAAGTGGAGAGTTGGTTTTAACGAGGGTTTTTTTTTTTTTTAAACTTACTAATTTTCTTTCTAGAAAATTAGTTTCTAGAAGTACTTCCCTTATAAAATACTTTTATATATCACTTTTGATCCCTTTTTGTTTTCTGCCTGGTATGTCACTTCTAAATATACAAGAGGAAAGAAATACACTTCATGAGGGTATAAATAATTTTTTTACCACATTTAAAACCCCTATTAAGGCAGATATATTCTATATTATTATGACTGTATAAATTGTGCTTGAGTTAATAAAAAAAATAAACTTATGTACCTGTTTGAGACCGAACCATTTTGATGTTTTTAAATGAAATTTTACATTTATTATGCTTTCTTTGGTATTGCTTTTCCTTATTTGTTTGATAAACGGTTCCACAATTCTATAGATATATACTTGGTTTTATTAAATCTAATGTAGTGTATTTAAAAAAAAATGTTTTTTTTAACGTTTATTTATTTTTGAGACAGAGAGAGACAGAGCATGAACGAGGGAGGGTCAGAGAGAGGGAGGCACAGAATCTGAAACAGGCTCCAGGCTCCGAGCTGTCAGCACAGAGCCCGACGCGGGGCTTGAACTCACGGACCGCGAGATCATGACCTGAGCCGAAGTCGGCCGCCCAACCGACTGAGCCACCCAGGCGCCCCTAATGTAGTATATTTTAATAGAAAGCTATAATATTCTAATATTTTTAAAAAATGCCCTTATAGAATATAAACTCATGTCATCTTCTATTTGTTAGATTCTACTTGGTTGTAAAATACCTCCGCATCTCTTGACAAGTACAGGTTTACCCAGCTATCTGAAAGTAGAGCGTTCCTATGAGACCTTTCATAAGCCTAAATGGCATAAAGCAAAGAAACAATTACTATTAGCTTATATGAAAGATTTCTTAAGGATTCCCACACCCCAAAAATAACCTCTTTTAGACTTTTTTGATACCTTAGGACACATCTTGCTAATAGATACACAAAATAAATTACGATAAAGCACAGATGCTCACAGACACAGTTCAAAGCTATGGATGATTGAGGGTAAGTCCCGGGAAAAGAGCTTGGCGGGACCCATCTGGCTGCCCAGGGTGCATGCTGCCTGTTGAATGTTATTTTTGCTTCTGGACGTTTTTTGGAAAAGTGAAAATCCTCTTCGGATTTCTTTTGGTTAGTGAAAACGGGTACTAACGTAGGTCTTTTGTAAAAGTGAAGTGGTGTAATGCAAACTTCTGAAAAGCGGGAGTATCTGTATGGACAGTGTTTTCAATTTATTCAGTTTAAAGGGGTGGAGTGCAGTGGGGAGAGGTCAGTTATAACTTTTAAACAGAATTGGTTATAGAATAAATTAATCATTTTGAATTTCTGTAAATTATTTTTTAATTTACTGAGGGATTCGTTTGGGAAAGACCGTTAGTAAAGCCTTTCACAATTAGCTGCATTTGCTAGTATCAGTGTTTGGGAATTGAATTGTCAGTACAGTTTGGGGTATGCTCGTGGTAAAGCTTCCAAATCTGTTTTCAGTGTCATGAAATCATTTCCAGCAAAATGTGGGTTTTCATTTTTTCAAAATTAATACATATTGTTTATACTAATATATAAATTGAATAATGTATATATGAGAATAAGGAAGTCATTCGTCCTGAAGATGATTATGGAACATGACAAAGAAGTTGATAATGAATGAAGCAGATATGAATGAAACAAATCTCTTTGATTACACTTGATTGCCTAAGAGCTTTTTTTATTACCATTTTCAGATAATATGGCCTATCACATGCATTCATGACTGGCAGTTTTATTGCTAACTAATGTGAATTATTACTTGGTATTGCTTTTAATTAATTGAAAGTGTTTTCTACTATTAAAAAATTTCTATGTTTAGATAAGAATTGAGAAATATTTGAAAGTATACCCATAAGGAAGTGGACCGATTTTTGAAAAAGTATTCCAAAATGTTACTTTATTGCATATCTGAAATAGAATTTGATGATTTTTTTTCATTAAGTGAAAGATTGGCAAGAGAGTGAAATTAGTACCAAGAAGAATTTTGTTCTTGTAAGAGGTAAGCTTTATAAGAATCTGTTTTTTGAAAGGTTTTCAAATATGTGATGATTTTCCTCCTCAGAAAAAGATGTTAACAGAACAGATCGAACAAACAAGTTTTATGAAGGCCAAGATAATCCAGGGTTGATTTTGCTTCATGACATTTTGATGACCTACTGTATGTACGATTTTGATTTAGGTAAGTTCTCCTCTGACATCCTAATTTAGAAAGATTTATGTATATTTATTTTAGAATTTAAATTTATGAACCTATTAGATGTATCTAACAGCTCTGTGGGCTAGTTTCTGTAGGGATTGTTCTACTGGACTGGAAACTTAGAAGGCTGTGATTCCCAAATTGTGCACTGAAGAGCACAGGGTTGTCACAGCATACTCGTGGGACAATGTGGGATATTTTAAATTTTTGAGAGAGATCATGAACTCTGTAGGGTACTGCTGTAAGTCCTAGCTAAAGTAGTTCAGAGTTTCAACATTAGATGGTCACATTCCTCCTGATGAAGTTAGTTTTGCAAAGCAGGGCTTCAGGCCTTGCTGTGTGATTCAGCAAGTACTGTGTGAAAATAGATGAGGGACAGGAAATGGGAATGGTGGTTTCCAATTGGATTCCAAGGTTTGAGAAATAGTGTAGTGCCCAACAGGTGCTGAGTTCTTAGGACATAAATAGATATTAAGTTGTTTGGATCTAACTACTTAATAAATGGAAGTGTTAGTTATTTTCTTGAGCTGAGGAGTGCTTTGGAAAAAAATTACTTAGATGTTAAGAAGTCTGTGAACTGAGAAAGTTTGGGAACTTTTATTTGGAAAACTTTTCTACTTTGTGAAGGAAAATACTGATGTGATGTCTTGGGCAAGCCATGCAGATAATTATCTAGGCCATGTAGAACTTCACTCTCTTTTCTTGATAACTGTGTTTCCTGCCAAGAATGGGTTAGAAAGACAGGCTGAGAGGGGCAGTTGCAGCTTGCATGGGGAAGGGATGATAAGAGTAGAAAATATAAGGAATCGATATTTTAAGGGATAAGAGAACTTGAGTTGTTTCTTTAAAGGACGAACAGATTCTCTAAGCAAGTAAGTAAGTATAAGTAATGGATAAGTTTCTGAGTTATCTACCATGTGAGTAACTTCCAAGTAGAGAATGGTGGAAATAGATGGTTTCCAGATTATTTTAGTAGAGCTTGAAAAGGTTTTAGAAAAGGTAATTAGATATTTAATGTATTAAACCCAAGTGAGCCTTGAATTGTGGTACATTTTCTTCACTGTTTGTGTCTATGTAAATTCCTCTTGGCTTCTTTTATATGTTAGGGGAAGATGTAAACTCTGTGGATCTTGAGGCATCAGCCTCTTTGGTGAAAGTAAATGGAAAAACAGATTTATCTTTAAAATGTAAAATTTAGTCCTATCTGTCACCTCAAATAATGAGCCTCAAATTGGATCATTGAAAACCTATTGGTAGAGTAGTGCTTTTCAGGTTAGAGAATGCTGTCATACTTGATTTTGACTCTCATAGCAGCCTTTCAAAGAAGTGGGGAAATCATTCCGATTTTATAAGGTTATATTGATTCAGAGAGTGACTCAAGGTTGTACAAGTAGTGAATATTGGACTGGAGTAGAGACCCAGGTCTTTATTTTCAGGCTGGCATTTTCACCTCTATACATCCACCACACTGACCCATTGCCATTTTACTGTAGGGAATAGGACCATTGTCTTAGGGAATGGAGGCATTGCCCTCTACTGTCAGATGATAATTTTGAGATAGGAATTCATGCATATTCGTAGGAGTTCCTGAATGCTCAGTTTTTTCAGGGCGTAGTCCAGCTAACTGTATAAATTACTGTCTTCATTTGTCTCTATTAATCCCTCGTTCTTTCTGGGCAAGTACCTAAGTTATCTGAAACATAGTCAAGGTTCCTGTTAAGAACTCTGGCCTTGTGAGAAATCAGTGTAGTTTTCATAAAGCAGTGGACCAAATTCTTGACTTTTACTCATGGCAAAGTAACCTGGGCTGTTGTAAATTTACTCTTGTAAGTAATTCTGTCATATTGAGTTGTTTGGTTTCATAGACCATATAGATGAGGTATAGGTATATTTACATTGAATACAACGTCATGAATAGTGAGGAAGGAGACAAAAATTACCAAAAGCAGACAGAAGAACTCAAGAATAATTTTTCGTTAGTGCAAAGGCACTACACTTAGGATGTTTCTTGGGAGATATCTTTTTTAATGGTGTATGTACATGATGATGATCCTAAATAACCAATAAAACATTAAATTATATTTGAAATACCGTATGTAAGAAGGCAGAGAGTGTCTAATTAAAAAAAATGATTTCCACCTCTAATATTTTGTATTTGATACCCTAAGGGCTGAGGTTCAGTTAACCTGGAAATTGACCTATATGTAGGTGATTTTTTTCTTTGCAGTGTAAGAAAGTGTGTGCTAGGATAAGGAGTTCATTTCTCATGCCCACCCCCCTCTGAAAGAAATTTGCTGCGGAAATAATTTTAGAGAACTACTTGCGAAATTGTAGTAGTGCTGATTAAGATGTGCATCAGTCAGCACTACTGCAGGATCTTAGTGTCACTGAATGCTAATTTAAACAGCTTTAATCTTTCTTTAATTAAAAGGAATTTGTACATTAATTCCACCCCCGCAACTCATGACATACCCCAAAGAACATCATGTATAAAATAAAATAGATTAAAAGCAACTAGAGTATGAAGATTAATTTGACTACTTGCTTCAGCTAAGACTTGTATAAGAAATATGGTAGTGATCTCATATGAAAGCTGAAGACTTAAATGATTAAATAAACTTCTTAGAAATTGTCATTCATTATAACTATATAATAAAGCACTTTTTTTTTCTAGACGAGAGGTACTTGGTAAATCTTTTGAATAGCACACTTCGAAATATTTTTATTATAGACTGTATACAGTCAGACCCAGTGAAGTACTCTTTTGCACTTTGCTGAATTCAGATCAAATTTCTTTCATACTCTAACTGGTTTAGCATTAAAAAAAAATTTTTTTTAAATGTTTATTGACTTTTGAGAGAGAGAGAGAGAGAGAGAGAGAGCGCTAGTTGGGGAGGGGCAGAGAGAGAGGGAGACAAAGAATCAGAAGCAGGCTCCAGGCTCTGAGCGGTCAGCACAGAGCCTGACGTGGGGCTCGAACCCACAGACCGTGAGATCACAACCTGAGCCGAAATCAGAGGCTTAACCAACTGAGCCACCCGGGCACCCCGGTTTAGCCTTTATGTTGGTCATTGCTTTCACTGTGTCAGTGCCATCTAGAGAAGTTCTGATGATAACAATTTAGTCTTCCTTCTAACCCACTTACTCTTTTAAAAGTGTTTTTATTAGGGTTCTGCAGGAAAACAGAACCATTAAGATTCTGTATGTTTATGTATTTTTTGTGTTTATATATATATTCTTACATATTTTAACATATATATCCAGAGAGAGAAAGAGGGAGAGAAAGAAAAGAAAAAGATTTCTTCTGAGGTGATTTCTTCTGAGGTGTAGGCTCACACGATTCAAGAGACTGAGAAGTCCCACAGTCTGCTGTCTGCAAGCTGGAGACCCAGGAAAGCCTGAGAGCAGGAGAGCCAGTGGTGCAGATGCCAGTTCAGATCTGCAGGCATGAGAACCAGGAGCTGTAAAAGGCAGGAGAAGATCACTGTCCCAATTCAAGTAGCTATTGCGAGAGCACATTCCACCTTCCTCCATCTTGTTGTTCTGCTCAGGCTCTCCATGGACTGAATGGTGTCCACCCACAGTGGGGGGCAGGGCGGGGCGGGCATCTGTTTTCATCAGTTCACCAATTCAGATGCTAATCTTTTCTGGAAACACTTTCAGGACGTTCACAGAAATAATGTTTAACCAGGCATCCGAGTGTTCTGAGGTCCACCCAAGTTGAGAGATAAAGCTAATCATCACAAGGGTGCAGGATTTTTAAAAAGCCTGTGATAAACTTGTAGAAATACTTACATTTAGATATCATATCATATGCCAATTTTCCCTGGCACTTTTCTCCAAATATTTTGGTAACTTTGTTGTCTGGTAGTGTAATCGGATGCCCACCATGGCAACCCAAGTGTTCTTTCGTGCTAATGCAAGTAGAGCCATACTTTTCCACAGGGTATCATGTAGACCTAGGTTGATAGGAACATAGGAGTAGATGATAGGGCAAGGCTCAGAGCAGATAGAGATAGTAAGGTGATCCCGAAGTGATCTGAGTTGTCTCTCTGTTATATCTCTGATCAGAAGTTTTCTCAAGAGACTCTGGCCTATATGCTTCCTGAAGTCCTTTGTTAAAAGTTTTATTCCAAAATAAGGAAGAGAGGTGTAGAATTGTAAATCATTTCTAGCAGAAATACCCTCTTCCCTTTTAAAATATATACTTTTAATGGCTTCAGTGCACATAGATTTTTGTGAATGGTAAGAATGTAAGCTTTGGACTTGCACATGAAAGACTATATTTTCCATGACTTCAAGCTACTATTAGAAAAAAATCTGTAAGTAACTTTAACAGATGTACCAAAGTTACCAAAGTTGAATGATAATCTGTATGTAAAAAGGTTTCATATGAACTTTTGTCCCTTTGTTGGTTCAAGAATGTGTCTTAAATCTGAAATCCATTGTGAAACAGTTAAGAAAATTGTTTTATAAGAGTTTTAAAGAGTTAAAGAGTTTTATAAGGTGGAACTAAAAAGTAAGCTTGACACGTTCAGGTGAGAAGCAAAACCAAGACTTTTATTTTTTTATTTTTTTTATTTAAAAAAAAAATTTTTTTTTTTTTTTTAACGTTTATTTATTTTTGAGACAAAGAGAGACAGAGCATGAACAGGGGAGGGGCAGAGAGACAGGGAGACACAGAACTGGAAGCAGGCTCCAGGCTCTGAGCCATCAGCCCAGAGCCCGACGCGGGGTTCGAACTCACGGTCCGTGAGATCGTGACCTGAGCTGAAGTCGGACGCTCAGCCAACTGAGCCACCCAGGCGCCCCAAAACCAAGACTTTTAAAGTGAGGGGCCTGATTGTTTAACTTTACAGTTTTTCTTTTTAATCAAGGGCTGTAATTGTCATGACTGAGAATTATAGCAACATCCAGAGAAAGGTGGTCAGAGTGGTAGTTTCAGGTACAAAGTATTGATTGGATTACACCCAGTTGCTAGCATTGGTTGTGCATAGAATAACAAGAGAAAGGCAAGAAGAACATAGATAGGGCTATTTAAAAGAAATACATAATTTTGTACTTCTTTTGGTTTAGATTACCAGTGATCTGGTGGCTAAAGCAGTTGGACCCTTTTTAAAAGTTCTTATTTTATTTGGCTTGTTCATGGCCATTAGGGGCTGTTGACTCTTGGGCCCTGAAATGTTTTCCCCCCTTGACTTTTACAACACTTTTTTCATTTGTTTTTTTCCCCCTTACTTCTGACTGGTCCTTCTCAAATGTCCTTTGAATATATACACTTACATTTGATGTTCCTGTGGGTTTTTTCTCACCTTTCCTGTTTTATTGTAGTAATTTTGCACATTAATTTTTAATGTTTGTTTATTTTTGAGAGAGAGAGAGTCAGAGTGTGAGCGGCAGAGGGGCAGAGAGAGAGGGAGACACAGAATCTGAAGCAGGTTCCGGCCTCCAGGCCATCAGCACAGAGCCCGATGCAGGGCTCGAACTAACGAACTGTGAGATCATGACCTGAGCCAGAGTCAGATGCACAACCGACTGAGTCACCCAGGCGCACCCCTTAATTTTTAATAATATTACCCTCTCTTGATAGTGATGACCACACTGAAGACATAATAGCAGCTATATATCTGCTTGGCATCTCAGTCTATGACAACTCATCTTTCTTACCTGATTGCTAGACTTCCTCCTTGTTTGTTTCTTTTCTCGGTAGACGTCAATATCTACCAGTTTCTGAAACCAAAGAAAAGATGAAATTTTAAATGAAATTGTAATGATATGCACAGAAGAATTACATAAAGCTTAGGTTTTCAGAGACATGATTGTTTTTTGTTTGTTTTTTCTATTCTTAGGGTATGTTCAGGGAATGAGTGACTTACTTTCCCCTCTTTTATATGTGATGGAAAATGAAGTGGATGCCTTTTGGTGCTTTGCTTCTTATATGGACCAAATGGTAAGAACAGGGGCTCCTTCCTTTAATCAAACTAATTTTGAAAAATTTAGTTATATAATCTTACATAAGATTGATATTTATATTTTAGCCAGTTATGGTGGAACTTAAAAATTGCTCTATGTTGTTTGTTTCTTTTTTCTTGTTTTAAAATGTTTATTTATTTTTGAGAGACTGAGGGAGAGTGGGGGAGGGGCAGAGAGAGGGAGACAATAGACAGAGAATCCCAAGCAGGCTCTGCACTGTCAGTGCACGAAAGAAAAACCCACAAACAGTGAGATCGTGACCTGAGCCAAAATCAGGAGTCAGACGCTTAACCAACTGACTGAACCACCCAGGCACCCCTGTTTGTTTCTTTTTTAAATAGCCTTTTCAAGGGGCTTGAAAATACTGACATTGTTTTTAATACAAGAAGTAGATAGTAAGTGCCTGTAGCACAAGAATAATCAGGATTTAATATCAGTAAATGCTTGTGTTCTGCAGAAGACCTATGAGTCATTATAGAATATTGATGAAGTAGATGAATTCAGTTCTTGTGAAGTAGTTGAACTTTCATATCATCTGTTTCAGAGATAAAGCTTAGTCATGCCAAGTAATATCCTTACTTTTTGTGAACATTTTTGGATTTTGTCATTATAGTAACTGATTTTTCTTCTAGATCTCTGTTTGAACTATTTGTAATGGTGACACTTTCTTAGTAATTCATTGTTATTTTCTCAGAAGCATGTGATTATTAGTTGAACTATGTTTATATATACATATTATTACAAAGAACATTTTATCTATTGTTACTGATATATCTTGGAGACAGAATTCTGGGACAATAGCACAGAGTATTAACAGGGAAATAAAATAGAACAGTCTTCTCAAGTAATCTATTAGAAAGAAAAAAAAATAGAAGAGGGCTAAGAGGAGATAAAGGCATATGAAATCCAAAGACCTGACTACATAAGTCACTGTACTGTTTCAGAGTAAAACTAATATACTTGCCTCTGGACCTTGAGGTTGGGTATTCAAATGGCTTGCTAGCAAGGGGATAAAGATATTGAATATATAATCATATAAAATGTTTCCTTGTAACATAGGGTTTAACTCAGTTTCTAGGATACGAATGTGGGATTTAGAAATAGTACCCTTCTCTTTTTTCTTTAGGCTATTCTTCCTCTCTTGGGAATTAGCTTGCCAGTTTTTCTTTGCCCTTCCAGTTTTTCCCACTTTTCCCTTTAAGTCTCTTATCCATGGTTCCAACTCATCCTCACTTCTACTTTTCCAAACACATATTTGATAAGATTTGATACTTAAAAATATCTTTTACTATTAAGTTAATAAGTATTTCGAACTGCATAGTCATGACCATGAATTAATGTTTTGGATTATTTGGAACGATTATTAATTGCAGTAATCTGCTAATATCATAGTTTGTCTTCCTTACCTTTTTGATTGATTTGATTTTACCTGCCTTCTTAGTTCCAATTACTCCCAAGTGCTCTAGAAACCTGAGGCATTTGTTATAAAGGTCTGTACAACTGATACTAATTGTATAAAAACCGTTGTCTGCCTTTCTTGTGTTTTTGTTGTTTATCCTCTTTTCACTAGAGCTAGTATGTTCCTTGATAAAAGGCTCATGTCTTTGTTTAACTAGTTCTCTGGTATGCTTCCAGAATTTTCCTAATGCCAACATGAGGTTTTTGTGCAACAGATTTTTGTAGAATAAACACATGAAGATTTCCCCAGTGCTTAGACACTTTAGAATTAACATGAACATACTGACTGCATTTTGATTTTTACAGTAATAGTTTCCATAAAATTGAGCCAATATTGACATGTGCAAAAAATGGACTTATGATGCCATATATATACATACATACATGCATGCATACATACATACTTGTGCATGTATTTAGGTCTCAAATGTAATGAACATCTGTACTACACACTTTACGGTCTATTTGTCATTTTTGTGTATGAAGGTTCAAATTCTTCTTTTTCATAGTAAATGTTTCTGTGTTTGCCTTTTCCATTGAGAATGGTCTGGGGATTTTTCTAGTCTTTATTCTAAAAAAAATCTCTTAATATATTGTCTACTAACATTTTTTTCATATTTGAATAAAAGGGTAACATGTTGCAATCAAAATAATCTGCATGATTATTTTTTACTGCATTGTTGTTGGTTTGGTGTCCTTAAATCCATACTGTTATTTGACTCCTTCTTTTTGTTTTACAGCTTTATTTCATGTAAGTTTTTATTTCTTTTGTGATGACTGAACCTGGTGTCCATAGATTTACTCTTGTTATATTTACTCACATCTAATGTAGGGATAGTCATAGGCTGTATTTATTATAGAAATATTATAGAAAGATTAGCAAAATGATCTAATGAACTTTCTTATACCCACCCATTCATTTTGCTGTGTAATTTAGTTCCTCCCTTCCTTCTCCTCACCTCCCTCCTCATATATATACACACATGTGTATATATACATATACACGAATATATATGAGCATGTATATATATGAATATACATGTGTATGTATATATGTGCATATATTTATTTACAGATGCAATTGAAGCCATTTGTATATCCGTTGTTGATCTGATTTTCCCTTCTCCAGGAGTAGCTACTTTTCCAAAGTTGTCTTCTGTCATTTTTGGAGCGCTTCTTTTTATAGCAGAGTATGCCATGTTGGTACTCCCAAAACAACTCTAGCCTTTGGCTGTCATAATAAAAAATGATGCTGTTAATCAGAGAGTTAATTTTGCCTTTCGCTTACAGCTCTCTGTGGTAAATGTCAAGGAATGATATCCCAAAGGCTTGTGTCAATCTAGTAAACTAGTTCCTTAAGGCATAAAAGAAAAATCAGTTTTTTGAGAATGAGTAGCCTTAATTTTTTTTTTTTTTTTTAAGCTAAGAGTGATGCTGTGTCTCCAAAACTAAAAAAGAAGTGTGAGGGAAGAGATGTTGTCCTTAGGGTTTTTATAAGCATTAGGACAGTAGGTTACCGTAGAGGAGTTGGTGGCACATGGATAAAAGGGATCAGAATGATCTAAGGAACCTTCCTGTTGTTATTTTGGTCTCATTATCCACCTCCCAACACTTGGGTAAAGTTTTGGTAAGGAGTTTACTCAACTTTGCAGATTATTTAAACTATGTAAAGTAAACCATAACTGTTCTTAAACTTTGTGATTTCAGGACCCCTTCGCACTCTTAAATATTATTGAGGACTCTGAACATTTCTTTATGTAGGTTATATATCTCTTGATGTTTATCATATGAAAACTTAATATTGAGAAATATATAAATATTTATTAATTATTTAAAAATAACAAACCTTTATACCATAACACCTATAACCTTTTTTTAATGAAAAGCAACTTTTCCAAATGGAAACAATTTACTGAGAAGAGGGATTGTTTTCCATTTTCCATTTTCTTCAGTGTCTACTTTAATGGAAGACAGCTGGATTTTCTTACCTGCTCCTGTATTCATTCTATTGTAGTGTCACTCCTCATATAGCCCTTCATACTTGGGGGAGAATTTAAAGTGCAAAATGTATATAATATTTTGGAATTGTCATGCAAATGATTTTGACTTCACAGATTCCCTAGTGTCATCAAATTTAAGAAATAATTCTTTAAAATGAAGTAAATGTTAAAGCTAAAATTAATTTTATTTTATATGACAATTTGAAGAAATATTTACCAGTGGAAGTGACTTGATAAAAGTTTATTTCGCAAGTGTGTATTTCTTTCACCAAGTTTCTTATTTGATGTAAGAAATAAGTGTATCCATCTGTAGCTCTGCGTTCTTCTTTAAGTCAAATGAATAGAGGAAAACAAGTAATCCTTAGTTTGATTCCAGGGATTTTCTTCCCTCCTTTTTAATGTTGCTTTAGCTTTTTAATTTGTTGTGATTTTTTTTTTAATATAACAAGTGTGGTATAAATCCAGCATTTGTCCTTAGACTCTTGCTTTATCTATCAGTGATTTTGTACTATAAAATATGTATTCAGTATTACTTATGTGGTAACATTTATTTCCCTTTAAAGCATCAAAATTTTGAAGAACAAATGCAAGGCATGAAGACCCAACTAATTCAGCTCAGTACCTTACTTCGATTGTTGGATAGTGGATTTTGCAGTTACTTAGGTAAGTTTGGTTAATCAAATTATACACCCAGCAAGTTGTAGGGTAATATACAGAGAGAAAAAGTGTAAAGAACTGTCTGAAAGCCCCATATACTCTGTCACTGTTGCCTGAGTTCCTCTGAGAAATCAAAGTGTGGTACCAAACTATCTATAATTATGCCTTAAAACAGTTTATTCATAAAATGAATTATTACTATTTTATGGTTTTCTTTTAAACAAATTTGAATAATTGTTTCTTTGAATTAGTAAAGGCAATTAAATTTATAAGACTTCTAATAGCTTAAGCTGTGTAGAAAAATTTGAGTTTGAAATAGGTCACTGTATTCTGAGATAATTAACATAAGAGTAAGCCATATATATGTTTTTTTTCTTCTGTATAGAATCTCAGGACTCTGGATACCTTTATTTTTGCTTCAGATGGCTTTTAATCAGATTTAAAAGGGAATTTAGTTTTCTAGATATTCTTCGATTATGGGAGGTAAGTTCTTAAATTATTTTACAAATGTAATATGTATTATGGAAAATACTTTATTGTTCTATAGAGTATAAATGAATTATAATAGTCTAACTGAAATTTCTAAAGCAAGTATGTAATAAGTATAGTATAAATATGGTTTTTGTGGTCTCTCTTTAAAATTTTATGATCTTAAATTGAATATCTGGTCTTTGGAGCATTTTTCTATAAATCACAATCCTCATGAAGTTTCTGGGCCACTAGGTTTCCCAGAACAAGGTCTCTAGACCATTTATATTTGTGTTCTTTGCTTGGGAGGCTTGACTTTATGTGAGACTCTGATGCATTCTGGTATAGGTTTGTATAGAGTTCAAGGAAGTTTTGACAGGCCAGTCTGTTGAGATAGCACTTTGTAGTGTGAAGTATTGGGAGGGAGCTGACTTGTGTTTGGCTTTTTAAAAGAAATTTAAGTTAGAGAAAAATATTAATAATGTAATAAACATCTCATGAATCTGACCATTTAATTTCTTTTTTTTATTTCATTTATTTGAAAATTTTTTTTTATTATGAAATTTATTGTCAAATTGGTTTCCATACAACACCCAGTGCTCATCCCAACAGGTGCCCTCAATACCCATCACCCACCCACCCATCCCTCCTACCCCCCATAAACCCTCAGTTTGTTCTTAGTTTTTAGAAGTCTCTTATGTTTTGGCTCCCTCCCTCTCTAACCAGTTTTTTTTTTTCTTCCCCTCCCCCATGGTCTTGTGTTAAGTTTCTCAGGATCCACATAGGAGTGAAAACATATGGAATCTGTCCTTCTCTGTATGACTTATTTCACTTAGCATAACACTCTCCAGTTCCATCCATGTTGCTACAAAAGGCCATATTTCATTCTTTCTCATTGCTCAACGTCGCTCCTCATCAGGGAAATGCAAATCAAAACCACACTCAGATAATCACCTCACACCAGTCAGAGTGGCTAAAATGAACAAAACAGGAGACTATAGATGCTGGAGAGGATGTGGAGAAACGGGAACCCTCTTGCACTGTTGGTGGGAATGCAAACTGGTGCAGCTGCTCTGGAAGACAGTGTGGAGGTTCCTCAAAAAATTAAAAATAGACCTACCCTATGACCCAGTAGTAGCACTGCTAGGAATTTACCCAGGGGATACAGGAGTACTGATACATAGGGGCACTTGTATCCCAATGTTTATTGCAGCACTCTCAACAATAGCTAAATTATGGAAAGAGCCTAAATGTCCATCAACTGATGAATGGTTAACGACCATTTAATTTCTACCTGATAGATATTTTGCTTGTTTGTGCAACAGCGTTGCAATGACATCATATTTAACACTAAGGCAAGTATCTTAATATTCAAATTTTCATGGATACCTCCGAATATGTCCTTAGAATAAATTTCAAGACACCTCTGAATCAGAGTAGTCAGTTTTTAAGGCTGTTGATAGATTTTGCCAAATTGCCCTCAAGAACAGGTGAGAGGTCTTTATTTTTTAGAATGTGCACAGCAAAGATAGGAAAGAAAGGTCACATTTAATCACTGACAGTCAGTGTTAATGGACTGACTGTTAATGGATCAGTGTTAATGGATCAGTGTGCTTTTAGAATAGAATATTGGTGTAATGACTAATTGCTACCTTATCTTCATAAAGATTAGGGATTACAGAAACTCTCCTAAGGAAGGAATGGGGGAAATAATTCATTTGGATAATAAATAGACTTCTATATAGTGGAACTCCTGTGCCCTCTGAGGTTTTTACAGCTGGAGACTGGTTCCTGTACTGTCAGCTACCATTAGAGAAGGTGATGTGCTCACAAAGGATCATTGCTTTGTGTAGGATAACTTCCTTTGTTTGAAATTAGAAGTAAAACTCACCTGTTCTTTACCTGGAATCATACTTAATTTAATGAAAATTTATTTTTTGAGGGTTGTCATGAAATTTAATCTTAATGGTTTGATAGTTAAGCAAAAAAACACAGTAATCATCACATCCTAATTTTCCAGTAAATACATTGTACTTTTCAAAAATGTATTTATTGTTTGTTTCTTTGTGTGGTTTTTTGGTTTGTTTTGGGGGGTTTTATGATACTTTTACATTTTATTTGAGGGGCGCCTGGGTGGCTCATTTGGTTAAGCGTCCGACTTCGGCTCAGGTCATGATCTTGTGGTTTGTGTGTTTGAGCCCGTGTTGGGTTCTGTGCTGACAGCTTGCTCAGAGCCTGGAGCCTGTTCCAGATTTTGTCTCCCTTTCTCTCTGCTCCTCCCCTGCTCACACTATGTCTCTGTCTCTGTCTCTCTCAAAAATAATATTAAAAAAATTTTTTTTTAATTTTATTTGGGAAGTTGTTTGCGAGCAGGGGAGAGGGACGGATGGGGAGACTGAGAGAGAATCTCAGGCAGGCTCCACACTCAGCCTGGAGCCCAATGTGGGGCTTGATCCCACAACCCTGGGATCATGACCTGAGCCAAAATCAAGAGTTAGACACTCAACCGACTGAGCCACCCAGGCACCCCTCTTTATTTTTAAATTGGAGTATAGTTGGCATAAAGTATTATATTAGTTTAGTGTACAACATAGCGATTCAGCATTTACATACATCACAAAATGCTCTCCATGATAAATATAGTTACCATCTGTCACCATACAAATTTATGACAGTACTATTGACTATATATATATATATATGTGTATATACATACACATATATGCACATATATATATGTGTATGTGTGTGTATATATATATATATATATATATACACACACATACACATATATACATATATATATACATATATATATATACCCTATTGTTGTACTGGAATTTTGTACCTCTTAATCCCCTTCCCCTGTTTTGTGCATCCACCCATCCCCTTTCTCCCTTTGACAACTACCAGTTTGTTTTCTGTATGGAATCATATTTTAAAGTTTATCGATTTGATTAAATAAATGTCTCAACTTCTTTTTTAAAAGATGAATTGAGAATATTATTACTATATAGCTAGAATAATCCTCAGTCTGTTTACCAAATAAATTGAACTTTTAATGAAAACTTTGAGGTTAATTGCACTGTAATTAAACTTTCAAAAATTGGATTCACTCTGAAAATTATTCAACTTGAAAAGAAGTAAAAACATTTCAGGTATTCTTTATGTGTGTCTTTTAATTTTTCCAGGTAAGATATTATTATGTAGGTTAACAGGAGGAAATTAAGGCCTTAAATTTGAGGTCATTATCTCTGTTTAGTACATGCAGCTATTGACCAAATGTTTTATACATTTGGGTATAAATTTTGGGTAGTTGATTCAGTTTTTGTCACAGTCATGGATATTCTGTGTTATGTAATATAATGTAGAGCTGTCTCTGGGTGGTTTTGATTCCATGCACTATTTAGCTGAATTTTACCATCTAGGATATAGCCCCCCCCCCCCCCCCTTTGAGACTGAAGATGATTTAAAAGTGAGAAACTGAAGGCACAGAGAAATACTGAACATGCCTCTAACCCTTATACCTTACTTATGATACAGCTTCTTAATTAATAACATTTATCATTTAGGTCAGGCTCGGTGATTTGCTAATTGTAGTTACTTAAAGTGCCACCATTTGGAATTCATCATATTCACATAGTGTTGAGCTTGATGTTAGTTATTATGGAGGTAAGCTAAGATTTCACTTCCCTACTCCTCACTTCCTAACTAGAAAAACAGTGGCCTACCCCATCTAGGCACCTTCTGCTTTGCATAGAAGTCATTTAGAGTTCAGCGTTGTTTCTGGGAGGAAAATATCTTAGAATTGAAATAGTTTACTAAATAGTTCTATTTTTTATAGGTAATGTGGACCGAACTGCCATGTAAAAATTTCCATCTTCTTCTCTGTTGTGCTATTCTGGAATCAGAAAAGCAGCAAATAATGGAAAAGCATTATGGCTTTAATGAGATACTTAAGGTAGTTATTCCTTTAATTTAGATTTTAATATTTTGGCTCTTTCTTCTGTTTGGTGGTACTGATACACAAAACATTTCCTTGGAGCTTTATTGAATCCCTTGAGTTAAAACTTAAATTATATCAATAACAGTACTAGGACTGACTCTCTGAGAATGACAGTTTGTTGAATACATATTGGGCAGTTATTTTTACCTGGCTAATTTGGAAGAAAAATAAATTTAACAAATGCTTTTTTATGTAGTTTAGTTTTTTAAAAAAATAATTGTCTTTTGCTTAGAACTTTGAGATGGTAGACTTGGGACAACTGTTGGATTTAATGTTCCATAAGCTTATTAGCTATTCTTTAACTTTAAAACTGAAAGATATTGAATCTCTTGGATATTTGTAGTATGTGAATATTTTTATTTTACAGATTTTATGTGTAGTGAAATATAACTGGTAATAAATTGTTTATATAGTAGAATATATTAGTGCTTTTAGTTTCAATTATTTTATTTTATGGATTCATTTTAGCATATCAATGAATTGTCCATGAAAATTGATGTGGAAGATGTACTATGCAAGGCAGAAGCAATTTCTCTACAGATGGTAAAATGCAAGGTATACAGTGTTTTAAATAATTGTAAGATTTTTTTGTTTGTATGTTTTTGGTGGTCAAGAACAAATTTTTCTTTATAGATGTAAGATAAAGGCAGTTTTAGCAGGTTGAAGGCAGACACGAAGCATTGGCTAGCATTTTGTTTACCATTAGGGGGTTACAGCACTTAATTGAAAACAGTTGATTAATTACGCTAGATAAGAAACATTGTACAGAAAAATGGCAAAAATAATGAAAACATTTCTGCAACAACTAAAGGGGGCTGTAGAATTGAAGTATTGATGTGTTATCCAGTAGAATTAGTGAATACAGACTAGGACCTCATATTAAATGTGGTATCCCCAAATAAAGACAGATGCTAATCAGAAATAATTAAATGAGTGGTAGTCTATATCCTTACATTTGTATCAGTGAAGCTCTCAGATATTTCTGAAAACAAGGCAAATTTGATATGATCTGACTTTGAACTAAATCATTCTATTCTGATGTGTTTTGGCTTTCATATTTTTATGAGAGTTCCTGTTTGGTCTTTGTATCATTTGTTCACGGTTCCAAATACTTATGGTTCACTTCTACCAGCATTTATTTGATAGCTGTTCTGTTCAAAATATGTAAGTGAGACACTTCTTTCTTTAAGGAACCTTGGGTATTAAGGGAGAAAGATAGTGTAAATAAGATTTCAGTTGATATCTAAGATACTATAGTAATAAGGAGAATGAAATAAATTCAAAATATTAGAAAGCTTACATTTGTGGGAGTGGTAGGATGGGGTGGAGAGTGACTAATTCAGAATAGAACATCAGGGAACCACTTAAGAAAAAACTGGTTAGAATTTCATCTGAAGAAGGAAGCTGTGAGAAGATACGTAACAATTAACACTGTTAGAATAATTATTCAGATTCTGGAATCAGTGTGACTACACTGTCCAAATGTTATTTTGTGATTACTTTTCCTCTACAGTGAATGATGGTTTTGTGTTTGATTTTGCATATTTAGGAATTGCCACAAGCAGTTTGTGAGATCTTGGGGCTTCAGGACAGTGAAGTTGCAACACCAGATTCAGACACCGGTGAAGATGAGAGCGTTGCCATGACTAGTTGTCCTGCATCTACATTTCAGAGTGATGCCTTGCCCATACTTGCTACCAGTGGAGCCAGAGATGACAACACAACGCAGATATCAGTGTCCCCAAATGTTAGCAGATTAACACCTGCATGATCATTCTTCTTGCTTAATTTTTGAAGAGACACTTGGTTGCGACCTTTTTCAAGTACTTGAAAGGAGGAAATTTAAAATCTTGGTGTTGATCATGCTTTAAGGTTTATGGAAAGAAAGTGTACTGATGTTCTTGCATTAAAGCTTTACAAAGATTTAAACTAATTATTTTTGTAGTTACTTCTACCAAATAGCCTTTCCTTTTCAATAACATTCCTTAGTATTTTTATAGCCAAGTACATTTTATTTTCTTGCTGATGAACTGGAATTGGATAAATATTACAAGTGGATGAGTTGGAAATTATGCACTTTGAAAAACATTCACTTTGTTTACTCTAAGTTTAGTGGGTTTTGGAATTGATTAAATTAAATCTTAGGCTTCTCTATAGCGTTCTAAGCTGAGAAGTAGATTGTGTTACGCAAGTGATGAAATAAAAGAATTTGTTTTTCTCTATTGTTTACAACAGTACTCAGCTTAAATATTTATGCTGGTTGAATGTGATTTAAATTGGATATTTTCATCAATGCAATTTAATGTGTAGATAAAAAGAGCTATTTCAACCATAATAAGTGGATTGGCAGTATATTTTTTACATTGAACTTTTCTTCACTTGTATATAAAGACTATATAATAAGTACTTATTTATGAGTATAAGAAAGGATAGGCATATTTTCTTTAACTGAATAAACTTGACTATTGATTTATATAACCTGATTTGACAAAAGTAATACATAGCTTCAGTATGATAACTTTTTCAGAACTATTTTCTTAACCAAACATTTATTTCATGAGACTACATTCAACCCTGTACCTTGTGTAATTTTAAAATTAATTGCTTGTAACCTCACTTTACTAATGTGTTTATTATCTTTCCTAATAATGCATTAACTGATTAATCAGGTCTTTAAATTTTTATAAAATGCTCTTTGCAGAAAGCTTATGTCAAAAATTTCAATATACTATCACGAGTCTAAAAAAATACTTTTTTGTATATGAACGAAGCTGTTGTTTTTACCATGCAGTGTTGCATGATTTTAAGTTATGTGGAATTAACATAACTGATTCCGTTTTAATTGTAATTTGTTAACTCCTGTACATATCATTAAATAAATTTGAAGTTGAAGTAGTGTTTTCAGTTAAATTACACTTAGAAGCAGTCTGCTAGTTCTTCACTGGAAGAATAAAAAAATCCAAGCTGGTCCCCAGGACATTTCCTATTTTTATGTGATTGAAACAATCTTTGGAATAAGTTATGGACATGAGAAAGAAACATGACCCCTTTTATAACTGAAAATGAATTTTCATCAGCATGGACTTGGGCATAGTGCTGTCTTGGAGGATATAGTTGTCTGACTTGGGAAAGCAACTTCCTGCAATTGATGTTAACAATGTAAAATAAAAGTTATGCAGTTCTGAAATGGTCCAGTAGATAGATTTCCACACCCCCCCCCCCCCAAAAAAAAAAAACCCTAGGGAACCAAATGAACTTTTTTCCTACTTGAGTATTAACTGACAATCATGACAGGAGAATCATTAGATTTTAGTTTTTAATATCATATGTGTGTTATCTTTCATCAGTTAATAATGAGTAAGTCTATTTAGACAAAAAAAAAAAAAAAGTAAACTGATTAGAAACTCGGCCTCTTCAGCCTTTCATTTCCTGCTGTTCAGGAAATTGCTTAGAACATCTTGATGTCCTTCTTGTTCTTCCTGGATAGGGGTTTTGAGAGGTTTTTTTCCCCACTATGTAATGCAATATCTACTTCAGAGTTAAAAAAAAATCTTAGCACATTTAATAAGTTGAACTTCTGTCAAGTTTTATTATAAAACTACTTGTTAAAACATTTTTACTAAACAGTCTGAATTTCTGTATAGCTCATTTTTAAATAATAATACAGCATAGTGTTAGATAAAGTCTTAATGAGAGCCATAAAACCCACTTAGGAAATGCTATATAAACTTGAGCTATTGAGGTTGTGAAAATAGTTCAGGTAAATTGGTTAGATTGACTTCTTAAAGATTTATTTCAGTTTTCATAAGATGTTCCTTTTGTACCCTGATAATATGTAAAATATTAATACATATTATCTGGTATTCAAAGTTGTTAAAATTTAAGTAATTTCTGATTTAACTATAAAAAGTATTTTCAATTTTGATATGAGAGTCTGTGGGAGGCCTTTTTGAATTTAAGAACATCTCTATTTGGATTGTCTCATGTGTCTAGGTAGGATTCTTCATCTCTTCATATGCTAGGAACTTTAGTCTTGGTGTTGACTAAAAAGCTTGGATAAGGAAAAGCTGAACCTGACATTTCCAAGGGTTTTTATGGATGCCAATGAATTCTTATGGGAAATTCATATATGTCCATTATTAAAGATAATTTGTATAAAGTAACCGAGAATGTTTATTGAAGAACCTAAACTTTACCTGACTTTTGTGTCACTGTAACCAGGCAACATCCTTCTAGCTTGGATTTCTTTACTTGGGGCTTTCAGAAGATGTATGAATCTTTTACTGTATTTGAAGTCTTGTGTGCATATTTTTGGGGACAAGTCACATAGTTTAGCAAAGTGTCTCTCATTTTCTCCAGGCATCCAGGTGGTTCCTGAGCCTCCCTGAAGTTAGAGAACTGCCATTATATATTTCATAGGTTAACATTTTGACTTACGGTCTAGTAGACAAGTCTGTGAGTTTTAAAATAGTTTCTTGATGATAAGGTGGATTTGCCCTAGTTTGGGCCACCATTTTTAGTAAAAAGTGTGACAGTCATCATGGCCTATTCTATGTAGTTTTCCCCCACCGTTCTACAATTTGAAGATAAATTTCCAGTGTAACTTTTAAAAACTTTTTTTTTTTTTTAATTTGTTTTGAGAGAGAGTGAGAAGTGGAGGGGCAGAGAGAAAGGGAGACAGAATCCCAAGCAGGCTCCATGCGCTCAGCACACAGCCCGATGTGGGCTTCAACTCAGACACCGTGAGATCATGACTTGAGCTGAAATCAAGAGTTAGACGCTTAACCAACCAAGCCACCCAGGCACTCCCAGTGTTACTTTATTTCTAAACATGAAACAGGATTAAATTTGAAGTGAATATGAGAGGTTTCCATCAGTATCTAGTGTCATTACCTGATCCTAAACATCTGTACTTTTAATGTGAATACACTGTCATTTGAATGTTGCAATGTATGTGGCCTGCTCTCCTCTTGGGTTCTTATATGAGGATTTTAAGTTGTAGATTTTTGAGTATTGTTCTGATTACAAATCTTTTTCTCACCGTTTTGTAAATAGATTCCTATTTTTTAGGTTATCCATCTTGACATAGGGAAAAACATTGTGTTGCCCTTTGATGCAAAGGTGGGGTGGGGTGGGGTAAGGCAATTTGGACTGGACATACTTCTGTAACTTTTTAGATATCCAAAGCACTTTTATTTTAGCCTGTGGGAAATTATACTGTTTACAAATTCACTGTAAAGAAAAGCTGATTATAACCAGAGTCTCTTTTTCTAATAACTGTCAGGAATCAGAAATACCATATTTGCTTAAAGTTATAATTGGAATGTTAGAATAACAGGGAGTCAGCTATTTAATATGCTTCTCCTCAAATATCTATATGGTATATTTCTTCTCATATATCTATGTGCAAAAGAAGATAGAGTGAAAACATTCCGATAGGCTTAGCTGTGATCAATGAGCAGTCCCATTTCTGATTCAGCTTTTTTAATTAAGAAGACTTATTAACCTCAGAGATGGGCTTTTGCTGGGACTGTCAATAAATAGATGTTTCCAACACCACACCAGTCTGGGGGCACCAAACCCAATGGGTTAGCAGACTGCTTTAAAAACACAAATAGGGCTGTTTCTAGATTGGTTTAGATACTGTATGGCCTGGTTGTACGAGGGACTAGAATCTCTTCATGGGTGTCACAGGCTCACTTTGTAAACCAAATTGCTCTCCAGTGGAGAAGCATCAAGGTACTTCTGAGTGCTCAGCAATTACACTGCATGCTGCTGTCACTGTTGGGCACAACTATGCAGGATACACCCAAAGGAAATTTAGGGCACTTGCTTTTTGTTAGCTGAGTCAAGTGTTAAGTGAGCCAAATGGAGTATTTGCTGACTAGGAAGTCATTAGCAGTTAACAGCATCTAACCCAAATAGGCAATGTGAAGACCAAATTGTTAAGTTTTCCGAGTGAAATTGTTTAAGTACTTTTACTTTTTGTACTCTTAATAGACATGCTATTATAAACACATAGGTGTTCCTATATCCTCTTCCTCCCAAAAAGACAAAATTCAAGATACATTCCTTTGCACATATTAGGTTGTAAAGAAGTTAAGTCTAAAAACTGAATTTTGTTAAATTGCCCAATTTAAATTCAACTTCTGAGTAACTTTGGGACAAATACTTTGTTTTGGTTTACAGAGCTTTTAAGGAGTCTAGAAAAGGCTAATGGACTTCCCAAAGAAGGGGAAGCCCAGTCTTATGGTTCTCACTAGCTTCTTTCACATCCTGTTACTTGGTTTTCCAAATTAGCCTTTATGCTTTCTGTTTAGTATGTATGACTCATGCCAAAGTTTTACTGATTGGTGAGGATAGAAGGGAACAGAATCTCTTTCCTTGACATTTCATACCTAAGAAGGGTGACAAGCCCTAGTTTCAGAAACTGAAACTTACAGAATGGGTGGGTTAGCCTTGGCCTAGGCACATCTTTTCTTAATTATGAGCTGATGGCCAGCAGATTGAATTCGGGTGACAGGATCTTGGGCCCATTACAGCCTCAACAGGATCCTTTTCCTAATCTATTCCCTTGGTCCTAACTTACAGTGGACTCATTCCAGACATGAGAGAGAACTCATTCCTCCTCCTCCTCCTCCTCCTCCTCCTTCTCCTTCTCCTTCTCCTTCTTTCTTCTTTCTTCTTTCTTCTTTCTTCTTTCTTCTTTCTTCTTCATTACAGCCTCAACAGGATCCTTTTCCTAATCTATTCCCTTGGTCCTAACTTACAGTGGACTCATTCCAGACATGAGAGAGAACTCATTCCTCCTCCTCCTCCTCCTCTTCCTCTTCTTCTTCTTCTTCTTCTTCCCCTTCTTCTTCCCCTTCTTCCCCTTCTTCTTCCCCTTGTTTATTTTGAGTGAGAGCATGAGCAGGGGAGGGGCAGAGAGAGAGGGAGAGAGAATTCCAAGCAGGACACGCACTGTCAGCATAAAGCCTGATGCAGGGTTTGAACCCATGTGTGTGTACACACACACACAGTACATTTTCTGTACCCATATACATATATACACACCACATCTTTACCCATTCATCAGTGGATGGACACTTGGGCTGCTTCCATAGCTTGGCTATTGTAAATAATGGTGCAATAAATGTAGGGGTGCATGTGTCCCCTCGAATTAGTGTTTTGTATTTTTGGGGTAAATACCAAGTAATACGATTACCATATTGTAGGGGGAAAAGGAGATTCGTTGCCACAGAAATTACTGCTTCTTTTGGCCACTCTCTAAACTTGATTTTGCAATGCTTTTCACATAACCAGGTTGCTGACATTTCCATATCCCTTTTCAATTCTGTATTTCAGAAATAGACATAAAAAGGTAAGTTTAGAGTGGGAGTTTGTTCTATGAAGACTCAATAATTGTAAGCATTTCTTTTTTATTTTTGAGAGACAGCGTGAGTGGCGGAGGGTCAGAGAGATTGGAGACAGGATCCCAAGCAGGCTCTGTGCCATAAGCACAGAGCCCTATGCGGGGCTGGAACTCATGAACTGTGAGATCATGACCTGAGCTGAAACCAACAGTTAGATGCTTAACTGGCTGAACACCCAGGCACCCCAATTGTAAGCATTTCTTAACCATTTTGAGTTGGTTTTTGTGTATTGTGTAAGATCATGGTCCAGTTTCATTCTTTTGCGTGTGGCTGAGCATATCATGGGATAGTTTCACAGTAGAGTGAATCCATGAAAGGCATGGCCTTGGTCTAGGGGGATCCCTCTTATTTTAATCTCTTTTCTAAGATTCCCAAGTTTGTCTGAAGGGCTCTCACCTTGTCTGACAGCATCACTATGGATTTTAAATATATTACATGCTATTCTTTGTTAAACTTTGTCTTTAAAAACAATTTTTTTAAGTGTTTTATTTATTTTTGAGAGAGAGAGGGTGAACAGGAAAGGAACAGAGAGAAAGACACAGAATCCAAAGGAGGCTCCAGGCTCTTGAGCTGTCATCACAGAGGCTGATGAGGAGCTCAAACTCACGAACTGTGAAATCATGACCTGAGCCAAAGTCGGACGCTTAACTGACTGAGCCACCCAGGCACCCCTAAACTTGCTTTTAAAATCCTTAGGGAGCGTTGCATACCTTATTTTTCTTGTTATTTATCACTGATTTCAAAGTGTCTTGGTCATAATTTAGAGTTACATACCCATGTAAACACAAAGAATATGAATTAATGGGGTACTTCTGGACAAATAGTGCAACTTGCTTGAGGCATTTGTTTCCTCAAGTAGTTCAAGGTGGCTTGGGGTAGGATGTGGATGCTTTCATCATCTTAAGCTTTATCAGGTTCGTTATGTGGACATAGGGTTTATCCCATAAGTTCTGGGAGTCAGATGTCAGGGGAAAAATTCAAACTGATGGAATTGTTCATAGTAGAAAATGTCCACTGAACTTAAGAATATGGAACAGAAAAGTGAAACTGGAGCCAGACAGTCATGGATTTGAGATCTGGTTCAGTTGCCTTGTTTTGTGACCATAACTGTTTTCTCTGAGCCTTCTGTTTCTCATCTGGAGGTGAAAAATAATACCCCAGTTGTGAGGAGTAAATGGAAAACATACAAAACGTTTAATGTGGTGCCTGGCATGATTAAGCATTGATAAATGCTATCATTGTTACCTGATGGCAACCAAATATCACACAGGCCATCTTTTTTTATCTTAAAGCTCTGTGGTTTGTTTTTTTTCCCCTAAAAACATAGTATCCTACAGGAACAGCCTTGGGACACCATATGGTTTGTTTCCTGTTGACTGAGGTCATGTTGAGTTTAAGTCTTGAACCATGTATTCTGGTTTCATCTGAAACACTGACTACTGACTCCAAAGTAAAGCACTATCTCCCTTGTGCTTCAGTTTTATCCTCTTCAAATTTTGCTTAAATGTGCTGGTCTTTTATCAGTCTCCTTTTATGAAAGTTGTTATAAAAACATGATAGGGAACACCAGCATATTTCTCATATTTTGTTTATTAATGAGGTCTGATCATTCTCAAGCCAACCCCTCTTGGTCAATATAGCAAATACAGTAATCATAAAAATTAAAAACAATCATAAGACCTATCTATCTGCAGTAAGCCTTTTTAGTAGTATGGGAAATTATGGTGTTTATTTGACAGTGAACATTTTATCAGGGAACAAATAGATGCCTAAGGTGGTGGGTTGCTGTTTTAGGTTATTTTTCAACCATAGGTAGGTTCAGTCAGACAGCAAATTGTCCTTTGTGATTTAATTTTAGATTATGTTGTTTAGATATCTGGTCGGTTGAGACAAACTTCTTGCAGAGTTTAGAGCTTTATCTTTGTTTATATTTCTCCCCTCAAAATAATATTTTCTGTAGTATTTAGGGGTACCCGAAAGGAATAAATATGTGTCCTTGTGTTATAAATACCTTCACCTGTTCTAATATGGGTTGAGGTGGTGGAGGCCACTTGTGTGGTGTTGTGTGGAAATGTGAGCATAGTCATATTGACTATCATGATTCAAATCAATTTTGATGAAGACTCAAAAGTTAAACTGACATTTTTCTAAGGTTTTAGTTGAACCTATGACTTTTTTTTCATCCCGCCGCCTTATTTGTTTGGATCCTTTTGTAGATATTTAAAGTACCAGATAAACAGCTACTTCATTAACTATGTACATGATATTGGTTTGTGAATACCTTGAAAATGGTGTTATGGAGGGGCCTGCTTGAGCTTCCCAAAACGTAGTCATGGCAGGCTTATTTCATTTCCTTTTATTGATAAATTACTACTGCAACAAGGAAATACTTCATACATGGTATACATTTATTTTGGCATGGTATTCATATGGTGAAGTTGGAGGAACTAGGAGTGGGGTCGTGATGGTGAACAATTCCTGCCATGGAGCCTGAAGTTCACCCTGTAAGATGTAGGAGTCAGATGTCAATGGGAAGAAAAGCCAAGCAAGCTAATTAGGTTGGTTTTGTGTTATCAAGTTCAGCCTTTTCTTTTGCTTCATTCAACATGAGTTTAAGCACAGAAGGCATGTATCAAATTTGCTTGTGACATAAACTTGAATGGCTGAAATAGTGGCTTAAAACCCGAACAATAAATTATTTAAGGACAAGATCAGACTTTTGTTGATTCCCAATTTCAAAATAATCATTATTGATTCTCTTTAAATTATTTCCATACTCTCACATTTCATATCTATTCTTTAATACCTTCATACCTGCTTTCTCCATTTGCCTTGGGAGTAGCCAGGAGAATTCTTTCTTACTTTTAGTTAATTTCTTTTTATCATTTCCCCCAACACATATCTCTGCATTTCTGAAGCTTAGCTTTCTCTTGATGTCAAGAGTGATTGGAGTGAGTGGTAAGGGAAAAATAGGAAGTCCTCAGGGTCTCTTATCTTTTGCCTATAAAATGGAAGTATGTGTGTGTGGTGGGGAAAGTTGATAGAGTGGGAAGATTGGTCTGTTCCAATTGTGAACCATGTATATTCCTTGGTTTCCTTAGTCTATTTATATCACCTTTTTCTATATCTTTGTCCTGATTGTCAAAAGCCTCCCAGGCTGGAGGTCCTTCCATTTTCCAGCTGATTAAAGGATGGCCTATATTATTTCTTTCTTGTTTTCACAAATGCCTCAATAGGTATCACAAATACCTTTGTTCAGGACTCACTGATGTCCTTAAAATAAAACTTCCCTAATTTTGTAGACCCTGTCTTATTTCTTAACTTTTTACTCACATGGCCATTAATGATTACATGGCCCTCTTCATTTGTAATATTTTGTATTTGGATGTCTTCTCCAAAGATCATAAACCAGTGCCAAATTTCTATCACTCTGGTTTCAGAATCAATGAGGGATAGGGATATATCTAACACTTTGAGCATCTAATATCTATCAGTCACTGTGATAAACACTATAAACACATTCCATTTAATTGACATAACAGCTCTATAAAATGTAGATATTAATCATCCTATATGACAGAAATGGAGGTTGAGAAACATGAAGTAACAGGTCCTCAAATATGTCTAGGTAAGTGGCCCAGCAAAGATTTAAACTCAGGGTGGTTATTATCCAAAACTAGTGTTGTATTTTTTTCTAATTTTATTTTTTATTTTTTAAAATTTACATCCAAATTAGTTAGCATTGTATTTTGATGCAGTATAATTTATTTCTAAAATTTTTAATTTTTGTAATTAATGTCACATATGCACATGGTTTCCATACGTTTTGCTGTTATGAGAAACTGTCTTTTTCCTTCTCCCCACTCTCTAATTTCTCTTCCCTGTTGGCAAGATTTTCAGCTTTCAGCTAATTCTTTTGGAATTTACTTCCATATCTCTTGATGCTATAATATGCTTGTGTTGCTACTACTTTAATTTTCAGTTTTAGGCATTGTCCACTGACTCCCCATCTTGGAAGATGTGGATTTACCCCTCTTTCCCCTCCCCTTAGTCCTCCCTATGCATATGCAAAATTCTGTATCTTTCCACCTGCCAATATAGTTGATACCGCAATATGGATTAGATCAAAGCAATTAGCTGAGGCAATTTAGCCCCAACATTCATTTTCCTTTGAGAGCTAATTCCTTAAAAAAAAAAAAAAAAAAGATTAATTCTAGTATAGTTAACATACAGTGAGGAGCTAATTCTTATCGAGGCTTTTCACCTACTGATCTTATACATAATTCTCACTAATCCAACCCCACACTCTCTACCAAATATTTAAATTGGGGCTTGTCAACTGTGGGCTTCACTGTAGGGTGATCTGACTGCTCCATTTTGTTCAGATGCTCTAGGCTTTGCCTAGCTGGAGGATAAATGCCTGGCTGTCAGCCTTCTGAGGTTTGTGAGTCTCAGTATCCAGTTCATTTAATCACTCTCCTTTCAGGATGATACCCCTATTCTCAACTTTGGTGCCTGTCAGTCCAGAGGCCCTCTATTTTACCCTCTTCAGAGAATAAGCTCCATTCATCTACTGGGGGCAAGAAGGGAGGTGTCTTGGCTATGTAGAATAGGGGCAGAAAATATAGGTCTTTATAGTGTCTTTAAAATAAATTAAAAAAAAAATAGAGTGTCTTTAAGAAAAGATTTAAAATTAAAATAGAATTCTTATGCTGTAAAACTCACTCTCTAAAAACACTTCAGTGTTTTTCAGTATATTCACAAAGTTTTGCAACTATCACCCATATCTAATTTTAGAATATTTTATTATCCTGAAGAGAAACGCTCCACCTGTTAGTAGTGATTCCTACCTACCCCACCCCTCTTTCCAGTCCTTAGCAACCACTAATCTACTTCCTGTGTCTCTCCTTTTCCTCTCTTTTGCCCTCTTCTAGACATTTCATGTAGATGGAATCATAAAATATGTGGTCTTTTGCGACTGGCTTTTTTCACCGAGCATGTTTTCAAAGTTTATTCATGCCATAACACATATCAGTACTTCATTCCTTTACATTGCCATTTATGTATATACCATGTTTTGTCTTTTCATCAGTTGATACTTGAGTCGTTCCCACTTTTGGCTATTTGGGGTAATGTTGCTGTGAACATCCATGTACAGGTTTTTGTGGGGACGTATGTTTTCATTTTTCTTAGAGGTGTACCTAAGAGTGGGATTACTGAGTCATATGGTAACTTTAGATTTAACTTTTGGAGGAGCTATCATTTTTCTGAAGCGACTACACTACTGACATATACCTAGAAGTAAAATCACTGGGTCATATGATAGCTATATGTTTAACATTTTGAGAAACTACCAAACTTTTCCAAAGTGGCTGTACCATATTTCCATCCCACCAACAATGTATGAGGACTTCAAGTTTCCCACTTCCTTCCAACACTTATGTGACTTTTTAATTTCAACCATACTAGTGGTTTGCGAAATTGTGTCTAATTGTGTTTTTTGATTTGCATTTCTCTAACGACTAATGATGTTGGACATTTTTTTCATGTGCTTATTGGCCATATACTCTTTGGGGAAATGTCTATTCAAATCCTTTGCCCATTTAAAAACTGCTTTATTTGTCTTTTCATTGTTGAGTTATAAGAGTTTCTTATGTATTTGGGATACTGTCTCCTATGAGATACTTGATTTACAAATATTTTCTCCTAAACTGTGGGTTATCTTTTAATTTTTTCTGTCTTTTATTTTTCTGGATTGTGTTCTTTGAAGAACAAAAGTTTTTCATTTTGACGAAATCTTATTTATCTATTTTTCCTCTGAGTATGTTTTTGGTATCATATCTGAGAAACAATCACCTAACCCAAGGTTATGAAGATATAGTTTTTTAACATTTGTTAAAAAGATTATTCTTTCCCCATTGAATTGTCTTGGCACTTTGGTTGAAAATCAATTGACCATAAATGTAAACGGTTTATTTCTGGACTCTAAATTCGTTTCCATTTATCTGTAAGTCTATCCTTTTGCAGTGCCACACTGATTTTGTTGCCCCGGCACCAGGTTCTTGAGTCTCAATGTCACAGAAATGAACACTGAACTTGAGAGAAAGAAAGCAGGCAGAGTTTATTAGAGATAGCTTGTATATGAGGGAGTCTACAAAAAAAGGAATATCTCTCCCCGAAGGGGTAACATGTAAGGCTTATAAAGGCACTTTTCCAAAGGGTGAAAGGCTGGGAGTGGGGAAGTGTCCTTCAGTCCCATGGTCATTATCTTGTGGTCATTACTGTTTAGTAGACACAAGACAATCACAGGATACCTTTCCTCGTGGTCAACATTCTTTAGGGCTCCTGGAAAATAGAGATACTTGTGCAAGCAGGCTTTAAATTGTTACTTCTAATTTTGCTCAGACAACCATTACTCCCATTAATGGCTGTTATCTCTCATTTGTTCTCTCTCCCAGAAAGAGGTATTTGTTTCTAAGCGTATGGAAACTTAACTTTTACCTCAGACCAGTGGCTTTAAGGGAGTTAAGTCCCTCTTGCTTTCCCTATACAGTCTCAATTTGATTACTGTAACTTTGTTAAATTTTGAAATTAAACAGAATTTGGACCACTCTCTTCCAGTCTCCTCCATTTGCTTCCTCTTCTAGAGGTGTTTGAGCCTTTATGGGAACCTACAATATAAATTGAGTTGCTTCTCAGTCTTTGATAGCTTAAAGTTTAGCTTTCTCGGGTCTGCAGAATCTTCGATCACTCTTTCATCTCCTTTCAGCTTCTCATTTTCTGTTGCTGTTGTTTCTTGAATTTATGCTATTCTTTTGTGCCTTAAAAAGGAATGCAAATCTTATACTATTATTTTAGCTGGATTCCTGGAAGGAGCAGAAGTAGTTAAATCTATGTTCTTAATTAGGAAGTGTCTTTTGATATCTTATATAGATGTTCTAGACCTGTGGCCTGCACTTCAGCACCCACACTCCTTTTAACTCCCGTAAACTGGGTTTTATGTTCTCTCTTTTGCTAAAACTGCACTCTTTAAAGTCACCAACAACGGTTTCATAGCCAAATCTAGTGGTCTTCCTCTGGTCCTCATTTCCTTCCTCTTCTCTTTAGTATTTACGAATTTATTTTTTTAAGTTTATTTATTTATTGAGAGAGAGAGAAAGCACAAGATGGGGGAGGGTCAGAGAGAGAAGGAGAGAGACAATCCCAAGCAGGATTCACATTGTCAGTGCAGAGCCTGACGTGGGGCTTGAACCCACAAACCATGAGATCATGACCTGAGCCGAAGTCGGATGCTTAACCAACTGAGCCACCTAGGCACCCCTCTTCCTTAGTATTTAAAACTATTGACCACAAGTCTTTCTTATCTCTTTCCTAAGCTTTCACGTTTCACCTTGTTAATCATTTTCTTACCTGATGGCTTCCCTTTTTCACTCTACCTTTAATTGTGAGCATCTTCCATGGTTTAGTTCCTGGGTTCTCTTGGGTTTTATTTAGTTATTATGAAAACATTTTTAAAAATTGTAAAACACAGGGGTTCCTGGGTGGTTCAGTTGGTTGAATGTCTGACTCTTGATTTCAGCTCATGTCATGATCCCAGGGTCATGGGATGGAGCCCTGCCTGCATCAGGCTCAGTGCTGAATGTGGAGCCTGCTTGGGATTCTCTCTCCTTTGGCATCGTTCCCCCACTCTTGCTCTCTCTCTCTCTTAAAAATTTTTTTCTCTTAATTTGCTATTATTTATGTGTGGTCTAGATTAATGTATGCCACTGTCATTAACCCAGTCCCTCAAGTCAGATACTTAGAAGTTATTCTGGCACCTTTTTTCCCTGCTCTCACATCCAAGTACAGATGTTCGATGGATTTTATCCCTTAACATCTCTGGTTTTGCCATTGCATCCATAATGCTGTTGCCTTAATCCAGGTCATCGTCTACTGGTTAGACTATTTCAAGCCCTAAGTGGTGTGGGGTGGATGCCTTCAGTCTCGAGTCTCCTCCAAGTTGCTTCTTGTCTAAGATACCAGTGTGGTTATGCTATTAACTTGCATAACGCCCTTCTAATTGTTCTCTTTCACCTGCAGCAAAAGGTGATGATAAAGCATAAAGCCCACCGAATGCCATTCAAGTTTTAGCAGAATTTGACCCCTCTTTCCTCCTTAGCCTTCTCTCTCCCAGGGCACCCTTGGGTGCCATACTCCAGCATTGTTGAACAACAACAATTCTCTGTATATTTTCTTAAATTCTTTCTACCTAGAATAACCTGCTTTCTTTTTTAAAAAATTTTTTATTTCAATCCAAGCTAGTTAACATATAGTGTAGTAATGGGTGCAGGAGTAGAATTTAGTGATTCATCACTTACATATAATGCCCAGTGCTCATCCCAGCAAGTGCCTCCGTAATGCCCATCACCCATTTAGCCCTTCCCCCCACCCAACACCCCTCCAGCAACTCTCAGTCTGTTCTCTGTATTTAAGAGTCTCTTATAGTTTGCCTCCCTCTCTGTTTTTTATCTTATTTTTCCTTCCTTTCCCCTATGCTCATCTGTTGTGTTTCTTAAATTCCACATGAGTGAAATCATATGATATTTATCTTTCTCTGGCTGACTTATTTCGTTTAGTGTAATACACTCTAGTTCCATCCACATTATTGCAAATGGCAAGGTTTCATTCTTTTTGATCACCAAGTAATATTCCATTGTATATACATACCACATTTTCTTTATCCATTCATCAGTAGGTGGACATTTGGTCTCTTTCCATAATTTGGCTATTGTCAATAGTGCTGCTATAACTATTGGGGTGCATGTGCCCCTTCAAATCAGCATTTTTGTATCTTTTGGGTAAACACCTAGTGGTGCAATTCCTGGACCATAGAGTAGTTCTATTTTTAATTTTTTGAGGAACCTCCCTACTGTTTTCCAGAGCAGTCGCACCAGTTTGCATTCCCACCAGCAGTGCAAAAGAGATCCTCTTTCTCCGCACCCTCACCAACATCTGTTGTTGCCTGAGTCAAGTTTAGCCATTCTGACTGGTGTGAGGTGGTATCTCATTGTGAATAGCTTGCTTTCTAGCTCCTATTCCATTCTGATTAACAAACACAAACACTTTTTTTGAAGCTTTTAAAATTTTATTTTTAAATTAGCGTATAGTAAAATCAACTTGTGCAGTTTGAATTTTGACATGGAGAGATTAGTGTAGCCAACACTGTAATGAGGATATAAAATATTCCCCCTCGAACTCCCTCTTGCTATCCCTTTGGAGTCACACCCTCCCCCACCCATAAACTCTGGCAACCACTGATGAGTTCTCCCCCACTACAATTTTATCTTTTTATGAACGTCATATAAATATACACGGTCTTTCAAGCCTGACTTCTTCCACTCGGCATAATGCCTTTCAGATTCATTCAGTTTGTGTATATTAATAGTTATGTTCCTTTTTTATTGCTAACAAGTATTCCATTTTATGAATGTCCCACAGTTTATGTATCCATTCACCCACCAAAGGACATTTGGGCTGTTTTCAGAACCTCTGTAAAGGTTTTTGTTTGAATACAAACTTTAATTTCTCTAGCGTAGACACCCAGAACAAACTCACTTTTAAATATTCAGCCCAACTTGTACCCCGATGTTTATAGCAGCACTCTCAACAATAGCCAAATTGTGGAAAAAGCCTAAATGTCCATCAGCTGATGAATGGATAAAGAAATTGTGGTTTATATACACAATGGAATACTATGTGGCAATGAGAAAGAATGAAATATGGCCTTTTGTAGCAACGTGGATGGAACTGGAGAGTGTGATGCTAAGTGAAATAAGCCATACAGAGAAAGACAGATACCATATGGTTTCACTCTTATGTGGATCCTGAGAAACTTAACAGAAACCCATGGGGGAGGGGAAGGAAAAAGAAAAAAAAGAGGTTAGAGTGGGAGAGAGCCAAAGCATAAGAGACTCTTAAAAACTGAGAACAAACTGAGGGTTGATGGAGGGGTGGGAGGAAGGGTAGGGTAGGTGATGGGCATTGAAGAGGGCATCTTTTGGGTGTTGTATGGAAATCAATTTGACAATAAATTTCATATATTAAAAATAAATAAATAAATAAATACATACATACATAAATAAATAAATATTCAGCCCAGGCAATGCCTCCTAGGCGCCTCTCCTGACTCTCCTAAGGTAGCATTGAGCACCCTGTCTCTTGTGCTCCTAATGTCTTCTGTTCATAAGTCAATATGTTTGTTTCACTTATTTATTTTCATGTGTGCTTCTTGCAGCTCATGTGTGATTTGCTTGAGGGTAGGCACTGTATCTCATTCATCTTTGCATCGCCAGAACTCAGTTTCAATGCCTAACAGAAAGTGTCTGCGTAACGAAGTTTTGTTGAATTACACATCATCCCAAACCCTGTTCTAGCTGAAATTATGTATGTGTGGTCTCTTGAGCCTACTTAGGTTTCCTCGTGTGGAATACCTAAGAGGCTGTATAATGTAATAGTTGAGAGCATGGATTTTGGAGGCAGACTGCCTGAATTTAAATCCTGCCTCAGCCATTCTTTAATTGTATGAACGTTTTGGCAAGTTACCTAAATTCTCTGTGCCTCAGTTTCTGCCTATATAAAATGGAAATAATAGTTACTGCCTTGCTAGTGTTGTTGTGATGATCAAACATGTTTTTACCTAAAAACATTCTTGGAATAGAAATTGGAAAATGCTAAGCACTCACCTATATTAGCTATTGTTATTATCATTACTTCAATCAATGTGTTTTATATTTTTAATAGTAAGAAGTAGCATGATTTTACTGAAATGTTTTAGGACAGTGTTGGAAAATCTTAAAATCCTATATTCTAAACCTCGATGAATGTATTTAAACTTCATCTTGCTGGGGCTGCCTGGTTGGTTCAGTCCATAGAGCATATGGCTCTTGCTCTCGGAGTTGTAAGTACATGTTGAGTGTAGAGATTATTCAAAAATGAAATCTTTAAAAAAACAAACTTCATCTTCCTATCAGTTTATGAGAGCTGATTTTTGGAGGAAATTCATGCCAAATAATATTTCCAAAATTAGGTCAGATAATAATTATGTTCCCTGAAGATTCCAGAAACAATTAATATCCAGTTAATACTAGTTCATCCATTTCTGTTTTGAACATTTTTCATCTTGTTTTCTGTACAGAGAAGCAGCACCAGCCCCAGGTTTTGTTTAGTTTTGCAGTCAAATAAATATTTGGTGAAGAGTCTTCCAGCCTTTAGGAGATTGATAATATTTTCCTGTGACATGGTGATTATCACTTACTAAAGTTTGAATAGTAAGTACTTCAAATGATCTATACATTTCAAAATGTTGGATTTGATCTAGTTACAAGTGGAGAGGAAAAATTCAGAAACCGTCAATAGCATCAAAGGAATGACTGATATATAGGCATTTATTTTCCTTTTCCTTCTCACAAAGTGGAGAAGATTCTAGGGTTAGTGTCTCAACCACATATGTGGCTAAATCAAAGCCTTACACATCCTTTACAATACAATTGCCTGAATATCACCACACAGCGGCATCATAGGATTGGGAAGCAGTGCCTTTTATGAAAGCCATCACACACATACAGTTGTAACACATCAGATCAGAAAACACTTAACACAAAATAAAATGGCTTAAGGATTCAACAGTGCTGATCTTTCTAAAAAAATTTTTTTCCTTTTGGAAAGAAAGCCCAAAACCTTTGAACTCATAGTCACCTAAAGTCTGAGGTTAGCTTGCCAGTAGCAGGTTTGAGAGATGAGAGCTAACCTCAGGGGACAGATGTTTTCTTTTACAAATAACATCCCCATTATGTATTGTTCTCCACCACCCACACCCAAACGACTGTTCGACCTATGAAACAAACCGCGACAGGAGCACAGATAACCCCAGCCTTCAGGTCTGTAATCTGATCGTGGCCATCGGCAGCCAGAAATGAGTTTCTTTCTAATCAGCCTTCCATCAGTCCCCAGTCACTCATATAAAGGAGCCTGGGGAGGGGACGATTCTCATTGCTCTTTCGTCAGCACCAGGGTTTTGGACAGAGCCTGGAGCAGTCGTCTATCTTACTCCCCTTCCGCTCTGTCTCCGCCAGCGCTGCTAACTGCCCCTCTAGTCCCCCCTGCTGCAGAGAAAGAAAATTACATCGGGATCCATGCAGCCGGCAATGATGATGTTTTCCAGTAAATACTGGGCAAGGAGAGGGTTTTCTCTGGATTCAGCAGTGCCTGAAGAACATCAGATACTTGGCAGCTTAACAGTGAGTACTGAGTAGCTGGCACTCTAGACGAGTGTTTTCTAGGGTAGCCATCGTTTTATCCTTGCCATAGGGACACCTGATATAGACCAAGCACACACGCCTCAACTTGTTCCTCTATCATCTGTATACCCTGCTTGCCTGCTGTCTGCCTTCAGTCTTTCTTCTCCATAAAGTGGGTATATTGATCGCTATGTTCTCAACTTCCTTTCCTCAAAGTTTATAAGTAGAAAGTAAAGAAGTTCCTGAACATCAGGAACAAGAGGTTGTAGGAACCAATGTCTTATATCTACAACTAAACAGAGTGTGTAGAATTTTGAAAGGCCATTTATTATGAGTAGGAACAGAGAGAAGAAATTAAATAGATTTCTGTGATTCCCGCAAGATTATTGTGTCTCCTATACCTCTAACCATCTACAAAGCTTGTTTTTTTTTAAATACAGAAGTAATGTTTTCTATTCTTGCCTATAGGTGCTGATTATTGGAATAAAAGAAAGTCTGGTTCCTTTCAAAAGTTTTCCTGCTTTCCTCATTACCCCATTCCCCCCCCCCCCCATTTTAATTGACGGAGTAATGAAAGCAATATACCACTTGCTTCAGTATTTAAGATAGTTTTTGTATTGAAATACTAACAGAATAAAAAAGGAAACATTTTGTGGGATTTTAGATCCTGATTTGAGTTAATAGTCATGTGATTTAATAAAAAAGACAATGAACAGAAAAATCTATTCAGATTCCTAGTGATTTAAAATATTAAATACGATTTCATTATTATAACCTCAGAGTTCATCAAACCAATTACAATTCAGTCTGTGTCATAGAAAGTTCTGTTCCAACGTTGTAGCTCCAAACATGTGCCAGAAGGTTGTATTGTACAATGCATTATTAGTGGTAAAAGTGTTGAAAAGTAATCGGGGTAAGTTTTATAGAACTATTTAAATCAATTTGCAGAAAGGAGACCAAAAATGTAAATAGATTTTTTAACATCTAAATATCATGAATATTTGGATGAGATATTACACTGAGGAATTTTGAAGTCATAATGAACTGCTAGAAGGAAAACAAAGAACTCAGAGTTATGGTTAATGTATGACCCTTTTGTATAAAAAATTCTACTTAAATAGGTAAGATCTGTGTTAACGTTATGTGGTGAGGATAAGGCAGATGTTGAGTGAGAGTGCTGTGGCATTTGAGCCTTTAATGACTAAACATACTGTCAAATGCCAATGTCTGCATGAACTTTTTCTCTTTCAAGTCATATAATAAAATATTCATTTCCATGATATAAAAATCTGGTGAGTGAGGCAATGTGAAAATGTGAAACATGTAAAAATAAAGCTGGTAGGGAAATCAGAGAAAGAGAGTGACAAGTCCCTGTTCACTGGGTACATATCAAATGTACTTTTCTCAGTTACGTGAGAAACTCAGTTTCCTGAGACTGGTCTGATTGTACCAACTTACTACTTGCCAGGGAGAAACATCTCTGCTCAAGTCTTCGTTTGCGTATAAAGAACACAAAAAAGTACAACCTAACTTCACGTTGTCTTTTGCGTGAAAGTTCCCAGCTTTTTTATTCTGTATTTCTGACAATGTGATCCATCCAAGTTTCTGAAATCTGCCATTTTTTGTCTTTAACCAATAGGGCTAATAGTCATCACTTAGTCCTGTGTTACAATATCTTGAATGGCTAATGAAGTGTTAATCATGTTCAGTTTCTCAGATTTTACTCTTTGCTTCTAATGATTAGCTAGTTTTCCTTCCTTCCTTCCTTCCTTCCTTCCTTCCTTCCTTCCTTCCTTCCCTCCTTTCTCTCTTTGTCTCTTTCTTTTTCCCTTCCTCCCTCCCCTTCCCTTTTTTCTTTTATTTGTGGCTGGATTGTAACAGCCACTTTTCAGATATTATCGCTAACACAGATGGCCTTAATTGAATATGCTCCTCTGTGTTGAACTTGTGCAGATATAGATTCACATTGACAATGTGGATCTAATTGCAGAAAGTAAGGTTATCAATTTCAGTGCGTGTCCTGACATATTTCAGAATGAAATGGGTAGTTTATTTTGAAGATTTAATTTAAACTAAAATTATTGTTGTGAAAAATGTTTGGTCTTAATTTTTGTTTTATTTACTAATTACTAGAGTTTCCATATTATGCAAGTAGGCTAACAGACCAAATTTCATGCTGTAAAATAAACCTAGAAAGAAAAGCAGGAATTATTTATATATGAGACTTTATGATGGTCAGATTTTTGTTACTATTAAATAAAGTGAACCAAATCTGACCCCCCTGGATCAGATTTCAACCACTGAGGGGTATCTTAGAGCACTTGGAAAATAGTGTCCCAGAATACATTGGATTAGTATTTATGATCAAAAGTTATGAGTTCTGTGGTAGCTTCTCTTTGAGTGTATAGGATTGCTGAAGTTTCTGGCATATGAATGGAATATCTGACAAAAACTCTAGTTAGGGGAACTCTGGAATCCTAATCAATATTTGTGTGTGTGTATGTGTATGTGTATGTGTATGTGTATGTGTATGTGTGTGTATTTCTACCTTCTTGAAGTTAAATAAAGCTAACTCTGGCAAAAATGATGATAAAAAAAGCAGCAAGGGGAACAGCAAAAGTGAAACTGGTCCCGAAAGTGGCAAGACGGCTGTTGTCTTCTCGTTGAAAAATGAAGTTGGAGGATTGGTAAAAGCGTTGAAACTCTTTCAGGTAAATCTAAAACATCATTACATAACTTTAAAAGTGACCATGTGCCCCATTACAAACCTGTCCTCTGCTGTGAAACATCACTGAATCCATTTCAAAGAAACCAAATTTCATGAAGCTTTACAAGGGAAGTGTGTCTGCCAAACAATGAAATGAGCAGATTTGCATCACCTATGTTTTATTAATTCTGAGTTAGCCTCTTAGAAATTCCTCAGACTATAGTCATAGGAAAGTCAGTAATTAAAAATGGGAGTCTCACACCTGAAAAAGCAAATGCAAGAGGAGCCAACAGGCTATCTTTAAATATCAAGAGCCTGCAGCCTTATTTGATTTGTTAACATTTGAGTTGTGTGCATGTTCTATGAGCACATTTATTGCCTAAAATGAGATACATAAGGAGAGGCACTTGGTAGTTTCCTATGCCTCATTGTTTCATGAATTTAACGTCTTTTGGAAAGATGAGTCAATCTCCCCATATATAAGCTAGGGCTAGCTCTATTTTATAGAAATGTAGTAGCTTTTTTTCCAGGTCCAATTTGGTGACTTGAACCCTCAAGAAAGAGCCTGGTTGAGGGGGAGGTTAGAAAAGCCCAGAAACACTGTTGCCCTCTGGAAACCTGATGGCTACCTTACTCTTCAGCAAGCATTGTCCCTTACAAATGCATCTGGTTTGGGGGCACTGGCTGCTGATTTGGGCTGCAAGATAGGGAGCCCAGCTCTGTATGGTGCCTAGGGCCTGTCGGTGCAGTGGAAAGGTGATTGGAATTGCAGTCAGAGAATTCAGACTTGTGTTCTCCTGGTTTGGCTAATCACTAGCTGCTTCCTAGCTTCAAGTTCTTCATTTGTAAAGTAGCGGTAATCATTCCTACCAAACAAGGTTGTTGTGATACACTAATATGAGTGAAAGGGCTTTGTCAAAGTGTACAGATAGGACGCCTTTATTGTAAGGTCTCTTTGATGACCATAGAGGGGGAATTAGCAGCCTCATTTGGCAAATATTTCCTTGTTCTCTCTTGACCTGGAAGAAAGGATCAGGCCCCATTAACAGTGGTAATGGAAATCTGGGGAAATATTTTACACATAATTGTATCATCCAGGGCCGTCGCCATTCAGTGCCCAAAGGCAGGTCAGACTCCCTGGAGAAGGAGTTAGCAGCCCAGAGTTTTCACTAGGCCATCAGCTAGTCATGGGGTCAGAGCTAAACCATTTAACCCATCCAAACCCCAGTTCCCTTGTCTAAAAATACCTACTCTGCTTCAACCAATGGACATTAAGAGCCCAAAGTGACACAGCATGTGTGTGAAGACTCTTGACCTTAATATTAGTCTTACCTTTATTATCAGCCGATTTAGAAAATGTGGCGTTATTGTAAAGGTTAATAAAAACAGAAATAGAGTATCTAGTTTCCTGGTCACAGGACTACTTTCTTTATACAGGGGAGGATCTGTTTGATTCGATCTTACTCTGTACTGGAAACCACCTATCCTGCTCCCGTGCTGAAAATTCTGAGACCATCCGGGATTGTATGAGGAAATGTGAATTGATAATTGCAATATACCATCTGGTGTGATAGGGAGGTTTTGGCTTATTTAAGGGCAGGGTAGGGCGGAGAGGAGAACTTAGTCTTCAGTTAACTCAGGGGAAGGGTGGACAGCATCGCTGGGCAAATTTCAACCTGATAAATAAATTATTAAATTGCTGCCCTCCCTTGAACACCTTATTGGAAGGAGAACTTTACCCCTGAAATCCGTCACAGGGTGAGGTTTGCAATGATGTATCCTTGCATGAAACTAGTCTGGAGGTTGCTGAAACAGAATAGTTGATAAATGGTCCCATTTAGGTGTGTTTTTTGGTTGTTGTTTTGTTTTTGTTTTTGTTTTTGTTTTTGCCTGTAGAGATACTTTCTTGGCTGCTTTTCTTCCTTTTCTTTTTCTACAATGTGGGTTACACTTTGGCTTGTGTCTCCCAACTATCAGTCGTTTTCATACCACCTGCCCAATGTCTGCCTCATTTGCCTGCCATTTGTACCATGTACTTATTTTTTCAAAGATTATTGTGTTTTAAACTTTAACTTATGAGGAAAACTTATACTGTTATAAAATCAGGGATTCGAGGTTAGTTATGGTTTTTTTTTGAAACATACGAAAATAAAAATATAAATTTGGGGATCATATGATGATATAAACTAATTTCTCTCCTCCAAATAGCCATGTACACCCCCCAGCGGGATGTGGGCTGTTCAAGAAAACAATGATATTCATAATTATAATACATTTTATAGGGCCCTGTGTATGCTCTTTTATGCCCTCTTTTTTAAAAAAATAAGATGGGAAAAACTATATAGTGTTTATTTCCATTAACAGAGGTAGTGGTTGGAAACATTTCCATGTTTTAGTCAACCAGAGAGCAAGGAGATGGTCTTTTCCTCCTCTGTGGGCACTTAGCACCTGTTCTTAAGAGTTGAATAAGAACAGCCTGTGGCATCCCTTTTATTGTGCCCTGAAGGTAATTTAGAGATGTTGCTTACATTTCCACAGGAGAAACATGTCAACATGGTTCATATCGAGTCCAGGAAATCCCGGAGAAGAAGTTCAGAGGTTGAAATCTTTGTGGACTGTGAGTGTGGCAAAACGGAATTTAACGAGCTCATTCAGTTGCTGAAATTTCAAAGTACAATTGTAACGCTGAATCCGCCGGAGAACATTTGGACAGAGGAGGAAGGCAAGGCCAGCTTCTCCTTGTTGGGTGATTTAGCAATCTGAGAAATGTTGCAAAGAGGAAAATGCAATCTGTGAGCTAATATTTTTGAACTCGCACTGTGTTTCCAACAGAGCTAGAGGATGTGCCCTGGTTCCCCCGGAAGATCTCTGAGTTAGACAAATGCTCTCACAGAGTTCTCATGTATGGTTCTGAGCTTGACGCCGATCACCCAGTAAGTGTCCAGTAAGATCCATTCCATGCAGGCTCTTCCAGCTCCACGCATGTGCCAGCCAGTGTGCCATGTTGTGTGCTGTGACGCTTTATTGTAGAGCAATTTATTATGTATTCCCCATCACGGAGAGCAGACTTTCAAATGATAAAGCTTCCCTGTACATATGCGGTGGCTGGAAGCAGATTAGAAGGATGGCATTTCCACATAACATTTGTTCTTAAAAGGATTGGAGAGAGGAGGAGATTCAAAACCTTGGAGAATATTTCTGTAGTATTAGACAGCCTGAGATATACTTGCAGATGGTGACCCTTGGAAAAACGATGAACTGAAATTGATCACCCCTTTGAGAAATGAGGGAGGACTAGGCATTATGGGGCTCAGTGAGAGAATAAAATTCTCCTCGCTATTTTCCTTGACTGGAGGTAGTTAGGAGCAGAGTAATGTGGTGGGCTTCAGTCTCAATGGAAGGGCAGAGGGTTTTAGAATGAGGTTGTGATGGAAAACACATCTCTTCCCACATCTACTCTGAATCTATTTACCACTATCTCTCGTCTATTCCAATAAAAATGGCCACCTGTAAAGAAATATGATACGTAGGTAAGCATTTCCCATTATTTCCTACCTCCCCCTTTACATCAGTTTTTATTTAACACAAGAGACCTGGAACTTCTTTATGGTCAGAATGAAGTATAGTTAATAGTCTGGGAGAAGTAAGCAATGTACTCATTTGTTACAAGCACTTTTTTCCTGGTGCCCCTTGTCGAAAAATGGGCAGATAAAAGAGTGAAACCCAAGCAGATCAGTCATGTTTATGGAAGGGCTTTGCAGTCTGAGGGTAATGGTGTACAGTTATTCCTTTATTTTAAACGGAAGAAATCTAGAAATGTGACAGTGTGACTATACTGTATGCAGTGGTTTTGCAAGTGTGGTCCCAGGATCGGCCCCATCAACATTACCTGGGGGTTTGTTATAACAAGCCCACATCTGAGTTTGAGAACCACTGCTTTAGAGGAAACTATGACAACTTCAATAAACAAGGAAATTTTCAATCGAATTAGTCATTTCACGCAATATACCAGTTCAAACCAATTCATAATATACCATTCAAGTAATGGTCAAACAGACCTAATTCAATTGCATTATTTTCAAGAAGCTGAATTTATCCAAAGATGTGGTGTGTTACATTTGCCAGTCTAAAATTTCAGAATAATTCACAGTAACTCATGAGTGACGCTCCCAAATGTTAGAAAAACACTCAAAAGTGCCTTTAATAATCATCCATTTGTTATCTTCCCCTTTCCCACTTCCAGAAGGGTCAGAATTAGCACAGACGCCTGATTTAAGAGTTTAGCAGTAATGGGACTTTCCGGATACCAGCTGTTAACTTGCAGGATGACCTTGGGCGAGTCCCTCTATTTTTGCACCTCAAATTCTTTATGTAAAAAGTGGAAATAAAATTCTTATTGACCTCCAAGGGGCGTTTGAAAAGCCTACTTAATAAAACAACTGGAAAGCATTTTGGCAAGAGTAAATGCTTAATCCCAGGGATGGAAATGCTGTATCATTCAGATCAGTGCCTGGATAGTAAGTGAATTTTTGCTAACCTCGTATTTCCAAATGTTCCCCTTAGTCTAGTTTTTAAATTACTCGACCTGGAGAAAAGGGGTCAGCTTTGTTAGTGGAGCAACCACAGGAACCACTGACCTTGCTTTGAAAAAAAAATTTATTCCGATACTCAGTGTGAATTTTTCTGTGTTTAATTCTGTTCTGTTATTCCTAATTATACCTACTTTATGATACCTTCTCTTATTTTCTGTGCAGCCAGTTGAAATAATTGCAAGTACTTAGCAATCTACTATCTCACTCGTCATTTTTTTTTTTTTTTAATCACATGTATTCCTTTTATAAGCACGCCAAATGTTTGTTATGCAAAATCTGGTATTGGTAAATTGGTGTTTTTCGTAGGTTATTATTTGATGAGCATGGAGAACGTTGTCTAAGGACTTTGGGTGCCTGGGAATAATCTCAGTTTCAAGACAGGGATTATCGTGTTAGGATGGCACTCTTGCTCTCGGTTGGCTTGGAAGGAGCTGGGATGGGAGAGTCAGGTTGCTGAGGCTACCTAGAAAGGGTTAAATATCTATCTAGGTCAGTGTCTCTCAAACTTTAATGGACAAACAAATCACCTGGAGGGTCTTTCCAAAGTGCAGATGGGAGTTCTGGGATTCTACGTGTCTGGTGAGGTCCCAGCTGAGGCTTTCACTGGGGGTCTGCTACACTTTGAGTAGCAAGGATCTGGACTGGGAGGGTCTCTCAAAGTGTGATTCATGGCCCACCATAAAGTGCTTATTAAAAATGCAATTCCTTGGAGCTCAGCCCCCTGAATCAGAACTTTCAAGATGGACCCTAGAATCTGCATTTGAGAGGATTTGCAGGAGATCCTGATGAGCTCTAGTGTTTTGAGAACGAATGTTGTAGCTCAACAATTGTCAACCTTAGCTTTCCATTCAAATAATCTGTGGAGAATTAAAAAACTACTGAGGCCAGTCTCACCTCAGAGTGCTGAAATCAGAACCTCTGGGAATGCATCTAGGTTTGGAGTATTATTTGTTTATTTATTTTTCTTTTAAATGTTTATTTATTTTGAGAGAGAGACAGAGAAACAGAGAGACAGAGAGAGAGAGAGAATGTGTGCATGAGCAGGGGAGGGACAGAAGGAGAGAGGGAGACAGAGAATCCCAAGCAGGCTCCTGGCTGAGCATGGGGCCCAAGGTGAGGTTTGATCTCACCAACCATGAGATCATAACCTGAGGTGAAATCAAGAGTCAGATGCTTAACTGACAGAGCCACCTGGGTGCCCTGGAGTATTATTTAAAGCTCCCCAGGGGATTCTAATATTTCACCAGCGTTGAACGATTTGGGAGAGCTGCTTGAGTGCCAACGCACACTTGGCTGAGCTCTTTAGGGTACTGGCTGGGTCTTTAGTTCTCCTTGATTTAAATGGAGAGAGGAAGGATGGGTATGCGACAGATATTCGCTGGGGACTAGGGTTGCCAGCTTTAACAAATAAATATATAGGATGCCCAGTTAAATTTGAATTTCAGGTAAATGAGGAATAATTTCCTGGTATGAGTATGCTCCAAATATTACAAGGGTGCCCTCTATTTTATCTGGTAACTTATCCCTGCCTTCAGTCCAGAATAGATGGCCAAGGAATTCTTTGTCCCTGTAATCACTGGTGTAGCTGGGGTCTCTTTTATTTTGCTAGTCCACAGCTCCAGCCTAGAAGCTCTGGATCACCACTGGTGTTTTCGTAACCACTGCCATCCGAGGCTAATGAGGCATGATGAGTAAATCACTCTCTTGCATGCCTGGGAAAAGGTGCAGGTGTTTGCCAAGGAGAGGCAGTCGAGAATCTTTGGGAAGCCCAGCAGACAACGATGCTTGCAGGATGGTGTCTGGTTTGGCAGGAGCTGGGGAACAGGTGCTGTGCTTTTCACGTGACTCTTTTCCCTTTGCCAGGCCTTCTTTCCTCTTGAGTAATAAAGGTGCTTGGAACTCGTCAGTTTTAGCATCTTGGGCTGCTTGGTATCACTAGGGAGTTGAAACTTCTACTTTCTCGTCGAAAGCAGGAGACCCATTTTCAGGTCACAGACGCATTTGTGAATGTGGTAGCTACGGTCACGTCATTTTGCGTGTGCACATTATAAGTTTTCATAAGCCTGCCTGTGAATACTGGTTTGAAAATTCCCAATTCATAGCAGAAGAAAGACAGCACCAGCTTCTCTGGTGCGGGTACTTCATTTCTGCAGCGTGTTTGGGTGATCTCAGATACTCTCTCTGTCTCCCGCTATTAGGAGTGCTCTTCTGAGAGAAGGGCTGTTGGCAGTGGAAGTTCTTTACCTCAGCCCAGCAGACAGTCCTGAAGGCCAGTTCTCCTCCAACCATACAAGAGAACAGAATGATTTTCTCTGAGTTTGAGGTTCCTCTGACCAGCCCACCTTTGCAGAAGCATGCTAACCACAGCAGGGGTAGTCTAGGCCTTTGTGGGCCTCTCCCAGCTCTCCCCTCAGAGCCAGGGATCCCAGCGGCCCATCTTGCCTGGCCTCCATTCTCAGAGTGGTCACTGCTTCCTGGCTACCTTTTAAGGTTGCAGGGGTTGCAGGCATAAGAAGTTAAATTGAAACAACTCCTTCTGGGTTTCCAGCAGTTTGAAGAAACAGCCCCAGAAAGAATTGATTGAAAGTACCTGAAGGAAAGGAGAATGGAAAGTCTGTTGACAAGAGGAGAGATTCTTGAGTAAACCAGGAGGTTCCTCTCAGTAGTAGTCCGCCTGACAGAACAGTGGCAGACAGGATGTTTAATTTCCCAGGTGCATGATGATGAATAAAAGTCCTGCAGTTGCTAACGACTAAAGAGCATCACGGGAAGTCACCGTGGAATGGAACCAACTTGCTATGCTGTGCATGAATCCCTTATGATCGATTTTGCATTGTGTGGCTATCCTCCTAAAAAAAACAGCAAAACCTCTTTAATTCATGCTGATTTGGGGATTCCGTGATTATTCTGAATGATAGGATTTTTAATAAATGTGCATTTATTGGTTATTTACACAAAATTACATTTAGGTTAACTTACTGAGTAACCTGTTAGAGGGACCTGTTTTAATGAACAGGGTAAGATTGACTTGTGATTAACATCAATTACATGTAAATGATACTTGAACACCAAAGGGTGTCATTCACTTTAGCCTGAATTCCCGCGCATCCCAAATTAGTACAACCCAAATTTAATGAGGTTTTACTGTAAGCACAATTCGCTTCTGCCTGTGTCATCAAGATGGTCATCCAAGGATCGGATTTACATTTGAATTGAACACTCAAGAAACACCCCAGTGATTTTCTTTTAGGCCTTCTGCAGCTACTTTTTGGTACTTTGTTAAATAACTTAATCTCTTTTTGTTTAAGGGATTTAAGGACAATGTCTATCGACAGAGAAGAAAGTATTTTGTGGATGTGGCCATGGGTTATAAATAGTAAGTACCTGTGCAACTCTTTTCTGTGACTTGTTGCTGGTGAATTAGGGAAAACACACACTGTGCTAAATAGACCTGTCTTGTCTTCACTTTACCTTGGCTAAAATGGCAGGCACAAGCCATTTTAAATACTCACCAACTTTGTAGGGTTTCAATGCCAACACTGATGTTTGACATGCAGGTATAATTGTAAAATAATGAGTCCTGCAGGTCACAGGCCAAGTGCTACATTTTCACCATTGTCTTTGCTGCTTTACCAAGACAAGGTGCTGTTTTTATATACTCTGTAGGGTCTAGAAAATGTGTTTAAAAATTTTTTTTAATGTGTATTTTTGAGAGACAGAGACAGAGTGTGAATGGGAGGGGGCAGACAGAGAGGGAGACACAGAACTGGAAGGAGGCTCCAGGCTCTGAGCTGTCAGCACAGAGCCCCACGAAGGGCTTGAACCTACGAGCCATGAGATCATGACCTAAGTTGAACTTGGACACTTAACCAACTGAGCCACCCGGGCACACCGGAAAATGTGTTTTAATTTTACTTTTGATTTGACTTGTCAGTAATCTCCTTCAATGTTCAGTTTCCCCAGTGAAAGTAGAAGATTCAGCAGGATTGGTACAAGGGTTCATGTAAGCGGCGTTAATAAAAAATACATGTGTTTGCTTTACATGGAAAGGGAAATTCGCTATAAATTGGAGGGCTTATGGAAGACTTTCTTACCTAATCCCAGATTAGGGTGGGGATAAAGTTGGAGAACCTCAGGATTGGGGTTAGGACCATGCATAATGCATGGTGCTAAGTAGCAGTGACAGGATGTTTGAGACCAGTAATGATGTCACCTGTTGACTGCAGGCCGTGTGTAGGAAAATGGAGTGGATGTTAGGATATTCTGCTCACATTAATAAAGCTCGTAGACCATCACACTGCTGCCTTTCCTTTGGTGTGTGATCGGCTACATGAACCTTGTCTTCAGAACAAAATGTAAATCCATACCCGATAGGAGAGATTCTTTCTTATTTTACTTGTGAGTAGTTGAGAAGCTTGACTGGCTGTGGGGCAAATTTTCCTTGGTGAGAATTTCAGACATTTTGTGTGTTTTAGAGAGTATCAGTGTTTGCTTTATCCTTTTCCTCTTTTTTTTTTTTTTCGTTAAGGAATATAACACACAGGGGCTTAAAGCAAAGTCAAACAAAGGACCCCACATCACACCCATGATTGGATCAGTTGTTGGCTCATGTATAACTTCCTTTGTTGCTTTAGTGCTCTTCCCTTCCTCCTTCCAAGACCCAGACACCTTTTGTTCTTTCTCCACCATGTTTATGATCCTAAAAACCAGAACCACTTGGCACATGCTTTTCCACATGTGTCTCCTCCATTTTTTAAAATGTTTATTTATTTATTTTGAGAGAGAGAGTGAGTGGGAGAGAGGGAAAGAGAGAGAATCCCAAGCAGCCTCCTCACTCAGTGCGGAGCCTGATGTGGGACTTAATCCCACCACCCTAGGATCATGACCTGAGCTGAAATCAAGAGTCAGAGGCTTAACTGACTGAGCCACCCAAATGCCCTTGTCTACTTCATTTTTATTTCCTTTGTTCCAAGCATCTTTAAAAAAAATTTTTATTTATTTATTTTATTTTTGAGAGAGAGAGAGAGAGGAAGAGAGAGAGAGAGAGAGTAAGGGAGGGACAGAGATAGAAGGGGAGAGAGAATCCTAAGCAGGCTCCACACTGTCAGTATAGATCCTGATGTGGGGTTCTATCTCCTGAACCCTGAGATCCTGACCTGAACCCAAATCAAAAGTCAGACACTTAACCGACTTGAGACACCCAGGTCCCCCCGCCCCACCCCTCAAGCAGTTTCTTGACCGCCTTTAGCTTCATGTGACTTTCTACCCCCTCACAATGTCAGCATACATAAGACTTGTCCTGGCCCAAGCCCGACCTCCTGCCCCATTTTTACCCTCAGCACCATCACTCACTAGCCCCATCTCCCATTGTTTCCCAAATTGCTAAGAGGGGACTCTGATGGGCTGAGCTCACTTTTTCACATTAGGGTCTGACGAGTGATTGTGAGACTTAAGATTTGCTCCTCTTGTTTCACAGATTGTCCCCAGGGGAACCATGTCATACATGGGTCCTCAGAAGGGGGGGGGGGGGTGGGTGGGACAGATCACTAGGGCATGAACTCCCCAGGACATGATAAAAACTCAGTGCTTGGCAGAGCCTTTTTTTAAAGACAAAACAGATGGATAAATATGTATTTTATGCATAGATGATATATGTATTATATATGTGAAAATATATGTATGTACATATATGTATATATGTGTGTGTGGATATATATATGTATATGTATATATAAAGGGTTTTATTAGCATAGTGATCAAGGATCTATCTCAAATGTTACTAATTTCTTCTTGGTAGATTCCAGAAACTGAACAAAGCAAGCTGATATTGTGGTGACACTGATAGAATTGGTATATATGAGTCAAACACTTTCAAAGAGCATTGATAATGGGGAGTGTTTGTGTTTTAAGGAAAATATATTGACATGGAGAGAAGAGGCAAAGAACATGTAGTGAAAATGATGGAGGGTGAGGTTCTCAAAGCACTAACAAGAGTTTACATTCACCACCTTCCCTTAGCTAAAGAGTAAAATTGAGTTGCTGTGTCTATGGAAAACAAAAGTAAAAATTGGTGGTTGGAAATGGTGGACATTTTTTTTTTCCTGCAAAAAGCTTATTGTTTCCATTGGGTCCACTACTCAGGAGAAGGCTCCAGGGTGGTTAAAAAGCTGCCTAGTGCCTGCAGGAAGGGACTCAGGCAGAAGCCTTGGCACCAGGGGATGCCAGAGGGCCTCTCAAAGAATGAAGTTTTGGAAGAAATACCTATGTGGCCCAGCCTGGGGGGCCGCCAGCCTGTGGAGTTAGCCAGGTGGTTGCCATCTTCTTGCTGAGTTTCACCTGCTCATTTAGGGAGTGGTTCTCTAGGAAGTCACAGAGCTGGGGTTCTGTGTTGGCAGAACCTGGGCATGAGCTCCAGAGGGCCTGTTTCAGGTTCTTCTCCAGAACCATGGCAGCTTCCATGGCACCCAGGGTTTAACCCACTCACCCTGGGATGGCTTCTGTGTGTCCTGGAAGAGGGCCAGGCTGCTGTGTTGTTTTGCCTCTTCAAGAGGTACTGGGCATCCTCGTGCTTCTCCTTGGCCAACTTGGGGAAGAAGTGCTCTGTGCCTTTCAGAGCCACACGAGCATGGTGGAAATAGAAGCCCAGAGAGAGGTAGGTGCAGGAGGCCAGCAGATGCATGCCGACCAGGCTGTTGATGGTGGCCTCCACCTCGGTGGAATAATTCTGACCAAATTGGGAGCTCAGCATTGGTGGGCGATAAACAGGCTATGCTCAAAAGATGGTGTTGGCTGGTTCCAGAGGCAGAGGGTGGCTGAGAAGATGATTCCAAAGGTTATGTATGAACGGAAAAGAGGTTGGAGGGTGGTGGGAGCCTGGGTCTGCTCCATTCAAACGCTATTGCAACAGGACACAGACTTGCAAGACCCGCAGCTGGAAATGGTGGAGATTTTACACAGAGAAGTCTCTGGATGGAGCTGAAACATTCCAAGATCTGACCCCTGTTTGCAGGGCTAGGGGGTGCTTAGTTTCAAGGGCCCTGATGTTCAAGAAGCTGAGGTTGGCAGGAAACCACCAATTCATCATTATACAGGGAGAAACTACTCTCATATGACTCACAAAACTCCCTGTTGTCATGACTCCAGAGAGGCTAAATGCTAACCTGAATGTTATTTGGTGGATATAGAGTCAAACCAAACGGTGTTTAAGAGAGTCTGGAATCCAGGGGCATTATAACCCTCTCCCGGGACAGTGCTGAGTCCAGATTGACTACCTCTAACAACAAAGAGATTAAAAACAACAAAATGATTAGAGCACTGGAGCCAGACAGTCTGGGGTTCAAGTCCTGACTCCACTGCTTCCTGGCTGGGTAATCAACCTCACTGTGCCTGTTTCATCATCTAGAAAGTGAGTCTCCAAATACGACCCATCTCCCAGGGTTGTAGTAAGGATTACTGAAGAGAAGGCACATGTTGTGTTTAGCACAGGCCCTGGCACACGATTTGTGATCGTGTCACTTATTATTATTATGTCTTCCCCCTTCCCTTTTGTCACAGTCTGTCTTCAGTTTCCAGTTGAACTATTATTGTTTAGCTCTTTAGCTATGTTAATACCATGCTGCCACCTTAACAAATACTGTAGCTCAAATGTCGCAAGAAGTAATCCTTAGATGAAAACGACTTCAGTTCCCCATTTAAAGACTGTTGCCTATACCAAAGCTTTCTGGGCAGAGCGACATCCTTCTTTAGGGAAAGATTTCATAGAAAGCAATCATAGTCCCATTTGTGTGTGTGGGAAGCTGCCACAATACAGATACAGATTGTCAGTTGCCTTGGTGCTTCTTGTAAGTTGCCAGAGTGAGGAAGATGCCTATCAGGAGAGGTTAGATCTGGAAAGCACAAACCCAGGACCTGTGGAAAGTAGAGAGAAAAGAATCATTCCTTAATGCCTTTTATGTCATTGCTGCTGTGGCTTCTCTGAATATGAGTTTGAGGATAGCTAAGGGCTAGCTATTTGTGTGTGTGTGTGTGTGTGTGTGTGTGTGTGTGTTTATATATGTGTGTATGTGCGAGCGTACACACAAACCCATGGAGTGCTGGGGCTCAAGCTCGGGTTATGGTGCGTGTGGGTATGGGGCACAGGTGGTAACGAATCCCAGGTGGGCCTGGCCCATTGTCTCCAGTTTGCCATGAAGTAAGTTAGGTTTCCTTTCAGTTTACAAAAAATAAAGATGCAATTTCTAATTGAAATAGGCATTTTTCTAGTGCTGATGGCTTTCTGAGAGCAAAGGAAAAAGATGTCAACACAATAATAACTTAAAATAAGCTCCTTAGAGTGGCTTCTGGCAGCATGCTACAATCTGATTTTCCAATCCGAAGCTTGGAACCTCCAGTCTGAGAAGCAGATTAGTTAAAATTGACGTGGTCCTGAAAAATCCAGCATGAGATGTCCCAGCAAATTAGTCCGGTGATAAAATTAGGGGCCGTTCTGACAGGTGGAGAGCAATTCAATTCCCCTTAATAGTTAGTTAAGGCTTTCTGGACCCTGAGCAGGCAAATATATGGTGAGAGATACAGACAGAGATGGAGTACCGATGGTTGGGGTTGTTGTAGGGATTGGCACGATGTAGTGTGAGGTGCTGAGGGTTTAGGGAGGGAAGAGAACTGAAATGCAGAATAATAGATATTGAAACCATGGCCAAGAGGCCCTCCGGGGGATTCGTGTTGAATACTGTATTTTCTGTGATAGTCTTGAAAGGATAAAGCAGGGGGAAAGAATCAACACAAGCAGAGAAAATGAAAAAATTCCAGTCTATGATGAAAAAACAGCAGGCTCAAAGTGTGCATTACCATGAACCCGAAAGAGGAGAGGGAGCAGGGAAGGTGTCGGCACGCTGAGAACCGTCAATGGGTGCCACTCAGGCGAGTCTCTGATTGACAGCGCTGCTGAGAAACATGATTGATTACCCAGAGGTCCACCACTGCCTGCAGACATGACTGAGCCGTGTGGCCACGAGTGTCGGGAAGGCCTAATTGCTTCACCAATAATAGCAGAGGAAAACATTCATTAGTGCAAATACTTCTCCATAGAAGACCTGAGAATGAACGCCCTGGATTGAGAGGGCACTGTTTCTAAAATCCTGTGTGAGAGAATGCGAATCACCCCCTGTTCTCCCCAACCCAAATAGAAGAAATTCCTGGATAAACAGAAAAAGAAGTACCCCTCGATTAGATGGTGCGATGTGCGTGCAGACTGTTCAGAGAAAATGGAAGTGCGTGGGGGGCAGATGGCATGTGGAGGAAGAGAAAATTATGACTGTGATATGGTAGCTGTTAGGTTTGTCCGAAACTATCCAGCTTTCTGTCATTGGCACCTTCATATTTTAACCTTGGCATTAGCTTTGCTGCATTTCTGTAGCTTTCACAATTGCTAGATTATTGGGGAAGAAGAATCAGCAATACATTTTTTTTCAATTGACTAGAAATAAACGCATTTTTCTTTGAGGGCTATTATAACGATTATTCCTCAACAGTATGCATGCATATTTAATTATATTTTTGGTGTGTGGGGGGTGGGAGTTATGTCAATCCATCTTACTCTCTTGGAAAGAGGCCCCGAGCTCTGACTTTAATTATGCCACTCTTGTTTGCTTAAATTGATTTTGAATATTATTGTGATTGTGTTTTGTTATGGATGTACTTTCTTCTGGTTGAAATTAAGGGAGTACATGAACCTTCCGTCCTTCTCAAGGGGCTACGTCCTCTTTTATTTATTATTTATTTATTTTTAGTCCATGGAATCTGAAATGTAAATAGGTAAATGCAATGTCAGAGGGTGAGGTAAACAAGGGAGATTCAAAACGGTCAGAATTTGCTTCAAGCTGGAAAATTCCCTGACCTGCCAAGAAAACTCATTTGACTTCAAATGAATTCAGGGAACCACTTCAGTCCATCTCGCAGCCTTAGTTTTCTCCTCTGTGAGTTGGGGATAATACTATCTCTTCTGCCTTTCTCCTGGGAGTGTTTTGAAGATTCAATGAAATCAATGGAACATTGCCATACAGTGTACTTTATTCTTATCTCTCTCAAAACAATAATCAAAGAGTCTACACCAAAAGCCTGGGGTTTACTCAGACTCCTGGCCCACTTGGAGGGCCTTGGTTGCTTTCTCTGGTTTTTCTTTCAACGTGGGAGGCAGTGTGTGGTGTGCTTAAGAGTGCAGAAGCCTGGGGTGAATTCCGGCTTTAAACACTTGCCAGCTGAGTGACTCCTACAAATGATTTGTCTTTTATGCCTCAGTTTCCATATCTGGGATACAGTGGGTAACTCTACTACTGCTTTTTAGGGTTGTTAAAAGGATTAAGTGAGCTAATATATTAACAGTACTTAGAACACCGTATAGGAAATGCTACATAAGTGCTTGCTAATATTAGTCTAATTTTTCTCACTTCAACTGGTCTCTCCTTTTTGTCTACCCGCATGTTCCAAATCTTTGTATTACCTTTTGGTTAGTACCCTTCTCCATTCCCCTTGGCCAAGACTCTCTTTAGGCCCTGAAATTGTCTGATTTTTTTACACTGTATTGGTTATTTATTGCCGTGTAACAAATGACCCCCAAATTGAGCAGCTTAAAACAACAATTTACTATCTCACAAAGTTTTTGAGGGCCAGGAATTAGAGGGAGCTTAGCTGGGTGGTTGTGGATCAGGGCCTGTCATGAAGCTGGAGTCAAAGTATTGACCAAGGAAAGCTTAGGGCTGGAAGATCTATTTCCAATATGGTCATGCACATGGCTGTTGGCTGGATGCCAAAGTTTCTTACAACATGGGTCCCTCCGCTAGGCTGCCAAGTGTCCTCAAGATGGGGCAGCTGGCTTCCCCCAAATCAAGTGGCCCAAAGGAAAGCAAGGTAGAATCTACCATGCCTTTTGTGACGTAGCCTCAGAAGGAACATACCATCGCTCCTGATGCATTCTCTTGTTTTCATTGCCCAACCCTGCCACCCTATGGGAGGGGACACATGGGATAGAGGCCAGGAGTCAGGCTTCACTGGAGGCGAAGGAGGTTGGCTGCCATATACCGAGGTTGTGTTCAATTTTATTTCTTCAAGACCCTCTCGAACAGCTCCGCCACACTGGGTCTAGTGTACTGTCTGTAGAAGTCCTCCTCATGAGAGCACAGGTGTGGCAGCACATGTGGAAGAATGGATAGATTTTGGAGCTATAGGGAGCTGGGTTTGAACTCCTGCTCCACCAAATACGCTCAGGGGCCATGAGCGCTGACCTAGTCTCTCTGCGTCTCGGTGCTCTTACCTTAAAACGGGCACGATATTTACCCACCTTGTTGGTTGGGGGGATTACCAGTGATTACAGGGCCCAGGTGCTGGCTGGTGTAAGCTGGGGTTGCATCTATAGTAGATGTGATTATTATCATCATGTGTTAAGTAGCTGGTGTTCCTCGAATCTGTGTAATCATTCGTTAAGCTCATTTAAAATGAATAAAGGACCTTAAGGGGTGAATAAATCAGGGAATTTCAGGCTCCATGGTGGGCTGGGTTAAAGGAGCTTTTCAAAAATATATGTGTGTTATGTGTGTGTGTGTGTGTGTGAGTGTGTGTGTGTGTGTGTGTGTGTGTACACTTTTCAGTTTCATGTAACTCCTGCATGCAGCTCGCTTCTTCAGTTGAAACATTGGCCCTCTCCAAGGCCTTCCCAGGCCAGTGAGTTTCAGCTAAGATTAGAGGGTGCGGGTTGCATCTGGACTGTGTTGGCTCAATCCCTGAATGGCTGATGGTGGTAGGAGTGTTCACTGTAGATACCACTCAGTTGGCATATTCGGGTAGTTTTTGCTTCTTTCAGTAAAATTCCTGCCATGTGCTGGACACTGTGCTCAACACTTTGCTTATGTTTGCTCATTCAACCTCACAAAAAAACCTTTGGGATAGGTGCCATTATTGTGCTCCTTTTGAAGATGAGAAGACTGAGGTTCAGAGACCTTAAGAAATCTGCTAAAGGTGACACAGCTGATCATGTTACTTGCATAAGCACCAGCCGTGGATGCTTTAACTTCCCTGAAATTGAGCAATCAGTTGAAGAGTAGGAAGAAAAAAGCGAATATTGTAGGCCTGGGTTCGTTTCCCGGATGACCAGAATAGATTCTGAATAAGGTTGCTTACAGGACTCTCAAGTGTACTTCTCTCTCTCTTTTTTAAAATTTTTTAAAATGTTTTATTTTATTAAAAAAAATTTTTTTTAACGTTTATTTATTTTTGAGACAGAGAGAGATAGAGCATGAACGGGGAAGGGTCAGAGAGAGGGAGACACAGAATCTGAAACAGGCTCCAGGCTCTGAGCCGTCAGCACAGAGCCCGACGCGGGGCTCGAACTCACAAACCACGAGGTCATGACCTGAGCCGAAGTCGGACGCTTAACCGACTGAGCCACCCAGGTGCCCCAAAATGTTTTATTTTATATTTGAGAGACAGAGACAGCATGAGCAGGGGAGGGGCATAGAGAGGGAGACACAGAATCTGAAACAGGCTCCAGGCTCTAAGCTGTCAGCACAGAGCCCGATGAGGGGCTCGAACTCACAAACTGAGATCATGACCTGAGCCAAGGTCGGAAACTCAACCAACTGAGCCACCCAGGCCCCCCTCAAGTGTACTTCTCTTAAAGACACTCTCCATCGTTGCTCAAGAAGCCATGTCTGTAGCACTGCCATGTGATATAGGTGATATCATACACAGGTCGAAAATAGCAGTCACAGAACTAAGACTTGGCATTTTAAAAAGTCATTCTCTTTACAGAATTCTCAGCATATTTGAAATGCACAGTTCTTGTATGTGTTCGGTTCACTTAAGGCTTTATGGAGCCAGGACTTAAACCAGCCAGTCTGACTTCAAGGCTAAGCCATGTCACAGGGTGCCTGGAACATGTACCTGGCCCTGGCGAGGTAGAGCCATGTCCCAAACTGTGTAGCAATTTTGCCCGGCCTGCCAGGTCCTGTGTTCTTCCTGTCCTGCCTGAGGCCTGCCCCTTGTGGGATAGATGATGGAGGGAAATAAACACAGCTGCGCTGAAGCTTGAAAAACAACTGCCAGGGATTTGTCCCTCTCTGGCTTTTTCTAGTCGCCAAACTATTTATTTCTTGATTTTTTGATTTAACAGAATTGCACCCTTTGTGATTCGTTTGCTGTAAGCGTAAGTACACAGCTACACAGAGACTCTAAAACAAAACAGCCCCAAATGGGGACTGGCATATTTGAAAAGTGCAATCACCAGCCCAGCAGGCACATTCAATTTGGGTGAGCTTGCGAATACTCTACTCTGCTCCATCAGAGAGAGAGAGAGAGTCCTCTCATTCAGCATGGACTGGCAATGATTCTAACCTCCTCTTATCACCAAAGCAGAGGAGGGCTATTTTGCCATCCTCCTCTTCCCCCACCCACAGCCCCAGATACCACATGTCAACACAACTTTCTGGGACTGAAATGCCAAGCCCTCGAAGATGTTGAATAGATACATAGTATGGAATGGATGTGACTTCCAAGCCAGCATCTCACTTCTTGGGAGGTCTTCTCTGTTTCCTCTTGCGCTACATGACTCTGCAGGAGTCCCCTAGGTTTGCAAAGAAAAGGAAGGAGGGGGACAGATCAGAGACACAGGCAGGCTCCAGACCTCCAGTAGAACTGTTTGGCAGATACTGGTAGAGCCGATGCCACCCTGCGCTTACCTCCCGCGCCCACGACTGTCCACACGGGGGTTTCCCGACCTCAGGAACCTGTGGCGACTTAGCTTTTGTTTGAGCTGGAGGATTACCGATGCTGTGTCTTTCCTAGGAGGCATTTGCAATTATTGCAACTTGCAGAAGTATAACTGGGGTGGCTCCACTTCTCCACCTTCCTAGAAATTTCAGGTGACCCTAGCATTTCTCATTTCATGGGAGAAAAGTCATGATTTATGGATCCTGCTTGGTTTCAGAATGTAGCTAAAAGGAATACATTACTAACAGGAGTTATGAGCGCCACACTACCTATTTTTAGATAGGTGAATCTTAATTGGAAACATCACAAATAGAAGGTGGAGGAAGAATGAAAGGGAAAAGTTCTGCTTTCTTAACAGGGAAGAAAACTTAACGGTGGGGGGCGGCAAGTTTTTATCCTTAGTTCTATTTTCCTCATCAGTTTTGCTGGCAGATGGTCACCTTGATGAATTGTGGGCTTTGTTGTGATGTGGGCCCAAGCTTTAATTTTTTTTCCCTTCTCTGGCTTTTTAGGAGACGCACCTTAGAAGGCAAATATGTTTTCTCCCCTACTGAGCTAATTGTATCCCATTCCATTATCCTCCATTGATTTGCTTTCCCAGGTTTTGAATGAAACTGAGATATATGTGGCTGTTTGGGTACTTTGTGACTCCTGCATAAACACCAGTTGTTGATGCTTTAATTTCTCTGAAATGGAGCGGTAAATTGAAAAGTAGAACAAAACCAAATATTTGTTGTGCTGGGGTCATTTCCCAGATGACTGCAATGGTTTCTGAGGAAGGTCACATTAGGATTTTCAAGAGTGCTTCTTCTGGAGAATCTAAATATCTTTCTCTGCTCAGGAGGCCATGCCTCTTTTTCTTTTTCTTTTTTTTCTTTTTTTTCTATCTATTTAGCAACTTCCATCTGACATAGATGATATTATACACAGGTTGAAAACAAGAGCAGAAGAATTAAATGATTGGGTTTTTAAAAAGTTATTCTCTCTACAGAAGTCTCGGCGTATTTGAAATGCATAGTTCTTGGAAGTATTTAAAAGATGTCAGGCTTTATGGAAGAATCATTTTCATGCCAAATGTTTCTCTCTACCTGAAGTTCAGCTCAATGGCTGAAAGGAAGGGAGCCTGAGAATTGAAAGAAAGACAAAAGGGGAAATTGATTTGGAAAAGGTTTCTCCTTTTCAATTTTTGGGCTTGGCGGGTTTTTTAGATGTGCATGAATGCCTCAGTAGGATGTTGTCTGATTATAACATGGCTCCCACAGCTGGGGAAAACATTAGCACAGTATGGCCTGGTGTCACTGACAAGGACAGGAGTTGCACCAAATTCTAACTTCTTTCACAGGGAATGAGATATGAGTATTTTACTTTAAAATGATTTCCAGGAACATGAAGGATTAAAATTATTTTCCATGAGTCCTGTCTGAGAGGTGTATGGATTTATACAGAAGAGTGTTGTTTTGTCTTCAGACCTATTCCCAACCCTGCAGGGAAGTGATGAGATTTTATTCATTCCTTTTTGCCTGGAGAAAGGGATCCAACTGTACTGAGTACCTGTTAGGTGCTAGGCATTGGCCCAGGTGCTTTCCAGATGACATCATGTGATCTTCTCAGCATTGTATGGTTGTCTTATTTCCCTCAGTTTCAAATGAGGAAACAGAAGCCAACCTCCATGCTTCCTACACATTAGGTACTTAGTACCTTGCACTGAGGTGTGTTGGTGAAGTGTGGGGTCCCTAGGGCTAGCCTTCTATAATCTGAATCCCTGCTGGGCCACTTACTGGCTGTTTGATCTTGGAGAGATGACTATGTCTGTAAGCTTTAGTTTCCTCAACCATAAAATAGGGATACTAACAGCCATTTAATTACTTGAGAAGGTGAGCATTATATGACATTATCCATGTGATATGCTATTATGTTCCTGTTATTGTTACAGTTAAATGAATGGATGGATGCTATTATCAGTTTCCTTAGGGCCATGAACTGTAGGGTAACCATATTCACTCATCCACCGCTAAAAGACATCAAGGCCCAGTAATTAGCAATGTTTGGTCCCTGTTGGTCATGATGCAAGATGTATGGGATTACATTTGGAGTCCTTGGAGACCCTGGGCTGGGTCTCTTCATTCCAGTGTGCCCTGAGATTTTGGCTCCTATTGAATTGCAGCTCTTTTCTGGATTGTATTCTCTGAGTTCCACTTCCTTCTGTATGTTGAACAGGCACGCATCGATGGATGTTAGACCCATTGTTGTTGCTCTTTGTATTTAATATCATGATAGTTTTGGTGGAAGAAAATCACTCCTCTAGAATGTGAAGAGGGCTTTCTGCAGGCGAGAAAATGGTGGGAAGCCCTATCCTGGGGTGCATAGGACACATAAAAACAAATAATTTCCAGGAGTTAAATTTTCACTCTCCCTGAGGCTCCCTAGGTGTAATAGTTTATTTTCATTATGCTCTTGTAAAGGCAGCACCAATATTAACAATGTGAACAAAACAAACTAACGTTTTTGTTTGCCACCATCTGAAAGTTCCTTAGGGCCCATAGACTCATTTGCGAGAATTCATGTGCGCAAAACTCATTTGCAAAAGCAAATAAAATATGTGATCACAAATGCTCTTTACCTGACTGGCCTAGGGGACTAGCTGAAAATGAGTTTGTGCCTTTACGTTTACTCTATGGTGTAGCGTAGCCATCTCGGGCTGCCCGTCTCCTTACCAAATGAACTCTCATCAAGCCACTTTATTTATGTCAGACAACTCGAATGGCTTGAAATCCTGATATAACACAGATGGTTGTTATGTCACTGTACTGATTTGTGACTTTCCTTTTAGAAAAATAGCATTCAATCATCATGCTCTGTGTCTTTGAAAATATCTTTGAAAGTTCATTCCTTAAGATGTCCAGCAAAGGAAACATCCCTGTGTTCAGCTAAGTTTGGCTTTTATGTCCCCTTGGGTTTGTAGATGTTGCTTTGTTTCCTGATGAAAATTTAGGCTACAAGTAGGATAGGTGACAATGCCTGGGAAGCCGGAGTTAAGAAAATTAGAAAAAAGAAACCCTTACATATAAAGTATGTAGTACATAGGGATAATTGGAAGCTACCAGAAAACGTACTAAAATATCAAGGTCTTTGGACTTACTTTTTTGATAGCAATTACAACATGAGGCAGGGAGGTGCCTGGGTGGCTCAGTTGGTTAAGCGTCCGACTCTTCATTTCAGCTCAGGTTATGATCTCACGGTTCGTGAGATGGAGTCCGTGTGGGGCTCTGCGCTGACAGTGTAGATGCAGTAAGACAAATACATATCTGCCAGACTTTGTGGTACATACCTATAATTTTTCTCAACCCTTAAATTTGTGGTTTGCTTTAGTCTGACTGATTGATTTACTTATTCAACAAATAACATTTGTTGAACACCTGTATATTCCAGGCTCTTCTCTGGGTGACAGGGATACAAAAATGAACGAAGCAAACAAAAATCCCTGCCTTCAAGGAGAGTATATTGTAATGGGGGAGTAGACTTAGTCGAGTATTATATTTGGATACGTTACTTCCCCCACCCCATCCCCCTGGTATTGCTGACAGTATTTCATCATAAAGTTATTGAGTGTCCTTTATGGTCTGAATTCTGAAGTGTAATTTTATCAAATGCAGGAGCCTTAGACGTTTTTCCCTTGGCTTTTGGAAATCAGAAAAAATGGCATTTGCTTTTTGGTTAAATTTTAATGGAATCCATCCACTTCTTAGGATTTTGTTTGTTCTGGTTTGTGGCAACATTTTTTCCAGTCCCGGAAGCATAAGCCATCTTCCTGTTGAACAATTGTGGACCTTTACAACTCTAGTCTGGGGACACCTGGTTGCAGGTGCTACTGTTTCATGAAGGTGGTACCAACTGGCACAGAACTGGATGACATTATGGTCACCAGTTACACCAGAATCAGAAGCGACTGACTCACACCTCAGTTGTATGAAGTGTAACATTCTTGGTAACAATTGATAGTAAATTTTGTGAATGATGAATGTTTCTTTTAAAAAAATTCCATTGGATCAAGATAAAGATTAGTCTTATAAGTTAGAATAATGTCAGTCTTACTCTTCTATGTTCTTCTATGTTTTCTTGGATGGGAAGGAAAGAGTATGGATTACAGAAGCTCCCTGAAAGTTATGCAGAATTCAGGGTATGCGGCACATTGCTCGTTGAGGAGGGCAGCATGTGGGTGCATCATAAGTCAAGAAGGAGCAGAGACAGAGACTTCCTCCCTTTATGTTTCCATACTCTTCCTCCAAAGGCCTGGTTCAAACCCTTAGCAGAGCTGCTAATTGCTAATGAGTTGCAAAGTTGATGGATTTTTACATTTCATCTCTTCTCATTTCCCTTCTGCAAACCCCCAGGTGGAAGTGTCAATCAAGAGAACTGCCTAAGGTGAGGAAGGGAGAAAAGATGAGGCAGAGAGGAGAGGGACAGTCTATTCCAGGCAGATAAACAGCTGTTGAATAAGTGAGGCATCTCCTGGCCCGAGGAGCATGTAATGAAAGCAAATAGAAAATGAGTTCATTCCTGTTTCTATCAGATTCCCCCGTCCCTTTAACCAATTCTCTGTTTACCTTCTGCTCTGCTTGGTTCTTGCCACCGAGGAGATCCAACTGTTTTCAAAGAGCACAATCTGCCTTGTGTTTCAGCCAATGTTGCCATCTTGATGTAAATACTATCAGTTGCAGCCTGTTACATCTTCCTCCCCTGAATAAGGGAATTGCTTCCGGACTCTGGAATTCCTCTAAAGATAACATAACATAAGCAAAGAGAGTGCATCTCACATTTGGAATCCCACCAGCAAGGACTCCAGGAGGCAGCCAGGATGTACCGCTGGAATCAAGTATTTTCCAATCCCCCACATTAAAAAAAAATGTATAAGAAAAATGTCTTGTGGTTGGACCTGCTGGAGCAGAAGATCAAAGAAATAGTTACATAAAACAAAAGGCATTGTTGCCTTATTCATCTGGCTATTGAAAGAACTCCCATAATTTCAGCCTCCCGGCGGTACGTGTATGTCCCTGGCTTTCAGTAGCAAAAATGTATTTGCTAAACAACTTTAACAAGCTCGGGACTTGCCTACAATGACGATAAATGTACCTGTCCCCAGTTATGTTTGTCTCTGTACTTTCCACTTTCTTCTGTCTGTGGGGACAAGGCAGGTTTTTCAGAATCATCCCCACCTTTAGGAAGCGTGGCATTTAAACTTATAGGCAGAAAGATGCCTCCCACAGCCTTCAACATTCACAAAGGAGGTTCCTAGTCATCTCTGAGTAACATATTGCACCAGGGTTTTCTTTTTTCCCATCATCAAGCCTCAAATCTACGGTGACCACTGTAGTCCTTTCCCTGGTATTGTCTTCACCGAGCACTGGTTCCCTATTGTGTTTATAAAGCCTTAATTTACCATCTTTCGTAAGGGAACGGAATCGGCAGTGAATAGAACCTACCGAAAGTTGGATCTATTTTTCTCCAGTAATTTAGGAATCTGTGAATAATCATTTTGGCAGTTATTGAGAATTGTGGAATCCCAACTAATTCCATATACATGGAGGAGACTCCCTAAAGATCTAATTATAATATTTACATGTCATTAGTTTGTTGAGAAGTCTCATCTTGTTGGGGTTTATACCAACGGTAAAATGTTTTTATTTTCCCCACTCACTGCTTTCAACTGTGTTGTGTTGAATTCTACTTTCCTGCTGGGAAGCAAGTTCCTTAGCAACATCTAATTTGCTGTCATTTTCAATTATTAGTACAGTCTCATTTGGGTATTTAAAGCCTAGTCCCATTCATTTAAAAAAAGATTAATCTCAAACTTGATTCAAAGTGTATCCTCCTTCCCCCTCTCTTATTTGGAGTGAATGTGTCTGTGTGTAAATGTGCGTGTGCTGGTTCTGAGACACCTTTTCTTCTCTCTTCAAAGACTTCGTTCCTCTAGAGTTAGAAGCTAAAAGGAGGGAGGGAGGTGGCTGAGAACTTTTTACAGGATTGTTAGAACCAGGATTACCCGGGTCTAGACAGATCCTTTCTGCTGGGGTGGTCTCTGTTGATATGGTCTCTGCAGAGCGTGATGTATAGTTTCTTGGGGCTGCACCCTTCCCCCCACCTCCATCCTTACAGACATGCGCCCTGCATCCCCTTGGCCTTGTCAGTGGCCACACCACCAACCCCTTCTCCAGGTTGTGTGCACCAGAGCTTGGAAATGAACCCCTCACAAAGCAGGAGTGTTGGGAGCCACTTCTGCCTCCTGAGGACTGAGCAGAATTAGAGGGGCTGAGGCCTCTGCATTTTCCTCCCAGGCACATCACATTGGATTCCACCAAAATCTCTAGATTTTGCTGGGCATCTGGCTCCATGTTCCTGTGAACTTCCAATTTCAGAGGACACATGTCAAAGGGCCCCTCTTCTTTCCCATAGAGCACTCTACTCCTAGCTTCCAGATACCCTCCTGTCCTCTGCTGCTCCACTGGTGGCCACACCAGAGTGGGGGGTCCCATGGTCCTGCTGCTCTGCCAGGGTCCAGCTGGGAAATGAGATGCCAGGCCCCACTTCTTGTGGGCGGTCCCTCTAAATGTTTGACATGTATGCGCACAGCCTACCCTCCTCACTTGGGTAAGGGGAAAGAACCTGCCTTTTCCTCAAAGGCTGGCCTTCCCCACAATCCTGCACATCTCTTATATCCTGTTAGACTGGTGGGTGAGGTTTGGGGGTGAAGTGGGAAGGATGGTAGAAGATAACTTTTTTTTTTTTAAGATTTTATTTTGAAGTAATCTCTCCACTCAGCGTGGGGCTTGAACTCACAGCCCCGAGATCAAGAGTTGCGTGTTCTATCCAGCCAGCCAGGCAGCCAGGCAGCCAGGCACCCCTGAGAGAACTTTTTTAGAAGTAGGACCATTTCTGCTGCCTTTTAATAAGCCCTGCAAGGGGCTGGCCAGCTCCAGCTGCTAGGGGCTTTCTCTAGAATGTGAAGTACTTAAGTGACTTTAGTTTTGGGCCAGAGCAGAGATTAAGGATGCTGAAATATGATACCTGTTACATATACATTAGAATGTGTACCCATAGATAGATATGAAATGATTATGGGTATATAACATAGGCCCTAAAAAGATCAGAACACCCTCCTGTCATCCTTTTCATATATAATTCACACACAAAAATACATTAATCTATGACAAGGGCAAAGAAGGGCAAGGCATTCTGTTTTCCCCATGACTACAGTTTTAATTTTTCCAAATGTCAAATTTCAAAGTTTTAAAAACATATATGCTTTCCTAGTGCTCTAAGCAGTATCTCCAGTCATACTGAAAGGGTTAAATAAGTGAATAAATACGGACATGCTTTACGTGATCTATAAAAAAATGAAGGGCCATTATTACATATGATTGTATAGTAGCTTTTCTATATATAAATATACATACCTATAAGTCTTATTTCAGTTTGGTACATGAAAACAAATTGGTGTCTGGAATAAATTTTTTATTTCATTGGTGTATACCAATTAATTAAGACTACAGACAATCTTGAGCCAGACTGACTGGGTTTTAAGCCTGGCTCCATGATTTTAGGACAAATAGCCTAATCTCTCTGAGCCTCAATTTCCTCATCTGTAAATGGGGATAATAATAGTGTCTACCACACAGGGTTGTTGTGAGACTCAAGTGGACTAATTAATAAAAAAATCACTTAACCTTAAAAAAGTGTCTGGCCCATAGTGAGCCCTCAAGGATGGGGTTTAATTATATACTCTTATTAACTACAGAGAAAAATAGGAAATTTCTTGTTTTTGCTTGGATATTGGTATTTTGAATATTAATGATAGAAATTAAATGGATCAAATTAGGATTTGCTTTGTGATGCTGTTGGCTTTTAAACATTTACCTAGAGGGGCATCTGGGTGGCTCAGCCAGTGAAGCATCTGACTTCAGCTCAGGTCATGATCTTATGGTCTGTGAGTTCAAGCTCCATGCTAGACTCTGTGCTGACAGCTCAGAGCCTAGACCCTGCTTCAGATTCTGTGTCTCCCTCTCTCTCTGCCCCTCCCCCGCTCACACTCTGTCTCTATCAAAAATGAATAAACGTCAGAAATTTTTTTAAACATTTACCTAGTTACCTGGGGGGGGGGGGGGGGGTAGGGACTACAGTGGAATGAGCTGTCTCAATACGATCAGGGTCAGCCTTACCTGCCATTGGGGTAGCAGCCATACAGGCAGTCGAGAACTCAGGGAGTAGGCTAATTAGCCACTCAGGCAGGACAGACAGGGGACACAAATGAAAATGTACAAGACTCTCCATATACCCAAGACTGACCCTGGATATTCGTTACTCAGTAACAGATCTGTAAAACTCTTTGTTCCCATTCTCCCTCACACTTGCTTTCCTTCTGCTGTTTGCTGTGGGCTACATTCAGCTCCCCTTTGAAAGGTTTGCAGATTAGTATCGAAGGGAAAAGTTTGACCTAACGATTCTTTTCAAATGGCGTCTCAATATTTCATTTATTGTTTCAGCCTCATCGCTCTCCTAACTTCTGATTGTGCACAGCTCTTATTAGTTTTATTGGCTTACCTGACTCAAATAGATTTCGTTGAATTTTCTGGAACCAGAGGCAGACCGTTTGTATATTTATTTCATCACATCCTTTCTATTTTTACCTTTCCATTTCAAGCTTTCATTCTAAACTTATCATAGATGCTAAGTCTTAGCAGTCTTGATCTTCTCTGCAAATATTTGCCAGGTTGTAATTTTTTATTTGTTATCAACAGCCAAATTTAAACAAGGCTAATCTTGTTCTAATTTGGTTTGCATAAGCCCCAGTCTTGGTACTTAGAGAAAGCAAATGCTAATTTCTTGTTCTTTCTTACGTGTGTTTTCCCTCATGTACTGCAGTTAATATTTTTTTAAATAAAAATTATTTGGGGCAGTAGGAACCACATTTGGACCTAACATTTAAACAGAAAGCATTTTGGCAGGAATGCACTGAAGTATACAGAATGGTTGCTGGATCTGTTTGTTAGCCTGATCTTGTAATTGTCTCCTTCCCTTTTTTTGCTTCCTCAGGGGGTACTCCTGGTGGTCCCAGCTTGTTGAAGGCGCCCTGCAGCTGCTGCAACCCTGAGTGGCAATTCGCTGCCTGGTTGGGTTCCTGTGGTGGCTGCCTGCTGCAGGCTGGGTTATGTAGATGGCAGCGGTAGAATTCCTAGTTTGATGTGTATGTATTTGGACTTCCATATGTGTGCATATATGTGCTGACTGCAGGACCAGAACTTCTGACTGAGTGGCCAAGGTGGGCAGTGGGAGGGGGGCGGGGAGGGAGTGGTGCTGCAGGTGGCTGTTGAGTATGTCATGAGAGGTTTTCTCAAACCCTAATTCACGTTTAAAATAGGTATCTTAATCAGAGGCTAAATTTGGATTCTGGTCTGTCAAACGGTAGCTTTGTAAAGGCACATTTCCATACTCCCCTCCTTCTACTGGTCCCAGGCTGCCTCAGGAGCTCTGTTTCCTGCTCATGGCTACTGGCTACTGTTAGAACAGCAATTCCCCCTTACCCTTCTGTCCAGGAACTCACAAATCCTCCCTGGGACAAGGCTTAGCCTCCTCCAGGAAGCTCTCGGTGCCCGTTCCAGTCCTGAGTCACCTCTTGATATTCTTTTTTTCAACGTTTTTTTTTATTTTTTTTTATTTTTGGGACAGAGAGAGACATAGCATGAACGGGGGAGGGGCAGAGAGAGAGGGAGACACAGAATCGGAAACAGGCTCCAGGCTCCGAGCCATCAGCCCAGAGCCTGACGCGGGGCTCGAACTCACAGACCGCGAGATCGTGACCTGGCTGAAGTCGGACGCTTAACCGACTGCGCCACCCAGGCGCCCCTCCTCTTGATATTCTAATCCAGGCATCAGCACTACTGCTTGTAGGTCAACTCCAGCCAGCTGTCTGGTCTTGTAATGAAAGTTTGATTAGGATTCAACTATGTTCATTTGTTTACATATTGTCTCTGGCTGTCTTTGAGATACAATGGCAGACTTGAACAGTTCTGACAGAGACTGTATGGCACACAGATTTAAAATATTTATTTCATATGGGGCGCCTGGGTGACTTAGTTGAGCATCTGACTTAGGCTCAGGTCATGATCTCATAGATCATGAGTTCAAGCCACACATCAGGCTCTGGGCAGACAGCTCAGAGACAGGAACTTACTTTGGATTCGGTGTCTCCCTCTCTTTCTGCCTCTCCCCTGCTCATGCTCTGGCTGTTTGTCTCTTTCTCTTTCTCTCAAAAATAAATAATAACCATTAAAAAATATTTACTTTGTGGACTTTTGCAGAAGAAGTTTGCTGACCCCCTCTACTAAAGTGAGAAAGCTTAACGTATGAACCTACCAACATGATGTGTAATGAATGGCCCTCTTGGGAAGTTTGTAAAACTCTCACTTTAGAATTTAGTATAGTTTTTTTTTTTTTAAGATTTTATTTTTAAGGAATCTCCACACCCAGTGTAGGGTTCAAAATCACAACCCCAAGACCAAGAGTCACATGCTCTACTGACTGAGCCAGCCAGACACCCCAAGAATTCAGTATAGTTTGTTTGTTTGTTTGTTTGTTTTTTAGCATTTCCCAGACGTTTTATTCACTAAACAAAACAATCTCAAAATTACACTCAGAGATTAGGGCGACTTTCCCACAAGGGAAAGAGAACCCACAGGCAATTTCATTTTCTAGAGAAAACATCCATTTATTGCCACTGTTAGGTGATTGCAGAAAAGGCTTCCAGAGCACAGCTTTGTATCTAAATCAGTTTCTCCCAATGCAGAACTCTTACTAGTTATTGATCTCAGTGTAAGAACATATATCCTATCCAGTTTCCATAAGGATGTGTGAAGATATAACTTAATCAAATCATTTATATAGGAGTCCAAATACACAGATTTAGAAGGTTAGAATTTACTTAAAAAAATAATTCTTGGGGCGTTTGGGTAGCTCCGTTGGTTAGGTGTCTGACTTTGGCTCAGGTCATGATCTTACAGCTTGTGAGTTCAAGCCCTGCATCAGGCTCTATGCTGACAGCTCAGAGACTGGAGCCTGCTTCGGATTCTGTGTCTCCCTCTCTCTCTGCCCCTCCCCTACTCATGCTCTATCTCTGTCTCTCAAAAATAAATAAATGTTAAAAAAATCAATAAATAAAATTAAAAAAAATAATGGTAGGTATGAAGTGAGAATACATTTAACTCAGTTACAGAGCTAGATTCATTCTTCGGTCTTCTCTCTTGCCCAGTGGCCAGCCCATTCCCAGGGTGGAGTACACGGAGGAAGAAACAAAAACATGGGGCGTTGTGTTCCGAGAGCTCTCCAAACTGTATCCCACTCATGCTTGCCGGGAGTATTTGAAAAACTTCCCTCTGCTGACTAAACACTGTGGCTACCGGGAGGACAATGTGCCTCAACTCGAAGATGTGTCCGTGTTTCTGAAAGGTAAGACTTCACACAGGCTGTCTCTTCTCTTCCCAGCCAACATCCTTGTTTGTCCACCAAGGACACACATTGCAGCAATGGCCCTTTTTACAAAAAAGGACAAACTCCCTTTGATTTAAAAAGGAGAGCACGGAAGCAGTGATACCTGGGACCACCTGCGGAAAGCAGAGCAGGGACCATGGGCAGGGAGAGGGACTCAGCTGTTCATGCCACTCAGGGGCGCGGTGGGCTCTCTCATGGTTGGCTGTTTATGTGGTAAACCCCAAAGGATGTTTGCAAGTTCAGCTTTGAGATTTTCTGATCCAGGAACTACTCTGTGGGGCTACATAGGGATAGATCGGCCTCAAAGGTGACATTTTATTTGCTTTGTTAAAAATTATGTACTGCATGAAGAAATATCATGGGTGATCTTGAACACTAGTGACTTTCCTTTGGGGGAAACCAGTCAATTAATCAAAGCAATTTTTGTATGAATAAATTATGTGCCAGGGACCATAGTCATGGCAGATATGGGAAAGAACAAGATGAGGTACAGTGATACCTCAAGTTCATGTCCTCTGCGTGGTCGCTCTCCTCCCTGGTCCTCCTGGGACAGCAACTGGGAGAGTTTCTGGGCGTGGCCAATGGGGGTGGGGTTTCATGTGGCTGCACTCCGTCCTCTGAGCTTCACTGGGGTTGAGTCTCTGGGTTCTCTGTTCTTTCCTCTCCCCCTGTTTCCATCGCAGCAGTGGTAAAAGCAGAAGCCTTGTTGCCCTCCTCCTCTCCTGGGTCTCACTTCCTTGCCTGCCTACCCTTTCTATCGGTGATACTTTATTATTTTTTTAATTTTTTTAATGTTTATTTATTTTTGAGAGAGAGAGAGACAGAGTGAGAGGCAGAGGGGCAGAGAGAGTAGGAGTCACAGAATCCGAAGCAGGCTCCAGGCTCTGAGCTGTCAGCATATAGCCTGACGTGGGGCTTGAACTCACGGAGTGTGAGATCATAACCTGAGCTGAAGTTGGACGCTTAACCGACTAAGCCAACCAGGCACCCCTATCGGTGATACTTTATTCTCTAGACTCACTAGGCCCACTTCTAAGGACCCCTCCCCTGACTTCCTACCCACCCTCCCAGCTGTGTAAATGGTCTTGGTTACTCGTTTCCTATCGTTGCTGTAACACGTCACCACAGATATAGTGACTGCATTACCTCACAGTGATGGAGGTGAGAAGTCTAAAATCAAGGTCTTGGCAGGGCTGCATTCTTTCTGGAGGCTTCTATTTCCTTGCCTTTTCAGCTTCTCGAGTCCACCTGCATTCCTTGGCCCCTGGCCTTTTCATTACACTGTTCCAACTTCTTGCTTCCTTTGTCACATCTCTTTCTCTAACTCTGACCCTCCTCTGTCCTTCTTGTAAGGACCCTTGTAATTATATCAGACCCACCTGAGTCATCCAGGATAATCTCTCCATCTGAAAATTCTTAACCTAATCACCCCTGCAAAGTCCATTTTGCCGCATATTCGCAGGTTCAGAACATTAGGGCATGTGGACATCTTTGGAGTTTACCGCAGTCTCCAGGTATTGCCACGTCTAGCTTTGGCACCATCATGAACCTGCTCTTTTCTTTCCATCCCACTGTCACCACCCAAATTGAGGTCCCTATTTTACAGACTTGATGTCTGTATCTTCTCCCCTCTACCCTCTTGTCCACTGCTTCCAGATGAAGCTTCCTAAGGCATTACTTCCTTCCTGGCATCTCTGCTCAGAAGCTATCAGTGGCTCCCCTTTGATGTTACTGGGGCTGGATTTTTTTTTCTGTGAAGGCCCAGATAGTAAATATTTTAGTTTTTGTTGGCCAAGAGGCAAAATTGAGGCCATTATGTAGGTACTTCGATAACCTTTTAAATGTGACCATTAAAAAAAATGTAAAAATTATTCTTAGCTCATGGGGTATAGAAAAACAAGCTGGATTTGGACTATAGGCCATGCTGTACTGATCTCTGGTGTATATAATCAAGTTCTGAACGGCTCAGCCTCAATTCAAGGCCCCCGACCCAGCTTGCCAAGATTGTCTCCTGTGACAACCATGCTGCACACACCCTCTGTTCTACCTGTGGGCTCTCCATACCCTTGCTCACGTTCTGTCTCTTGCTAGAAAACTCATTCCTCCTCTACCTATCAAATTCTACCTATTCTTCAAGACTCAGAGCAAGTCCTGCCACCTCTATGAATCCTGAGCATAACAGTCACCATGACCTTTCCCTCTCAGATTTCTTTGTAGATCATGTGTGTATCGGGAGAGAGACAGGCATGGTCTGAGAGCAGGTACCCTGAGAACCACACCTAGTGCAATGGGAGAGCCCCATGTGTGAACACCACGCATCATATTGGGTACTAAGACAAAGAGACTGAGAACCACTAATCCGTATCACTTAATTAGTGCCTAATTACATAATGTCTTAGGCTGTTGTTTAACTGGATTATATTCTCCCTAACGGCCTTGCCTCTGGCATGTCCCTCTTTGTTTCCCACAGAGTTATGTGCGTATTATAGATTTACCATGGGCTTGATTGCTCATATACGGGAATTGCTTTTTACCATGTTGTTTCTCAGACTCCAGTAATTAGAATACCATCCCATAATTTTTGCCACATCTGTCTCCCAACTTAATATTTTGATGAGAGGCGGTGTGGTATAGCACAGAATCTGGCTGCAGAATTCCTGGGCTGAGTTCTTGGCTGGGTAACCTCAATGAGTTATCCTAACCTCTCTGTGCCTCAGTTTCTTCTCTGGAAATGGAGATCACAATTTTAATCTACCTCGCAAGGTGGCTGGGAAAGGAAATAACCGCTATACCTAGAAGCCCTATAGTTATTTCCTGATATACGTTAAGCACAGCAGAGTCTTAGTTATTATTGCTCTTGTTCTTGCTGTTATTTTCACAACCCTTACCAACCCGACACTGGGAGCTCAGTCTGCACCATTCATTGGCACCTAGCAAGCATAACGTAAATGTATGTGGTATTTGTCTGTTAACTGACTCACTTTTAAATACCTAATTTATTTAAAATTATTTTTTTTAATTAATTAATTTATTTATTTTCAATATATGAAATTTATTGTCAAATTGGTTTCCATACAACACCCAGTGCTCATCCCAAAAGGTGCCCTCCTCAATACCCATCACCCACCCTCCCCTCCCTCCCACCCCCCATCAACCCCCAGTTTCTTCTCAGTTTTTAAGAGTCTCTTATGCTTTGGCTCTCTCCCACTCTAACCTCTTTTTTTTTTTTTTCCTTCCCCTCCCCCATGGGTTTCTGTTAAGTTTCTCAGGATCCACATAAGAGTGAAACCATATGGTATCTGTCTTTCTCTGTATGGCTTATTTCACTTAGCATCACACTCTCCAGTTCCATCCACGTTGCTACAAAAGGCCATATTTCATTCTTTCTCATTGCCACGTAGTATTCCATTGTGTATATAAACCACAATTTCTTTATCCATTCATCAGCTGATGGACATTTAGGCTCTTTCCATAATTTGGCTATTGTTGAGAGTGCTGCTATAAACATTGGGGTACAAGTGCCCCTATGCATCAGTACTCCTGTATCCCTTGGGTAAATTCCTAGCAGTGCTATTGCTGAGTCATAGGGTAGGTCTATTTTTAATTTTCTGAGGAACCTCCACACTGCTTTCCAGAGTGGCTGCACCAATTTGCATTCCCACCAACAGTGCAAGAGGGTTCCCGTTTCTCCACATCCTCTCCAGCATCTATAGTCTCCTGATTTGTTCATTTTGGCCACTCTGACTGGCGTGAGGTGATATCTGAGTGTGGTTTTGATTTGTATTTCCCTGATAAGGAGCGACGTTGAGCATCTTTTCATGTGCCTTTTGGCCATCCGGATGTCTTCTTTAGAGAAGTGTCTATTCATGTTTTCTGCCCATTTCTTCACTGGGTTATTTTTAATGTTTATTTTAGAGAGAGACAGAGACAGAATGCGAGTGGGTTGGGCAGAGAGAGAGGGAGGCACAGAATCCAAAGCAGGCTCCAGGCTCTGAGCTGTTAGCACAGGGCCTGACGCGGGCCTCAAACTCACGAGCTGTGAGATCATGACCTGAGCCGAAGTCGGATGCTCAACTGACTGAGCCACCCAGGCGCCCCCATAAATACCTAATTTATTTAAAAAGGAAACTTTATAAGCAATGATATCCACAAATTCAAAGTTCTTGATGATATGTTAGTCACATATTTTTAAAAATTATATAAAAATAAGATATATAACTATTCAAAAAAGGACCAATCCTCTGTGCACCCCCACATAGGTCCTACATGTGGGATACACCGGTTTCATTGCATAGAAAAGAAGAAGAAGAAGAAAATAGACTTAAGTCTTTGATATTCTCTAGGGAAAAATCCAAAGGAAAAGCTTTTGGAATGAACATATTATTGTTAGAATTATGGGTCTGAGGAGGCCTGAGAACAGGAATATTTTCATGTAGATACCAGAAATCCCAGGATGAACTTGTTTTATAAGCTTAATTGGTTCTTGCCTTTTAAAACCATTCTAGCCATTCTGAGACGCTCTCCTAATGAGATGAGGTTTTCAGAATGGGAGGCTTTACAAAGCTGGCGTCAGAGATAAGAGTAGTTCTCCCGTTGTAAATTTCCTGGGCCTTCATGAAAAGCAAGCATTAGGTAGTGCTTAAACTGAGAACACTGATGACCCACGGCCTAATTGAGTTAGCAGGATAGGGCAGTTTCATAGATTGCATTGTATTCCACTTATTTTGTTTCCTCTTACCATAGACCAATAGACATGTAGAGCTTTAGTGTATCTCTTCAAATTACAGAAATTAATATGATTGTTTTCATAATATCGTAGAAAACAGCAATGTGGAATGAAGGAGTTAGGTGGTATTGATGATAGAAAGCTGTAGTGTGAACTGATTCCACAAGGCTAGCGAAGGGGGTGAATTTACCGTGCGTTAACTGAACACATACAGGCAGAATGGATCCCCACCTGGGGGCGTGTGTCTTTTAGAAACATACCAGGTAATACGTGGTAAGCATCACTTGTCCTGTGAATCTGAGCTTTCTTATCCTAATTTAGCTTCTGAATTTAAATCTTTCAAATTTTTTTCACTTTTTTCTCCCATTTTAATAAATGCCTTGTTCCCCTGGAAACCATCATTTGGGAGTATATTTTAGTAATCAGAAACCACAAACATGATAGCTATTAACCGTATACGTCATTCAGTTGTCAAGAGTTTTAAGACCTTGATTACTTTGTTTCTAGAACCTCCTTATAAATAATAGGACACCCTGCTTGGGCCCTCAAACCTTGTCAAGTTAATACTTAGTTGGTTCTTTCTGTTGCCATTTTAGAAAGATCAGGCTTCACGGTGAGGCCGGTGGCTGGATACCTGAGTCCGCGAGACTTTCTGGCAGGACTGGCCTACAGAGTGTTCCATTGCACTCAGTACGTCCGGCATGGCTCGGACCCCCTCTACACCCCGGAACCGTGAGTACCCACATTGGATGCCTAGGCTGGATGAAGACCACTGTCAAGTTGTCAGTGCTCACTGTACTTGGAAGTGACTTAGGCCCTCTTTGATCTCCGAAGTAATCGTGTCGGTCTAGCCAGCGAGCCAAGTGCTTGTTCAAAGAACCAAATTCCTCAGCTGGGTATGTGGGATCTCCGTATCCTCACTTAGGTTTGTCTCTTTAAGGTTATCCCAACACTGAGGCTTTGGCTTTGGCCCAGCTGTTGGTGATATTGCTCCTTAAAACATGTGTAATTTTTATAAAGCCACGGTCCCTATAGACCATTAGGATGATGTTGCATTTAAAGGAGCAGGGCTCAAAATGCCAATAATAAGGATAATCCCAACACGCCAGGTGCTACTCTCATCAACTCATTTACTCTTCACAGCAATCCCATGATGTAGATGATTATCTCCATTTTTACTGAGGGGAAGATGCAGGCACAAAGGGATAAGTCAGCGTTAACACAGCTGGGACTCACGTGTCTCTTCCCATGAGGAGGCTCTTCCATGTTAAGGAAATTCATGCACATACACCATGACAATTCTCATGACTGATTCCTTCTCCTTCAGTGTTTCACATCACCCCCAAAACTCAGACCTTTTTACTATGCTCTTCCTGCTGTCTTAGTTTCTTGAACACTCCTCCAGTCCTACCTACCACCTCTAGATTTATATGGGGTTAATGATTCTTCTTTGACTCTGTCAGCTTTCTTTGAGAGAATCCACCTTTGGGGCTTTTATTCTCTCTCAGACAATGGGTGGCCAAGGGTTGGGTAAGCTGTGAACTCTCATGTGTTCATAATTTGGCCTTATCACACATGGATTGTAGTCTCCCAGTGTGAAACACTGGCCTGTTTTCTTTTTTTTTCTTTAATTTTTAAATGTTTATTTATTTTTGAGAGAGAGAGACAGAGACAGAATGCTTGCACAGCACGGGCAGAGAGAAAGGGAGACACAGAATCTGAAGCAGGCTCCAGACTAAGCTGTCAACACAGAGCCCGATGTGGGGCTTGGACCCATGAGCTGTGAGATCATGACCTGAGCTGAAGTCGAAAGCTTATCCAACTGAGCCATCCAGGTGCCCCCAACAGTGGCACATTTTCTTTCTTTCTTTTTTTTTTTTTTTTAATTTTATTATTTATTTTTAAAAATTTATATCCAAATTAGTTAGAATATAGTGAAACAATGATTTCAGGAGTAGATTCCTTAGTGCCCCTTACCCATTTAGCCCATCCCCCCTCCCACAACCCCTCCAGCAACCCTCAGTTTGTTCTCCATATTTATGAATCTTTTCTGTTTTGTCCCCCTCCCTGTTTTTATATTATTTTTGTTTCCCTTCCCTTATGTTCATCTGTTTTTTCTCTTAAAGCCCTCATATGAGTGAAATCATATGATTTTTGTCTTTCTCTAATTTCACGTAGCATAATACCCTCCAGTTCCATCCATGTAGTTGCAAATGGCAAGATTTCATTCTTTTTGATTGCTGAGTAATACTCCATTGTATATATATATATATATATACCACATCTTCTTTATCCATTCATCCATCGATGGACATTTGGGCTCTTTCCATACTTTGGCTATTGTTGATAGTGCTGCTATAAACATGGGGGTGCATGTGTCTCTTCGAAACAGCACACCTGTATCCTGTGGATAAATTCCTAGTAGTGCAATTGCTGGGTTGTAGGGTAGTTTTATTTTTATTTTTTTGAGGAACCTCCATACTGTTTCCAGAGTGGCTGCACCAGCTTGCATTGCCACCAACAATGCAAAAGAGATCCTCTTTCTCCACATCCTCACCAAATCTGTTGTTGCCTGAGTTGTTAATGTTAGCCATTCTGACTGGTGTGAGGTGGTATCTCATTGTGGTTTTGATTTGTATTTCCCTGATGATGAGGGATGTTGAACATTTTTTCATGTGTTGATTGGCCATCTGGATGTCTTCCTTGGAGAAGTGTCTGTTCATGTCTTTTGCCCATTTCCTCACTGGATTATTTGTTTTTTGGGTGTTGAGTTTGATAAGTTCTTTATGGATTTTGGATACTAACCCTGTATCTGATATGTCATTTGCAAATATCTTCTCCCATTCTGTCAGTTGCCTTTTAGTTTTGCTGATTGCTACCTTCGCTGTGCAGAAGCTTTTTATTTTGATGAGGTCCTAGTAGTTCATTTTTGCTTTTGTTTCCCTTGCCTCCGGAGACGTGTTGAGTAAGAAGTTGCTGCGGCCAAGATCAAAGAGGTTTTTGCCTACTTTCTCCTCGAGGATTTTGATGGCTTCCTGTCTTACATTGAGGTCTTTCATCCATTTTGAGTTTATTTTTGTGTATGGTGTAAGAAAGTGGTCCAGGTTCATTCTTCTCCATGTTGCTGTCCAGTTTTCCCAGCACCACTTGCTGAAGAGACTGTCTTTATTCCACTGGATATTCTTTCTTGCTTTGTCAAAGATTAGTTGGCCATACTTTTGTGGGTCCATTTCTGGGTTCTCTGTTCTGTTCCATTGATCTGAATGTCTGTTCTTGTGCCAGTACCATACTGTCTTGATGATTAGAACTTTGTAGTATAGCTTGAAGTCTGGGATTGTGATGCCTCCTGCTTTGGTTTTCTTTTTCAAGATTGCTTTGGCTATTTGGGGTCTTTTCTGGTTCCATAAAAATTTTAGGATTATTTGTTCCAGCTCTGTGAAGAATGCTGGTGGTACTTTGATAGGGATTGCATTGAATATGTAGATTGCTTTGGGTAGTATTGACATTTTAACAATATTTGTTCTTCCTATCCAGGAGCATGGAATCTTTTTCCATTTTTTGTGTCTTCTTCAATTTCTTTCATAAACTTTCTATAGGTTTCAGTGTATAGGTTTTTCACCTCTTTGGTTAGATTTATTCCTAGGTATTTTATGGTTTTTGGTGCAATTATAAATGGGATCGATTCCTTGATTTCTCTTTCTGTTGCTTCATTGTTGGTGTATAGGAATGCAACCGATTTCTGTGCATTGATTTTATATCCTGCAACTTTGCTGAATTCATGAATCAATTCTAGCAGTTTTTTGGTGGAATCTTTAGGGTTTTCCATATACAGTAACATGTCATCTGAGAAGAGTGAAAGTTTGACCTCCTCCTGGCCTATTTGTATGCCTTTTATTTCTTTGTGTTGTCTGATTGCAGAGGCTAAGACTTCCAATACTATGTTGAATAACAGCGGTGAAAGTGGACATCCCTGTCTTGTTCCTGACCATAGGGGGAAAGCTCTCAGTTTTTCCCCATTGAGGATGATATTAGCGTTGGGTTGTTCATATTTGGCTTTTATGATCTCTAGGTATGCTCCTTCTATCCCTACTTTCTTGAGGGTTTTTATCAAGAAAGGATGTTGTATTTTGTCAAATGCTTTCTCTGCATCTGTTGAGAGGATCATGTGGTTCTTGTCCTTTCTTTTATTGATGTGATGAATCATGTTAATCGTTTTGCGGATATTGAACCAGCCCTACATCCCAGGTATAAATCCTGCTTGGTCATGGTGAATAATTTTTTTTAATGTATTGTTGGAGCCAGTTGGTTAATATCTTGTTGAGGATTTTTGCATCCATGTTCATCAGGGAAATTGGTCTATAGTTCTCCTTTTTAGTGGGGTGTCCGTCTGGTTTTGGAATCGAGGTAATGCTGGCTTCATAGAATGAGTTTGGAAGTTTTCCTTCCATTTCTATTTTTTGGAACAGCTTCAAGAGAATGGTGTTAACTCTTCCTTAAATGTTTGGTAGAACTCACCTGGAAAGCCATTTGGCCCTGGACTCTTGTTTTTTAGGAGATATTTGATTACTAATTAGATTTCCTTACTGGTTATGGGTGGTTCAAGTTTTCTGTTTCTTCCTGTTTCAGTTTTGGTAGTGTATATGTTTCTAGGAATTTGTCCATTTCTTCCAGATTACCCATTTTTTTGGCATATAGTTGCTCATAATATTCTCTTATTATTGTTTTTGTTTCTGTTGTGTTGATTGTGATCTCTCCTCTTTCATTTTTTATTTTATTTATTTGGGTCCTTTCCTTTTTATTTTTGATCAAACTGGCTACAGATTTATCAATTTTGTTAATTCTTTTAAAGAACCAGCTTCTGGTTTCATTGATCTGTTCTACTGTTTTGTTTTTTTTTTTTTTTTTTGGTTTCGATAGCATTAATTTCTGCTCTACTCTTTATTATTTCCTGTCTTCTGCTGTTTTTAGGTTTTATTTGCTGTTCTTTTGCCAGCTCCTTAAGGCATAAGGTTAGGTTGTGTATCTGAGGTCTTTCTTCCTTCTTTAGGAAGGCCTGGATTGCTATATACTTTCCTCTTATGACCGCCTTTGCTGCATCCCAGAGGTTTTGGGTTGTGGTGTTATCATTTTCATTGACTTCCATATACTTTTTAATTTCCTCTTTAACTGCTTGGTTAGCCCATTCATCCTTTAGTAGGATGTTCTTCAGTCTCCAAGTATTTGTTACCCTTCCAAATTTTTTCTTGTGGTTGATTTTTGAGTTTCATAGCGTTGTGGTCTGAAAATATGCACGGTATGATCTCGATCTTTTTGTACTTACTTAGGGCTGATTTGTGTCCCAGTATATGGTCTGTTCTGGAGAACGTTCCATGTGCACTGGAGAAGAATGTATATTCTGCTGCTTAAGGATGAAATGTTCTGAATATATCTGTTAAGGCCATCTGATCCAGTGTGTCATTCAAAGCCATTGTTTCCTTGTTGATTTTTTGATTAGATGATCTGTCCATTGCTATGAGTGGGGTGTTGAAGTCTCCTACTATTGTGGTATTAATATTGATGAGTTTCTTTATGTTTGTGATTAATTGATTTATATATTTAGGTGCTCTCACATTTGGCGCATAGATGTTTACAATTGTTAGGTCTTCTTGGTGGATAGACCCCTTGATTATGATATAATGCCCTTCTGTATCTCTTGATACAGTCTTTATTTTAAAGTCTAGATTGTCTGATATAAGTATGGCTACTCCGGCTTTCTTTTGTTGACCATTAGCATGATAGATGGTTCTCCATCCCCTTATTTTCAATCCGAAGGTGTCTTTAGGTCTCAAGTGGGTCTCTTGTAAACAGCATGTAGATGGGTCTTGTTTTCTTATCCATTCTGTTACCCTATGTCTTTTGATTGGAGCATTGAGACCATTGACGTTTACAGTGAGTACTGAAAGATATGAATTTATTGCCATTATGATGCTTGTAGAGTTGGAGTTTCTGATGGTGTTCTCTGGTCCTTTCTAATCTTTTGTTGCTTTTGGTGTATATATATATTTTCATCTTTTCTCCTCTCAGAGAGTCCCCCTTAAAATTTTTTGCGGGGCTGGTTTAATGGTTACAAACTCCTTTAATTTTTGTTTGGGAATCTTTTTATCTCTTCTTTATTTTGAATGACAGCCTTGCTGGATAAGGAATTCTTGGTTGCATATTTTTCTGATTCAGCACACTGAATATATCCCGCCATTTCTTTCTGGCCTGCCAAGTTTCTGTGGATAGGTCTGCTGCAAACCTATCTGTCTTCCCTTCTGGGTTAAGGACTGTTTTTCCCTTGTTGCTTTCATGATTCTCTCCTTGCTGAGTATTTTGTGGATTTGACTATGATATGCCTTGTTGATGGCTGGTTTTTGTTGAATCTAATGGGGGTCCTCTGTGCTTCATGGATTTTGATGTCTGTGTCTTTCCCCAGGTTAGGAAAGTTTTCTGCTATGTGATTTGCTCACATAACCCTTCTACCCCTATTTCTCTCTCTTCCTCTTCTGGGACCCCTATGATTCTGATGTTGTTCCTTTTTAATGAGTCACTGATTTCTCTAATTCTTAAATTGTGCTCTTTTGCCTTAATCTCCCTCTTGTGGTGCTTCATTATTCTCCATAAGATTGTCCTCTATATCGCTGATTCTTTGTTCTACCTTGTCCATCTTTGCAGCCGCAGCATCCATCCGTGATTGCAGCTCAGTTATAGCATTTTTAATTTCATTCTGGCTATTTTTTACTTCTTTTATCTCTGCAGAAAGGAATTCTAATCTATTTTCCACTCCAGCTAGTATTCTTATTATTGTGATTCTAAATTCTGGTTCAGACATCTTGCTTGTATCTGTGTTGGTTAAATCCCTGGCTGTCGTTTCTTCGTGCTCTTTCTTTTGAGGTGAATTCCTTCATTTTGTCATTTTGAAGGGAGAAAAGGAATTAATGAGATAGAAAATTTGAAATTAAAAAGTTGAAATTTAAAAAATATTAAAATTAAAAATTAAAAACATACACACACACACAAATTGAATAGATGATGCTAGATCCTAGCTGTGTTTTGGTCTGGGTGTTGAAAGTGGTTTGACAAATTAGAGAAAAAGAAAAGGGGGGGGGGAGAAAAAAAAGGAAATCATTTGAGAATTTGAAAAAATGAATACACTGAAGTAGACTAAAATGAGATGATGAGGGTAAAATAGAATTTAAGAAAATATACACAAAAGTAAAGAATATAGTAGAAAAAAATTAAAAAAATATTTTTAATAAAAATTAAAAATAAATATGAATTTTTTTCATTTTCTGTATTTAAGAAAAAAGAAACAAAAAACATAAATGAGATTAAAAAAAGAAGAGAAAAAAGAAATCGTTTGAAAATTTCAAAGAGTGAACACACTGTAGTAGACTAAAATAAAATGATGGAAGTAAAATAGAATTTGAAAAAATTTACGTAAAAGCAAAAAATATAGTAAGTAAAATTAAAAATTAAATTAAAAATTAAATATTTTTAATAGAAATTGAAAGAAAAAACGAAGTTTTTCTCTTTCTGCATTCAAGAAAAAGAAAAGAAATGAAAAAGAAAAAAGAAAAAGAGAAAAAAAGGAAATTGTTTGAAAATTTGAAAAGGTGAGTACACTGAAGTAGACTAAAATAAAATGATGGAAGTAAAGTAGAATTTGAAAAAAAATTACACAAAAGTAAAATACATAGTAATAAAAATTAAAGAAAGATATTTTTAATAAAAATTGAAAATAAAAATGAATTTTTTCTCTTTCTGTATTCAAGAAAAAGAAAAGAATTGTAAAAGAGAAAAAGAAAAATGAAAATTGAGCCTGCTAGCAGATTAAAGTAGGACTGAAACTGCTTCATTTTCCCCTAGAAGCAGTCTATGTAGCTCTTTATACTCCATAAATTAAGCTGGCGGTGAGTCTTGTGTTCTTGAAGAGTGAAGTTGGCCCAGTTGGGCGGGGCTCAGTGTAACAGCTCCGCTCTCCACTAGATGGCGCTGCTAGCCTACTGGGGTGGATAGTTGCAGAGCTCGTAGGTGCGCATGCACATGCGTGGGAGTGATAAAAAATGGCGGCGTCCGGCTACCCAGTCTGTTCTCCCCATCAGCAATCGCGCACCCATCCTCTGTCTTCAGCTCTCGTCCACTCCCTGCTTTTTTACTCTCCGTGACCAGGCCCCAAGCAGTACCTCTCTCCCAAGTTTTGTCTCAGATGCGGCTGTTTATCCTGGCCCCTTACTTCCGAAGGACTGCGGCTTTGACCCGTTCCGCCCCTCTGCGGGAGGGTCTCACTGAGCAATGGCTGAATGAGCAATGGCCGAATGTCGGCTGCACCCAGGAATGTCCGCTGGGCCCTGCTGCTGCTGGTGCCCCAAGACTGCGGCCAGGTGCCAGCCCGCCTCAGAAAGTTTGCGAGATAGTGTTGCAGCAGCGTTTCAGGGATTATGGAAAATCACAACACACACCTGGCATCAGGCTTCACCCTTAATGACCTTGTTCTAGCAACAGCAAATGTGGCTGTTCTCTGGGGTCTGCTGGGACCAGGTGGCTTCAACAGTCTCTACCAAATGTCCTTCCAGCAGTGGAACTGCTTTTCCCCTTGTGGCCCGAGAACCTCCTGGACTCCACTCTGTTCCTGAGGATTCGCCCTTCCCACCAGAGCACCGCCAGGTATCGAGCTGCAGAGTTGCAGCCTTTGCACTCCCCTTGTTTACAGTCTTGATGGAATTTAAACCCTCTCCTTTCTCCTTTCTCCCTTTTTAGTTTAGTCCCCGAGGCTGTTTCCAATTTTCCACTTTCTCTCCAGCTGCTTTTGGGGAGGGGTGCGTTTCCCTTATTCTCTCCCCTCCCCAGTCATCGTCCTCTCTCCGACCACAAAAGCACCTCCCTTCCTGTGCCTCTTGCTCCCCAAGTTCACTTCTCTGTGCCGCGTACCTGCTGAATTCTGTGGTTCAGGTTGTGCAGATTGTTGTGTTAATCCTCCAGTCAGTTTTCTAGGTGTGCAGAATGGTTTAGTGTTGGTCTTACTGTATGTCATGGATGCGAAACACAAAAAGCTTCCATGCTGTTCTGCCATCTTGGCTCCTACTGGCACGGTTTCTTAAACTTACTGAATTTTCCACTGCCTTCAAAGAAGACACAAATCTCATCTCTGGGAAACATTCTCTTGCCATCCCCATGCACAATCGCTTTTTCCTCAGCAAATGTTATTTGCTTTCCTTATCATCCACTTATTACATGTATTTAACCATGCTAGATTTTAACCTTTTAATTTGGGTCTTACATCTTTACTGAAATTGTAAACTACTTGAATATTTCTTTCTATTCTTTAAAAAAAAACACTTATTGGGAGATTACTATGTGCTTAGATTGTCTAGGAACAATGTCCCTGTCTAAAGACAATGTCCCTGTTCTCTTGGATGAATGAGTGGAGGTAGAGGACAATGGTCAGCATACAAACATCTCGGTAATATGATATTGGGTGTAAGTGCTGTGATGTGCTAAAAGTGCTTTAAAGACAAATAAAACAGGGTGAGAAGATGAATAGTAGTGGATGTTGCTCTTTTGGGTTGAGTCATCAGGAAAGCCTCTCGGGAAGTGACATTCAAACAGAGACCTGAATGCAAATATTTCCTTTTTTTTTTTTTTTAAAGTTTATTTATTAGGAATTTTCTTCTTAACATTTATTTATTTTTGAGAGAGAGAAAGAAAGAGAGCATGCAGGAGGAGCAGAGAGAGGGAGACAGGCATCGAAGCGGGCTTGCTATGAGCATAGAGTCCTATGTGGGGCTTGAACTCATAAACTGAGATTATGACCTGAGCTGAAGTCAAGAATCTGCAGTTTAACAGTCTGAGCCACCCAGGCACTCCTAGGTTTGTTTATTTATTTTGAGAGAGAGAGAGAGCGCATGAGCATGAGTGTGTACAAGTGGGGGAGGGGCAGAGAGAGGGAGAGACAGAAACCCAGGCAGGCTCTGTGGGGAGCCTCCTGATGTGGGGCTCAAACCCATAAACTGTGAGATCATGACCTGAGCTGAGATCAAGAGTCAGACACTTAACTGACTGAGCCACCAGGCTCCCCTCCTTTTCTTCTTTCCAAATATTTCCTGGTAGAATATTCCAGGTAGAGAGAAAAGAGCAAGAGCCAAAGAGCCCAAGACTGGGAGTTGTCACTGGGTCTCTGCCCCCTTGGGCTCCATTTGAATAAACACCGACCCCTAATCTTACTCTCATTTGTTACCCATTGTTCTTCAGGACACTGGGGTTATCACTTTGCTTGTGATGCTGTTTTACTAGAATAATATTGTGATTAATGGGCTGCCATTGATCTTCACTGTGGAGCAGAGTCCTTGAAGGTTGAAGCAGTTGACTAGCTGGTGGTGGTGGTGGACGTAGGCAAGGATTTGAGCTGAGCCTCTGAAGTTCCCCTCCTCCTCTTCAGCAGGCAGGCGGCTCACTGACCAGGTAGGTCCCAGCAGGGTCACTACATTGCTTTTTAAGCTCCTTTCAGCTTCCCTGAAAGTGTTTTCAGGGTTAACAAAGGTTACTACTTATAGGACTCAAGACATTTGGAAAAGAAATGCTTCTTGTAGTGGAGTGAGTACTCAAAGGAGCATTGTCAGAGTTAGAAAGGCAATCTCTAAATCTAGCCCAGAGGGTTTACAAATGGCCCTGTTTACAAATAGCAGGCACTTTGTTAGTTCCTTTTGAATAACTGGCCCTCGTGAGACCTGTGATAGCATGCCAATAGGTATGCAGAGAGAGAGGGCAAAGAAATGAGATTTTAGCCACAGAGATCTATAAAATTTTGGGATAATGTGTTACATTTTTACCAAAGTACTTTCAGCCAATTCATTCGGCAAACATTTATGTGCAATGCTAGCAGGGAGGTGCAGTGGATTCAAAGATGAATAAAATATAGCAGCTGTTTCTTAAAGCAGCTCACATTCTGGCAGGGGAGATAGAAACATAAATAATTATGCAAGTGTGGTTAGGGCTATAATGAGGGTGTGTATAAAGCAGTCCTGAAAGGCTTTTCAGAGAGGGTGTAAACTGAGTGAGGGTCTAGAAGGGTGGATAAGAATTTATGTTTTTGTACAAGGCAGGGTGGGGAGGGAGGGGAAAGCTTTCAAGTCAAGCAGACAGCAAGTGCAAAGTTGTGGAAGCTCACAAGAGGCATAAGTGAGCAAGGCTTGTTACACCAGAGTGGCCAGAGCATAGGGTATGTATTAGGGATGGATTTTTTTTGTTTTTTAGTTTGCAGTGTAAATGATCATTTGTCAAACTTGGACAATTCTGTAGGCAACAGGGAGTTATCCAAGGTTCTTGAGCATGATCAGATAATTGTATTTGAGAAAGATGATGGGGACTGGGGGATGGGGAGGTGTAAAGAATGAACAAGTTGGAAAACCAGCAGGAGCTCACATTCCAGTGAAGGAATATAGTTTATAAGTTCTTGACCTAGAAAAGGTCAGTGGGATAGGACAAGAGGTCACCTATTTGAAAAGTATCATCGCAATGGAATTAACAATATTTGGTGACCATGAGGGTGAGGAGAAGGTCCTCAAGATAATACTAAGGTTTTTAGACTGGGAAGCTGAATGGATAGTTTTTTTCTAAAAATGGCTGAGAATATTAGAGCAGGATCAGGCTTGGAAGGAAAGGGCAAAGAAGGGGCAAGGAAGGAGGGAGAGAAGAGGAGAATTTGGGATTGGGGCATGTTGTCTTTGAGGTGCCCAGGGGTGGACATCCTGGAGAAGCCCCTGGTAGTTGGAAGTAAGTGTTGGGAGTTCAGAAGTGAATTTAAAGCTCCCACTATAGATGTGAGTGTTTTCTTCTTCTATGACTCCCATGACCATTCAGACAAGAGGATGCTTAAGTCAGAGGATAGAAACCTGGGACTTGCTAACTTGGGTGTTTTACAGAATCTTTTTTTGGGGGGAGTGGGTTTTCTATCATTCATTGTTTTTTAAATTATTATTTTATGAGTACGTAATACATGTACATAATTCAGAATTCAAAGCACACTGTGGACTTAAAAAAAGGGGGCAGTGGTGACACTGCCTGAGTGGTTCAGTCAGTTAGGCATCCACTCTTGATTTGGGCTCAGGTCATGATCTTATAGTTCCTGAGTTCAAGCCCTATATGGGGCTCTGTGCTGACAGTGTGGAAACTGCTTGGGATTCTCTCTTTCCCTCTCACTCTGCCCCTCCCCTGCTCATGCTCACTGTTTCTCTCTCAAAATAAATAAATAAACTTAAAAAAAAAAGCACACTGTAAACAGTGACTTCCTTTCCCTCCTTTGCTCCCTTGACACTCCCTTCACCTCCCCAGGAGACCACTCATGCCAGTTTCCACTGCACCCTTCCAGAAGTAAACTGTGCAGACACAATTCTCTGTAAAGATCCCTTTAATTTGTATTGCAAACTCCCAAGTCCCTTCACAGCTGCAGCCTTGAATGGATGGGGCACCACACGGGGAGTGCCGGTTCCTGCCCAAGCACTTTTCCAGGCATTGTCTTTGTAATGAAATCCCATTTCCTCAATTGAAAACCAACAGAGGGCAGATTCTCCAATTTGTGAAGTTCAACTTGGCCCCTGTGTTTGGTGCCTGCACACTCGGCTTCCAAATAACCGCCTTCAATTGCCGAAATGTTGTATTGGAGGCAGCGCTAATGAGACAAAGGTGAGCCCTGAAGACGCAGGTAGAAATGAGAGTGAAAGCTGAAAAAGACATTATCTGAAAAAAGGATTTTATTTTCCCTTCTCATTCTGGGTAGAATGCATTTTGATATCCTAGCTCTCAACAAATATTGGGTTTTAAACATGTCTTTGGTCTTTTTCAGCATTTTACATTCTAAAGGCTCTGTGTTCTCTAAACTTGGCCAGATAGTGAGACTTTAATTTAAAAAGTGATGGCAGATTGGATTGGTTCCTTGGGGAGAGTTTTCTGGCCTGGAGGACAGCAGTGAACGTTCTGGAGAATCAGTGACTCCTGGTTTTCTTGGTTGGGAGGACTGACTTGCTTTTCCCTATGTTTCTACCTATATTGAAAGGTTACTGGTTTTGCTAGAAGTGGAGAGATCTCCTTCTCCCCTTATCCAGCACTCGGGGCACGGATTCTGCACATCACCATTGTGTGGCTACATGCTTTGATCGGCTATGATCACACGACACTTTGTCACTGATTGAGTATTGAAGTTTATAAATGATTTCCTTTAAATAAATCAGTTGGGTCAAATTCAAGGTTATTCCAACAGCAGCGTCCTTCTCACTCAGTGGAAGGAGAGGGAAAGATGCAGAGATCCAGGGTGCATGGGTATGTGAGCATCACCCAGCACGTGAATTGTGGCACAGTCATTTGAGAAGGCCCACCATCTCCAGGTCTCCTCTCTGCCTCTCGGGAAATCCACTGTGGCTGTGTCATAGTGCACCCTCTGGCCACCTCATCTTTTAGAACAGGGTTTCTCATCCTCAGCACTGTTGACAATTCTTCGTTGTGGAGGGCTGTCTTGTGCCTTGCACGATGTTTAGTAGCATTCCTGGCCTCTATCCACTAGATGTCAAGAGCACCCTTCCACTGAGGCCAGAGGTGACAACCACACATGTCTGCAGATACTGCCAGTTGTCCCCTGAGGGGGGCAACATTGCCCCCAGTGAGAACCACTGTTCTGGAAGAAATCTGTCATGATGACATTGTTGCTCTGTCTGCCAGTTATTGCTCTCTTTTCTTTGAGAAGCAGTCTGTAGACTTTGTTTCCTTTCTGAAACATAAATGCTGTATAGCATTCCCTTGTTTAACCTCTGTTGTTCTGTGTTGTGTGTAGAGAGAAAAGTCTGATCTCATTAAACTATAACTTCTGCTTCTCTTTCTGCCTCCTCCAAAACCCTATGCTCCAGTCACACTGCACTTCTCACCATACCTGTGATCCTGCTGGTTCATGCCCCTGCCCCTTTGCACAGGTGGTTCATTCTACCTGCAATGGCTCTGGTAAAATCCTTTTAATTCTCTAGATGAAAGCTCAGTCACAACCTTCTCTGTGAAGTTTCTTCTCGTCGGAGCTGGATGATCCTGTAACACTTTGTGTCACTTAGATTTTAGCACTGACAACACTGAGTGGTAATTAATTGTGCATGTGTCAGTCTCCTTCATAAGATTGCAATGAACTCAAAGCCGGTTGGCACAGGCAGTGTGGAAGCAAGGAGGTCAGACTGAGGGAGCAGTGGATCCCCAAACCTGGCATATAAGGTGAAAACTGAGTCCTGTGTGGGCTGAAGCCATGGACAGTACTGCTATCAGGAGGTGCCAGGTTCGAGATACACTCAGAGTCCCAGACCCAGTCAGAGATGCGTGGAGTGAGGGAGCACAGGGGAGTGAATGCTGCGGATTTATTTGAAGCCCTGGGCATGCACGGTGTGTTGGTGAGGCCTCTGTCGGAAAGGCTGCAGCCCTATATTGGGGGGTGTCCTCCCCTCTTCCCAGTGGCTTTACTCTGATTTCAGGGACATGTCTGGACACCCTTTGATGAATTTTTACACATTCACTATCTTCAGGCAAAATCCTGAACCTTTACTGGTGCAATTATAGGCAGCAACTGAAGCTGTGAGGATAGGTCACTTGGCTCTCTTCAGTCACACCCAGTAAGGGGCAACCTATCCTGCTCATCTATTTTGTGTTTGGGATAAGGATCGTTTCAGAATAAAAAAAGTGGTTATTCACTGTGAAGCTGGAGAAGAAGGGCAAAAGGAAATGTGCAAGTTGTCCCCACCTCCCCCTTATTAAAATGAGGGAAAAAGAGCAAGAGAGGGAAGGAGGGAAAGAAACAGAGAGGAAAAGAGGGAAACAGTCTGCACTTTACATGGTGCTAAAAAGGTATATATTTCTGCCTTTGTGTAACTAACCCTAAATTTTGTCCCACTTAAAAGGCAGGAAAGCTCATTGTCCTAACTTTAAAAATAATGTCATTCCAGGGTGCCTGGATGGCTCGGATCATGATCTCTCAGTTCGTGGGTTTGAGCCCTGCACTGGGCTCTGTGCTGACAACTCGGAGTCTGGAGCCTGCTTCAGATTCTGTGTCTCCCTGTCTCTCTGCCCCTCCTCCATTCATGCTCTGTCTCTGTCTCTCTCTCTTTCTCAAAAAAAAAAATAAACATTAAAAAAAATAATGTCATCCTGTGACATGTTCTAAGTTATATTTGAACTAATATTTAAAATATTACATTAAGAAGAAGTTCTAGGAGATTGGCAACTCCTGCCAAGCACTAGTGCAGGTCCCCAAGGGACTGCCATGTAGGGGGATGTGTCATTCATGTCTGACATGAATGACATGTCTCTCCTCCCCCAGGGAGAAGAGTGGATCAGGGAGGCATCAGCATCTCTGGGTTTGTCTCTAGAAGCTTCTTGCTGGAGTGGCTGTGATTCAGTTGAGGAGTCTCAGGCATACTGGGAGGAGAAGCAAATTGTAGGCAGGGAACTTTCCCTCACTCCCTGGTTTGGTCTCTGACATCAGGCTTCTGCTTCTTACAAGGTGCTTTGGATTTTCAGATGCAGTATGTATTCCACTCTCCCTAGCTCTGCTTTAGTTCCTTTGATTTCTCCTCCCTGGGCATGTCCTTCCAGGGGATCTGCGGTCTCTTGCTCATAGTTTCTACAGACTCCTTGAATGTGTTTTGTGCAAGGTGGTTGTTGAACATCTGCTAACCGAATTTGCATGTGAACATGTACTTGTGTATATGATTTTCAATTACATCTGGAGTCCTGATGCCCAGTGGTATCTTAGAAATGCAGAGCTCTATTTTTTTAAATTTATTTATTTTGAGAGAGTGAGTGGGCATGTGTGCATGAGTGGGGAGGGGCAGAGAGAGAGAGGGAGAGAGAGAATCCCAAACAGACTCTTCACTGTCAGCATGGAGCCTGATGTGGGGCTCCATCGTGAACCATCAGATCATGACCTGAGCAGAAGTCAAGAGTTGGATGTTTAACTGACTGAACCACCCAGGCACCCCAGAGCTCTTTTTTTTTTTTAATTTTTATTTTTTAACATTTATTTATTTTTGAGACAGAGAGAGACAGAACATGAACAGGGGAGGGGCAGAGAGAGAGGGAGACACAGAATCTGAAACAGGCTCCAGGCTCTGAGCTGTCAGCACAGAGCCCGATGTGGGGCTCGAACTCACAAACCATGAGATCATGACCTGAGCCGAAGTCGGACGCTTAACTGACCAAGCCACCCAGGCGCCCCAGAGAGCTCTTTTTTTTAATTTTTAATTTTTAATTTTATCAAGAGCATGAGTGGAGGAGAGGGGTAGATGGGGGGCGGGGAGAGAGAGAGAGAGAGAGAGAGAGATTGAGAGATTGATTCTTTTAAAAAATTTTTTTTTAACGTTTATTTATTTTTGAGACAGAGAGAGACAGAGCATGAACAGGGGAGGGTCAGAGAGAGGGAGACACAGAATCTGAAACAGGCTCCAGGCTCTGAGCTGTCAGCACAGAGCCCGACGTGGGGCTCGACCTCACGGACTGAGAGATCATGACCTGAGCCGAAGTCGGCCGCCCAACCGACTGAGCCACCCAGGCGCCCCGAGAGATTGCTTCTTAAGCAGGGCATGGAGCCCGATGCAGGGCTTGATCTTACGACCCTGGGACCATGACCTGAGCTGAATCAAGAGTCAGAAGGTCAACCAACAGAGCCACCCAGGCTCCTCAGAAATGCAGAGCTCTTTAATAAGAAATATAGTTCAGGATGCCTGGGGCTTAAGCATCCGACTTCAGCTCAGGTCATGATCTTGAGGTTCGTGAGTTCCAGCCCAGTGTCGGGCTCTGTGCTGACAGTTCAGAGCCTGGAGCCTGCTTTGGATTCTTTGTTTCCCTCTCTCTCTGTCCCTTCTCTGCTTGTGCTGTCTCTCTCAAAAATAAATAAATATTAAAAAAATATATATATAGCTCAAGAAAACCATATTCTCCTGGGGCCAAATTTCATGCTTTCCTTCAGAAGCTGTGTGGATTGACTGAAATCTCAGAAGTGAAGGATGGGGCAAGAAAACCCTATTTTCTAAGGCTACGTGCACACACACACACACACTCACTCATTCACTCACTCACTCACTCACTCACTCCTGTATAGTCTGGTCTAGTTCTCCTCAACATAGGCCAAACCCACCCCGATCTAGATTTCTGAACAGAGGTGGCCGAGGCCTCATGGTACTGTACTGGATGCCCTTTGAAACTTAAAACATTGCCAGGGCAGTGTTGAAGTACACATCCATAGCACATGCCCTCTACCCCTTGTCTGTTTCTCAGGGAGGAGCAACCAGGAATTTTAAATATAAATGTACATTCTCTGACACCAATTTTTTGAGGTCAAGCCAGTACAATATCTGTCTTTCCAGAAGAACTATTACCAAAGTAATAATGCAATTTTGTATCAGAAATGCCTTTTAAAAATGTTTTAGTGAAAACATTTAAAATATTCATTCTATTTTATTTTCAGATGTTGGGCTTAACATACTAGCAACAAAAATATACTTGGCACAGCATAGTATAAGCTTATTCAGTGAGGGAGTTCCTGACTCAGAGCTGCGCTGGGATGATTGATTATTCGGCATGTACTGATGTGGGTGTATCTTCTTCTGCTCTCTCCTGGTAGGCCACTTTTCAAATCACAGGGCGAACTTCCACCATTAGGAAATAATTCATGACACCACTGACAAATATTGCGATGTCTATTGCTATAATACAACTAAATGCATTCGCATTGAGGAAATTCTCTCTTGTCACAGTTAAACATTTTAGGGGCAATTAATGTTATCTTTAAATATAACTGTTTTAAAGTTTTAAAAAGGCTTTGCAGTCAGGTGATTTTTCTTATAATTACTGCTGTGTTTCAATTTTATAAGAAAAATAAAAGTGAATTATTTCTGACAGTATTTTTCATCTGTTTCTAAGTAAAGTGAATGAGTTTTATGCTTAGCCTTTGCTTATTAGAACAACAGAACCCTCTCTAAAACTGGCAGAAGATGCCATTTATTTTCTTTCCTTGTGGCTCAGACATTAATCCTCATTTGTTAAGTGATAGCATCAGTAGGTAAAGACATAGGTTTTCACATTTATAAGAAAGGTTGGCTGCTTCTCTCCTGATCTAACAGATGCCTCTCACTAGGTCTGTAATGAGAGGAAAATAGGATCTTTCCCTTCTCAATTTTCCCTCCTTGCTGCCATCTGAGAGATTCTGGGCATGTGAACTTGTCTGACTTAAGCCCTGACTGTTGTGGGTGTTTTTTAATATCGGGACTTGCTGAAGGCGAGTCCGGGCAAGGTCTTACCGCAGAGCTGGGAAGATAAGCCAGAACTTTATAGAGTTTAACCTTCATTCCTATGAACACTCTTTAGCTTAAACCTGCTCTTTCCCATAGGAGCCTGGAGCTCAGAGCCAAGCTTCCTGCCTAGCCAACTGGCTTTCTCCACGGTGCTATTATCATTGTTCTGTTCAGGATTACACAGAAGCATTCTGTGTTCTCAGGAAATGGCACGTTCTCAGAAAGCCAATCCTATCTGGCCTCCTTTTCTTGCATTTGAACCCAGAGCTCGCACCGTCAGCAAAGCAGCCATCTTCCGCTTCAGGACAAGTTTGGTTTGGGGTATTCCCAGGGCTAGTTAAGACATTAGAGGCCCCAAGACCTGAAAATATTGTCATTGTCTGTCTGTAGTAACAGGTAATTTCAACAACAACATCTGTAGTAGCAGAAGCAATAATATTTTTTACTATTAACAAGTATATATTTATTGACTATTATGTACGAGGCACGATTTTAAGTATTGTATGTGGATGAACTCATTTAATGCAACAACCTTCTGAGTTGTTACTGTTATTATTCTGAGTTTCCAAATGAGGAAACTGAGGCACAGAAAGGTTAGGTAACTTGCTCAAGGTCACATAGCTGGTAAGTGGGTAGTCAGGATTTGAACTCAAGTAGACTTATAGCGTCAGCTTCTGTGAGATCAGCCAGTATTCTACGTTAAACAGCACCATTAAACAGGGAAACTCAAAACTTCTGCGTATGACATTGAATAGCTTCTTTCTTGGTTTTCTAATCACCAATTTTATAGGACATAGTTGAGAGTAACAATCTTACTTTAATTTGGTGCCAGAACCTTAACTGCTGTATGTGCCTTTTGGATGATCTAGAGCTATGCAGGTCCTCTCCAGTCTTTGGTCGGTTGGGCTACCAGTCTTTGTTAGAATCCCACCCTCTCCTTTGATCTTCACAGGGCCAGAGCCTGCCCTATTTATCAGGAGGAGACGTTTCCTCTTTCACCAGGAAGGGGGAGGAGAAGGGGACAGTGCTTCACTAAGGTGTGGAAATGCAGCTAGAAGGCTGCTGTGTTTGTCTCCTCAGATGGAAGGACCTAGGGGCTGTAGCACCTGAAATCCTGGCCCCACTATCAGCTCTCCACATGACTGTAGGCAGCCACTTAACCTCTCTGTGTGAGGGATAATGAAATAATGCTTTGATCTTTGCAGAGAAGAAAAGCTTTATATAAATAGGTCCACTCTTTCTTGGTACCTCTTAAATTCCTGGGGAGGCTGACAGGTCTCCTAAAATTCCAGCTTAGTTACAAGGCCACGTATGTTCCTTAAGCCTGGACTCCCAAGTTTTCAATCATAAAATTGGGTCTAGTTTTGTGAGGTGCCTAAAAGCAAAAATACCCCTAAGACTTTTTATAGAGCCTTTTGTCTCAAGTGCCCCAAGCACTCTAACAATAGATATTCCATGAAAAATAAAAAGTCCTATACATTATTTAAAGCCTGTGCATTTTGAAACCAAACCGTACCTGAGTGTCTGCTGGAGCTCTGTTTCTGTTCTTGTAGGCTGTTATCCGTAGTGACTTGGGGTAAAGCCTTCAAATATATATAAATATATATTAGTGGATTCAAAGCAGGATTCCTTCCTACCCACCTCCAAGGTTTGCCTAACGCCACACCTGAGCCACAGTTCATGCTCCCTCAGTGCCATGTAGTCAAGGAGAAACTCATTTATGCACCTTCAGGTGTGGAAGACTGAGATGGCCTGGGAGAATTTTTTTTTAGGAATATTTGCATTTTTAAATTGCAAGTTCAGAAGAAGAAATTCAAAGTGATTGAAATTATTAGGCAGGGAAGACGTAACCACTGGTCATACCTCTTCACTGCTGTGCAGAGAGTTACATCTTATTGACCTGTACAGAAGCCACCACCAAAGAGAAGGAAAAAGGGATCTACATTTCCCACACATGTTCTATTGGGTGGACATGATTCCACTCATTTTTATGAGGGAGGCAGGGCTGTCATCATTTTACAGATGGCAAATCCAAAGTTCAAAGAAGTCAGGTCGTTTCCCTGTGGCTCTACAACTAGGAAATAGCAAAACCAAGACCTAGTTCAGTGTCCTTATGCTACACTGGAAATTAGGAAAACTGTACTTGTGAGCCACTTGGATTTACCTCTTTATGGAGCCGGAGAGCCCCATCATCACCACTCCATACAGTTGAGTTGAAATAGCACTTATCAAGTATCTATTATGTGCCAGGTGACCCAAGACGAACATGGCATGACATCTGTCTTGGAGAGGATTACCAGATCTTGTTTAAGTGATAAAATATCTTCTGAAAGGGCAAACTTGCTGAGGTACAGTAGATGTAGGTGTAAGTATAATTTAATGTAATATGATTAATGATACATAACTTGTTGGGAAATAATGTTTTCAATGGGTTATCTTAATCCTTGTTCAAGAACTCCATGAGATAGGGACCCATATAATCTCCATTCTAAAAGATGAGCAAACAGTCCATCTGTGCTGTCCAATGTGGTAGAGACATGGCTATTTAAATTTGTTAATTAAAATTAAATAACTATAAATTTAGTTCCTCAGTAGTGCTAGCCACATTTCAAGTAGCTACCATACTGGACCATGCAGATAAAGAATATTTCCAGCACTGCAGAAAGTCCTATTGCACAGAACTGCTCTAAGTCATTTGCCTATGCAGGAATGTGGGAAATGGACTTGGGTCTGACTTCAGAGTATATACTTTCAACCATTATGTTATACTGTGTCCTTAATATTTAGTGAAATTTGGGGAGGGGGCAGAGAAAGAATTCAAAATTCCTTATTTTTTCAAGGAATAAGACATATCTGAGATGATGGGGGAACTAAAGACATATCAATAGTTTCCCTTGCAACCCTTTTATGGTACGTGTGAGAGCTGCAAGCTGTGTCTCTCACTGGATCAGGAAAGTTAGTACTTGCTGTTTGCCCTTTTATGGAACCATAAGGTGGCTTTCTAAGAGTTATTCTAGGATTATGTCTTATTTACTTTTAAGCCTCACTTCCGAGCATAGTACTTGGTACATAACAGGCATACAATAAATGCTTCTTGAACAAAATTTCAAAAAAGATAACTATAATATCTTCTGTCGGTCTCAAAAGAATTGTAGTGAAGAAGAGTAACATTGGTGGCCTTTCTGATGATTCCTAGGGGGAAAAAAGTAAAGATTTCCTCTAGAGCAATATCCAAGTGCTCAGCTTCACAGAAAGAGGGTCACGTATCTATTTATCTATACTGCAATAGGGATAGAAGAGGGAGTGATCATAAGGGCTGCCTAAAATTTTATCTGGGCCAGATTTTACAGTATTCTATTTTAAATCTAAACCAAAGGAATTCCGTATTTGGCTCCAAGGAGATCACTGAAGGAAAATTGCCTCGATACCAAATGAAGTCCTGTTATCATCTCCTCGGTGCAGTAAAAACAAACCAAGTCACCCCCTTTCCAATGTGTCCCGGGGTGTTATCCCAGATTACTTGCACTCACCCACCAAATGTTGTGTGAAAGCTGAAAAAGATACCCAATTTTGCCTCCCAGCTCATCCTCCCGCACCATTTCACCAGTGCAAACTCCTCACCCCGCCCACTCATCTTGCTTTCCTTCCCTTCATGATTTAGCTAAAGCGTTGGCTTCTGTGTCATTTAGAACAAACAAAAACTATAGAAATATGGTTTAAAAGACAGATGCACTGATTTGGGATGGGAAGCAAATGTTGGACGCTGGCTCACTGCGTCCTAAAGGCTTTAATTTACAGCAGAAATAAAAAGGAGTTGTTCAACACGTAGAGTGAGGAGTCAGCTTTGAAAACTGATAAGAGGAGAAAAATGCCAGACTCATTTTGAATGTGAACTTAACAACCAGGACCCTTATTTCCCCGTAGCAAGATGATCGCAACTTTCTTAGAATGATTTAAGAATTCCCCTGAGGCACTTTGCCCAGGCCCCTTTGTGGGCCCATTTCAGCAGGCTTTAGAATCCTCCTAACAGGGCTTATCAGAGAAGATTCCAATTTAGAGCAGCAAAAGTTTAGAGTCTGATATCAGCTCTAGCTTTTCTTTTTCCTTTTTTTTTTTTTCAAAAGGAGACATGATGTTTTACAGTGTTAACAGTTTTGAAAGGTCCTACATTTCCAGTGAACAGAGCGCTTTTGTGAAAAGCCTTCTGAAAAGCATTATTCAGGCGAAAATGCATCAAAGGGATGTGAGTTAAAAAGAGAAAAGTTTGCCGATGTAAAGATTGGAGGCAGCATGTGCTGACAGGTGCAATTATAGCCAAATAATTGAATCTTTTTAGAGAGATCTGTTGTGATAAGGCAATAGTTGTGGACTCACCTTGGAACCCTGTTCATAATTAGATACTCAGGGGTCCAGCTGTGGACGATACAACCAATGGAGGGATCGTGAACTATGTTATATGCAGGACAGAATCACTGTTGTACTTTGTAAAATAGGGCGAAATGGCATGATTTCAGCCCAACGGAACCTCATTAATGCAACGGTTGGAGACAAAGCTCAGCCTTTTCCCTCAGACTCCCAATAGTCTGGAACATTTTTCAGCCTCTAAAAATCATAGTCAATCCAAGCTTCTAGATCCTTTGGTGTCAAAGAAACTAAAAAAAATGTCAATTTTTCAAAGCTAAGTAATTGCTTTTATTAGTAACATTAAAAATCTCTTTGTTGTTTGCTTGAAGAGTTTCTGGACACTTCTGTTACCTTTGTCTACACTGCACATCTAAGCCAAAGACTGGGATAGGGAATGATCTGGTGTTAATTTCTGAGAATGTTGCACCAAAGTCATGAAAGACAATAAGCTTGTTTCTGGTCTTGAAATATGGGTGTGCAGAGCCTTGGCTCAATGAGAAGTGGACTTGCTGTCCATATTGTCCATGCTGCATGCACACTTGCTCAGGAATCTGAGCTGCAGGTCTTTCTCAGGGTCTCTGTGTGGACACAGAGCTGAGAAGAAGACACAGACTACTGAGATACAACACAAATCATTTCTACTTATCACAGGGCAGAGGGCATCCCTCACGCTCCATTAGTAATTCTGTTAGACATCTTGCTTCAGGCTTTCCTTTTTAAGGAAATAGTGTATTCTGCCATATTGTATGATTTCTTTCTGTCAGATTTATTTATTTTATCCTCTTCTCCATATAGTTGGATTACCTTGTCATTGCAATGCGATTAAAGGTTCTTAAGGTGGCTGAGAATTATAGGTTTCTGATAATGACACCTTAACTTAAAATCTAGGCGTTAGTTCCTTTTTTATTATAGGGAATTGACTCCTTAATGTCTTTGGATCTTAGTGTTTTCCTTCTTTTTTCCTTTGTAGTTGCCAACTTTTCACTTTTGCTTCTATCTTCATGTTTTTGAATTCCGTTAGTACCTAGGTAGATAGAAGACTGTCCTCTGCAGCAGCCTTCTCGCAGTACCTGTCCCATAGTAAGCATTCAATATGCATTGGTCACAATAATCACTATTTTAGTTTCTGCTTACCTTGTTTGTTTATGTCACCTTCAGTACTTCCCCACAGTTTGACATCTGGTCTAGTTTTGGAATTATTATTGTCATCTTTTCTGCCTGGATAGGGAGGGGTGCTTTAGTATTTACATTATAGGCTACAATGGAATTACTCAGATTTATCCATGGTGGGCCACTCAATCCTAATTCCAACACCAGTGCAGACTGCATGGCCTTTTATTAATTTTTTTTTAATGCTTATTTTTGAGACAGAGAGAGAGAGAAAGAGAGAGAAATAGAGTGCAAGCTAGGGAGGGGCAGAAAGAGAGGGAGACACAGAATCCAAAACAGGCTCCAGGCTCTGAGCTGTCAGCACAGAGCCAGAAGTGGGGCACGAACCCACAGACCACGAGATCATGACCTGAGCCGAAGTCAGATGCCCAACTGACTGAACCATCCAGGTGCCCCTGCATGGCCTTTTAAAAAACTGATCACAGGAGCACGTCTATAGGCTCCACTCCCAGCATAGAACTTTTAGACCTTTAACTGAATCAAATGCACGTGAAGAAGTGATTAGCTACCTAGTGAACTATCTTTCACCACCTTTCATTATTCCTCAGTATTATGATGTCATTTCAGTGGAATTAAATTTGAGCAGCTCAAGATTACATAATCACATTGAGTGTTAGTTTCATGTCCTTGCTGCTTGAAGCCTGCTAGTAGAGCTCTAGAGCATCATCTGTTCTGACAGCGGGTCTCCACCTTGGCTGTGCCTTCTTAGCACCTTCAGCGCCTTTAGAATATTGCAGATACTCTGGTCTATCCCAGAGAGTCTGACTGAATTGGTTTTAGGTAGGACTCAGTCATGGATATTCTTAAAAATTCTCCTCAAGGAATGGAGGGCCACTGGGTGGCAGGAAAAGAGATTCACAACATACTGACTACATTTGCACTTGTGCTAACCAACTTGGTTAAGCTCTCTCCCAACCATGTAAGCTGTGCCCCCTCACCCATCCCTTCTCGTTTACTCCACATCTTCCAGTTAAAACAACAGAGCGGAAAGAGGACAGCGTTTAAGTTGGAGGAATTTGATTTCAAATCTTGTCTGTCTTTTATTGAGATTGTGACCTTGGAAAGATAGTTAAATTTACATGAATTTTAGTTTCCCCATTTATCAAATGGGAGTAATAAGTCTTCTTTGTAAGTATAGATAAATTAATACGATACAAGAGCATTTAGTACAGTACCCAACACATAATAGGAGCTCAGAATATGTTAGCTTTCTTTTCTCCCTTCTCTTTTTAATTTCTTTATAGGTCAAATGAAGGGCTCAGATAATATTTGAATTCTCCTTATTCCCTAGAATCCAATGAGTCTGATTCTCTGCCTTAAATAATATGAGTGGAGAGTAACTGCCATGTATTCTTTTCCACAAATCCAGTTCTGTGTAAAAAGAAAGCTATCGGCACACAGCTGACAGGGAATAAATTGGGAATTTCTTTTAGTATCCCATCTACACATTCTCCTTTGGCTACCCTTTCAACCTGATGTATCTGTGAAGTGGCTAGCCAAGGCTGGGGATGTGGTTTGAGTTGTGGGAACAAGATTTTTTGACTGAGTAATGCCATCTGTTTTATATGGGCATCAGTCTTGTACCCTTGACCACCATTCACTTGCTTCAACCATGTAACCACCCAATGTACTTTATACTTATGATAATAATGGTAGCACCTGGCATTTATATTTTAGCACCTACTGAAAGTGATACACTTCAGAGGAGGCCAGGTGAAGTCAGGAAACATCTTTCAAAGACTACCTGGCTAATTACTTTTCGTCAAGAAAATAAAGTATTGCAGCTTCTTGATCCATTCCCAGAGAGTCATAGGAGAATTCATTCTAATATAGCTTGGTATCAGGGAACAGTGTGTGATTCGTGGCAATGACTCAGGAAGGCATCTGCCTTGCTTCACTGTGACACATACTTGCCTTTGCCTGATCATTTGGCTCCAAATGGAAGCTCAGGCAAATGAGAACAGACCTAAGCTTCTATTATTACCTAGTTCAGGCTGCCCAAAGCAGAGGACTGGGAAGGTTTTCCAATGTGCAGGCTCAAGGGAGTTGCCTGTGTTATAGGCAGATAAGTTGTTTATGGGAAAAGTCACTTTGATGATGACAATATAATCCCTCTGCTGTTTTCTGCTGTCCGCAAAGTGTAACATGGCAGGCAGTGCAACTTAAGTGTTAAAAGCAACAGTTTAGAAATCACCACAAGCTGGATTAAAATTTTGGCTTTATCCTTACAGCAAACTTTGTCTGTGAAGGGCCAGCTAGTAAATATTTTAGGCTTCATGGGCCATCTGGTCTCAGTCACAACTACTCAACTCTGCCGTTCTAGTCTAAAGGAGACACAGACAATACATAAATGAATGGGCATGGCTGTGTTTCAATTAAACTTTATTACGAAAACACGGAGTGGGCTAGATTGGCCTGCGACTGTAGGTTGCCCATCCCTGCTCTATAGGCTTTTGCACTAAGAAGTTACTTTAATTCTCTAACTTTCCCTTGAGGGTTAAAAGAGACAGTATTTGTCATAAAACACTTCCCATGTGGTTGGCATATGGCAAGCACTTGAAAATAGTAGTTGCTATCAACTTATTAAAAATATCGTATATCACACAATTTAAGATGCCATGAATTGTGAGGTGTGGCTGGATTTCAGAGATGTTAAAAGGTGATAAAAAGTCTTAGAACTGATGAAATTTGGTAATGGTAATTGATCATAGTAACAAGGTTCTATTTAGGATTTTAAGTCTTGTTCTACCAGTGACAGTTTGGACTTCCTGTATAACATATTTTTATGATGTTTTTCTTGTCAGAGACACATGTCATGAACTCCTGGGACATGTTCCACTACTCGCAGATCCTAAGTTTGCTCAGTTTTCACAAGAAATAGGCCTGGCATCTCTGGGAGCATCAGATGAAGATGTTCAGAAACTAGCCACCGTGAGTTCATTTTCAATGAAAAAAACTGTTCTATTTATATCCATTTGTAAGGTAAACAAAGCTTAAGAGTCATTCATGATGATTACAAGGCAAATATTATGGAGAAGGCATGGTGACTTCAGTGATTACTGCGTTGTGTTCCTTTGAAGTACAATGTGTTCTTAGCTCATCAGCCATTAAGATGTTTATATTTTATCCTTCTTGTTCAAGGAGTGGCTAGAGAGTAAATATTTTAGGCTCGCAGCTCATAAGGTCTCTGTCACAACTACTCAGTTAAGTCACTGTGATGCAAAAGTAGCCAGAGGCAGTATGTAAATGAATGAATGGTGGCTGTGTTCCAATAAAACTTTATTTATAAAAGCTGGCAGTGGGCCACGTTTGGCTTGTGTGCTGAAATTCGTTGACTTCTGTTCTAGTTCAATGTTTTTTTTCCTAGAAACATTAAGAATACTAAAAGTTATGCATTTATGAAAAAGGGTTGTACTTGAGGTTATCACTGATTAGTGAATATGGGTGTGGTCAGACACAATTTGAGACAGCCATGAGAAGCTTAGGCGAAACAATTATTATAAGTACAAAACCAGAGAAAGATTTAATAGTTACTATGTTCTCAACAAGGTTTTTTTCTCAAAACAAGCAATATGAGAGGAAAAATGTCATGTTGGTGGCTTCCTTTAACGTTTATTTATTTTTGAGACAGAGAGAGACAGAGCATGAACGGGGGAGGGGCAGAGAGAGAGGGAGACGCAGAATCAGAAGCAGGCTCCAGGCTTTGAGCTGTCAGCACAGAGCCCGACGCGGGGCTCGAACCCACGAACCGTGAGATCATGACCTGAGCTGAAGTCGGACGCTTAACCGACTGAGCCACCCAGGCGCCCCGGTGGCTTCCTTTAAGATGCAAATCTAGCAAGCATATCTACCTTACCTTAACCCCATTTCGAAGAGACCAGGGTAAGAAAGAACAACTTTAGTACACTCACTTACACAGGGGCCAGTCCATTTGCCTAAATGAACAAAGCTATCAGAGGAATTAAAAATGGAAGCTTAAGTTGTGTGTATTTGCTATAGATACACATTGATGTCACATCAGGCATGTAGGGATATTCTTCACTCCTACCAGGAAATACATGCTCTAGATTTCTTTTCTTTTCAAAAAAGTTTTTTGTTTTGAGAGAGAGAGAGAGAGTGAGAGAGAGAGAGAGAGAGAGAGAGAGAGAAGCACGTGTGTGTGAGCAAGCACAGGAGGAACAGAGGGAGAAACAATCTTACATTTTTTTTAACCTGTATTTATTTTTGAGAGAGAGACACACACAGAGTGCGAGTAGGGGAGGAACAGAGAGAGAGGGAAACACAGAATCCAAAGCAGGCTTCAGGCTCTGAGCTGTCAGCACAGAGCCCAACGCAGAGCCCACAAATTGTGAGATCATGACCTGAGCCTAAGTTGGACACTTAACCTACTGAGCCACCCAGGCACCCCACGAGAGAATCTTAAGCAGGCTCCACACTGAGCACGGAGCCCGACGCCAGGCTGTTACTCATGACTGTGAGATCATGACCTGAGCTGAAATCAAGAATTGGACGTTTAACTGACCGAGCCATCCAGGCGCCCCTCCTACATTTCTTAAGACAACTGGCCCTTTCAGTTCATCTTTTGTTTCCTAGTTTTCATAGAGATATAAGAAATGAGAAATGTTTTTCTAATATAAGAGAAGCAGCAGTGCAAAAGCCATGCTGTTAGTGTCAATGTAGAGATGAATAATTAGTGGGGTCAATGGGGGCTTCAGTAAACCCATTAGAGCCTACTGCCGAAGGCAGGTCCTCAGTTTTCACTGGCAGCTGCCAGACAGGAGTGCAGGCTTTGTGTTGCCAGTTCTCCAAATTTTTGAGAGAGACTGGAAATCTAGATATCTAAATGAATTCAAATGATTTTAAGATTTTGGCTCATAAAAAACATTGTGAGCTGAGGAAAATATATTTGTGGACAGAATCAGGATCTTAACTTCCAATTTGCAACCTCTGCCCTAGGGAATGTATCTCATGTATATTGGCTATCTATTACTGCATAACAAATAACTCCAAAACTTAGTGGCTTGAAACAGCGAACATTTGTCATCTCATAGTTGGTGTTTGGGAATTCGGGAGCATCTTAGCCGAGTGGTTCTGGCTCAAGGATGCTCCTGTGGTTGCTGTCAAGATGTGGGCTGGGCCTGCAGTTATGTGAAGATTTGGGAATCTTCTGCCAAGAGAGTTCACTCATGTGGCTATTGGCAAGTCACTTTCTCTAGAGCAAGTAATGGGGGAGGGGGAGGAGGAGAAAGAGATCGATGTAGGGAGGAAGTTGTAATGACTTCTCTGACTTGATCACATGTTGCTCATGTCAGCCATATTATGTTCGTTAGAAGGGACTCACTCCAGCCCACGTTGAAGGGGAAGGAGATTAGCCTCCACTTTTGGAAGAAAGGAGTGTCAGAGTGTTTGTAGACATGTTTTAAAACCACCACACCACTGAGTTCTGTTATTTAATTCTCAAACCTTGGCTCTGTCTTTAAACTCCACATTTTAGAACTTTTTCCATGCCTGGAAGATTTCCCTTGAAATTTTCCTGGTTTCAGCCTTTAACCCCCTATAACTTGTACTCTTCATCAGGGATGAATGTACTCCTTATTTGTCTGACTCTGAACAATCACAAATCGGGATTCAACTCTGCCAGGCTCTGTGTGTGTCCAAAGAGAGGACGGGAAGGAATAAGGTAGGGCTGCATGGATGTGAATGTAGGTAGATCCTAGTGAGTGATCTTATTTCTTTTTTAAAAGCAGTAACAAAAAAGTAGGTTTGTTGGCCTTTATTTTTACACTCCATAAAGTGATAATTAATTAAGTCCATCGTTCAAACTAGCATTCACCAAGAATATAACACGGTCCTCACGTTTGGGAAATTTGTAGCCTGTATAGGTAAAACTAAGATTTTTCAGAGGAGAGAAAGTTTGTACTGGGTCCCAAAAGATGAAAAAGTCAGCCAAGTTGCAAAGGGGGAAAGGGGGGGGGACCTGAGGGACAGTTTCAGCCAGAATAAGAAATCTCTCTGATTTGGGGACCCAGCAGGGAATGCCTGCTCACCAGATTGCAGGGCCATGCTGAAAACAAGGATTGCCTTTTGTATTAGATATCTATCACTACTGTTAACAAATTACATATGACTTAAAACAACACAAATTTGTTATCTTACAGTTTCATTAAGCTTAGAAGTTTGACACAATTCTCACTGAGCTAAAATTAAAGTGTTGGGATGCCTGGGTGGCTCAGGTGGTTAGGCGACCAACTCTTGATTTTGGCTCAGCTCATGATCTCACGGTTCATGGGATCAAGCCCTGTGTTGGCTGACAGCACAGAGCCTGCTTGGGATTCTCTCTCTTTCCCTCTCTCTGCCCCTCCCCCATGCTTTTGCTTGCTCTCTCAAAAAATAAGTAAACATTAAAGAAAATAAAATTAAGGTGTCAACAGGGTTGTGCTCCTCTCTGGAGGCCCCAGGGGAGAATCTGTTTCTTTGCTTTTTCGAGTATCTAGAGGTTGCTTCCATTCCTTGGCTCATGGACCTCTTCCTTTGTCTTCAAAGCCAGCAACGTTGCAACTCTCTGATCTTTCTGCCATTGCCACATCTCTCTTCACTGACTGAAGCTGGGAAAGTTGTTTTGTTTTTAAGGACTTATGTGATTAGATTGGGCCCTGCTGGATAATTCACAATAATTTCACCATTTCATGGTCCATATTCTTAATGATATCTGCAAATGTAATACTTTCTAGGGATTAGGGCAGGACATCTTTGGGGGGAGCATTATTTTTTGTTTCTATGCTTACATTTGCAAGGAAAAAAATGAATACTTGAATACTTGTATCTTGAAACCTATTATACTAGGACCAGTAAATTTATAGGATGAATATGTTTTCTTTTGGAACTTACATTCCTTAGCATGATTCTAATACCCTTGGCTATGATTGCCTTAGGTCCAACAGCTAAAAATGCTTCCGTCTGTTAGAGATCATTGGGTCATTAATCATGTTTCTCTCTCTCATTTTTTCATTGCCTTTTTCCTGGAATATACATGTACTTCTGCAAAAGCCAATCAATAGTTAGTCTTTAAATGGCTAAAGAATCCTAGGTGCCATGAGGTAGGAATAAGAAAAAGACAAAAAGGTATACTTGCATCAAGGAGCTTTTGACCTTTCATCCACAAAAGTATGAAAATCCAGAGTCAGTGTGAGCTTTTATTAATATAGGTGAGAAGGTATGCAGAAGAAGTAGATTTAAGGTGAAGCTTCCAAATGCGTTTGAGTTCTGAATTCAGTGGTGGAGACTGGGGTTCAGAACTGGGAGCAGAGGCCAGCAGTTTCATTTCTTCTTCTTTTCAAAAAACATTTTTATTTAAATCCAAGTGAGTTGACATGTAGTGTAGTAACGGTTTCAGGAGTAGAATTTAGTGATTCGTCACTTATATACAACACCCAGTGCTTATCACAAGTGCCCTCCTTAGTGCCCATCACCCATCTAGCCCATACCCCCTACCTCCCCTCTAGCAACCCTCAGTTTATTCTCTGTATTTAAGAGTCTCTTATGATTTGCCTCCCTTTCTGTTTTTATTTTTCTTTCCCTTCCCCTATGTTCATCTGTTGTGTTTCTTAAATTTCACATAAGACAGGTTCATTTCTATGTAGGAAGTAGCTGGTGACAGGTTAAGGAGGATCAAGTGTCCCCCAAGGGAGCCAAGAATCCTGCCTGGAATCTTGCAGTAGCTTTGACAGTTAAAAACAAAACAAAACAAAACAAAACCCAAGAGAGTAAAACTTGCAAAAGATTTTAACACAAAGATTTTGAACCTCTTCTAAATGCAGTGGAGAGTTGGTGGGGTGGGGGGAGTGGAGGGGGGAACTCACCATGGTTTTGTCTGATCTACTCATTTCTCTTTTTCTCATATTGCATGTGCCCCCACCCCAGCTCCCTTTGATTTTCTGTCTCTCACAAGCCTTGTGATTCCAGTTCCTTCCAGCTTTATAGACTCTGCCCATCTACTCTGAAAAGTGTTTCGCAGGGGCACTCAGTTGGTTGAACGTCTGACCCTTGATCTTGGTTCAGGTCATGATTTCTCCATTCGTGAGATCGAGCCCCATGTCAGGCTCTGCACTGGCAGTGTGGAGCCTACTTGGGATTCGCTCTCTCCCCCTCTCTCTCTGCCCCTCCCCCCTCAAAATAAATAAATACAAACATTTAATAAACATTTAAGAAAAAAGAAAAGAAAAGTGTTTCGCAGACCAAAGAGAAATTTGGAAAGCTTTTCCTGCGTGCTGTGGGGAGTGTGGGGGAGAGACTCATGGTGTGAGGAGGCTAGGGAGAGAGATTTTCCCTGAAATCCTCCTAAAACTGTTGTTGACTTTAGAAACCATAACACATCTCTCAGTCAGAAACAAAGTGAATGGGAAACTGCTGGAAGGTGGTTTTGAAAGAAAGAACAGATTCTGGCCAGGCCATTTCAAAGTAACCCCTGGAATACATAACCTATTGGATAACGTGCATATTAATGACTCTCAAGCCATATACTGTAGCTAAAAGTTGCAAAGACTAAGAGATTAAGGGCTGACTACGGCCTCACTGGGAGGTGTAAAAAGTCCAGTGGTAGGGGGAATAGTGTTGGTTGGGAGGCCTCTTAACTGTCCAGATGAGAAATGGACATGTTATTAGCTGATTTCCTCAAAGTTGTTCCCATTAAGTCCCCTGAAGATGTACTGGAGTAAAATGAGAGATGAGATGTACCAAAGGAGAAAAATCCATAGAGAGGACAAATGGAAAACCACAGAAATCACTATTTATGCAGCACAATGAGACAGGCCATATTATTCTTTTACTCTAGGTGAGATTTATATTATTAATGACTCTGTTTATATAGTGCCTGCTTTTCCTTGTTTAGTGAATTTAAGCACTTAGGAAATAGGGAGTAAAAGCAGACACTTAATAACTTTCTGTGATGTGCTGTCAACAAATCCATCCAAGGAAGAAAACAACGTCCAGTAGGACTAATTGGCCACCACTAAATTCTGTTTCATCCAAAGCTGCTTTTGAACTTCTGGGTCTGATTTCAGAGGGACCAGGCTATTTGCCTATAGCGATATTGCTTCTTCTTGCTATATTTCTACATGATATTTATTTTGACATTTTAATAATGCTTAGCTTTGAGAATGAAGCTATCTCTGCTGTTTATGTAGCCAGTGGTTTCTATGCTCTGAGAACCATTTAAATGAAACTCTTTTGTATCTGAAGAAATTGATGATGATGCTTGGTAAATGTATTTCAAATGCATTGTTATACATGTAAATAATTTGCCCTCTGGTGGATAATGAATAAGGCCACTGGTTTTGGCAGCTGCACTCTTTTTATACTCATCATAGCTGTCCGCGGTCTGTGCATGATAGATATGCAAAAATATTCCCAGTAAGGGCTGCTTGGAGTGTGCTATGATTTTGAGACGAGCCATTTCCCACCGTAGTGCTGGCTTAAGTGGATTTAATAGATTAGTGTCTTCTTTAAGGGTTGTAAACTTAAATGCCTTCAGGGGCCAGATAGGTAGCAAACATGTGTGAAACAGCCTGATATACGATAATAAGGAGTGTAGGAGCCTGTGGAGAACTGGAGAATGCACATTACATCTAAAGGCCTTCATATCCAGAAATTAAAACAAAATGTTCTTTGGCTACAAACCATGTCTGCAAGCTGAAACAGAACTCGGCTCTCAGTCCCCAGCCCTTGTATCTGAGGTTAGAGTACATGTTAGACCTACCGTCATTCTTGAGGGACCAACCCATGCTCGGTTCATCTCTTGTCATAGTGGATGTTCTTAATTACGGTTTGCTGACTATTTTTCCTAAGAAAATAGTGTTCTCTAGAGGGAAGTATCCTATCGCTGTTGAGAGATGACTGGTTTTGAATTAAACTGCGAACAGTTACAAGCATGATTGCCATGCATGTGGGCTGAGCACATGTCAAAAGTTTAACTAATTAATGAGGGAAAAGCAGGATGATAAATGCAGCTCAAGGAAGAATTTGCAAGACTGAGACCATATCGTCCCTGAAAGAAAGAACCTGGAATAAGGTGCAAAGTCGTTTGTGTTCTATGGGCAAAAACTACATAACCTTGAGGTTGTCTTTTCTCCCAGGCAGAAATCATTTGCGTGTCTAGTGGACAAAAATAACTTACAATTTATCTATCTTCACAAGTTACCATCTAACTTCACAACGTCTGGGCCCTAATGAGTAGTAAATAGGAAGTCGGGAAAGCTTACGTTCTCTAGATTAATGCTGCTCAAACCATAATGTATATAAAATAAGTTAGGGATGTTGTTAAAAGGCAGATTCTGGTCAGGTAGGTCCAGCATGGGGCCTGAGATCTGGCATTGTTTTGTTTGTTTGTTTTTGTTTCTTAAAAATTTTTTAAGTTTATTTATTTATTTTGAGAGAGACAGAGACAATGTGAGCAGGGGAGGGACAGAGAGAGAGGGAAATTGAGAGAGAGAATCCCAAGCAGGGATTCAATGACGCAGGGCTCAAACTCAGGAAACTGGGAGTTCATGACTTGAGCCAAAACCAAGAGTTGGACACTCAACCAACTGAACCACTCAGGTGCCCCAGGATCTGGCATTTCTAACAAGATCCCAGGTAATGCTGATGCTGTAAGTCAAAGAGGGTCAGTTGACCTGATAGGCCTGTGGGCCTATTAGACAATGCTTGAATGTTTCATTCAAAAGACACATGGTAATCTTCCAGTCTTATTTCCATATTTTGATACTTTTTTTCTACAAGCTGGATTCATAGAGTATTGGGAGATTAATATTGTGTAATATGAGATGAGTTTATTTAGGACTTAGTCTGGGCCTGAAAATGAATGCTTGCATCTATGAGCGCCATGTCATTGGTTCTGTTTTGAGTGTCTACTCTTAAACTCCCCTGCTGCTTGCTCTTTGACCACATGACTTATATTATCCAATTTTATGGGAATGCATAAACAGAAACTTGCTGATTAAGTGGATTTAGGAATCAGTCCTAGAAAAATATCGATTTCGCTTCCTTCCCAACGTTGGGAAATGTAAAGGGGTGCCTTTCACCAAATGGTGCTTCCCATCTACGGTGTGTCCCGTCATGCAGATGGTTTCTGTTCAGTCTATTCATTTCTCACATCATGGAGGCATTTGAAACAGACAAAGCTGTGCACCACTTGTAAGAGAAAGCAATCAGTATGAATACACCTCAGATGTTTCCAAGCAGAATAAATTGGCCTCTGGCCTAGTTGGAATTTTCTCTCTACAGAGAGTTTTAGGTATCCATTCAGTTCTGTTGACCCTGACACATACTTACCTTCACTTCATGATTGAGGGTTTCTGTCACTGGGTCTTGGGAAAGCTGATGAGAGAAGAGTCTTGGCCAATGGTAATAAAAGAATAAGCACTCTTTCCCAGAATATGTTCCCAGAACATTAGTCTCATGAAATGTTATTATGGGTTCTAGAAAAGAAGGGATCTATGGGCAAATATATTTGGGAAACATTGAGTTAAAAAAAGAAAACAGCTTTGTTTTTTAAAGTACTGAGACTTTTCAGGGACTCTAATGTGATAATGTGTAGGGTGAATCTCCACAGGTGATAAAAAACTTATTTCTCCAAACTTACCATGTTTTCCCTGTTTTAAGATGCCATTGATTGTAAAATATACTCTTAATTCAATAGCTTGTTCTAAAGGGGAAAAAAGATTTAGTTAGCAAAATTTTTGATATTGTTTGTAAGATAATGTTAAAATGTAAAAACAGTGAACTTAAGAATTAAGAAAGGACATTATATGATTGCAGAAGTCTCTTTTTATGGAACACATGTTAGCATCCTATGCTATTAATATTCCAAGGAACACAGTTTAGGAGATACAAATCTAGAATGATTTTTGAAAGGGGAGAATTCATTGTGAACAGAAACCCGATCACCAGCTTAACTTTTTTTCCACAAAAAGATTGTCAGGAAATTAGTAATATAAGGTTCTGTTTGTATTTTATCAAAACAAATAATTTATTGGTTCCAAGTAAAAGAGTTTGCATTGATTGGGGCTTTTGATGGTCATGAATCAAGTGTGCTTGAATTTCTAGTTATAACCAGGACTTTCTCATGCTGAGAATAGTAATGAAATGTAGTCAGTCTTAAACTAATAATCGACTATAATTCACACTAGAAATGTAATTGCAAAGGTAACCTTAGTTTATGAATTGCTAATTAATATTTTCCTGCCTGTGGGAGGACATTAGCTTGTTTCCCGGTCTCACATCTTTGTCTACCTGGCTCAGAGTGGGGAACTTATGTATGCTTTTAAAAGACTTAGGCCCAGCTCTAGTTCTTTCTGAAGATGGATGACATTAAAAATGACCATTTTAGTATCTCTACAGAAAGCTTGCAATAAGCCCCAGGCTTATTTATTCCATGCGGAGTCTTTGAACTAGTTCAGCTGTTTGGATCATTTGATACAAAGCTGACAAAAAGCTGGAAGGAATGCACTTTTATACATTCTTAATTGAGATGTTTGGGCAGATGATCAGTGTGTGTATTATTTCTAAGAGTAACTTAATTAAAAGTTAATAGTATCTATTCCAACTCATTACTTTCACTTTTATGTCTTCTGTGCATATAGAAAAATTGTAGAACCTACAAGGTGCTACGTTTCTTCAGCTAGCCCCATAGAAGCTTAACTTTTCCAGTGTTTTCCCTTCGTGTTTTTTTTGCCTGGGTGCTCTAAGACCACACTTCCTTCTGACTATCTCTCTTCTGAGAACTTTGATATCAGAGCTAAGGCTATTTTCTCTGTTTGTGTATGTTTCACTTATGATATTGCCATTATGAGGTGCCTTGCCAGCTATGGTGAGAACACCACGGTTATTTGGAATGAAAAAAGTGAGCTGTACATTGCCCACTATGGTTAGAAACAAATCCATTTGTAACCCAGAATAGTTGTGTATTTTTGCAACTCAAATCTTTCTTCGTCATTTAAAATTGTATCCTAGGGGCTTCAGAGAGCCATCTTGTAACTGCAGACGAGGGAAAAAAAGCTCAACAACCTACTTTAGATATTTGGAGACTCGTAAAAATAGAGCTGCTTTGGTAGCTATTCATTCTGTGCTGCGAGTGAGCTCTGCGCCCTCTTAATTTTATTCATGCAGGAGCACCGCAGGCCTGCCGCTGGAGTCCCTCAGCACTTGATGAAGCTTCTTTTGGGGTGTCTGGTGGGCAGTATGCCGTGTGGTGTGATGTGCTGGAAGGGCCTAAACCCGAAGCTGGTCCAGTGGGGCTTGAGTGCCAGCTTTCTTCACTTTCCCCAGCTTGCCTGAGATATGATTGACATATGTTGTGGCAGTTTAAGGTGGACAGTGCACTGATTTGATATATTCATATATTGTGGTCTGATCAGTTAGCTAATACCTGCGACGTGTCACAGAATCACCATTTCTTTTTTGTGAAGATATAGTCTCTTAGTGACTTTCAAGTATATAACACAGTATTATTAACTCTAATCATCATGCTGGACATTAAGATCCCCAGAAGTTATTCATCTTATAACTGGCCGTTTGTACCCTTTGACAAATACCTCCCCATATCCCTCACTCCCTAGTTCCTGGTAACCACCAATCTAGTCTCTGTTCCTAAGAGTTTGGCTTTTCTATATTCCACATATAAGTGAGATCGTACAGTATTTGTCTTTCTATGTCTGACTTATTTCACTTAGCATAATGCCCTCCAGGTCCATCCATTTTGTTGCAAATGGCAGAATTTCCTTTTTCCTCAGGGCTGCATTGAATGAATACCACATCTCTATGCATTGGTCCGTTGATGGACACTTACATTTTTTCTGTATCTTGGCTATTTTGGATAATAATACAGTAAACATGGGAGTGTAGATATCTTTTTAATATTCTGTTTGCATTCCTTTTGAATATATATTCAGAAGTGGGATTGCTAAATCATATGGCAGCTCTATTTTTAACTTTTTGAGGAAGTTTTCCATACTATTTTCCATAGTGGCTACACCAATTTACATTCCTTCTAACAGGGCAAAAGTGTTCCCTTGTCTTCACATCCTTGCCAGCATTTGTTATCTCTTCTCTTTTTTATATGAGTACCAGCTTTGTTACTTCCTAAACTTGTATTCTGAGACAAATCACATTACCATTTTGGGCCTCAAATGTCTTCTTTAAAACTGGGAGATTTTCCTCCTACCTGATGCTGAACGAGGAGCAAATGAAAGGAAATGCTTCCGTGATGTGTGGCTTGTCATTATCTACCTCATACTCAGGTATGGTAGTACTTGATCTCACCATTACCCAAGAAATCCTAACTGCAGCCAAGGTACTATATTATTGATTTAATAATTTTAGAGTCATTTAAAGACCCTAAATCATCTAGCTCTTCATCTAGAGATAACTTCTTCCTGTGATTCAAAAGCCCTGACATTGAGCCCTTCTTACTTTTTCTTCTCAAAGTAAGCTAGTGTGCATTCATCAAGCACGGAAGATTTCTGCAGTCATTTTCATTTCCATAAAGATGTACAAGAGAAGGAGTTTTCTGGTTTAACTACAATGGAGTAGGCTCTCAAAATCTTAGACTTGTATTAACAGAAATGCCTATGGTATAATTCCATTTCTAGCAAAAGCAGGGAGAAGATGGTTGGAATTTTTTTTTTTTTTATGAGCTAGAATAGCAGAGGTAATATTATATCAAACTATAGAAATTTAATTACCCCATTCCACAAATGTAGTTTTCAAATAAAGGAGTCAAAAGGATTTTCAAAGCTATTCTTCTGAACTGTGATATAAAAACCCAGAACACATTTAGTAGATGTAAAATGTATTGCTGTACATTATGAGCCACCACGATGAATGGAAGCACAATCAGAAACACGACACGAGACTGAACACACGGTGATTAAACATCTCTTTGCTCCCCTCTTAGAAATGTTGTAATTTGCTTAGAGTTTTATATGCTTGTCACTGTAAGGATGGGCATTTCTGGAATATTTCTGATGAGTGGACTTCATATTGGGAAGAGGTTTCCCAGAAAATGGAAATGCTGTCATTTGAGGACTTAAATCCACACTGGATGTAAGTAAGAAATGCTGGGAGGGTGGGGAGGAATAAATCACCCAGGGGCCTCATCATTTTTCAGGGTCTGCTGGTCTGTCCTTTATAGTGTCCATAAACAACCATTCTCTCTGAAAGGAAGGGAGGGTGGATGCAGGGTGACTTGGGGACTCTGTTATTGAAAAGTCTTTACCAAAACTCTTTGTTTCTCCTCCTTGTTACACAACTGACATATAGTCATTGTAGAAAATTTTTTAAAAAAATGGATAAGTAAGGAAAATAATATAAAGATCATTTGTAATATCAGACCAGTGATAACCACCATTAACATTTAGTATAAAGCCTTCTTGTTTTTCCAAAGTCATTTTGGCATGTCAAGTAAGAGCTTGGTAAAGGGAGTCTTGGCTTTGGAAAAGGAGCAATGAGGTGTTCACCCATTTATCAAACACTTGTGCTGTCAGGAGAGACTGTATCTTTTACATCTACACAAGAAAGAATAAATTGGAATTGCTCTGGAGATACAGGGCTTATGACTTTTCACTCAGGTACACTGCAAAGTGGTCCAGTGAACATCATATGTAGCTAATGAGTTTCGTTTGCTTTTCCTTTTTCTTTCATTTTGGAGAAAAAAGTTAGCAGATGCCACTTTTTTTTTTTAAATTAAAAATTGGTTTCCGTACATATTTTAATTTTCTATTTTCTAATTTTGCATTAGCTTGTCGTTATTGGTGAGTACTACTTTTATCTAATCGATATCCACCCCTCCTATTGTTCTCTTTCTGGGTAAAGTCATAAGTATCCTTCCCCATAGCACTTGATCTGATTCTTTATTAAAAAAATTTTTTATTTTAGGGGCGCCTGGGTGGCTCAGTCGGTTAAGCGTCCGACTTTGGCTCAGGTCATGATCTCACAGTTTGTGAGTTCGAGCCCCGCATCGGGCTCTGTGCTGACAGCTCAGAGCCTGGAGCCTGTTTCAGATTCTGTGTCTCCCTCTCTCTCTCTGACCCTCCCCCACTCATGCTCTGTCTCTCTCTGTCTCAAAAATAAATAAACGTTAAAAAAAAAATAAAAAAAATTTTTTTTATTTTAATGTTTATTTATTTTTGAGACAGAGAGAGACAGAGCACGAGTGGGGGAGGGGCAGAGAGAGAGGGTGACACAGAATCTGAAGCAGGCTCCAGGCTCTGAGCTGTCAGCACAGAGCCCGATGTGGGGCTCGAACCCACAAGCTGAGAGATCATGACCTGAGCTGCAGTCAGATGCTTAACTGACCGAGCCACCCAGGCGCCCCTCTTCATCTTTAAAATGAGAATAATGATAATATCATTGAGTCTTGCAGAGCTATTGTGGACTAATGAGATAATGCATTGTAAACCTGCTTAGTACAGTGCTAAGTGTTTGATAAAAGCTAGCTAGTGTATTTGACGTGACTGTACTCTTAGCTGTCAAGGTGGCCACATCAGTAAGACTCAAGGGCAGGGAAGGCCCCTGTGTGACCTTGGGTAATTTTCTTTCAACAATTCAGTTTTCCCTTCTGAAATGCAGACTATGCAGTTTATGTTACAAAGGGGTTTTTGACAGAGATAGCATGCTACTTTGCAATGTGAAGTGTTTTAACCATAAATAATAAAGGTATGGCCTCCCCTAAAAGATGTCAAGCTTCTCCCTGGAGATGGAGGAGACCTCCCCAGAGTTAATAGCACACCTCCCCTGAGTGAACACAGAGAGAGGCAAGTTGCAGGAAACAGCTTTGGAAAACAATGAATAAATATTGTTTGTGCTGGTGAGAGCGCATGAAATATGAATTCCTGACTAAACTTTGCAAGCAGATTAGGAGTGATGCTGTTCATTGATACATGCAGCTCTCCCTTAATAACTAAAGAAAGCAATAAATTTGGGGTTTCACATCTCGGCTGCTCTTCCTCCTTATGAGTTCAAGTTTCTGAGAATTCAAGCCAGGTGTGTGGAGTTTGGCTGTAAGCTGGCTGCATTAACATAAGAGTATGCAAAGAAGCTATTGGAAGAGTTCCAAAAGATGTTGTTTGCTCCAGTTTTGATGCATTTTGGATGTGTCTGTTTGTACACAGGGGTCCTATGTTGGTGTCTAACTAGCAAGGTTTAAAAGTTCTCTGTAGTAACACATGGGGAGATACCGTAAATTGGCATACTTTAGAAACATTTAGATGTTCAGTGCTCACAAAAACGTTTTTGGGGCTGTTCACCCTTTCCTCTCTTAACACTAATGAAGAAGACTTAGCTCTTCAAGATAAAAACCAAAGCTATAATTGGTGAGAAAAGGGGCATTGGATTCTGCTTCCTTGTGAGGGTGTTTTATCAAAGGCGTGAACTTGCTGTGTCCCTACTAAATATCTTCTCCACAACTCTGATAGAATCAATTGTGGCCCACTCATTTATTTATTGGTAAACATTTACTGAACATCTTTTATATGTTCAGGCAGTGGGAATTCAACTGTGAAGCTGGTAGACAGGATCCTGCTTCTTGGGGACTATTTCTAGTGAGGGGTACACATAAGTGAATAGGGATTTAAATATAACTTGGTAAATGCAAAGTTAGGGAAAGGAGGGCACTTAGGTCAGGTTCAGGATGATCAGAGGTGATTTTGATGAGGTGGGGAGACTTTTCCCAGCAGTCAGATTGTTAATTTTTTATTTGCGGTTACATATGCTTACTGATAGAATAGGTGTTAATACTTTAGGAAACTTTTGCATCTCAATAGATTGTTTGCATATCAGAAAGCTCCTTTGATTGAGTTTCAGGAACTGTTGACCTGTAATTAAGCTCATAATCACCTATGCAGAAGGTAATTTCTCTGTAGAAATGACTCTGTAGAATCAGAGGCCTGAGATGGGATGAGTCAGCCATGAAGATATCTGTGATCTTAATCGCCTCAGAATAGAGAACCTTCATCTGAGTTACAGCTCTTGCTGTAATTGCTTGAGCATTTGATGTGTGCTTCTTCATTTGGGTCCCATGATGGCACTTCAAGGTAGGTGAGACTCATATTATCATCCCCTAACAAAGTCTCCGGTGTCCACAGAGTGCTGATTACACAATTGGTGCTCAATAGAAATTTGGTGAGGAAAGGAATCCCCATTATATAGATGAATACAGGGAGATTCAGACAAGTGAAATGACTTATCCAAGACCATACAGTAAAATAGTGGCAGGGACTGAACTATTAGATTTTCTCGGTCCTAATCTAGTACACCAGACCATTTCTCAGGAGTTTAGGATGTCAGAGCAAAGAGTGACCAGGTGAAGCAGGAGAGATATGCACTCAGTGTCCTGGAAGCAAATTATTGTCACAGATGCAGGATTCAGGCTAATGTCTGAACCTGGGGGAGGTTTCAGGCTAATGTCTGAACCTGGGGGAGGTGGAGTTATACACACACACACATATACACACATATACATACATACATATGTGTGTGTATGTGTGTATGTGTATACACATACTCACATACACATCTTACACCTTGCTTAAATTAAAAAAAAAAAGTGCATTAACACATGAACATCCAGATTCCTAGCTTCTCTTAAAAAGACCAGTGTCTCTGGGAGTTAGACTGCCTTTACCTAAGGAGACAACTGGCCAGAGTTTAGTTATTGTTCTGTTAGAAGGGGTCCATGATCCTGAATGGAGAAGACATATTTCATCTTCAGTCTCCTGCCTGTCCCCCCTTTATTGTTCAGGGGAATCTGCTGATTAGAGGAAGGGAGAGAGAACTGAGGGATTGGTGCTCTAGGCTTGATATGTTTTATTTCCTAGCCAAAATTTATTGTGGTCCCAGGTCTCCTGAGCTGGGCTAATTGCAGCGCTCTTTCCCACTTGCAAGACTCAGAAGACGTGGCTTCCTTTAATGACTGGTTTCTAGTGCGTGCTCCTCTCTGGCTCCTGATGGGCCTGTGCTGTGTTACTTGGCTGATCCTGGGGCCACAAAGGAATAAAGGCACTTAGCCCAGTGCAAGCTGTGGAAGGATGGCTGCGGGCAAGCTAGACAGACCCCTGTATTTCTTGGCACACGCCAAGCCCAGCTATTAAGAATATGACGTGAGCATCAATTCTAGGGACCTGTAGCGTTCAGTCGCAGAGAAGAGGGGGCAAACAGTGTGATACAGTGCAGACATCATAGATTTTGGGGGTTAGGCATAACCAATTCCAATCCAGCTCTATCACCCCTACACTTGCCCAAGTTACTGAGCCTAAGTCTCAGTTTCCCCAGCTGTAAAATGGGAGGATTTAGCACTGGCATATAGTAATAATTCAATAAATGTTAGCGATTCATTTTATTTATTTTATGGATAACTTAAGACTCAGAGAGGCTAAACAACTTTCCTAAGGTCAGGTAAATGGCAGAGCCTACCCTTGAACCCTGATCTTACACTCCAAAGTCAAAGTGCTATCCTATTATATTACTGTTGCAGTGCCTGCCTCTTAGAGGTATTGTGAGCATGATGTAAAGTGCTTAGCACTGTAGTGGAGAGTAGGTTTCAGTAAGGCAGTGGTTATTAGTAGAGGTAGGGGAGCTCAATTGAGCTGAAATGCTATCTGGAGGTTCAATTACTTATAGACCCTCATTGTGACAGGGACCCCAGTTCACAGGTAAATCTTCTCAGCCCCATTTACACATATAGATGGTTAGTGTCGACTCTGAGTGTGAGAGATGATGATGGTAGGGCTGATGGTTAGTGACTAGAAAAGAAACATGACTTCATTAATAAAAACTTAAGATAGAAGACTGCTTGGTGTAATGGAGTGGTAAGAATGGCTTTCCCCACTAAACATACCTTTCTCATCAGTTTTCAGGTGTATAATTGTCTCCAGGATTCTTGGTCTTGCCTGGAAAGAAATAGGTGAGCAAGTGCAAGCTCTTTAGCCCTAATGTCTGGGAGGGTGTTGCTTTTAGTAATGCAGGGATAAAAATAAAACGACCCTCTAAAGGCAGTGGTGACTGCCCACAGCTTACTTGGGAGTCAGTAAAAACCTCATTTTTCATACTAGCCTCTGAGAGCTGACCTTTAAAATCACCACATCTGGGGAGAATGTGTGATTTGATGCAGAACATTTTAGGACATGCCAAAGGATGAATGGCTGAGAATGTGCTCATCAGTTTTCTTCTCCTTCAAGGAGCTCAGAATTGCTTAGGTTATAAAAGTCAGTTCTTGGGCACTTCAAACCTACAGCATTTGCTTAAGTAGGTCTTCTGTGCAAAGTAGATTAAGCACATATATAAATGGGATGCTGATCCACCTACCTGCAATGAAATGGGGTGTGTGTGTGTGTGTGTGTGTGTGTCCTCAGGGTGAAGTTTAACCATTTCAAGGTAGCTAGTTACATAATAAGTCAGTAAAGGGTTGTTCGGAAAAAGATGAAATTGCTTTAGAAAGAGAACCAAACAATGTGAATTGCTTTGTTATGAAGATGCTTTATCGAGACTCTTGTACTACATCTAGGGTCCAATGAGTAATACTACTGAACATAAAACCAGCTTTTGATTTGTGAAACTCAAAATAGCTGTAGATCCAGAGGGCTTCATTAAAAAGAAGCCTATTTGTATGCATAATACCTTTGAAAGAGCCAGAGAATTTTGTGGAAAACAGCATTGGATGGGTGGTCATCTCACAAAATCATCTTCAGGAGAAAATAGCATCTGTTGGATCTCATGTGTCATCATCTGCTCAGTGAAGGTCTGGGCAGTGATGCCAACAGAAATTCCTTGTGGTTGCTAATTCTGAGCAGTCTGGGCTGTGAGGCACTTCAGGGCCTGGATCTATCACACTTAAACTCCTTCACACCCTGACAATGCACAGTTAGCATTTTTCCCTGGCTAGTCTCCAGTTGCCTACAAGTTTCAGACCTGGCAAACTGAAAAACTCTCCCCCCAACATTTTTGATGAGGATCCAGAGGTCAGAATCAGTGGACCTTCAGAGTTACTGCTTGTGATGAAATAGGCCAGGGGCCACTGAACCACAAGACTACTGAACTTCTGCAGGAAGTAACTGCCAATCAATCTTTGAAGGCCTGACAGTAGGATGGCTCCTCCCTCCCTCAATGGCTTGGAGGACCATTGGCTGTTGTTGAAGAGATGTCAAGGGACAGATCTATTTCTGAAGCTGTAGGTGAAAACTGATTGGATTTCTACTGTAGGAGGGTTTTCATCTTTACAGAAAAGTCTATAATATTGGAATATTTGCTGAAGGTAGTAGTTATTGATCTGGAAGACTGGCATTGATCTGTTGCTTGGCCCACTGGAAAACTCTCCTTGCTTTCCCCTTTCCTCCCTCCTTCAGTATTTGCTGAGCACCTGCTGCATGTCAGCTGGGTGCTGGAGACCAGATATTAAACAACAAGAACAACCCAAACAAGTCAGACCCTGTCAGAGTTACCTGAAATTAGGGAGCTCAGAGCCTGGTGGAGACGACAGACAAGACTGGCAATATCCACATGGATCCAGAAGTGCTCTACCAGGAGAGAGGAGAGAGCCACCTTAAGCTGGCAAACCAGTAGGAATTGGCAAAGGAGCTGGACAAGGACAAGGGCATTCCATGCAGAGGGAAGGTCATATGCAAAGGCCTAGATGGGAAGCTGAAGAGAGCATGGCAGTCTGCACAGTTGCCAATAGTTCCCTGAGGAGTGGACGATGGGGAGGCAGAGGGTTGAGAGATAAGGCAGGGACTAGGACACGGAGGGTCTTTTCTGCCATACGGAGAAGTGTGGGCCTTCACTTTAGGGCAGTGGGATGGTGAAGGTCTGTAATTGGGCCAGCACATGGCCATTGTGACCTGGAGCCTAGCCCTGGGGATGGAGTGTCTTAGAGTGAATTTTGTCAGGGTTTCAGGGGTGGGCAAACTGCTTGGGTGGCTCTCCTGCTGACTGCAAGCTGATCACTACTGTTAGTTCATCATAGTTCTTTTTTCTATTTCTTCCTTTTTTAATAATAAAAAAAATAGCTAGGCATGTGGGTGACTCAATTGGTTGAGCGTCTGACTTCAGCTCAGGTCATGATCTCATGATTCTTGAGTTTGAGCCCCGTATCGTTCTCTGTGCTGACAGCTCAGAGCCTGGAGCCTGCTTCGGAGTCTGTGTCTCCCTCTCTCTCTGCCCCTCCCCGCACTCATGCTCTGCCTCACTGTCTCAAAGATGGATAATAAAACATTAAAAAAATTTTTTTGGGGGGCGCCTGGGTGGCTCAGTCGGTTAAACATCCGACTTCGGCTCAGGTCATGATCTCACAGTTTGTGAGTTCGAGCCCCGCGTCGGGCTCTGTGCTGACAGCTCAGAGCTTGGAGCCTGCTTCACATTCTGCGACTCCCTCTCTCTCTGCCCCTTCCCTGCTCATGCTCTGTCACTCTCTGTCTCAAAAATAAATAAACACTAAAAAAAAATTTTTTTAAATAAAAATAAAAAATTTTTTTTTAAAAGATTAAAAAATACCATTAAATCCTGACATAAAAACTAGTAAATGTTAAATGATAAGTCAGGTGGCCTTTCTTTGAAAATGCTCACAGATAAGCTGGAGGAGGGACAGTAAAACTGAAATGGCCAGAGGGCTCTGAAACAAAATCATCCATTTGTTCTTGGAAGCAACCAAAAAAATATAGGAAGCAATAGTTAAGAGACACACAGAAAAATCCCAACCAAAGCAGTGCTGCTGAAAATCGCCTATGTCAATGTATTCTTCAATAAAAGTTGTTTTCTGCTGACGCTTTTTTTCCCCCTACGGATGTTCCTCTTATATTTGATGATCAATTTTCCACAAGGTTTGCTGTAATGTTTCCTCAGAGCTTAGGTTTTTACATTTTAATTCATTCGATGGCCATTCTTAACCTAAGACAATATATGCTGTTTCCACAATTAAGGATCATCGTCTTCTAGCTGACAAGACATTACTCAAATCCCAACCCTCCTCTTTTTCTCTACTTGTTTTTGTCTGTCTTGGTTTGAGGCGAATGGCTGGCAAAAGCGGTGGTCTCTACCGGTTGAAGTGGAGCCTGTGATCTGGTACATTCGATCATTTGACTTACCTCTACCTTCCTTTGATGCTCATTTGGGGTTCCCAGAAGTCACCCTCCTCATGCAGGCCCCTGAAGTTACTCTTTCCACTTATGTCCCCTCTTCCCATTAATCCTTCTTCTAAGGGCCCATTAATCCTTAAAAGCCTAACACAAACTTCATATTCTTTGTGTTCGAGACAGATAAGCACACTGCAATTTCAAGACAGAGTGTTTGTGGGAAGATAAAAACTGCAGTTTATTATTATTATTTTTGTATTAATCTTGTCTCCCCAGTCATATTTAACAATTCTCTTTAAAAATTTTTGAATGTTTATTTATTTATTTTTGAGAGAGGTGGTGGGCCGGGTGCGGAGGGGGTCAGTGGAGAGAATCCCAAGCAGGCTTCATGCTGCCAGCTCAGTGCCTGATGTGAGGGGTGAACTGTGATATCATGATTTGAGCCAAAATCAAAAGTCGGATGCTCAATCAACTGAGCCACCCAGGCACTCCCACATTCCACATGTCTTGAGCATAGAGACCACATCTTTACCTACTTTTGTAATCTCAGCTGGAGTTCAGCACTATGCAATTTAGTAAATATAAATTGATAAAATGTGTTTTGATTAAGTTGCGACTTGGCAAGAGCTATACCGATTTTCGTTTAGAGGCTCATGCTGAAATATGAGTGTAGAAATCTAGGTGTAGCTACCATCACATGAGGCATTTGGACACTAGTACTTGGAATCTATACAGAGACCGGCCCCTGAATGTGTGAACACATGAGCAGCAGCTTCGTTTTGCCAGTGGAGGCTTTCAGATGTGGTGTGAGTGGCCTGTGGTTACACAACATCTGTAGCCCCAAGACTGCAGGAGACCAATGGATCTGGCTCTAAGTTTCTCACATTTCTTACACTCTTATTGTATCCAAGGCTAGCTTGGGCCAAAATAACAAAGCATGCAAAACCCCCTTTTCTGCTGTCTCTTGAAATCAGGTCCCTGAGAACTTCCCCCATCAGGAACCCTTGCTCTGGAGACAAAGCATTGGGGTAGTCACTGCATCCTGGTGTGGTGTGGCTTTATGTGCTACTCTTGGGAGTACTTGTAGATCAAATGGTCAAAGGAACAATAACAAAAATTGATGTCTGGTGATTGGGGGACATTTCAGGGGCATGAGACTCTTCCAGGGCTTAAACAGTACAGTCCCCATTTTTACTTTTTATTTCTGATGGTGATTTGTTTGCCTTAACATTTCTATCCAAAAGCTTCCTGCAAATCAGGAAACAACAGATGCTGGAGAGGATGTGGAGAAACGAGAACCTTCTTGCACTGTTGGTGGGAATGCAAACTGGTGCAGCCGCTCTGGAAAACAGTGTGGAGTTTCCTCAAAAAATTAAAAGCAGAACTACCCTATGACCCAGCAATAGCACTGCTAGGAATCTACCCAAAGGATATAGGAGTGCTGATGCATAAGGGCATATGTACCCCAATATTTATAGCAGCACTTTCAATAATAGCCAAATTATGGAAAGACCCTAAATGTCCATCAACTGATGAATGGATAAAGATGTGGTTTATATGTACAATGGAATACTATTTGACAATGAGAAAGAATGAAATCTGGCCACTTGTAGCAACGTGGATGGAACTGGAGGGTATTATGCTAAGTGAAATAAGCCAGTCAGAGAAAGACAGATACCATATGTTTTCATTCATATGTGGATCTTGAGAAACTTAACAGAAGACCATGGGGTAGGGGAAGGGGAAGAAATTACAGAGAGGGAGGGAGGCAAACCATAAGAGACTCTTAAATACTGAGAACAAACTGAGGGTTAATGGCGGGTGGGGGAGAGGGGAAAGTGGGTGATGGGCACTGAGGAGGGCACTTGTTGGGATGAGCACTGGGTGTTGTATGGAAGCCAATATGACAATAAATTATATTAAGAAAAACCTTCCTGGTTAGCTATCAAAGCTCACTCCTGTTCCAGTCCTATTGTCATTTGCAATTTAATGGAGATTAAGGGAATTTGGGCCAAAGGAGAGAAGATACCTGCTGCTTGTAAACTGAAATGATGTAGCTAAAATTCAAACCCCAGTAGCTGGGGATGGGCAGTAGAGGGGTGAGTGGGAGGGGATCTGGGACAGTTCCACCTTTCAACAATTCTTCGAGTATATATTCTGACATGCTACTTGTTCGAACTAGGATGGAAAGATGTTAGAGAAAACGCTGTGAAAGCAGGGCCGTGAGACACAGAGCCCCTTTTAAGTTTTTCTTTTATTTTTTTGCACTTATCAAAGTACAGACTCTGATGTTAGAACATCTTTGAGTAGCATTCTTCCTTTGCCCATTTGATATGATCTAGGCACCAAATAGAACAGATGCTTGTAGCACTTGTAGTGGGGAACTGTGTTCTGGGGGTCCCAGTTTTACAAGCATGGGGTCTTATTTGCTAGACTATGAGGAAGTAGTGGTGGGAGGGTGTGGAGGTTGGAACCTGGATGGGGCTTGGGCAGCGTGGTGGTGGCAGGGACTTGGGGAGTGTGGGGTTATAGCTATATACCCATTCTGGAAGGTTTTCATTATTTCAGCAACAGGAACTGACTGATAGTGGCCCTACGTTTGTAAGTGAACTTATTGATGAGGAAAGAACACTGGATTTGAAGTTATGACATGAGCTTGACTCCTAGCTCTGCCTGCTATGAGTTGTAGAATCTGGGAAAGTCACTTTATTATTGAGTCTCCGTCTTCCCATCTATAAAATGGAAATGTGTAGTAATGACTGCTCTATATCCAGTTAGTGGTAAGATAGCAAGTCTGTAGTCAGGTGACATCCCTGAGAATACATTTCTTTCTTTCTTTCTTTCTTTCTTTCTTTCTTTCTTTCTTTCTTTCTTTCTTTCTTTCCTTCTTTCTTTCTCTCTCTTTTTTTATTTCTTTTTTTAAAAAATTTTTTTTAACGTTTATTTATTTTTGAGACAGAGAGAGACAGAGCATGAATGGGGGAGGGTCACAGAGAGAGGGAGACACAGAATCCGAAACAGGCTCCAGGCTCTGAGCTGTCAGCACAGAGCCCGACGCGGGGCTCAAACTCACAGACCGCGAGATCATGACCTGAGCCAAAGTCGGACGCTTAACCGACTGAGCCACCCAGGCGCCCCTTTTTTTATTTCTTTAAAAAAAATTTTTTTTAACATTTATTCATTTCTGAGAGACAGTGTGAGTGGGGGAGGGGCAGAGAGAGAAGGAGACACAGAATCCGAAGCAGGTTCCAGGCTCCAAGACGTCAGTGTGGAGTCCGACTCGGGCTGGAACTCACGGACTGCGAGATCATGATCTGAGCCGAAGTTGGCCACTTAACCGACTGAGCCACCCTGGTGCCCCGAGAATACTTTTTTATTTTTATTTTATTTAAAAAAAAATTTTTTTTTTACGTTTATTTTTGAGACAGAGAGAGACAGAGCATGAACGGGGGAGGGTCAGAGAGAGGGAGACACAGAATCTGAAACAGGCTCCAGGCTCTGAGCAGTCAGCACAGAGCCCGACGTGGGGCTCGAACCCACGGACAGTGAGATCGTGACCTGAGCCAAAGTCGGACGCTTAGCCGACTGAGCCGCCCAGGCGCCCCGAGAATACTTTTTTAAACTGGGGCATCTTCCGGCTGATTTTCCCTTTTATCTTGATGTTCTAACATCATTGTTGAATTGTTTAGCGATAACCTCAGGTGTGGAGGTGTTTAGATTTGTATGCTCAAGTATGAAATTTTATATTTCTGTGTTTTTGAGTTGTTAGGTCTGAATTTTTTATGTCTTTTTCATCCCCCTCTTAGGTTAGGGTATGGGCTTCAAGCTACATGAGTAAACTTTAGACCATGTACAAGATAACGGTAAGTGAGATCTCAGTGAGGACCTGAGACTCTTTTATATGTAAAGTAAATCAAATTTAGCATATACCTTTTTGTTACATTTAGCACATCTCAGGACTTTTCTAAACTGTCTTTGCTAGCCTCTTTCTTTGTGCCCATGTCCTGGAAGTGTGGATAGTGGAATTCTAGATGTGGAATGCTGTATGTGACTAGTTTAAAATATATACTACCTGTGTGTAAAGATCAAATATGTAGTGGAGGTGGCAGAGAGAACATTCCGCTTACTCCTCCCTTCAGTCAATTATTAAGTGATATGTGTAAGCCACCTTCCTGGAAAAAGTGAAAGACACCCAGGCTTCTTCCTGGATGTTTGTGTGTACCCTTTAATGCAATTTAAGAATATAGAAGGACTCTCAGAAAGAGGTTATATAGTTATTTCAAGGCATCCAGGGAGTAGGAGGAAGAGGGAGGCAAAAGGACCCTTTAAAAGGGAAATTGGAAGAGTAAATTTCTTTTCCATCACAAGTTCTTTGAAAAAAGTTGTATTTCTCTTTAACTGGAGTGTGTGCCTTAGCCAAAGCTTCAGGTACCTAACACCAAACAGAACAAAGATGTTGCACCGTGTTCTCATAAGTCACCAGGGGGACCAGTGTATATTTTGTTGGTTTGTTGAGTGTCTGTGGCCTTGGTTCCCTCAAGCTCGCCCTGCAGCCCATTTGGCTGACCAGAACGGTTGCGAGGGTGGTGTACTACCAGTAGTGATCTGAAGATGGCAGCATTGGGCGACCTATCTCCTTTTCCTAAGCTCACACCCCGCCTGGCACATCCAGGAGCTGCCTTCCATGGCAGTGTTTGCATTTCAGCTTGTCACTCAGACTTTTTTCTGCTTAATGACTGTATGTATGTAAATGATTCTGCTTTTCTTCTGTGGAAGAAGTCTGATCTATCATTCCTGTTTTGGTTTTTCAGTTAATGATTATATGTAATTATATTCAAATAAAATATTTATAAATAATTACATATAATTAGTGGTATGTAAAATGTGGAATTCATGAACATCAGCTCTGATGAAAGGTACCCTTTAATTTGGGAGGTGATTGTCTTCGTTTTATTTGTTTCTGTTTAAAAGACATCAGTGGCCAAGAACCTGCAGTTCTCTTTTACAGGTGTTCTTATGATGTTCAGGGTGTTTTGTTTTTTGTTTTTTTTGGCTAATAGGTAGGATATTTGTTTGGTAGATCTCTAGGGAATATATTATAGATCCACATCTGGAGAGAGTACTGTGGAGAACAAATTATGTTTTCTTAAAATTTTGGGAAGCAATTAGTTACCCTTGAGTTCTGAAAGGTCTCCAGGGGTCATCCAGTTCAACTCTAAGCAGGCTTTGCATTTAAAACCAGACAGAAGAAATGTGCAGCTGTCCCCCTTCCCTGTCAGTGATCATGCCCGGGGCACTCTGTCTTGTGAGATCTCCACGGGTATTGAAAACAGAAAGAGAAAAATTGTCCTGAGCAAGTCCATAATTCAAATTTTGCCAACACCTGAAGTTCTGGTGCATTTTACCATTTTCTTTTTATCTGTTAGCCACACATGGAGCTGCAAATGGAAAATGGTCTTAAAGTAAAAAAAAAATCCAATTTTCTGGAGAGAAAAGGCTGTAGAAGTAGCATAGAGGCTTTCCTTGGTTGGGGACAGCAGGAAACCAAGGGAAAAGGTAGATAGCGAATGAGCAGATGGAGCTACGTAAGGTCAGAGTTTCTGGAAGGACTCCCAGACGAGGTATGGGGCCAGGGAGCATTCTGAGCGATGGGAAGGAGGATGCACAGTGACTCTTTCCTTTGAGCTTGCCCTGATTCTAAGAGCACATGGACCAAAGGACACACTGGTAGATTTAGCTTTGAACCTTTAGTTGAGTTGATGCAGACCTTTTAATTCCTGCCTTAGAATAGGATGGGATGCCAAATCTATGTGAAGACCTTGTGAATGGCACACCAGATTTTCTCAGCACCCCCTCCCACCCCCCCACCCCCAGCCTGTTTTGATTTAGGTCATTTTGTATGCACTGATATAGCATAAGAAAATTAAAAAATGCTCTTAACAGACTGACCTAAATGCTCCTATAGCTGGCTCCATATGTGTATGTTGGAGGCTTTTGAACATGACAGCTCTCTCTCTCTCTCTCTCTCTCTCTTTTACACACTCTTCTGTATTCAATACTAAGGCTCCAAGGATTTTACATCATGTACTATAAACGCAATACAAATTAGAGAAATCAGCCAAAGACACACTAAGAAGATACCATGAGATTCTAGTTTTCCACTTTTAGACTTTAATTTCTCCATTTTTGGTTGTAAGGGGGAATCATGCATCTATTAATCTTTTACCTAAAAACTTTAAAATGTGACTTGTCGAGCTCTTTGAAATTTGGAGCTCTAGATCTCTTCAATGTGACCATCTAGACTGGTCCTGGGTAAATCACTTTATCTCCTTAAACTTGAGTTTTCCTTTGGGTGAAACAACGCTGAACCCGCAGGACTCTTATTCTACAACTGTACAATCACTTCTCTTCATTGTGCCCAGGATTGTACGAAATCTTTTGGAGGACAGACTTGAGGGCTGTCTTTTAGCATTTGATCAGATCTCTTATTTTGGCTCTTCTCCTGAGGTCTCTGTGATACTGACTTCTCCCAATCCCCTGCCCCTGCTGGCTCAAGTCGTATTCTAAGTCACCCACCTCCCTTGCTCTTTGGCTGCCTCTGCCTCCTAACTGGTCTCTCTGCTTCCACCCCTGCCCCGCTGACAGTCTGTTCTTTACCCAGCACCAGCACGATCTCTTGAGACTAGATTAGAACATGTCTAGCTCTTGCCTGAAATCCCTCCAATGACTTCCCACCGCCCTTGGAAATACAAATCCGTTCCTGCCTTTGCACCTACTTCCTCTGCTGGGAGTGCTCTTTCCCTAAGATCTTTGCACAAAAGGCTGCTTTTCAAGTGGGTTGCAGCTTAAATATCACTCCCTCAGAGAGGCCTTCCCTGGCCACTTCATCTAAAATAGCCATCTCTTCTGCTTAATACCTGACACATTACATGGATTTATTACATATATAGCATATTCTGCCTGGAATTATCCTGTCTATCGATTTTTGTTGTTAAATCTCATCCTGGCAACAAATAGGCTTCACGGGATCAGGGACTTTGTTGCCTTGTTCATTGCATATCCTTAGCAACTAAAGCAGATTCTGGAATATAACAGGTGTTCAAGGAGTGTTTGTAGAATGGATGAATGAATGAGTGAATGAATGAAAGAATGAATGTCATGGGCAGAAGAACTACATGCCAGAGAGGTTATAGTCATATAGCTAAATAGAAGCAGGGCCAAGACTAGAACTCAGGTCCCTTCATGTGTTTCTTTCTTCCAGGTCATGCGGCCATACAGCAAGCCTGACTTAGAGATAATTCTCTCATTCGTTATTTACTCACTACATATTTATTGAGCTCTTATGTTTCAGACACTATTCTGTATCAGTGGTTCTCAAGCAGAAGTGATGTTGGTCCCTTGGGAACATTCTTCAATGTCTAGAGATGTTTTTAGCTGTTACAAGTGGGGTGGGTGTGCTAGTGACATCTAGTCTGTAGAGGTCAGGAACGTTATCGTCTATATGTTGTATAATGCACAGGATAGCCTCCCACAACAAAGAATTAGCCGGCCTGAAGTGTCAACAGTGCTGCAATTGGGACCCTGTTCCAGATGAGCAGATACTTACTCTCATGGAGTTTATAGTTCAGAGTGGGGAGACAGATGACAGTGTATATCATACATAAAGAAATTAAAGGCCATGTCAAAAAGGTGGTATGATGGGAAAGAAAGTAAGTCAGAACAGAGTGAGAAGGAGGGCTGGTGGGCATTGTGGGTGATGAGGGGAGGAAGGACTACAATTTTACCCTTTTGGGGAGGTGAATCAGGGAAGGAAGTTTTGCCTTGGGAGGTTTAGCTCCACGACTTCCAATGACCAGTGCTTTGGGTTCAGCCCATTGAACTTCACAGGTCATCCTCACGTTTAAAAAACACAAAACCCTTCTGAACAAAGGGACATCTTAACTTCCAAATGAAAATAGAGCACGCTGTTGTGGGCTAGAAATAATTATTATTTTCCACCCCTTTTCAGGGGTGTTTAAATTCTCTTTCTCAACACTGTCAGTGCTCTATCATCACAAATGCAGGGCAGTGTTAATTTGATGCAATGTGTATTGCTCATTGTCAACTTCTCACTTTTCTCCCAGAGCAAAAATAGTGTGATTTCAGCTTCTCTCAAGAGCATCGAGAGATTTTTTGGTTGCTCAGAGGTTTCTGTCTGTCTAGGCTGGTTTCTTTTTTTTTTTTTTTTTTTTTAAATTTTTTTTTTAACGTTTTATTTATTTTTGAGACAGGGAGAGACAGAGCATGAACAGGGGAGGGTCAGAGAGAGGGAGACACAGAATCTGAAACAGGCTCCAGGCTCTGAGCTGTCAGCACAGAGCCCGACGCGGGGCTCCAACTCACGGACCGCGAGATCATGACCTGAGCCGAAGTCGGCCGCTTAACCAACTGAGCCACCCAGGCGCCCCTAGGCTGGTTTCTTAAACTCAACAGAAACAACTGTAGATTTTAATGTCTTGGGAAAGCTGTAGTAGTTGATGCTGGTAAAATTCAGGTCAGTGAAATGGTTCTTACTATATATGTTTTTATATATGTGTATATACACACATACATGTATCTACACACACATACATGTGTCTATGTGTAGCATACATAGATATAGACTTAAGATCTCACTGAAAAAGTCAGCCTAAAATTGTGGTTTTGGTAATTTGGTAGGCGTGTACTTGCTCTTTTGGTCTTGCTCTTGTTTTTGTACCACAGTTCTTTACCAAACATTGGCACCTAGTAGGTACTCCACAAATGTTTGTTGAATGAATAAACAAACTGCAAAAATCAGTTTGACATTACTGGATTCCAAGTTATTTTTCTACATTTGCATGAACTTATTTATGTCAACTGAAACACAACTTGGCAAATACAGAAACATATTCTTACGCTGGTATGACTGTGGCATAATCATTCATTTCTAAATCTGTAGTTTTTTTTTTAATTTTTAAAATTATTGCCAAGGATATGAGTTGACTTATGGGGTTTCTGAATCCACCAAGCACAAGACTCTTAGTAATTAATACATTTTCTGTATACCTTTAACCTAGGGAGGGATTATTAATCAAGAGAATACATTTCAACAAGCATCTTGATTCAAAGGTATTTACATTGACAGTATTGAAGATATTATGCCCAGTGCACCTTTTTATTTTGGGTGCCATTTATTCTATAGAAGAACTGTGTTGACTAGTTCACTGGATGTGTGTCCATGGTTTTTTTTTTCCCTCATTTTTTTTCTTTCAGTGCTATTTCTTCACAATTGAGTTTGGCCTTTGCAAGCAAGAAGGGCAACTACGGGCATATGGAGCAGGACTACTTTCCTCCATTGGAGAATTGAAGGTATGAAGCTGTGAATGAAAATATCCTTCCTGAGCAAACTGGTTCAAGGTCATGGAAAATATTGATTTGTTTGTCTGAGCAGTTCTACTCATAGGTACGTCATAAATATTTGATACAGGGGATGTGGCACCTCAGATGTGGGTGCTGACCTAACTTTTTGCACTTCTGAAAATGGGTCATGCCTTTCTAGGTGTGTGGTGTGGCTCAGATGGACGAGCAGCCATGTGCACAGATCAACGGGAATGGCAAACGTATGCTCGAGTGTTGAGTAACATACGACTGGCCTAAATTTAGTACTGAAAAGTGGGCAGCAAGTTAGCAGTGATCGCTTCATTGAAATTTCCTTATAAGGATAGCTTGGCTATTCTCATTTCTGTTATCCCCATGGCTCCCATGGACTCCCTAGAATTTCCTTTCCAAGGGGAATTTGAGATTATGTTAGCTTCTGTGAAATTAATGTGTATTAAAACGTTTGTGGACATATACAATTTGGGGGAAAAGCTGAAATATACCTTTGTTCAGAGAGGTAGCTAATATGTGTAGTGATGCTTAGGGAATGCTATTTTTTTGCCTTAAAATATAGTAAAATGGTCATTTATTCAGAAATGTTCGGGACTGGATCATCTGATCATTTAAATCTTTTGGTTACTTAAGAAGTGCTGTCTATACCACTGGGGGACAGCAAGGTTTGATGAATTTAGAATGCAGTGTGATGTATAATCTGGAAGTGGTACTGAAAATAATTTAATCTTTCTTTGATTATCCAGAGTAAGATTGGGATTATCGACTATTTTAGGGTTTTTATTTGGGGTATTGATTATCCCTAGAGTCGAGTAATGATTATTGGAACGTCTTGGTTGTTTATATTCTTGAAAGATATAATTTTCCTGTACTTTTCTTAAGTCTGTTTGCTTTATGGTGCCATTTATTCATTAATTCATTCCTCAAACATTTGATTGAACACCTACTATGTACCATGTACTGTGCCAGTCTCTAGGGAAATAAATAATGAAGGAGGAGGAGGAGGAGCAGGAGAAAGAGAAGGAGAAAGTAGAAAGAAGAAAGAAAGAAGAAGCAGAAAACAGCTACCTCAGACACTTAAATAGACCTAATTAGTATTGTAGGTGCTTTAAACATATTAACCCACTTAATTCTCATAACAATCCAATGAGGTAAACAGTGTTATTATCACATATGAGAAAACTGAGCCATAAAGACATTAAGGAACTTCCCCGAGGTGACACAGCTAATAAGTGTTGGAGCTGGACCCACGTCCAGTGGACTAGGCTCCAGGATTCCAGCCAGTAACCAGTAGGCTGTCCCACCTGGGATCCCTGTTATCAGAGAATTTACTTTCTAGTGCAAGGGGGTAAGCAGCCAATCTGCTAATGCAAACTGTGACCAGTGTGCCTGGCACTTACTAGGCCGTGCCTGGGAAGGCTCCTGATGAGGGCCTTGCTGCCCAAGCGGATTCTTGAGGAGTGGAAAGGATGAATAAGGGGAGGATGAGATGCAGGAAATAGTCTGGACAGCATTGTGTGCTCTCATCAAATCCTGGCCCATTTAGGAAGCTGCCTGAGGCTCTGCATGGCTGGAGTAGTTGATAACATTTAACATGACAAAAGCCTGATGTAATGTGGTAATTTATTTTTTTTAAATGAAATCCTCAGCCACAAAAAAAGCATTTCAGTGCCATGACCAAAGCCCACAGCAATAGCATGATGTCATATCCCTGTAAGACCCATGCCTTCTGTGGAGTGCTTCTTGATTTCCATGAGAAAAGAATTAGAAAACGATGTGGCTCTTGAGCTACATCTATTTACATTCTCCTCAGAAAGTTTATAAGTGATGCCAGACACAAAAGAAACAAATCTCTCTCATTGCCCCAACTTTCGACAGGGCCCTCTAATCAGGTTAATGGGGCATGTGTAGGCAGCATTGGGGTGAATCTGTTGTTTTTGTTGCTTTTGGTGTGGACGGAAAAGTCTAGAAATGGAAATCAGCCAGGATGTGTATACCGAAGGGCATTGTCTGCCGTGAATCTGGTTCTGGTCCATCACCTCTGGTCATTAGCATTCTTCCATTCTCAAATTTCTACACTCCACCATCCCAGTGATTGCTACTTTGGACCATTCTTACAATTCAGAAATTCTTTCTCCGAGAAGTATCTTCTGATTGTTCACAGAGAATACATAACACAGGATGCTTTCCATATCCCCACCCCTCCCCTCATCTCTGCCCCACTCTGTGCGAATGTCCGGAACCCTCACACAGCTTCTGAGTACTTCTGGCTAACTGTCGTTTGTGGGGACAGATGATAGTCCTGAACCCGGGGAGGGCGGGGGATCACTTTAGTGATAGCATCGCAATAATTCCTGTGTCAAACGCATTTATGATTTTGAATGCAGTTACCTTTTGCGGTAAAGTCTTTCTTGTTGTTTTAAACTGCAGCCCAAATGTAGGTCCCAGCTAAGTTGTCGGAGGTTTGGGTGCAGTCTTTGTCACTTTTACATAAATATTCGTCTTCTCTCCTTGAACAAAACACATTTTAAAATTTGTTCTGTAAAAGGCTAAAATTTCTTGGGTGTAGATGTTGCATTACAGCGCCAGTCAAGGACTCCCAAGTGGTGTATCTCTAGCTCAGAGGATATCTTTCATTTTTGCCTCTTATTTTTTCGATGATTACAATGCTTATTTTTTGACAGGCTTTGAAGACAGAAACAAAATAAATAAGGAAAAGCTTGTAAAAGCTGTATGTGAGAACCACAAAGACTTCTTTTTTAACCTCATCAGTGGTTGTTCCCTCTCTTACCTGTTCTGTGATGTACTTTCAGGAATTCCAAAAGTGTGTCTGGGTAGGGTTTTCCATATCTTCCTCACTCTGGGTGGCAGTTAATAAGGAGATAAATCATCTGGAAATCTGACTTTAATTTAATTTAATTTAATTTTTTTAAATTTACATCTAAGTTAGCATATAGTGCAACAATGATTTCAGGAGTAGATTCCTTAGTGCCCCTTACCCATTTAGCCCATCCCCCCTCCCACAACCCCTCCAGTAACCCTCTGTGTGTTCTCCATATTTATGAGTCTCTTATGTTTTGTCCCCCTCCCTGGTTTTATATTATTTTTTCTTCCCTTCCCTTATGTTCATCTGTTTTGTCTCTTAAAGTCCTCATATGAGTGAAGTCATATGACATTTGTCTTTCTCTGACTAATTTCACTTAGCATAATACCCTCAAGTTCCGTCCATGTAGTTGCAAATGGCAAGATTTCATTCTTTTTGATTGCTGAGTAATACTCCATTATGTGTGTGGAGATATATATATATATATATATATATATATATATATATATATATATACACATATATATATATACGCACCACATCTTCTTTATCCATTCATCCATCAATGGACATTTGGGCTCTTTCCATGCATTGGCTATTGTTGATGGTGCTGCTATAAACATTGGGGTGCATGTGTCCCTTTGAAACAGCACACCTGTATCCCTTGGATAAATACCTAGTAGTGCAATTGCTGGGTTGTAGGTAGTTCTGTTTTTAGTTTTTTGAGGAACCTCCATACTCTTTTCCAGAGTGGCTGCACCAGTTTGCATTCCCACCAGCAGTGCAAAAGAGATCCTCTTTCTCCACATCCTCACTAACATCTGTTGTTGCCTGAGTTGTGAGTGTTTGCCATTCTGACTGGTGTAAGGTGGTATCTCATTGTGGTTTTGATTTGTATTTCCCTAATGATGAGTGATGTTGAGCATTTTTTCATGTGTCAGTTGGCCATCTGGATGTCTTCTTTGGAGAAGTGTCTATTCATGTCTTTTGCCCATTTCTTCACTGGATTATTTGTTTTTTGGGTGTTGAGTTTGATAAGTTCTTTATAGATTTTGGATACTAACTAGCCCTTTATCTGATATTTAATCATTTGCAAATATCTTCTCCCATTCTGTTGGTTGCCTTTTAGTTTTGCTGATTGTTTCCTTTGCTGTGCAGAAGCTTTTTATTTTGATGAGGTCCTAGTAGTTCATTTTTGCTTTTATTTCCCTTGCCTCTGGAGACATGTTGAGTAAGAAGTTGTTGAGGCCAAGATCAAAGAGGTTTTTGCCTGCTTTCTCCTTGAGGATTTTGATGGCTTCCTGTCTTACATTGAGGTCTTTCATCCATTTTGAGTTTATTTTTGTGTATGGTGTAAGAAAGTGGTCCAGGTTCATTTTTCTGCATGTGGCTGTCCAGTTTTCCCAGCACCACTTGCTGAAGAGACTGTCTTTATTCCATTGAATATTCTTTCCTTCTTTGTCAAAGATTAGTTGGCCATACGTTTGTGGGTCCATTTCTGGGTTCTTCATTCTGTTCCATTGATATGAGTGTCTGTTCTTGTGCCAGTACCATACTGTCTTGATGATTACAGCTTTGTAATACAGCTTGAAGTCTGTGTATTGCTTTTTAAAGTAAATGTTTATTGATTTATTTGGAGAGAGAGAGAGAACAGCGGAGGGTGGAGAAAGAGAGAGAGAGAGAGAGAGGGAGGGAAGGAGTGGGAGGGAGAGAGAGAGAGAGAGAATCCTAAGCAGACTCTGCACTGTCACTGTAGAGCTCAGCATGAGGCTCCATTTTTACTAACGGTGCTGGTTTCAGGAAAAGGAAGGGCCTGGGACTGGAGGTGTGAGCCATCTGAGCAGGGGAAAGGTGGGAGAAGTCTGGAGCCATTAGCACTAACTCTAGTCACAGACAAATCGAAGAGATTGTTTGAAGCGGGAATTTGTTCCTTGCCCCTACAGGAACTTATTCAAACCAATGAAACTTTCAACATCACTGAAGAAAAAAAAAAAAAAAAGGTGTGATGCTGTTATCACCCAGTTGAGCAATAGGGATGTTGGTGGCACTTTGTACTTGGTTAGCAGGAGAAACATTTGGGGAAATTTAAAAAAATATATGCATACATGCATATCTACATATACAGAAGTATATATTTGCTGTTCAGATGTGGGGAGGAAGGAGAAGATGATTGCAGTGTGAGTGTAAGAGTGTTTGCAAATTCTTATTCAGAATCTAGGGCCCAAACTACCTCTAAACCTGATTTCACACTTGAGTTTTTTCCCAACTTAAACCAGTCCTAATATAGAGGGTGAGGATCACAGGATTTATGTGGAGAATAGTTGAGATAATAACCCTGTGCCTGCAAAGGCAGGTGGCTGGGAGGAAGGAAGATTTTAAATTGGCGAACTTGGGGCAGGCACTATTGTGGTCTAAAACCTGGAAGCCTCATAGCTAGGGCCGTGTTTCCTTGTCTATGGGTTCTGGACCCAGCGGGGAGAAGAGCTGTATCAATGGTGGCAGGTGTGGCTGAATGCCTGTGTACACCAACATCATCTCCACACTGAGGTGGCAATAATAACTCAGCATACGGTGCTTCCCATGTGCCAGGCACAACCCTGGGGGGGTAGATACTATTAGTAGTCCCATTTTTCAGAAGGATACTGGAATAGGCTTCCAGAGGTGTAATAACTTGCCCAAAGTCACATAGAAACTTTAGGTAATAATTAGGTTCTAGGCAACTTGATGTGGAAAAAGAGTTTTTGTATTTAAAAGGCTGTAATGGCAAATAAGTCTTCATTTGTGCACTGAAGGATTGTGTTGGAAAGTGTGGGAAGGCCATGCCTAGGCCATGGGAAAGGTTGCTATGGTCAATTTGTGCTGCCTGGGAAGAGGGGGGAGATGACAGGGAGTGCAGTGTACCTGCAGGCCCTTTAAATTTTTTTAAATATTTATTTTAGAGAGAGAGAGAGAGAGAGCATGTGATGGAGGAGAGGGGCAGAGGGACAGGGGATAGAGACAGTTTTAAGCAGACTCCACGCTCAGTGTGGAGCCCATTGTAGGGCTTGATCCCACAACCATGAGATCATAACCTGAGCCTAAATCAAGAGTCGGACATTCAACTGACTGAGCCACCCAGGCACCCCTGTAGGACCTTTTAAAATAATATTGTGAGGAGAACTTTAGAATTCATGTGGATCAATCTTTTCAGTTTTATCAAAGAGGACACCCTGTCCCGATGGAGAAGTCTGACTCATTCGATATCATGCCTCTGGGACAACTGTGTTTAGGACCCAGGACTTGTAGCTCCCAGTCCTGCACACTTGTCTTTAGCACTGTTGGTAAATAAAGAACAATCCTTCTAGACAGCATTTAGATGAGAGCAGCTGATTCTTAAGTACTCTTGCACTTTTAAAATGGCTTAAGACAAAAAGACTGTCAGCCACATTCTCTCAGCCTTATAAAGCCTCTGTCTGCCAAAGTCAGATAAATTCTTGCAGACCTCAGGATATCAGACCGTTAACACTTTAGGAAGGATTCGCCACAAAGTCCCCGGGGACATCAAGTAGTGTGACTCCATGTTTACAGAGAATCCACTCTGGACATAGTGGGGAAGCATGGAGGCTGCTCCCTCACATGGAGGCAGCTTAGAGATAGATGCAGACAGGGCTCCACTCAGTAGGGCTCCACTCCATGGGGCATCAGTGGAGACATGGATGCTATTTCATAGACTTTGGGCCACATTCTAGTATTCAGAAACAGGAACCTCATAGGCTGCATGGATGTTCCTGGCAGTCATCCCACAGGTAAATAAGACCACTTACAGGTGTGAGCATCACCTCGTTTTTGGCCTCACCCACTGGTTGCCCCCCAACTCCAGGCTCTTATCATTCTCTAGGCGGCTAATCTTTGGGTACCATTATCACCCCGATAATTGTAATAGCCAAGGAGCAGCACTGGTCCCATACCCCATGGATGGAGAGGTCCCCAGTAGGTAATTAGCATATTGGACACAGCAGGCCCCTGAGGATAGACTGCATTGTTGATAGCTTAAAATAATCAGCTCCCAGTTTTTCCTTTGATTGTTACATTAGGCAAATGTGATGTGTCTTGCCTAATGGTCTTTGCCTCAAGTTTTATTCTGTGAATCCATTCACTTTACTTGAAGTCTGGGGCACAGCGCTCTGCCTTCTGGCCTTTTTCTTGGTTTACTCTCCTCCCCTTTACTAGTTATAATAACTAAATGGGCTCATCTGAGTATCCAGTGGAATTGTCACATGATAATTCTTTCTAAAACTCCACCGATTTCAGTCTGTGTTATTGTATACACACATTCTGGAGGCCTCCTTTACACATGGTGGCTGCTGGGTTGCTAATGGCCTACCAAAGCCTTTTAAACCCAAGCAGATGAGTTTCGTCTCCTTCTTGTGCTTGTATTGACCCAATGAAAAGTCTTGGGCTCAGCAGGGATGCCCTGCCTGAGGGAGCAGAGGTTTAACTGTTTTCATGGTCTGTTTGGCTACCACTCCCCTCATGCCCCTGATTGTGAGCATGAGAACATGGAAAGATCAAGGACACTGAATCTGTCACTGTCCTTCCTTACATAGATACCGGTGAAGGGTAAAGTAAAACCCACCTCGAGTACATGGCTGCAAAGAAAGCCGCTTCTAATTCTGAAAACCACAGCAAGTCAGTAGGAGGCCTGTTCTTTGCAAAGGAGCACCAGCTCTCAGAAAAGGACATTTGTTTCTTGAAACCATGAAGTTGTTTTTAAAATGTGGACAGAATTATTAGTCATGTGGAACCCAAATCCCCTGATGTTCATGGCACTGGATTGAATCTGGCACAAATGCATTTCAGGTGTAGTGACCTTCTGCTTTTAATGAAGTTGTTCTGTGGGCCAAAAAGAATGAATGAGTTCATTCCCAGAGGCCCTCTGCATTCCCTGATTCATATATGCATTGATCTGGACAATGCAACTTTGCAGGAAAGCAAATCACATGCAGGTGGGCCCTCGTGCCCTTTCTCTTGCATGTTAGTCCTTTGGTCTGCAATTGTATTTTCAAACTTAGGGCACCACAGCCTTGTTCGTGGAAGACTGCAGCAAATCATCCCGTGCATTTTGAAATTGTTGGGGGTGTACCAAGAATTTGAACAGGAAAGATTTTTCAGCATTTCTCCAGGAAACTTTAGCAATCTACCTCTTGTACCGAGAGGGAGAAAAGTGCTTTGGGTGGAACCCAGATGCTGGAATGAAGTGTCTTCAGAAATCATCCATCCCAAACCTCTCATTTACAGTTATGGAAACAGAGGCACAGAAGAGAGGCCAAGGTTACCCAGCTTGACAGCAGTAACATTTAGAGTAGAGCCCATTTTCTCTCCGTTCAAGACAGTTTCTGCTGCCTCTTCTCTCACTCTGCTTCTCTCCCCCAACTAATTTACCCTTTTAATTAAGAAAAAGACAGAATCCAGAGGAGTATTTCTCTAAATATAGTTCACAACCACTGGAGTCTGAATCACCTTGGAAGCCTTTAAAATGCAGATTCCTGAGATTTATCCAGACTTGCTAAATAAAACTGAGGCCTGGGTATTTGCATTTTTCCCCAAGCTCCTCTGTCATCCTTATGCACATGAGGTTTGAGAACCATTAATCTAGGGACGATAAATAGGCAGGTGGCACGTGGCAGGAAGTGACCACTAACTTTCAGCATCAGTGAATTTATCTTGAGAAGACAGTCATCTATTGTTTCTTGCTGTTCTCAGGGCCAGTCATGTAGTGAGGTGAATGGAGCTAATGATGGTTCAAAGAGTAATTACATTGGCTTCCCTGTTTTCCTAACGCCTTCTCTGTGCATAACTGTAACTATTAATATTAGCTCCCTTTTCCCACCTGACAATATTTATCTGCTGTATATTGCTCTGCTGTACTTGCTGGAAGGGAAATGAATGCTTTGCAAGTACCCTCAAATATACAAGCCCACTCCAGACTCTGTTGATACACAGTGCCTGGCCTCAAAATGTCTCACAATGAGGCCACAAATAGTTCAGTCAGAGTCCCAATTACCTTTCCACGCAGGTAATTATTACTTCTGCCATTTAAGTGAAATTTTAGTACAGTGCTTATAGCAATAAATTTAGGACCATATTTATGCTGTCTCCTTGCTTCTATTCATAGCATAGATTTAAAATTCCATTTCTTTTGGGATATAGCTCTGAACTGTCCTTCCATATGAATTTGTCTGATAATACATAAAATAATACCATAATCTCATTTTCCTCTCAGCTTCTAACAGACTTAAACAAAACAAAACCCCTAACACACATTTTACCCTGAATTTTTAGAGAGTACCGTATTTCATGGCCGACTAGTAACTGAGCAGCTCTGTAAAAATACTGAGTTGTGTTATAGAACTGTGACATCATGGCACTTTGGAAGTCTCATTATCGAGTTTAATGGGTTTCGTGGTATATTTTGCAGCATGCTCTTTCTGACAAGGCATGTGTGAAAGCCTTTGACCCAAAGACCACTTGCTTACAGGAATGCCTTATCACCACTTTCCAGGAAGCCTACTTTGTTTCAGAAAGTTTTGAAGAAGCCAAAGAAAAGATGAGGTAAACTTGTGTTTCTTCCATCTCCAGAAAATTACTTTTTATTTTTCTGGCTCTGTTCCTTCCTTCTATCTGTATCTCCTATACCAATGACAGTTGATCACTTATCCCTCTATTTCTGTTTATCTTGCAGGGACTTTGCAAAGTCAATTACCCGTCCCTTCTCTGTGTACTTCAATCCCTATACACAGAGTATTGAAATTCTGAAAGACACCAGAAGTATTGAAAACGTGGTGCAGGACCTTCGCAGTGATTTGAACACAGTGTGTGATGCCTTGAACAAAATGAACCAGTATCTGGGGATTTGATGCCTGGGACCATTGTCATTGCCAGAATGATCTTTTTGGGGCTTAGCAGCAATTCAATCAATGTCATATAACACCAATAACTCTCTGAGTCATGGCTTGGCTACTGAGCATGCAATTCTGTACAATTCTGCATATCTCTATCTACTTGTAATTTACTGTGTTAATGTGTGAAACACCATAAAGAACCCAATGACAGATAACCACTCATTGTTTGAAATATTGTAACATGTTTAAATGTCTTAAGTAGATTTGACATTCTTGCTTGGTGTCCTTAACCAAACTGCAGCTATTTAAAATTTGTAACAAATAGCCCTCTTATGATTCTAGCTTATTACTTTTTCTTTCTCAGATCTGAGCTTTTCCTCTGTGTTCATTAGATAAAATGAAAATAGCAGTGAAACTGTTTCTATTTTCTATAGTATCAGTGTTTCCACAGCACTATTTGAGATAAACCCAGAATTGTGTGAAAACTCTCATCACATTAACAAAAGATACAGTATTCTGTTTCAAAAATGAAAACTAGTGAACCCACTGGTTGGAATGGTTTTTAGGTTGAATATTTATACAATGTTAGAAAAGAGAACATTTTGCAAATGGAACATGTAGGTGGCATTGACCATGTAGAAACTGAGTTGTGGCATGCTTTCCAAAGTATTTTGGAAGAAAATACTTCCAGAAAGGACATTAGGAAAGACTAAACAATGGGCAGAAGGTCTTGGGACTATGAATTTTATGCTGGAATAAAGAGAATTATCATGCTCAGGTGTTTAATCCATTTGTCTTAGAGAACAATAATATCATAGAGCCTGGGTTTCAAAACTGTGGAAATTGCGTCTCAGAGAAGTTAAGTGATTTGCCCAAAGCAGCGGTTAATTGTGCACTAACATTTCCAGCCCATTGCATGTCACTTTTGGATTGCTAAATTCAACTTGGTATATTTGTGTGTAGTAGAGAAGGGAAAACTAATACTTACAAAACTATGTTAATCGCTAAATAGGATTTGGTTTTTGATCAAGGGCTTCCAACAGCACAGATGTTTCCTCTCACGGCCCCCAAACCAAGCCAGATCTCTGAGAGTTTGTCCAGTTTGCCCAAAGTTTGGGCAAATTTGGGCAGATAATGGTGATGCACCACAAATCTCTAGTCATCTTTGCCGTAAGAGGTATAATCAGGTGACTAAGTGAACAAATAAAAATCTGAATGAGTGAATAAGTTTCGTCTGATTCTCTCAACAAACACAACCACTGTTCCTCACATTGTACTTTTGTCATGCAGAATGCTGGATGGATGAAGGAAAGGATGGGAAAAAGAGATGAGAAAGGTGACAAATGACTTTTAAGTTAGCAATTCTACAATATTTGCTTAAGCAATTTCTAAGATGTTCTTTTAATAACAAATGGCATGTGATTTCAAACGAATTCATACTCATATGGGCCCATTATGAGTCAGAAATTTTTGTACTAGATGTACTTGGGAAGAACATGAAAAAGAGTGAAAATATGCATCAGAGAGAGGTAAAATGAAATCAGAGATTTGAATAGTGGTTCCTTAACTACTGAGGGTCTTTCGTTTCTGAAGGATTGTCAGAACAACTGAGTTTTGGAAAGGGATTTGGTAGACAGAATGTGACAGTTATGCAGTTTAAATGCTATTTTAAATGGAAGAGATAGTGCCTTGAGAGAGTATTGGTGGTAGAGAAGTGATGAGCAAGCTGAAGCAAAATGATCTAGAATGATCAAGTAGTTGCATATTTCAGTAGTTTTATAGATTCCAAACTACATAGTTTCTTACATCTTGTTTTGCTAGGTCTAGATGACCCTGAGTAATTATTTACTTATAAATTCTAACCTAGAACAATAACCCAGAATAATAAGTCCAGAAAGTTCCAGAACTAGTTGCTGAATTTTCTCAAAGAGGAAAATTGGCTAAGAAACTCTTAATGTCTGCCTTCCGCCTTGTTTTCATAATTTGGTGTAATAAGTAGCCATCAAGGTTGTCCCTTTTAGCCCCATGAGAGGGGAGGTTCTCAGTTAAGTGGACTGGAAGAAGAATTATATTTAATTGTAAACAAATTCCCTCAACAAAAATAACACTTGAGCTATCTTCTGATTGGCTTTTTCTCCCCACATGTGCAAAATCTATGTTGTTTCAAAAATAGAAGAGTTGCAAAGTAAATAGGCTTTCCCACAGAGCTTATATAGGTTATCATATAAGGTGGAGGGATTACATGATTCTTTTTAGATTTGTTCTCCATTTGGAAGAGCAGTAACCATGGTTTTCACTGTGTGAAACAAAGGAATCATGGTTTTCATTTGTCGTGAGCATTTAATATGCAAATGCTATTACAACTAATGGTGGGAAAAATCCTATAAAATTTAACAGCCATCATAGGAAAAGTGTTGGCAGAAAAAGTTCCCAAATGGAAATAGTACAACCAAATAATCACAGCTAGCTCCTAGTCATATTTGATACCTGCTTAGTATAACCATCTGTCTCTGTTATGACTCATGACTTAAGGCTAAATTAAATAGAATCAAGGGCAATTATAAATTTAAAGATGCTTGCTCACTGTCATCTCATTGTGAATTGCTACTTTATTTTGGCTTTGCTGCTGACTTCTGTAACCGGCTAATCAGAAACCAACCCAAGATTCCTGGCAATGCCAGGTTTCTTATGCATCACACACTGGCAAAAGACAGCCAGAAATCTGATTAGTCCAGTTTTCTTCTTGAAGCATTTTTGTCTGTTACAAGTTAGGGTCAGGCATCCAGTGTATGCTTGGATTATCAGTTTATTTGGCATGATGAGAGCTTAATAGATTGTTCATAAATTGCATCTTATAAGAGTAGGGAACTTTGACCCAACCAAGTTGCTAATTTTTTTTTTTTTTTTTTTTTTTTTTTTTACATTTGTGGTGAGGGTTGTGCAGCCTTGGGTTTCTGGCTTAGTCTCATTTATTTACTGTGTAATTTAGAAATGATGCTTTATGGGGATGATATATGTGTTCTTGTCTTGCTTGCACATAGTAGATGGGTCTGTGCCTAATGAATGCAAAGTATTGCAACATTTACCAACATGAAAAGTCTAAAATGAAAAACAGTGCGCTTTAACGTGGAAGCAAATAGAAATACAAGGTTTCATTTTCAAATGGAGTCATGGCTCACATCATCTCATTTTCTTCATTCGAGAAGGAAAACATTAACACACGATGTAGTTGTCCTCCAATTCATTTGATCTAATTTTCAACTTCTAAAGAATCAAGCACTGATGCTTACTCTCATGAACCTTGTCTTACTTATAATGAAAAAGAAAGCAGTCCAGAGTATTCTAGTGTGTCTGAGTTTTTTTTTTTTCCTCTTCAATTTGCAAAGACATTCTCTTATTTTGGGAAATGATTCTTATGCAGATTGCCATATTTTGGGAAGAGGCAAGGGAATTAATAGTGAGATACTGCTTCTAATATTAAATTTGCATGTGTTCAAAATAAACCAGTTCTGGAACATGAAATGGTGATTCTTTATAATATATATGACCTGGGGCCTCAAAACATTTATTCAGTGGCTTAGACCGTATTAGGGACTGTATGAGACACTTTTCTAGACAGTGAAGATATAGTGGTAAATAAGGCAGAGAAAGTTTATGCCCACTTTGAACTTATATTCTGGTGGGTAGATACAGGCAAAAAGCCAGATTATTTGAGACCACAGCAAATTCTATGAAGAAATTGGAGTGATAAGGAGCAATGGGCAGGAGGAAGGAATAAGGTGGCTAGGATAAGTTTTTCTGAGCAGATGGCATTTGACTAAGAACCATGGGATGAGGAGAAGCCAGGCATGAAGAGACCCATGGAAAGAATGTTTCTGGAAGAGGGGACAGCAAGATCAAAGCCAGTGGAAGCCTACAGAGGAAGGACAAGAGAGCAGCATGGGAGGCAAGGATAAGATAATATAGGGTTTCAGAGGGGGTCAGGTATGTTCTAAATGGAGTGGAAAGTCACTGGAGAGCTGTAGCAAAACAGTGACAGATCTGATTTACATTTTTAAGAGGTTACTCAGGCTGCTGTGTGGAAATGAATCCAACGGGGATGGGAGGGTGGGGTAAAACCAATTAGGAGGCTATTGCAATGCTAGAGAGTCAGTATCTTGCTGGATCATGGTGGACGTTATTAAAAGTAGTAATTAAATAAGTTACACAGTTGGGTGGGTAGATTAGAACTGTCAGATGAAAAGTGGGGAAACTGGAAAAATGGTACCTGGGTTATCATTTGGAGAAGCATATATCCAATGATACCCTGTGTCTTTTGCAAATACTTAGTTTCCTTTGACAAAGTAATATTAGATTAAACTTTTTCTGGCAAGCTTAAGGATAAAAAGCCATGCAATTTTTTTTTCTCATGACCCACAAATATTAACTGCATAAGCAAAAATGAAGTAGAAAATGAGGCATTGTAGGTGAACAATTGGTGGTGCTGACATTTAGGATAATTCAGGAAAAAAAGCTCCCTTATTTCCAAGCACACTAAACAGTTGTGTTCACTGTGCCATCCAGCCATTTCTGTGGGAATAGACCTCATAAAGCGAATCAGTTGTCTATTTCCACTATTCTTGCTGCCTTCCACCTCCCCAGATGTATATTTTAGATACCCCAGAAAGGTTCACTTGCTGTCATTTCTTCCTCTCTCCAAGAAGGACGGGTCTGGTGCAGCAGCTGGATGCACATTTCCTTCTTTGGGAAGATCATAGTGAGCCTGATGTTCAACCTAAGGGCGTCTGTGGTTATGGTGCCTGCAAACAGCATTCTCATAATCCAGTCTGGATACAGTTTTTATAATTGAACAACGGAAACATCTGACAGATGTGGGTAGGGTAATTTGAAAGCTTGTGGCACAAAGAAATCAAGTTCATTTTCTGTCAAAATCAAATCTTTAAAAAAGATGCAAACCTAGCCCTCATTTTTAGGTTGAGAGAGATAATCTTAATTGTAGGAAGGTGCTGGGAATTTCCTGGTGCCTCCTTCCAGATCCCTTGCAGTCTCTTTACTTTTTAGCTTGTTAATTTTCATGGAACTAGCAAGATGCTGATTCAGTAGGTCTATTATTCCCAAAGGTTTGAAAACCACTGAACACATCTAATGTACAGCTTGCCCAATTTTAGGGAACAGCTAACTTCACAGGCGTTAATGAGGCCAATTATTGGCAAGTGAATTTGAAGTGAAGAACACATTAGGTTTGCCACTATAGCAGTTATTTGTTATCGGGATTGATTGAAACAAACTTCCTTTTGATCATTACATCTGATTGATCACTGCACATGGCATTATGAAAGAATGAGGTTCCCAAATCAGATAGATACTTGGAAGAAAAATCTCTACCTTGTAAGGGCAGAACATGTTCCCCTATCCATTTCAGTGTGAAAGCCTAGCTATTAAGCTGGAATGGATCCTAATTAGCCTTCTCACAAATCTCTAAAACTTTTTGGTCTTTCCTGTTGAGCAGAATTTAAAAGAAGCCGAAATTCCTCCCTTTCCCACGTATAGTCAATATCAAAGAAAATAACTTGCAGGGTAATACTTACTGCTGAAAACGAGTGCAGACATAGAAATCCTGATTTGAAGTGGCATTGGAAAGTATAATTTGATTCACCCAGCCAAATGATTACTGCAAGTGCAGATCATCAGCACAGCCCGCTCCAGCACATTTGATTGGTGATCAGCGGACAGCTAATTGCCAGACTGAGTCTGCCTCTTGAGTCTCTGCCTGGGAACAGAGGGAAAAATCCCCATGAGTCCTACGTAGACTGGACGGAGGTTTTCCCACGTTGGAAATATGCCTTTGAGGGTGTTTGTCACTCTGCATACACTGGCCAGCTGCCAGTATCTACCAGTAACTGCAGCCCCCCCCCCCCTTTCCTTTTGTGAACCACCCACCCCTATGCTTTGTTCATAGCTTGGGTGAAGCTGATTCCACTTCCCAGTTCCAGGGATGGGCTCATGGCCAAGGCTTGGTCAATGAGCTATCTTACAACAATTGGTGCAGGGATGGGCCATGTCCATGAGGTGAGCCATGTCCTGAGGTGAGCCTTGGCTCTTTCTGGAACCATTGGGAAAGAGGTGTGCTGCTTTCTTCTGTGACTGGAAGGTGGTAGTTTGTGAGTCTGGAATTACTAGGGGCCAGCATGTAGGGAATGTAGGACTAAGATAAGAGATAGAGGCAATGTCTTAATGACATTGTTAAACCCATGGATTTAGCTGTGCCTGAAGCTAAATGTACCTTTAGACTTTCCAGGTCTGTGAGCTAATAAATTGCTCCCTCCTCCCTTGCTCTCATTTTACTGCTGCTGTCACTGGCTCCAAAAAAGTACTAACGCCCAGGATAAAAGCACAAAAGGAGAGGCAGGAGATTTTAGACTTGCTTTCTTCACATTTTTCCACTTGGTTTTGGAAATCACAACTTCCTGAAGAAGTACTATTTATATCCTTCTGGCTTAGTCTGTGCCAGAGAAATATGGGATGTCTGACCTGTTTCGCGTCCTCGAGTGCTGGGAATGGTATGACGTCTTCCGGTAAGACGTGGCCAGAAAAATGGCCCAAGAGAAGCATTTAGTTGGGTTCTAGGTGGCTACTTGCAGTTCAATCCATAGCCCATGATTTGTTCCATGGAAAAAGAATACCAAGACAAATTAAACTTAAGATACCATGGGGCGCCTGGGTGGCTCAGTTGGTTAGGTGTCGACTCTTGGTTTTGGCTCAGGTCATGATCTCAGGTTTTGTGAGTTCAAGCCCCACATTGAGCTCTGCACTGGCAGTGTGGAAACTGCTTGGGATTCTCTCTCTACCTCTCTCTCTGTCCCTCCCCCACTTGTACTGTCTCCGTATCTCTCAAAATAAATAAACTTTAAAAAATTTTTAAAAAGATACCTGTATAAGACTTTCTCATACCAGTTTTTTTTCTTACTTTTTCTTTTAACACCATAACTCTTGGGAGGATCTCGTTTTCAATGGAATTGAGCAGCTTTAAACAAAAATTCTCCCTCAGAGTATGGCAAGAGAACATGGGCTTTGGAATCAGATACACAGAAGTACAAAGTCTTGTTTTTCTGCTTATGACCTCAGTGATCTCTATAGACATATCGACACTTTCTGAGCTTCTGTTTTGTTTTCTGTTTTGTTTCTAAGTAGGATTGAAAGAATATATTTTTTTATGGAATTATCATAATTAAATATTATATATATGTCTAACCATAAAAATTACTTAATAAACGTTAATTTCCTTCTCTTCTTGTTTTAAAATCTATCAGCACTTAAACATCTCCAGCTTGTCCCACACTTGTAGATGATGAAATCATTGTACCTTCATGGCCCAAAGAAGTACGACATCAGTGTTATGGGTCATTGTTTTTATTTCTGTGACTCTTCATACTTTTATTTGACCAGATCTTAATTGAACTGACTGAATCTCATTCAGATGTGAATCTGTAGGCTTGTGATCATTTGCATGATGGCCTTAAATCACTACCTGGGAATTCTAAAGCAATGGATGCTAACCGATTCAGTGGCCTCAGAGATGTTTTGCATTTCTCTGTGGACATCAAAATTTATATCTATGAAGTGGGAATAAAAATATAAAAGCCTGCTTAAATTAATGAAACAATATATAAGGTTGGAACTTTCTGGAAGAAACACGCTAAGCAAATCAAACTATTATTTGTAGTTCATTGAATCATGGCAAGTTGGCTCAGGGCCACTCTGCAGTTCTAGCTCAGAAAAGCTGAAATAGAGGGCAGAATGGTTGGTGGGTACATGTTCTAGTCACCAGTCCATGTATTACAAGGCAGGCCCAGCCAACCCATTCTATGTCAGAAGTACTGCATTCCCAAGGCTCTGTTTCAGAGAACAGTTGCTCGGGGCTGTCTCCAATGAAAATAAAATCCTGGTCAGAGGAGACAAATTAAGTTCAGAATATAAATGCATTTTATTTGTAAAGCAGGAAAGGGAAGTGCTAAGTAAAAATAGGAAATTGGAATATTATGTATTGGGAGAGCAATTCCCTTCATCCTCATAGCTAATGGACTGAACAAAAAGTGAACAATTTGTTTCATGTGATGATTCACTAACGCTAAGCAGCAAGGTTTCTGTTTCGGAGTCCCATTCCACATTCAGCTGCTTGTTTTATAGTGCAGGAGCACAATTATCTGTCTATCTATTGCACTGCATAAACAGGATAGCTGAAATGTATGTGAGGAATAACCGTAACTGCTTAAATCCTTCCTGTTAAAGGAAGGAGAGAGGGAAAGGCAATATGGAGTGTCTCTTACTTACCTTAAAATAACCATCTGTTTCCTTTGTGATGTCCTCTTCTCTGGAGAATTCACTTTCCGAAAAATATTCTAATATGGGAAGGGGAACAGTAGCTGGATTCAATTTTACTTTGAGCTCCATTTTTGCATCCTTTTCACCTTGGTTTTAAATGAAACAACTTTGAATATACTGTTCTTTCTAATCACCAGCGTGGACGGAAAAATTATCCTTGTGGTTGCCTTTACATGAGGATCTAGGTTAGGTGGGACCATAACTGACACATGAGGAGAAGGGACATTGGACATATGAACTGAAATGGATCCTCATTTCAGTAAACATTATAGTAAAATATTGATCAACTATTAGCTTTGTTTTCCACCCCTGAACGTTTATTTCATTGACTTTTTTTTGTATTATTTGCATAATTTGGGTTAGTTTACAATGGGGAGCTTTATTACGTATGACTCATGGAACCCAAGAACAGGGATGTAGTGGGCCTCCAAAAAAGCCTAGTGCTGGTAACTGGAAAGACTTCAGAATTTTCTGTCTTCACCTTTGCCTTCCCTGCACATCTGTTTAATTCTACTTTTTGGAACTTTTTTTTATCTTCTTGAAAACCTGCAGATGGGATTTTCTATTTACCCATCTGCATGGTGGAATATGGTGACTTTAAAACTCCTGAGTTTTACATGTTATAGTTTTAGCTAAAGACAGACTCACTGCCTCTGAATTCAAATTTCATTAAAAATTTTTTTAAATATTAAATATAATTTATTGTCAAATTGGTTTCCATACAACACCCAGTGCTCATCCCAACAGGTGCCATCCTCAATGCCAATCATCCACTTTCCCCTCTCCCCGACCCCCCATCGACCTTCAGTTTGTTCTCAGTATTTGAGTCTCTTATAGTTTGCCTCCCTCTCTCTGTAACTTTCCCCCCTTCCTTTCCCTCCCCCATGGTCTTCTGTTAAGTTTCTCAGGATCCACATATGAGTGAAAACGTATGGTATCTGCCTTTCTCTGCCTGACTTATTTCACTTAGCATAATACCCTCCAGTTCCATCCACGTTGCTGCAAGTGGCCAGATTTCATTTTTTTCTCATTGCCAAGTAGTATTCCATTGTATATATAAACCACATCTTCTTTATCCATTCATCGGTTGATGGACATTTAGGGTCTTTCCATAATTTGGCTATTGTTGAAAGTGCTGCTTGATTTCAAATTTCAAATTCTTGGGAAAGAGAATCTGATTGATCTGGTGTGGGTCAGCTTCCATTCCCGATTCAATTGACTGTTGGCAGAGTGGAAGGGTAAGGTGGTTTAAATATAATTGCAGAGACCCTTCCTTTCCTGTGGGCAGGGAGGCAGTTCTGGGAGAAGATGGCATGGGAAGAAACTCAAATGTGTTTTTATAGTACAGACTACAACTATTGCCTCAGTAAAAAAATCATTGTGCCTGATGGAGCTTGTCCTTAGGTCCTAAATGACCAGACTTGGGGTGGACCTTTACCCCCAATGTCTTATTTTTATCACTCCCTTTTGGATGTGCTAACTTCTCATCAAATGTTCCCTTTTTTGGAGTGGGTGAAGTGAGCTTATACTAGTGGTCAACACCACCTTTGGCCAGTCTATTCTCCCCCTCTCTACTCTTTACCCACTTTTGTATTTGACATCATCAATCTAACATGCAGGTTGGAAAGGTCCCTTGGTGGGCTCTTACAGTGGTGAGCAAAGAGGAGAGACAATGGAAACAGAGAAGGAGCATCAAGAAAAGTAGGAGGGTCATGAATGTGTGGTCCTAGAAGCCAAAGGAGAAGAGCTTTAAGGGTTGTGGGGCTATGGACTCCAAAGAACTGAGACTTCAGCCCCTGGAGGTATGAATGTAGCACCTGTGTACTGGATGTAATCATGAACAGAGCCAATCAAGTTCCATGAATGTGGGCTATATGTTCCTACTCAGATTCCTGCCTTATTCTAGGAGTGATGTTTTCCTTTCTATGGGAAATGAGATTAATTTTTTTTGTGTTATATACACACACAATGGAATATTATTCAGCATTGGAAAAGAAGGAAGTCCTACTATATGCAACAACAAGGATGAACCTGGAGACTATTATGTTATGTGAAATAAGCCAACTACAGAAGGACAAATTCTGTATGATTTCTATTCTGTATGAAACCATATGGTTTCAGCTTTGCAAGATGAAGTTTATGTGATCTGCTGTATGACATTGTGCCTATACTTTTTAAACAAATTTTTAAAGTTTATTTATTTATTTTGAGAGAGAGAGAGCAGGGAGGGCAGAGGGAGAGGGAGAGAGAATCTCAAGCAAGTTCCACACTGCCAGCGCAGAGCCTGATGTGGGGCTCAAACTCACAAACTGTGAGATCATGACCTGAGCTGAAATCAAGAGTCTAAGGCTTAACTGACTGAGCCACCCAGATATCCCATCATTGTGCCTATACTTAACAACACTGAATTATGCACTTAAAAATTTTGGTGAGAGGGTAGATCTTATGTTAAGTTTTCTTACCAGAACCTCCCCCCACCACCAAAATAAACCCCCAATCCCCAAACCAAAACCAAAATAAAAATAAGAGGGCATGAGGAAACTTTTGAGATGATGGATATGTTTATTACCTTTGTTGTGGTGATGGTTTCACCATATGTCCAAACTCATCAAATTATATACATTAAATACATGCAGCTTTTTGTATATCAATTATCCCTCAATAAAGCTGTTAAAAATATAAATATATAAATTGGAAACAAGAAGATTGGATTATATAGCTTCTAAGACTACTTCCATTTTCAAAATTTATTTAACATATCTATAATAGTATCTGTAGGCCAGATTTTGTCCAGACTCCACAAAACCCATCAGCTCCTCTGTCATATGGCTGTTCAAGGTTTTCAGGTGTTTTCAGAGCTGATTAATCTGCCAGAAAGCGTATTAACATTTTCGAATATTTCTCAGGGTTTGCCTACCATATCACACCAGTCCCTTCGCTTCTATACCTCAGTCACTAATTGCAACTCTTTCTAACCATTTTTAGGAAGAGGCCAGTTTGAGTCACACAGGCAGACACATTTTCTTTCGTCTCAGACTCTTTTTAATTTTAGCTTTCTTTTCTACCTACATCCACAAGCAGCTCTGTCACGTTCATGGTGTGTTACTTTTCTATTGCTGCTATAACACTATTGCAACCTTAGTGGCTAGAACAACACAGTTTTCTAGGTTGGAAGTCTGGCATGGGTCTCATGGGCTAAAATCAAGGTGCTTATAGGGTTGCCTTCCTTTATGGAGACTGTAGGGGAGAATCTTTTTTTGTTTTTTGTTTTTGTTTTTTTCCTTTTCCAACATCGTGATTTTTTAATGCACTTTTGGCTCATGACCCCTTCTTCTATCTTCAAAGCTAGCAATGGTGGGTGGAACCTTTTATTGCATCCCTCTGACTATGCTTGTGTGATCACATCTGTTTCTCTGACTCTTCTGTTTTACTTCCTCACTTTTAAGGACTCTTGTGAATACATTGGGTCTGCCTGGTAATCCAGGATAATATCTCTTTTTTGAGGCCAGCTGATTAGCAACCTTAATTGCATCTGCAAACTTAGTTCTTTCTTGTTATGTTACTTAAAATATCCACAGATTCTAGAGATTAGGATATGGACATTTTGGAAGGGGGCATAGTTTTGCTACCTTGGGAAAGCTAATCAATTTCTTTATCTTAAAATGGGATATTATTTTTCTCATATACTTGGTGCAAAGATGAAATAACGTATTAAAAATTCATAGTACAGTGTCTTACACATGACAGATATATGGGGAAGAGTATCATTATTATTAATGTATTTTCTGGCACACCCAGACAAGAAGAATGGCTAAGAGAGAATTCTGTTAGAAGGGTTATTTTTCCTATTTAACCCCTCTTGTTGTAGAAAAAAATTTCAATATAACCTTTCTCCTGTAAAAAAAAAAACCACAAAAAACCCAAAACAAAAAAACAATGTCTTTTCATTATAGGGTGTTGGGGAAATTACCAAAAAAAGTAAATAAAATGACATGCACACCTACCTCACAGACACACCTGCTCTTGACATTCACGCTGTCTTATAGTCTTAGAGGTTTTATAGCTAGAAGCAACAGAAGCTCAAATGAGCTCAAGCAAAAATGGACATTTAGTGAAAGGACATCTGTAAAATTCAAGTACATCAAGAAAGAAGGGTTTGCTCTTTTCATTTCTCTAAGAGAGAATGTTTTCTTGTCTTTGGTACTTTTTGGTATTTTCCTGCTCTTGCACACTAATTTTTTCAGCTTTGGACATGCATGTGGCTACTCTAGTTCATGGCCTTGTATTAGTTTCAGTAAAGGCTGAGCTGCTGCATCAAATAGCCCCCAAAATGCAGTGGCTTAAAAGAAGTTTATTTCTGTCTCTCTCCAGGGTGATGGGGCAGGTCTGCTCCATGCAGTCATTCTGGATTCTAGGTTTCTTCCATCTTTTTGCCCTGCCATTCCCGAGAGGATTGACAGAGTCTGCCTGGTTGAAATTGGTTCATGGGCATATCCAGGTTTCCAATTCGTGGGAGGGAGTCAGGGGAGCACCATTTCAGGAGAAATGACTCATCTTTCAAGTAGCAGATAATCCAGAAGTTGTATAGCTAGCTTCTACTCTTAGTGCTTTGATTTGAACTAAACCACTTAACCACAATTTGCCACTAGAGGCTCGGAAATGTCAAATCTAGGTATGCTACCAGGTGCCCAGCTACAACCCTATTGCTGTGGACAAAGGGGACTGGTGGATAACCAGCAGTCTGTGCTTTGACTTCCTAATTCAAGAACTCAAACTGCGGCTCCTCTTTAATTCCAAACTCTCTTTAGTGGGGCTCAGATTGGTCTAGGTTGGGTAAGGTATCTGTTCTATTTAGTTAGCCCTCATCTGGGGAGGGAAGATCATGGGAACCATGGCAATATCTTAGAGGTTCTGGGAGAAGACGAAGAAGGGGAAAGGCATACAAAGTGCCCATTTGTGTATGAATATATATACTCCCCCCCTCACCCCCTGATGTAGACATATAAATATATACACAAATATTTGGGGATCTCTCCTCCAAATCCATATATCCTTATCTCCATCCATCCATCTGTCCATCCGTCCGTCCATCCATCTATCAATGTACATGTTACCAGTTCTTTAAGATTTAAACAAACTTGGCTTGAATTCACTGAGTCAGAGAACCTAGTTTTTCTTTTCTCCTGGGCATATGTCTAGACTACATTTTTAGCCTTCTTTGTAGTTAGGTATGGCCATATGATTGAATTATGGATAGTAGAATGTGGACCATAGAAATAATTTGCATGATTCTCTACTCTCTCTCTCATATCAAGAACTTGCTGAATGCCCAGAGTGACCTTGGAATCCATGCATTGCATTTTCTGTCAGCCTGAGAATTTGAATAACTGTATGAAGCAGGACTTCTACCCTCTTATCCACCACCAATTGAACTGTGATGTGTAGGAAAAATAAAATTCTATGTTTTAAACCATTGAGATCTTGGAATAGTAGGTAGGGTTACCTTAATTCACCCACTAATTTCTGTGTCATGGATGTCCAATTATATTTTTATGGTACTGTCTCTGATTTCCTGTTTTTTTTTTAAATTTTTTTATCGTTTATTTATTTTTGAGACAGAGAGAGACAGAGCATGAACAGGGGAGGGGCAGAGAGAGAGGGAGACACAGAATCGGAAGCAGGCTCCAGGCTCCGAGCCATCAGCCCAGAGCCCGACACAGGGCTCGAACTCATGGACTGCGAGATCGTGACCTGAGTCAAAGTCGGACGCTTAACTGACTGAGCCACCCAGACGCCCCAGATTTCCTGTTTTATTAAAGCCTTGAAACTCACTTATCTCTCAACTTGGTTCTTTTCTTGACCACATTAATCCCGGTGGAAGAAAAAACAGCTTCTGTCCTTTATCCAGGTTATTTGTATGCATGGCATACTTTGCTGAAGGTTTGTGCAACCCAAAGAATTGGATATCTAAAAAACTCTTGTTCTTTTTTGTAAAGTTTATTTATTTATTTTGGAGAGAGAGAAAAGAGAGTGCAAATGGGGGAGGGGCAGAGAGAGAATCCCAAGCTGGTTCCACGCTGTCAGAGCCCAATACAGGGCTTGAACTCATGAACTGTGAGATCATGACCTGAGCCAAAATCAAGAGCCAGACACTTAACTGACTGAGCCACCCATACACCCCTAAAAAATCCTTGTTCTTACAAGCCCTTACCCCATCTGCTGCTATGTTAGCTGGTTTCTTATTTCCTTTCCTCTCTCCCTTTTTCTTCTTTCTCCCAACCCCAAATTAAACTTTTTTTTGCAGGGCAGTTTAGCTAGCTACTCTTTGACTGGTCCCAGCGTATCCAGGCTATCCCTAGAGAGCTTCCTTCTCTCTCTCTCATTCTCTCTCTCTCTCTCTCATACACACACACACACACACATGCACACCGTGTATGCACACACACATTCACCAAGACACCTAGGCAGCCCTTGAGCTATGAGTAGTGCTGTATAATATTGACCATTGTGCAAAAAGCATAAAAAATCCAGGTGGTTAGCTCCTTCAGGAAAAAAAAAAAATCAGAAGAGATGGCAACATTTCCAGATACACAAGTGCACATTCCCAGATATAAGTAGATGGAGCTGAGGATTGGTTGTCTTTATAGGCAGGTAACTGCTCTTCAGTAAACCACACCCCCACTACCACTATTCCATGTTATCTCTGAGACATGGGCCATTTCACTCACCCATGTCACTCCCTCCTTGGGGTATATGAGCTTGCTCCTTCTTGGGGTATATGAGCTTGCTCCTTCTTTCCTATGATGAAATCGTTTCTATCCTAATAAGAACTCAAGGCCCAACTCTCAAAATAACAAATATTATCCCCTATATACACACATTGATCATTTTGCTACTTTTCTGGTCTCACTGAAGACCCAACAACATATCAGTGTACCATCATTTAACCATTTCTCTACAGTTGTTAATTCGAATTATTTCCAAACCTTTGTGGATAAATGTGTATTCACTCTCCATTTCTGTAGACTAAATTCCTAGAGGGAGCATCACTTGGTGAGTAGGTATGAAGAATTTATAGTACCTGATACATATCACTAAACTGTTGTGAAAGAGATGCTATCAGCAATGGGTACCAGAATTTTGCTTGCAGTAGTTAATAGGACTATAACTCAGTCTTGAATCACAGCTCCTACAATACCTGGAAGGGTTCTTTAACTTTGAACTTTCATTTTGACTGAATTCATACTATGAGATGAAGAATATATAGAGTTTAGTATTTGGTTAACCTAAATATAGCCATATAAAATTTAAATGATGATAATGAGACCAGAATTTCAATCATCCTCATTAAAGAATGTGTATAAGCCTTAGTTGAATGTGACTGAGCAAATAGTTTTGTTTCTAGTTTTATCCCTTGTATCATACAAGTTTTTTTTTTTTTTTTTTTTTTTTTTTGGATCCTTTTCTGTGTATCTCATGGTGTTCTTGTTCCACTTAGAAGGCTACTTCCTTTGAACAGGACATTTCTTACTATTTGCAGCAAATTTTTAGTTTCCTTCTGCTTCTTAAAATATAGAGTCCATCAGTGTTCAAAAGGGATGGCTTTCCTCTTTTACCATGCTGAACACCTTTCATCTGTTCCTTACTACCCTTGCAATATTTGCCCTGTTTTTAGAGCCCTCTGCAGAGTTTCTCTCTGTCCCGTGGGCTGCCTGGTTCATCTAGCATTCTGGAATTGGGTGGAAATACTGGGTCAAATTGTGCAGTAGCATAATCACTGTTATATTTCCTATGTCACACTGTTATATATCCTTCTGGACTAGAGCAGGTCAGTTTAATTATTTACCTTCTTCATAACCACATTCATGCAGCCTACACTGGTGAATGATGAATGTAAAGTTACAACATAATTCATCATACCAAAACTCATATTCTAATATAAAAGGAATCAAAGGGAAACTTCAATGCAGAGGTTCTCATTTATTTAGGAATTCAGGAGCAGGCTGCCTTAAAGGCAAGTGTGTGGCCTTGATGCTCCTATAACATTGTTCCCATTCTGATAATGGCAAGACTTTACACAAATAACAAGGAAGATCAAAGTCACTGCCCAGTTCAACCAGGTGACGTTTTCCCATGTTTATAATGGACTTGCTTTAGGAATGAATTGTTTCATCTCCGTGGTTTGCTTGTCTAAATTCTGGTCTAGTTTAAAATAACATCAGAACCCTTTTAATCTAATGCAATCATGGCAGTAGTTAAGTTGGTTAATTGAAGAAGTTGTTTAAAGCAAGAAATTATTTTAAAAAGACACCTTATAGATTTTACCTGCCTTAAGAACATGTAAATTTATATTCATTCACCAGTATTATAATGTAGACCCATGGTCTTCATTTTTTAAAAGGTAATTATCTATTTACTTATTTATCTATTTATTTATTTCTAAAGCATACACGAATGGGGGAGGGGCAGAGAGAGAGAGGGAGAGAGAGAATCCCAAACAGACTCCGCACTATCTGTGCAGAGCCCTACGAAGGGCTCGATCCCACTACCATGAAATAATGACCTGAGCTGAAATCAAGAGTTGGATGCTTTACCAGCTGAGCTGTCCAAGAGCCCCTCCACTGTCTTCATTTTGGGTATGTGTCCCCTGATTGGAGTTCTGCATTACCTTGCTTCCATCAACCACACCCATAATTTGAAAATTCTGATTTGGCTTCTTCATGTAGAGCAATAACCTAAGACATGGGCACAGCAACCTGGGTGCTGACACTTTCATTTTTATGATTCTTTAAAAATACTCTCCAATTGTCTCACTTACATCTAATCTGACAGCATATTTTTAGTGACTCACTTTTATAAAGTCTTTTCAAAGCATTCAGCATGGTTTTCAAAGAAGCCATGACTGTTTTGCATTCAAATATCGTGGACTTAGATGGTATTTCATTAAGTTATGCAATTACAAAAACAAGTTTAAGCGACATGTACAGTGCTGGGAACAAACATAGCTGCCTCTTGGCGAGTCTCCAGCTCGGCTGATGGGCACAGCATCAAGGGAGCTGGCTGGGGAGTGCCCTCTGCCAGTGGCTGTCCCACTGCTCTGGGCTCCAACAGAAGAGCTTTACAGGGATCCAGGGAGTATCAGGTAACCTGGCCAGTTGGTTAAGTGGAGGTAGGTTAACAGAGTTCTACTATACTTCCAGGATCCCTGTTAAATGTTTTATAGGGAAATTCAAATGCTACTTACTATGAACTCAGTTAAGGTGTGAAATAAATATTTTGCAGAAACCCAAAACTTTTAATTTGAGTTTCTGGAAGATTTTATCTTTTATTTCACTGGCGTTCTCTCTAACACTCCTCTTGATGGGATTCTTGGCAATTTAATAGCAGAGCCCGGATGAATCTTTCAACACCCGGACTTCTCCTTTCCTTCCCCTCCACCCCCCCACATATCCTGCTCTCCAGCCTCCTGCAGCTCTTCATTGTCACTCATGTTCCGGCTTTGTTGTTGCCAATAACTGCAACCTCTCCATAGGTTCTGTTTTGAACTACTTCCCGCTAATACCACCCCAACTTTGCAGCTCCCTTCAGTAACCTCAACTCTGAAAATCCTGGTTCCCTCTTTTCACTTTCCCTCACCTGCCTTTTGTCCACATTTCCCTTCTCCAGCTTAAATTCCAGGGTCAATAATTATCACTCCCTTGCAAACATCCTCAGCTGCCCTGATGCACATTCTTGCTTTCTGAAATTTGTTGGGGAAAATTCCAACTTGAGTAAATCTTATCATCTTTCTACTCTGCGCCTATAACCATGCAACAGACTGTGATTGTAGACAAACACACAAATGTGTGGTTGGTCTCACTTTAAATCTGTGATCACTCACCCCAAGTGGGGATCAGGCAGCCTGACCTTATGTGGTCCATGTATTTTTCCACTCTCTCACATTATGTCCTACTTTCTCCTCTCTCTTTAAACTCCCATATTGCATATTTCATCCCTCCCTTAGCTGGCCTTGCTTCCTATTCCATTGAGAAAATACAAGCAATCTAGAGGCTTTCCATAAGCTTCTATCCAAGACTATTTGCCTTCTAGCCCTAGTTCCATATATGCCCTCTTCTCTCCTGCTTATCAATTGTCCCCCTCTCCCCTTCATTAAATTTTCATCTTCTACTAGATCGTTCTCATCAGCATATGAAAAAACAATGCCATTATCCCTACCATTAAACAACAACAATCCAATAAACTCTTCGTAAAATCTCATTTCTTCCTCTTGCTATTTCCCCATTTCTCTGCTCCCCTATGTAGCAAAACTTGTTAAAGACCAATCTATATATACTGACACTTTCCTCTTCTCCCACTATTTTTTTTTTGAATGTTTATTTTTGAGCAGGAGAGAGAGAGAGAGTGAGAGCACAGACCTGTGAGGTGGGGGGAGGGAGACAGAGGACTGAAGCAGGCTCCATGCTGACAGTAGAGAGGCCAAAGTGGGGCTTGAACTCATGAACCCTGAGATCATGACCTGAACCTTGAGATCATGACCTGAGCTGAAGTCAGATGCTTAACCAACTGAGCCACCCAAATGCCCATCTTCTCTACTCTTTAGAACTCATTCCAGCCAAGCTTTTACCCCTAGCACTCTACCAAAACTTAGTAAGTCATCAGACCTTCACACTGCATGATCCAACGGTAACGTCTCAGTCTTCATCTCGCCTCACCTATCAGTAAAATTGGTCCAATGGCTCTCTTACTCCACACATGACTTGATTCATTAGGCTTCCAGGTACCATCTTCTTTTGGGTTTGCTCCTAAACCTCTGCTCCTACTCTGTCTCCTTCCTTTCCTCAAACTCATTACATTGAAGTGTCCCAAGGCTTGGATTTCGCCTATTCGTTACCTATATTCATTTCCTTGGAGATCTTAGCCAACCTCATGGCTTTAAATAACATCTAAGTGTCTATGACTCTTAAATTTATATTTTAGCCTCAACTTCTTGCCTGATATGTGTAATTTCTATCTGATCTCCACTTTAAAGTCTAATGGGCAACTCAAACTTAGGATGTCCAAGACTAAGATTTTGGTTTTCTCCCCCAAACTTGCCTGTCTTTCAGGCTTCCTTATTTTAGTAAACACATCTCTATCAAGTTGTTCAGTGTATCAGTTAGCTATTGCTTCATAACAAATTATCCTACTCTCAAAGGATACTCTTAAAACAATAATCATTTATTCTTACTCATGTATCTAAAGGTTGATTTGGAATTGGCTAATCTAGATTGGCCTTGCCTAGGCACCTCTGCTTCAAGTTTCAGAGGCCAAGGCGGTTCTCCTTCCTGGTGCAGGTCTGTGGGTCACCTGATCACCTCTACTCCACTTGTTTCCTATTTTTCTGGAACAAGCAGGCAGGGTAGGGCATGTTCTTTTCAAGCTGATGGCAAAGATATAAGAGGGCAAGAAACAACGTGTAAGGCTTCTTAAGGCCTAGGCTCGGAACCAGCAGGCAGTCACTTCTATATGCATGTAATTGGCCAAATTTGAGCTTGTGGTTGAGCCCAAGGTCAAGGGGTGGAGAAACAGATGATGCCCATATTAAGGTAATAAGAAGGATGCTGATGTTGGGAGACATGAAGAATTAGAGTCAATAATTCAGTTGACCACATTCAACCCAAATCCTCAGTGTCATACTTGATTCTTCTTTCTCATACTGGCTCCCAACATTTAATCAATAAATCCTGTTGACTCTACCTTCAAAATACACCCCAAATCTGATCACATCTCACTACCTTCCCTCTTACCACTCAGGTCCCAGCCACCATTATATCTTATTTGGATTAATTATAATAATCTTTTATCTGGTGTCCATTCTACTGTCCCTTTCTCTTGGTGGTCTTCTTTAATACTACAACCAGAGTGGTCTTGTTGAAATAGAACTCAGATCATGTCATTCTTTTCAAAACCTTCCAAAAGTTTCCCAACTTAGAGAAAAAGCCAAAATTCTTACAATGGACTAGAAGAAGGTCCACAATCTTAATCTCATTCCTTTCCCTCCATGAGGTCATCTTTACTCTCTTGCCTCACATTGCTTCAGAAATAACACACTCCTTGATGCTCCTTGAAAATGACAACCATACCCCTGCCTCGGGGCTTATGCACTTGCTATTTGTGCCTGCTATTTAATCTGCCTGAAATGTTTTTGTTCTAGATATCTGGTATTTTCACAAAAACTACCTTCTTTTTTTTTTTTAACGTTTATTTATTTTTGAGACAGAGAGAGACAGAGCATGAACGGGGGAGGGTCAAAGAAAGGGAGACACAGAATCTGAAACAGGCTCCAGGCTCTGAGCTGTCAGCACAGAGCCCGACGTGGGGCTGGAACTCACGGACCGCGAAATCACGACCCAAGCGGAAGTCCGCCGCTTAACCGAGTGAGCCACCCAGGCGCCCCGCAAAAACTACCTTCTTAGTGAAGTGTTACTTTTCAATTCTCCCTCTCCATTCCTCCCCAAATCCTGCCACCCTCAGCACTTCTCATCATCCTTTCCTATATTGTTTCTCCATAGTACTTACCACTGCCAAACATGCATATGTTTTATTCATTTTTGGTCTTCCTTTATTGGAATAAAAGCTCTATTCTTACACTCCTCTAGCTGAGATTCCCCCTCCCCCGCCTCGTTCACTGCTGTATGTCCAGTGTCTAGAAGAATGTTTGGCACATAGCAGATCTTCAATGCATAGTTTTTGAATGAAAAAATAATTGAATTGAATTTTACTGTTTCATCAGTGTTTAATTCATAATGGTCAGAAAGAGCATTCCTTTGCTTAATTGTGAATAATTACCAGTAAATATCTTAGGGATATTTAACTTTCAAAATATTGTTGATCACTTATAATCTCCCGCGGTCAGCTGTGGATTTAGGAATTATTTTGTCAAAAATTTTTTTATAATTTGGATGTTGATTAATCAATTATTATTAAAGTACATAGTAGAGAATGTATTTATTAAAGTTACTTCTTTCCAACTGAGCTTTATTTTCATCTTTCCTTCTTCTTTAATCCATACTATTTACTCTGGACAGCACAAAATCTTTATTATTTGTTCCCTTTCTTTTGCAAAATGACTGGTTTTGCAATTTCAGCAAAAATGGCCTCAGTTGGGGAAATAAATAACTTTAATTCTCCTTTAGGTTTTGAGATGATTAAAATTGAGAATAGGTGGGATGTTTCTTTCATATGTTATTTCTTCAGCTTTATAATTTTATGTTCAAGCTAGTTTATTTTTCTAAGCCCTCCCTTTTTTCCCTCCTCTGAGGGCAAAGTAAATCGCTTTACCTTGCAGAAAAGTGCCAGCAGCATCCTGCAAAATCTTTGAGGAAGCTTATCCATTGTCATTAATTTTGGAAGATTCATGATCTCTGTAAAAGATATAAAAAGTCAGTGCTTGGAAGCACTGATGATGATTATTTTTTACTTTTCTTCCCTTTCATATGCAAGGGGTGGATGGGCATATTTCCTTGGTTTTAATGATAGTGATACATGATCACAGATAGTCATTCTTCCCAAGCTCTAATGGGAGGGAGTGACTGCTCATTCAAAAAATAAAGCCTGGTCTGCGGTAAGAATTATGTGTGTCTGGATGAAAGGAATTGGTTTGGGTCTCCTAGCATATATCAATAAGTTTAGTTTCCTTTGTATATCTTACAAAGTTCCTTTCATTTCTTTTACTTTATGAAAGGTGATTGAAGTAGAGGTTTAAAGGAACTAAATATATTGCTGCAATTTCCTGCAACTATTATGTTTCTTTCCATATGTCAGGCTGAAGACAATTATCAATAAAATGTATAGAATTATTATTTGGCACTGACACTCACCACTTATCACACACATTTATAAAGGCACAGGGAATATGTTGGGTTAGGTTTTCCAAGTCTTTGAAAATAACTCTTTTGATCTTTGATTGTTTTAATTCATATTTAAATGTTGGTTAATTCATATTTTTTAACCTTCAGTTTTGTATAGGAAAAAAATCCTCACTATCCTGCTTTTTCATGTTGACATTTCAGAGGAGGTTTTTTTTTTTTTTTTCCTGGTTGAAATGCATGTTTTTTCGTCCTGGAATGATCAAATGATAGTTTTCTTTACATGAAAAAATTGAACTTAAATGGTATCATTTTTAATGCCTCGCACCTATTAAGAGAAATACTTTACTTTCATTATTTGGTCTCTTTCCTGAAGCCAAAAGCAATAGATCAGTGGGTATGTGGGAAAGAGTCGTCATTTCAGCATTCTCCTGTGAAAACCTTTTCCATTTGTCCCTAGTGTCTTGTGATATTTCTTTGGGGACCCAGTGAGTCTTTGCCCCCATGTCTCTTCCAGAAAGAAACAAGAGGCTCTGCCTTAAAGAACCAAATAGGAAAAAAAATGAATGGACATATCGCCCTGGACATACTTGCAGATATTTCCAAAGTTAATTTCTCCCAGAGGAAGGGCAGTAAACAGGCTTTCACTTTGGAAGGTCAAAGTCTTATTTTTAGCCATTTAAAATGGGAATGTTAATAAGAACACAATTAGAGTAAACAGTCTACAGCCCATGTGAGAATCATCAAAGTTATGAACAAGAGGAGGCATTTAAGGGATAAACATAATTGCTGAAATTGTGTTGAAATGAAAAAAAAAAGAGGTTAGACTGGGAATATGCTGAGGATTTTAAACAGATCTTTGCTCCTTTTTTATTACCACTCCATCTCCCGGCTCATAATACTCCTCCCCAGAATGACAGGCCAGCCCTCGTCTTCCTCTTGGGTCTAGAGTGGAGGGAGTTCGCACTTCAGAGACAAGGTGGTGCCTATGTAGTTCCCCTTCCCAGTTCCCACCTTGTGACAGTCTACTGGCCCAGCCACTGGCTCTGGTTTTCCTCCTTGCTGGAGCCATGCCCACAAGCTCTGGTGGGGGTGGGGGGATGGTGGGTGGGGGATGGCATTTCCCTTGTGTGAAGCCACATGGCCTTTAATGAAAGAGGTGCTGATAGGGCTTTCTCTATTTCTGTGGAAAACTAAAAAACAACAACAAAAAAGGGACTGGTTGGACCTCAGGACACTATTTTTAAAACTTAAAAGCACTAGAAGAAGCATTATTGTAGAAAAAGATTTTAAGTTTCTGGTTTTGGAGATTGTCCAGGAAAACATTCAGTTCATCAACAGCTATTCACTGAAGCTTATTTTGTTTTAACGTTAAATTTTCACATTTGTTATCATATGGCTACACCAGGACATTGAGGGCACAAGGAACTTTTTGTTCCACATGATTTGGATTCTTGTCTGAAGGCAGGAGGCCCAACCCAGCCTGTGCAGTCAGGGTAGTAGCCAGCTGGTAGAGACCATGGCCTCTGAAGACAAATTGCCAGGTTTTGAGTCCTTCTTCTCTTGCTCACAAGCTACAGTCTTGGTAAGTTATCTAACCTCTCTGTGCCTCAGTTTCTTCAAATGAATTAGGGGGGCAATAATAGTATCTCCCTCATAGAGTTGCAATGAAGTGTTGAGAAAAGTGTCTCACACATTGTAGCTCATGAGCTGGGAGTGGAGGAAGCTGAGAATAAGAATGATTCTACTTTGCATTTAATGTGAGATGTGACTGAACTCTACAAAATTAAAGTGACTCATTAAAAGTGGGTCAGCAGCAATATATTTTATTCTACCCTAACATTTAGGTATAAGAAGTTTATTTCACTTCTCTAAATCAAATTTAATCTGATCCAAGCCTTTATCTCATTGTGTTGGCTGGAAATTCAACCTCAGTGGGTTTTGGATTTCTCTATTGCCAAATTGGGCGAAAGTGCTGGTGAAGTGGGATGGGTGGGGGGATGAATCCTACAGTGGGAATATTTGGGGATGATTCTCCTGTCTTTGGTTCAGATGGATGTCTACTCGAGTTCACATTTATCTTGGATAGGGACAGGCTCTGCTTCTTTTTTTTGTTTTGTTTTGTTAAAGCTTTATTGAGTTACAAATAAAATCATAAATAAAATTGTATATATTTAAAGTACACAACATGATGTTTGATATATGTATACATTGTGAAGTTTACCAAAATTAAGTAAAGAAACATCCATCACCATGCAGTTCCTTTTTTTTTCCTTTTTGGTGTTGAGAAACCTTAAGATCTACCCTCTGAGCAAATTCCAAGTATATAATACAGTATGACTGGCTATAGTCACCATGCTTCACATTAGCTTTTCAGACCTCATTCGTCTTACAGCTGAAAGTTTGTACCCTTTGACCAAGATTTTTTCATTTTGCCTATGCCCAGCCCCTGGAAACCACCATTTTACTCTCTGTTTCTGAGTTTGCCTTTTTTTTTCTCCCCAAGAGTCTACATGTAAGCGATACCACACAGTTGTTTGTCTTTCTCTCTGCTTTTGCCACAAGCTGGAGTGTGGGTCTTTGTGAGGCTGGGTGCCTACATACCTACTGGGCACTCAGCAAACACCAGTCAATCATTTCTCTCAGGGGCCCTGCCATCTTCTGTCTTTGTGGGACCTCTTTGTTGTTGAACTCACAGATCTCAGTCCCTTTCTTTGTCTTGGGAGTTCTCCCTCCAAGCACTCACCTTATTTCCTTCCTTTCTTCCCCTGTAGACTTAGCATAACTCTCTAAATGAGTTTAAGCTTTTACGAAAAAAAGTCCAGAAAGATGCAAAATCCTAAGGCAACTTTTGCTTGGACCTTGCAACATGAACTCCCGTAAGAAGAAAACATAAAGACTCGGTGGCCATCTTAGAACAGGGAGAGAAAATTATAGGAAAAACAAAACATATTAATCTCACTCACATTTCGATTTCAACATTGGTTTCAGAGTGTGGAATTTGGGAATTAATTTTCTCCAGAGTCCCTTATACACTCCTTTCATATTTGCAATGGCTTCTTCTCTGACACTCGTTGAAATCAAGTCATGTTAAATGACAGTCAATGCAATTTTAGTAATATCTGGCCTACATATGGCCCACGCATTTTCTTTCATTGGCAAATGCAGCATTTTCCTTCCCACAATAGAGATATCAAATGGTGGAAATGCAATGCATAACTAGCACAGATCCGAGGGACCCAAATACACCAAGGTAATTATATTTGGGCTGAATTTTATTTTAAAAATTTTTTTCTTTTTTCCCTTCTTTTTTTTTTTAATTTAAATCCAAGTTAGTAAACATACAGTGTAATAACGGTTTCGGGAGTATAATTTAGTGATTTATCAGTTACATATAACACTCAATGCTCATCCCAACAAGTGCCCTCCTTAATGCCCATCACCCACTAAGCCCATCCCCTCACGCATCTCCCCGCCAGCAACCCTCAGTTTGTTCTCTGTATTTCAGAGTCTCTTATGAGACTCTTTACCTCCCTCTCTGTTTTTAAATTATTTTTGCTTCCCTTTCCCTATGTTTGTCTGTTTTGTTTCTTAAATTATACATATGAGTGAAATCATATGATGTGATATTTATCTTTTTCTGACTTATTTTGCTTAGCATAATACATTCTAGTTCCACCCATGATGTTGCAAATGGCAAGATTTTATTCTTTTTGATTGCCAGGTAATATGCCATTGTGTATATATACCACATCTTCTTTATCCATTCATTAGTCGATGGACATTTGGACTGGTTCCATAATTCGGCTATTGTCGAGAGTGCAGCTATAAACATTGGGGTGCCTGTGGCATGCATTTTTAGATCCTTTGGATAAATACCTAGCAGTTCAATTGCTGGGTTGTCTGGTAGCTCTATTTTTAACTTTTAAGGAACCTCCATACTATTCTCCAGAGTGGATGCACCAGTTTGTATTCCCACCGACAATGCAAAAGAGATCCTCTTTCTCTGCATCCTTGCCAACATTTTTGTTGCCTGAGTTGTTAATTTTAGCTATTCTGACAGGTATGATGGCATCTCATTGTGGTTTTGATTTGTATTTCCCTGAAGAAGAGTGATGTTGAGCATTTCTTCATGTGTCTGTTAGCCATCTGGTTGTCTTCTTTGGAAAAGTAGAACCCATTTCTTCACTGGGTCATTTGTTTTTTGGGTGTTGAGTTTGATAAGTTCTTTATAGATTTTGGATACTAACTCTTTATCTGATACATCATTTGTAAATATCTTTTCCCATTTCATTGGTTGCCTTTTAGTTTTGCTGATTGTTTCCTTCGCTGTGCAGAAGCTTTTTATTTTGATGAGGTCCTAGTAGTTCATTTTTGCTTTTGTTTCCCTTGCCTCTGGAGACGTGTTGAGTAAGAAGTTGCTGTGGCCAAGATCAAAGAGGTTTTGCCTGCTTTCTCGTCGAGGATTTTGATGGCTTCCTGTCTTACATTTAGGTCTTTCATCCATTTTGTGTTCATTTTTGTGTATGGTGTAAGAAAGTGGTCCAGGTTCATTCGTCTACATGTGGCTGTCCAGTTTTCCCAACACCATTTGCTGAAGAGACTGTCTTTTTTCTGTTGGATATTCTTTCCTGCTTTGTTGAAGATTAATCAGCCATACATTTGTGGGTCCATTTCTGGGTTCTCTGTTCTGTTCTATTGATCTCTGTGTCTGTTTTTTGCCTGTGACCACTTGACTCAGGGCTGGATCAGGACAATTTGAACCTCCTCACCCTCCTCATTCCTTGATATGTATGTTCAGCTCACTATTCCCACAGCTGAAGCTGTTTTCAAGGATGCAGACTTGAGAGAACAATGCGTTGGTGAGCCTATCTGTTGTACCTTGTATGTCACTGAACCCTGTTAAGGCCTCTATAAACTTTTAAGATTCTAGTGGGCTCGTGTGAAGATCTACTTGTCTTGAGGCTGCCTGAGATAAGCCTCATCAATTAGTTCCCTTGCTTATTAAAACCTGCCATCTACCAATCTGGAATGGCCTGCGCCTTTCTCTAGTCTCTCCTTGCCCTCTGTGTATGGTGCCAGTTTGCACCTTAACACATAGAATTGAAACAATCAATTACTTTTACTTCTATAGAATACTATGTACTAGATTTAAAAAACACTGTGAAGCAGACTTTGGTCATCAATGACCTTGGAATATTTATGTGACTTTGAAGGAATCCCTGACAACCTGTCACCATACCGCAGGCCCACTGCTTTCTTCCTCCTTTCTTTTTCTTACTAACTCTTCCTCTCCTATTCTGTTCTCTTCCTTATTACTTGTCTTTCTATCTCCCCATTTTCTCTGTCCCCTTTCTCTGTATTTTCCCTAATTTTCTATTCTAGAAAATTATCTAGCCCCATCTGGGAGAGCAGGACTAATGAGACTGTTAATTTCTGGTGGTGGGGAGGTGTTTTCTTTGCTTTAACCTGAAGAGCTACTTTCTTTTCTTTTCTTTTTTTTTATGGTTTATTTATTTATTTTGAAAGAGAGAGAGAGAGAGAGAGAGAGAGCGAGCATGAATGGAGGACAGGAAAAGAGAGAGGGGAGAGAGAGAGAATCCCAAGCAGACTCCACTTTGTCAGCATGGAGCCCAATGTGGGGCTCGAACTCACGAACCATGAAATCATGACCTGAGCCAAAGCCAGGCACTTAACCAACTGAGCCACCCAGGCACCCCACTGCTTTCTTTTCTCATTAAGAGAATTTCACATATGTATGATATGGTGTTCATTTGTTATTCTTTTCTTCTATCCTAGGTATCTACACTAACTTAGGGAAGCAACATAATTTCAGTAAATATCATTCCTAGGGTTCTCATTAGAGAAAATGAGGTCCATTGTGTCTATATCAGAACAAGTATTTAGGTTGTTAAGCTGATATTCCCTGGGGTCTTTTTAAGACCAAGCAGTAGTATTGAGGTCAGGGCTTTAATTACAAAAAGTCCAAAGACTTTTGTTTCCATTAGGAAGCCACACACAAAAATGTTTTTTCTATTTCTGCAGCGGCATCTTTCTAGAGGTGGTTAGTGTCAGTTACCATTGTTTCATATAAATAAATACATACAACAGCAAAGATCAGAGTCCAGAATCAAAAGAGTAAAGTCTTCCAAATAATTCAATTCAATTCAACAAGCCACAAAGATGATAAAAATAGTTCCTATCCTCTTGAACAAGATTCAGCAAATTATGGCCCGTGGGCCAAATATAGCTTATTGCCTGTAAATAAAATTTTATTGGGACACAGCCGTGCTCATTTTTTTCCATATTGATGATGGCTGCTTTTGTGCTACAGTGGCAGAGTGGAATAATTCTGACTGTGGTTCAAAAAGCCTAAAATATTTACTATCTGGCATTTCGCAGAAAGTGTTTACTAACCCTTGCTACTGAAGCTGACATTTATTGTGGAGAGTGACATGGAGAGTGGTGGTCACGGAGACACAGACACCTTTTTGCTCACCCTTGTTGTATGTTCTGCTGGAGGAAGAGGCAAAGCCTGTTGTATTTCCACTGTATTCTGTATATACTTTTTAAATAGTCCTTGTCACTGTGTAATTGCAGTTATTCTTTTAAAATATGTGTCTCCCTTACTGTTAGACTGTGTTTATTCGATCCTTATGAAGACCTACTTTGTGTCAGGTGTTGTTCTAGACATGGAAGATACGGTGATAAACAACAACAAAGCGTTGTCTCTTTCTCTCTCTGCATGGATTTCACAGTCTAGATCTGGGGTTTTCGGGGAGCAGGCTAGTAATACAAATGAGTGAAGCAGCCTAGGTGTCTTAGCCTTTTTGGGCTGCTATAGCAAAATATCATAAACTGGGTGGCTAATAAACAACAAACTTATTTCTCACAGTTCTGGAGCCTGGGAAGTCTAAGGTCATGGCACCACCAGATGGGGTGTCTGGAAAGAGCTGGCTTCCCCATGACAGCCATCTTCTCACTGTCCTCACATGGCAGAAGGGGCGGCAAGCTCTCTGGGGTCTCTTTTATCAGGGCACTGATCCCATTCATGAGGGCTCCACCCTCCTGACCTAATCACCTCCCAAAGGCCCCGCCTCTGAGAACTATCCCCTTAAGGCTTAGGATTTCAACAGATATATTTTGGGAGACACAAACACTCAGAACACAGCACCAAGAGTAAGACACAGACTTCCTTTCTTTGACTATTAAATGTGTAAAAATAGTTTTCACTTCCACCCAGTTTGTGCTGGTTTCTGATTTTCTTGAAACATGAGCTCCTCTTGGATTATGCTTCACTTTTCCAATTTTGATAGAGACATATTTGAGAAATGTTTCTCTCCCATGAGAAAAGTCACAGCATATGATCACAAATGGGGCTAACACTGGGCTTTAGTGTCAGAGAGGCTGATAGGACTGTGACATACTTTCTTCTAAGGAAACACCAGCTACTCCACTCCAGGGCATTTGTGCCTTATAGGAACGCTAAAGGTTCTTATTTTTAAATGTTTGTTTGTTTGTTTGTTTGTTTCTTTGTTTGTTTAGAGAGTGCGCACAAGCAGGGGTGGGGCAGAGAGAGGGAGAGAGAATCCCAAGCAGGCTCTGTGCTGCTGGTGTAGAGCCAGATGCGGGGCTCAAAGCAACAAACCACAAGATCACGACTTGAGCTCAAATCAAGAGTTGGCCACTTAGCTGCCTGAGCCACCCGGGTGCCTCTAAGAATAATATTCTTATTCTCTCTTTCCTTCTCATCTTCCTCTTCCTTAGTCCTCCTCCTCCTCCTCTTCTTCTTTCTTCTTCTTTTTATGAGAAAGAGAGAAACTGAATAGTTGATCTGGATTTTATGTGAACTCTTAATCTTTGAATGTTGGCTCAACTAAAAGAATACCATGCAAACCAAACTTGCTATATGTGCCAGTGAAGTTTTGTTTACAGTCTATCAGTCTATGTTCTGTTTGAGAACTGTGTAAGGTCCTGGGGAATAAGTTCCTTGTTTTAATAATAACAATATGCCCTATGATTCCTTAGTTATGTTATTATTATTCCTATTTTACAGACAAAAATGAGGTTCAGATAGAAGTAACTTCTCTGAGCTTCTGAAAATCCCCCTCCCGCAATGGAACTGAAAATGCGGAACTCTTGTAAAAATGGGAAGAGATAATATATACAAAAGTTTTTGGTAAACCAAAAAGTGCTGTATGTATATTTGTTTATAAAGTGGTAAAAGAGAGCCTCTATATTCTCTAAGTGTTGGGGAAAGAGAGATTCACTTGTTTTCTTGGCAGAGATAGACTTTGAAGTGGACCTTTAGAGAAGGGTGGGACTTTGGAGGTGTGGAGAAAGAGGGCAGAAGAAACTGTCTGAGCAAAGGCCAAAGCATTATTTCCTGAACAGTTTCTGGGAGGCCCACTGGAGAACTAATGTTTGAGAAATGTTGGCCTAGAAATATGTAGCTGTTGAGTTCATTTGGGAACAGAATATAATCCTGTGACTGAAACATGGTTGAATCTACTGCACATGGAAGAGAGGCAGAAACTTGCTAAATTGGAGAGGGCCTGAAGGCTAGAAAATGTGAACTTTATTCTGTAGGAAATGGGCATCATCAGAGGTTTGAAGCAGGAAAAGATATGTTTATATTTGTGTTTAAGGGTGGTGGTGGTGGTGGTGGGGAATAAACTCCTCAACAGTGGCAGGCATGATGGGTAGCTAGGGATGGACTAGAGGCTGGGAAGCCAGTTTGCCCATTTAGGAAGATGCTCAAAATGTCCAAGTGAAGGGTGGGATTGGGAAAAGTTTTCAATAATCTTTATTTTATCTTTGGTAAGGGTATATTTTTATGTTGCTTACACATTAAAGAAGAGCAGTAAGGCGGTATCTGGACCTAGGCTTCAGATTTCTTCCTGAGAAATTGAAGGACTTTTGCATTACTGGGTTTGATCCTCTGCCACCAGCTCTTTAAAGGAGAAAAGTGAAAGCTCTGGACAGAATGATAAACATTAGTTTTTGTTTAGAAAAATTTAACCATGTGAAGAAAATCCATACTGATAGTACTTCTTGATGTTCCGGTGTTCTTGAAATCTAATGCACCAGATTTATGTGCTGGCTGTGCAAAGGCATGCTGTTCTAGGCTGTTGGCGGGAAGCTCTTAAACTCCCTCCCCCACCCCCCCCTTTTTTAGTAGCAACAATTAGTCTTTGCTTTGTTCACTTACTTCGAATATTATCCAGTTTACCCACTCACCCAGGCTTGTTTTCTCGTCACCATTTTTGAATTGCTTAGGCAGGTGGTTTTAGTTGTATATGTTTTCCATGTTTCCTTTCACCTGTAGAATCCTTTGGCTAAGAGATTATAATTCAGCTGTTTCTGTTAAAAGCTGGTTTTCCAGGCCTGCTAGAGACAGGCTGCTGGATAAGAAGCAGTCAAGAGACTGCCTGTCCTATGTTAAGTCAGCATTCTGCATCCAGAGATGTTTAAAGAATGTGGTGTCTGATAATTCTCTGCAAGTCTCTAATTCCGACTTTAGTTTGTAAATAGTCATCTCAGGAGAAAACTGGGGAAAAAATCCTGAGTGGAGGGAGTTTATGCAGATGGATTCAGATTAGCATTATTCATTAACCTCAGCAGTTTGTGCTGGTTAATAATCGCTAACACACTGCACTTTGGAAGATTACTTATTAGGTGGTATAAATGTCCCTTCAAAGACATTCTTGCTATTTCATTTAAAAGGCAATGAATTAGCCCTGGACATCTGCCATCTATAATTCCTATCTGGTGGAACTGCCCTTCTATATACTATATTAGCATATAGTATAGCATATTAGATTTTAGTGCTGGGAAAATTTCATCATCAAGTAACATCTTGTTTCTCCACTGAGGGGAAGAATTGAAGAGAACAGTGTCAGGGGTGATGATAAAATTCACATGTTATTTTTGGACACATTGTTTTAAACTTATTTTTAAAGTATGAAGTAAATATATATTTAGACTAGGAGATATATACCGTGTGGCACATTCTTTTAAAACACCCAAATTTTATGGTATGGAGTGTGATAGTTTAAATTCTAGAGACAGACCTGTTTCCATCTTAGCTGAATCACCTGTTAGATATGACTTGGGTAAATTACTCAACCTCTATGAACCTCAATTTCCTTAGTGCAAAATGAGGATAATAACAGCAACTATACTGAGTGTTTTTGATGATTATATGTATAGTGCTTAGAAAGCACTTAGCAAAGTGCATGGTACTGGGTAGACCTTTAATAAATGGTAGTTATAATAATTGTTGAATCAAATTCTTCTAGGAATTAATCTATTCCTTGTGTTTAAGTTTGAGGTATAACTTTGGAATAAATTCTTTCATACATGATTTTGTAGGGTTTGAAATAAGAAGGAATAGCTTAGAATTTAGATTCTATTATTGCCGAACTGTGTGATCATGGACAGGTTATTCATTCATTCATTCATGCATTCATCTACTCCTGGATTTATTCAATGTGATTTGGTGCCATTATGTGCCAGGTTCTAGGCATTGGGGATAAAGAGGTGAAGAGGAAAGACAAGGCCTTTATCTGTAAGATGCTTACATTTATTCATTTATTTATGTATTTATTTATTTATGTATTTATTAAGATTTATTTATTTTTGAGAGAGAGAGCACAAGCAGGGAAGGGGCAGAGAGAGAGAGTCGGACAGAAGATCTAAAGTGGGCCATGAGCTGACAACAGTGAGCTACATGCAGGGCTCGAACTCATGAGCCGTGAGGTCGTGACCTGAGCCAAAGTCTGACACTCAACCAGCTGAGTCATCCAGGTGCCCTGGTTGCTTACCTTCTAATAAGACATATTAGACAACCAAAAATATAACAAAATAATAAGGTAAAATATCTTGGAACTATTTAGAAATGGATAATTATAAAGAAAGTAAATATAGGCTGTTTACTCTTATAAAGAGACAGTATGTGTACAAAGAAAGTGAACACAGGCCATTGTGTTGGGGGTAATTGGGAGCTGCAGTGCTGGATAGTGTGGTCAAGTCTGACATCTGTTTCATTTAGGATTTAAATCACAAAGCAGCCACGCATGCAGGGATCTGTGAGGAGAGAACTGGAAGTGTAAGCCTGGACTGGGAACACTCTTGGTTTGGGTGAGGGACAGAAAGAGACTTCATGTGGCTGGGGTACAGTGAACAAAGGGAGAGTGGCGAGGGCCAGTTGAGAAGCCCACGTACGCCATGGTGAAGAGTTTGGATACAATTTTAAGAGTAATAGGGAGCCACTGGGAAATTGTAATCAGGAGAAAGCTATGTTCTGGATTTTCATTATTTAATCTTTTGGGGGACATGCTTCTCACATATAAAAAGCAGGATGATAATGGTAGTTACCTGAGAGGATGCCAGAATATTAAATGAGATATTACAAATAAAGCACTTGGCCCTGGCATATATAACCACATAACAAAGGGCAGCTATTGTTATTTTTGTGTAATTGATGTTGTTTTTATTTCAGCTGCTTTGGATGGAATCATGTTTCTCCAGAAGTCACATGTTACTGTATTTAGAGTTAATGACTCTATGAGGTAATTAAGGTTAAATGAGGTTAATAAGGGCAGGGCTCTAATCTGGGGGCTGGTACTTCTGTAAGAAAAGAAAGAGACCTTTATTTTGATGGGTTTGGATGGGGTAATCTATTCTCGCTTGGTTTTCTAGGTGAGGAGCAGTAGGCATTTGGGGAGACACGATGGCCAGGGATAGAGGTCCTGTTCATGGGCATGAAGCAGGAACAATGTTTGTTTTAGCTAATACTCTGATCACATGAACTAAGCAGTTATGACTTCTGGGTTCATTAGTTCTGGAGCTATGTTTTACAAGTCTGGCTGCATATAATAATGGCTGGGAGAAGTTTTAAAATGACATATTTCTGGATTCTACCACCAGAGATTTTGATGTAGTATTTCAGTGATTGAGCCCTGTATTATGTATTTTTGACAAAATACCTCAAATGCTCTGCCAAGTTTGGGATGTGCTGGTTTTAGCATATTTCCTAGTGACCTAAAATGATGTCATAAATTATGTTCAAATACACTGGACTTTTATTTATTCATTAAAAATTTTTTTTAAATGTTTATTTTTGAGGGAGAGAGAGAGAGAGAGAGAGAGACAGAGTGCAAGAGGGGAAGGAGTAGAGAGAAAGAGGCAGACACAGAATCTGAAGCAGGCTCCAGGCTTTGAGCTGTCCACACGGAGCCCAATGGGGGGCTCAAACCCATGAACCATGAGATCATGATCTGAGTCAAAGTCGGACGCTTAACTGACTGAGCCACCCAGGCAACCCCATCAGACTTTTATTTAAAGAGAACATCTGGCCCTAGGAGAGTCTGATTATTTAAACGTAAGAGTTTATGGGTTTTCTATGAAGCTCTTCTGTATACAACATGGTTTTGAGAAGCTATGTAGTGTAATAGTTTTGTACACCCTCTGGACGTAGAACTTATAGATTGAAATCCCAGTGACACAACTTACTAGTTATGCAATTTTGGACATATTATTTGCCTCATTTTATTCATCTATAAATGGGTTGATGATGATAATGTCCCAAATCCTAGGACAAACCTTACTAAAACTAACATAAGAATAAATTAAAAATCTGAATAGTCTTATAATTATTGAATAAATTTATAATTAAAAACTTTCCCACAAATAAAACTCCAGTTCAAATGTCTTCATTAGTTTACTCCAGAACATACTCAGAAATAATGTCAATCTGACAAACTCTTTCAGAAAAAAGGAAAGAAAGAATACTTTGCAATTTTTTCATGAAGTTAGCGTTAACAATAGTACATTCTGACAAGAATATTACAAAAAAGAGATATTGGCAAGTCTTAGTCGTTGTGCAAAAAAAGTTAACGCAGTGGGTCTGAATCTGTGATCCTTACAAAATCCTGCTGGCAAGGTTGGTCCTTGATTAGCATATGGAAACTCGGATTTTGGGAGTATTCCCCTCATTCCCTAACTGACAAGAGTGACTCCCTGGGCTTTAACTGTCTGTACATGGTTTATGCTAAATGTCTGCTTTCCTTCTAGAAATCTGGAGTTTTAGCATGTGTTGGGCAGGGGCTGCCTATGTACCAGCCTGGGCACTGAGTCTCTAATGAGTTTCTCTGGCAGAAAACACTTTATGTGTGTTGTCACAATTCCATGCTGGAGAACTTAAGCATGTCCTATCTGACTCTGCTTGGAGAGGACTCTTGGAAGCTTGCTCCTGACTTCCTTCACACTTCACTCCTTGTGCTTTTTCTCTTTGCTGAATTTGCTTTGTATCCTTCTGCTGTAATAATTCAGTATGACTAAACGCTAAAACCCGTGAGTCCTACTTTATGACTCAAATCCTGCTCTCAGGGACCTCCAATAGATTCATGCACTGCAATTGTTAACCAACGTAATAAGTCTTTGAAAAGTAATAAAAGATATAAGGATTATTTGCACATGATATGATCAGGTGTGTAGCATTGAAAAATAAGTTTAGCACGGTTGCTAGGTACACCATCACAAATTTTCAAATTGACCATATTTATCTATAACAGCAATAGAGTTTAAGAAAATACAAGTATTAAGTCCCCTAGAGTAAATCTAATAAATGTGTAAGAACCCTTCACAGTAAAATATAAAGTGTTGCTGAGAGAAATTGAAGACCTAAATATTTTGATGGATGTACTATACTCATGGATTAGAAGATTCAATACAATAAATAGGAAAACTCTTTCCAGATTGAATTAGAGATACAGTGGAATATCAATTGAAATTCATTTTTTTTTTTAGTGAAATGTGTCAAGCTAATTTTAAAATTTATATAGAGGGGCGCCTGGATAGCTCAGTCAGGTAAGCGTCTGACTCTTTGTTTTGGCTCAGGTCATGATCTCATGGTTTTGTGGGTTCAAGACCCGTGCTGGGCTCTGCACTGGCAGCATGGAGCTTGCTTGGGATTCTCTCTCTCTCCCCCTTTCTTTCTCTCTCAAAATAAATAAATAAATTAAAAAACATAAATAAAATTTATATGAAATGCAAAGAATCAGGAATAGCCAAGACTGAAAAACAAGACAGGAGGACTCATTTCATTCAACAGTTGTCATAAATAAAAATAAATATATAAAATATATTTATACGGCTAGAAATGTACATTTATAGATACATAAAATATATAAGATATTTTATGTATTTTTATACATATATATTTTTATTTATGACAGCAATTTCATCATAGTACAGTAGGAAAAGAATAGTCTTCTCAATTAATGTGCTGAATCAACTGTTTATCCATATGGAAGATAATATCCTGTATCTCACCAAAATTCATTCCTGATCAGGTATGGGCATAAAAATGAAAAAAAGCAGAAATAATAACAGTAAAGCTTCTATAAAAGGCTTATTCTGTGATGATAGAGGTATTCTATAACTGTGCTGTCCATTACATTAGCCACCAGGCCCATGGGTCTGTTGACCCCTTGACCCTTTGTTGCTAGTGTGAATAAGAAACTGAATTTTTATTTCTTAGAAATTTTAGTTGATATAAATTTAAATTTAAATAGCTACATGCAGCTAGTGTCTACAGTAATGTATAGTGCAGTTCTTGGGTGTATTATAGGAGACTATCTTTATAATTGAGATAAGGAAAGATTTCTTAAGCAGGACAGCAAAATTAGCAACAAAGAAGGAAAATATGATAAGTTAAACTACATTAAAATTAATAATTTTTATTCATCAAAAGATACCATTAAGAGGATGAAAAATTAAGGCACAGGGTGAGAGAAGGTATTTTCAGTACAGAAAATTGACAGTCCTGTTCAGAATGTATAAAGAATTCCTATAAAACAGAGGAACTTAGAAAAAGATTTTGCAAGAGACTTGCACACACACTTTAAAAGTAGGATCTACAAATGACATAATCATGATTAGTAATCAGAGAAATGCAAATTTAAAACCATGAGATAACAGTACTCTCTTATGAGAATATTAAAATTCAAAACACTTGAAAAATACCAAGGGTTGGTGATGATTTAGAGCAACAGGAATTCTTACATACTGCTGGTAGGCATGTCAGTTCAACCACTTTGAAAAACAGTTTGGTTGAAGGTATGTATAACTCATAAATCAGTATTTTCCCAACAGAAACACAAGCAGAGGTGTTCTATGTGATATTTTTCTTTCTTTCTCTTTCTTTCTTTCTTTCTTTCTTTCTTTCTTTCTTTCTTTCTTTCTTTCTTTCTCTTTCTTTCTTATTTCTTTAAATTTACATCCAAATTAGTTAGTATATAGTGCAACAATGAATTCAGGAGTAGATTCCTTAGTGCCCCTTACCCATTTAGCCCATTCCCCCTCCCACACCCCCTCCAGTAACCCTCTGTCTGTTCTCCATATTTATGAGTCTCTTATGTTTTTCCCCCTCTCTGTTTTTATATTATTTTTGTTCCCCTTCCCTTATGTTCATCTGTTTTGTCTCTTAAAGTCCTCATATGAGTGAAGTCATATGATATTTGACTTTCTCTGACTGATTAATTTCACTTAGCATAATACCCTCCAGTTCCATCCACGTAGTTGAGAATGGCAAGATTTCATTTGTTTTGATTGCTAAGTAATACTCCATTGTGTGTGTGTGTGTGTGTGTGTGTGTGTGTATAATGTATAAAGTATATACAGTATACAGTATATAAAGTATAAATGTATAAATATATATAATGTATATAAATGTATAATGTACATTTATATAAAATAAATGTGTGTATATATATATATATATATATACACCACATCTTCTTTATCCATTCATCCATCAATGGACATTTGGGCTCTTTCCATACATTGGCTATTGTTGATAGTGCTGCTATAAACATGGGGGTGCATGTGTCTCTTTGAAACAGCCTACCTGTATCCCTTGGATAAATACCTAGTAGTGCAATTTCTGGGTCATAGGGTAGTTCTATTTTTAATTTTTTGAGGAACCTCCATACTGTTTTCCAGAGTGGCTGCACCAGCTTGCATTCCCACCAACAATGCAAAAGAGATCCTCTTTCTCCACAGCCTCCCCAACATCTGTTGTTGCTGAGTTGTTAATATTAGCTAGTCTGAGTGGTGTGAGGTGATATCTCATCGTGGCTTTGACTTGTATTTCCCTGATGATGAGTGATGTTGAGCATTTTTTCATATTTCAGTTGGCAATCTAGATGTCTTCTTTGGAGACATGTCTATTCATGTCTTTTGCCCATTTCTTCACTGGATTATTTGTTTTTTGGGTGTTGAGTTTGATAAGTTCTTTATAGATTTTGGATACTAACTCTTTATCTGATATGTCGTTTGCAAATATCTTCTCCCATTCCATTGGTTGCCTTTTAGTTTTGCTGATTGTTTCCTTTGCTGTGCAGAAGCTTTTTATTTTGATGAGGTCCTAGTAGTTCATTTTTGCTTTTGTTTCGCTTGCCTCCGGAGACGTGTTGAGTAAGAAGTGGCAAAGATCAAAGAGGTTTTGCCTGCTTTCTCGTCGAGGATTTTGATGGCTTCCTGTCTTACATTGAGGTCTTTCATCCATTTTGAGTTTATTTTTGTGTATGGTGTAAGAAAGTGGTCCAGGTTCATTCTTCTGCATGTTGCTGTCCAGTTTTCCCAGCACTGCTTGCTGAAGAGACTGTCTTTATTCCATTGGATATTCTTTCCTGCTTCGTCAAAGACTAGTTGGCCATACGTTTGTGGGTCCATTTCTGGGTTCTCTATTCTGTTCCATTGATCTGAATGTCTGTTCTTGTGCCAGTACCATACTGTCTTGATGATTACAGCTTTGTAGTATAGCTTAAAGTCCTGGATTATGATGCCTCCTGCTTTGGTTTTCTTTTTCAAGATTGCTTTGGCTATTTGGGGTCTTTTCTGGTTCCATAAAAATTTTAGGATTATTTGTTCTAGCTCTGTGAAGAATGCTGGTTAGATTTATTCCTAGGTATTTTATGGTTTTTGGTGCAACTGTAAATGGGATCGATTCCTTGATTTCTCTTTCTCTTGCTTCATTGTAGGTGTATAGGAATGCAACCGATTTCTGTGCGTTGATTTTATATCCTGCAACTTTGTTGAATTCATGAATCAGTTCTAGTAGTTTTTTGGTGGAATCTTTAGGGTTTTCCATATACAGTATCATGTCATCTGCGAAGAGTGAAAATTTGACCTCCTCCTGGTCAATTTGGATGCCTTTTATTTCTTTGTGTTGTCTGATTGCAGAGGCTAAGACTTCCAATATTACGTTGAATAACAGCGGTGAGAGTGGATATCTCTGTATTCTTCCTGACCTTAAGAAGAAAGCTCTCAGTTTTTCCCCATTGAGGATGACATTAGTGTTGGGTCATTCATTTATGGCTTTTATGATCTCAAGGTATGATCTTTGTGTCCCTACTTTCTTGAGGGTTTTTTAAAATGTTTTTATTTATTTTTAAGACAGAGACAGAGCATGAGCAGGGGCATAGAGACTGGGGAGACACAGAATCTGAAGCCAGCTCCAGGCTCTGGGCTGTCAGCACAGAGCCTGACATGGGGCTCGAACTCACGGAGTGTGAGATCATGACCTGAGCTGAATTTGGATGCTCAACCGACTGAGCCACCCAGGTGCCCTTTCTTGAGGGTTTTTATAAAGAAAGGATGCTGTATTTTGTCAAATGTTTTCTCTGCATCTATTGAGAGGATCATATGGTTCTTGTCCTTTCTTTTATTGATGTGATGAATCACATTAATTGTTTTGCAGATGTTGAACCAGCCCTGTATCCCAGGTATAAATCCCACTTGGTCGTGGTGAATAATTTTTTTAATGTATCCATGTTCATCAGGGCAATTAGTCTATAGTTCTCCTTTTTAGTGGGGTCTCTGTCTGGTTTTGGAATCAAGGTAATGCTGGTTTCATAGAATGAGTTTGGAAGTTTTTCCATTTCTATTTTTTGGAACAGCTTCAAGAGAATAGGTGTTAACTCTTCCTTAAATGTTTGGTAGAGTTCCCCTGGAAAGCCATCTGGCCCTGGACTCGTGTTTTTTGGGAGATTTTTGATTACTAATTCGATTTCCTTACTGGTTATAGGTCTGTTCAAATTTTCTGTTTCTTCCTGTTTCACTGTTGGTAGTATGTATGTTTCTAGGAATTTGTCCATTTCTTCCAGATTGCCCATTTTATTGGCATATAATTACTTGTAATATTCTCTTATTATTGTTTTTATTTCTGTTGTGTTATTTGTGATCTCTCCTTTTTCATTGTTCATTTTATGTATTTGGGTCCTTTCCTTTTTCTTTATCATCAAACTGGCTAGTGGTTTATCAATTTTGTTAATTCTTTCAAAGAACCAGCTTTTGATTTCATTGATCTGTTCTACTGTTTTTTGGTTTTGATAGCATTGGTTTCTGCTCTAATCTTCATTATTTCCCATCTTCTGCTGGCTTGGGGTTTTATTTGCTGTTCTTTTTCCAGCTCCTTAAGGCATAAGGTTAGGTTGTGTATCTGAGATCTCTCTTCCTTCTTTAGGAAGGCCTGGATTGCTATATACTTTCCTCTTATGACCACCTTTGCTGTGTCCCAGAGGTTTTATGTTGTGGTGTTATCATTTTCATTGGCTTCCATACACTTTTTAATTTCCTCTTTAACTTCTTGGTTAGCTCATTCATTATTTAGTAGGATGTTCTTCAGTCTCCAAGTATTTGTTACCCTTCCAATTTTTTTCTTGTGGTTGATTTCAAGTTTTGTAGAGTTGTTGTCTGAAAATATGCACAGTGTGATCTCAATCTTTTTGAACTTGCTGAGGGTTGATTTGTGTCCCAGTATGTGGTCTATTCTGAAGAATGTTCCATGTGCACTGGAGAAGAATGTATATTCTGCTGCTTTAGGATGAAATGTTTTGAATATATCTGTTAAGTCCATCTGGTCCAGTGTGTCATTCAAAGCCATTGTTTCCTTGTTGATTTTTTGATGAGATGATCTGTCTATTGTTGTGAGTTGGGTGTTGAAGTCTCCTATTATGGTATTACTATGAACGAGTTTCTTTATGTTTGTGATTAATTGAGTTATATATTTGGGTGCTCTCATATTTGGTGCATAAATGTTTACAATTGTTAGGTCTTCTTGGTGGATAGACATCTTAATTATGATACAGTACCCTTCTGCATCTCTTGATACAGTCTTTATTTTAAAGACTATATGGTCTGATATAAGTATGGCTACTCCAGCTTTCTTTTGTTGACCATTAGCATGATAGATGGTTCTCCACCCCCTTACTTTCAATCTGAAGGTGTCTTTAGGTCTCAAGAGGGTCTCTTGTAAACAGCATATAGATGGATCTTGTTTTCTTATCCATTCTGCTACCATATGTCTTTTGATTGGAGCACTGAGTCCATTGACGTTTAGAGTGAGGACTGAAAGATATGAACTTATTGCCATTATGATGCTTGTAGAGTTGGAATTTCTGGTGTGTTCTCTGGTCCTTTCTAATCTTTTGTTGCTTTTGGTATTTGTTTGTTTATTTACTTATTTATATTTTCATCTTTTCTCCCCTCAGAAGGTCCCCTTTAAAATTTCTTGCAGGGATGGTTTAGTGGTCACAAACTCCTTTAATTATTGTTTGCCTGGGAAACTTTTTATCTCTCCTATTTTGAATGATAGCCTTGCTGGATAAAGAATTCTCGGCTGCATATTTTTCTGATTCAACACATTGAATATATGCTGCCACTCCTTTTTGGCCTGCCACGTTTCTGTGGATAGGTCTGCTGCAAACCTGATCTGTCTTCCCTTGTAGGTTAAGGACTTTTTTTCCCTTGCTGCTTTCATGATTCTCTCCTTGCCTGAGTATTTTGTGAATTTGACTATGATATGTCTTGTTGATGGTCGGTTTTTGTTGAATCTAATGGGAGTCCTCTATGATTCCTGGATTTTGATGTCTGTGTCTTTTCCCAGTTTAGGAATGTTTTCTGCTATGATATGCTCACATACCCCTTCTACCCCTATTTCTCTCTCTTCTTCTTCTGGGACCCCCTATGATTCTGATGTTGTTCCTTTTTAATGAGTCACTGATTTCTCTAATTCTTAAATTGTGCTCTTTTGCCTTAATCTCCCTCTTTTTTCTGCTTCATTATTCTCCATAAGATTGTCCTCTATATCGCTGATTCTCAGTTCTGCCTCATTTTTCCTTGCTGCTGTGGCATCCATTCGTGATTGCAGCTCAGTTACAGAATTTTTTATTTCATCCTGACTAGTTTTTACTTCTTTTATCTCCACAGAAAGGGATTCTAATCTATTTTTGAATGGCTAGTATTCTTATTATCATGATTCCAAATTCTGGTTCAGACATCTTGCTTGTATCTGTGTTGGTTAAATTCCTGGCTGTCGTTTCTTCCTGCTCTTTCTTTTGGGTTGAATTCCTTCATTTAGTCAGTTTGAAGGGAGAAAAGGAATTAATAAGATAGAAAAAATTAAAATTAAAAAATAAAATTAAAAAAATATTAAATTAAAAAAATTAAAAACACACACACACAAAATTGAGTAAATGATGCTAGATCCTACGTGTGTTTTGGTCTGGGTGTTGAAAGTGGCTTGATATATTAGAGAAAAAAGGGTGGAGAAAAAGAAAGGAAAAAAAAGGAAATCGTTTGAAAGCTTGAAAAAATGAGTACACTGATGCTGACTATAATGAAATGATGGAAGTAAAATAGATTTTGAGAAAAATTACACAAAAGTAAAGAATATAGTAGAAAAAAATTAAAGAAAAATATTTTTAATAAAAATTAAAAATAAAAATGAATTTTTTCCTTCTCTATTCAAGAAAAAGAAAAGAAATGAAAAAGAGAAAAAAGAAAAAAAGGAAATCATTTGAAAATTTGAAAAAGTGAATACACTGAAGTACACTAAAATAAAATGATGGAAGTAAAATAGAATTTTAAAAAATTTACACAAAAGTAAAAAAATAGTAAAAAAATTAAAAAAATATTTTCAATGAAAATTGAAAATAAAAATGAATTTTTTCTCTTTCTGTATTCAAGAAAAAGAAAAGAAATGAAAAAGAGAAAAAAGAAAATAAAAAGAATGAAAATTGAATAGATGTACCTGCTAACAGACTGTAATATGACTGAAATTACTTCATTTTCCCCTAGAAGTCAGACTATGGAGCACTTTATAGTCCATAAACTAAGCAGGCGGTGAGACTGTTGTTGAAGAGTGAGGTTGGCCCAGTTGCGCAGAGCTTAGTGTAACGGCTCCGTTCTCCACTAGATGGCGCTGCTAGACTACTGGGGTGGATTGCGTGGGCTGGAGTGGTGAAAATGGCGTCACCCAACTACCCAGTCTCTAGTATCGGAACTCTGTTCTCCCCGATCAGCAATTGCACACCTGTCCTTTGTCTTCAGCTTTCATCCACTTCCAGCTTTTGCACTGTCCGTGACCAAGTCCCGGGTAGTACCTCTCTCCTGAGTTTTGTCTCAGATGTGGCTGTTTTCCCCGGCCTCTTACTTCTGAGGGACTGCGGCTTTGACCTGTTCTGCCCCTCTATGGAGGGTCTCACTGTGCAATGGCTGAATGCTGGCTGCACCCAGGAACATTGCGGGACCGTGCTGCTGCCGATACCCAGAGACTGCGGCCAGGTGCCAGCTCGCCTCAGAAAAATTTCGGGAGACAGTGTAGCAAAAGCACCTCAGGGATTACAGAAAATCACAACACACATCTGGCACCAGGCTTCACCCTTAACAACCTTATTCCAGCACCAGAGAATGTGGCCATTCTCTGGGGTCTGCTGGGCCCAGGTTGCTCACAGTCTCTACCAAATGTCCTTCCAGCAGTGGAACCACTTCTCGCTGTGTGGCCCGAGAACCTCCCGGACCCCACTCTGCTCCTGGGGACTTGCCCTTCTCATCAGAGCACCGCCAGGTATCGAGCTGTGGAGTTGCAGACTCTGCACTCCCCCTGTTTACAGTCTTAATGGAATTTAACCCTTCTCCTTTCTCCCTTTTTAGTTTAGTCCCTGTGGCTGTTTCCAATTTTCCACTTTCTCTCCAGCTGCTTTTGGGGAAGGGTGCTTTTCCCATATTTCCCCCCACCCTCCCACCGTCTCCCTCTCTCCGCACGCAAAAGCGGCTCCCTGCCCCCCATGGCTTCTCTCTTCCCAAGTTCACCTCTCCATGCTGCGTACTTGCTGAATTCTGTGGTTCAGGTTGTGCAGATTGTTGTTAATGCTCAGAATCAGTTTTCTAGGTGTGCTGGATGGTTTAGTGTTGGTCTGGCTATATTTCATGGACGTGAGACACACAAAAAACTTCCATGCTGTTCCACCATCTTGGCTCCCTCCTACATGATATTTCTAAGTATGTTTATAGCATTATTATTATGACCCAAATGAAGAAAAAAACCCAAATGACCACCAAGGGTAGAATGAATGTGTGAATTAGGTTGGTTATAGAATGGAATTTTTTTTAGATTTTTAAAAAGTTGTTATTTAAATCCCAGTTAGTTAACATAAAGTATAATATTATTATTAATTCTTCTTATTATTGAGAGAGAGATAGACACTGTGCATGAGAGAACATGTGTGTGCATGCAAGGGAGGGGCAGAGGGAGAGGAGAGAGAATCTTAAGCAGCCTCCATGCTCAGCATGGCGCTCAATGCAGGACTATCTCATGACCGTGAGGTCATGACCTGAGCTGAAATCAAGAGTCAGAACTTAACCAACCGAGCCACCCACGTGCCCCAACAAACAGTGTAATATTAGTTTCAGGTGCACAATATAATGTTTCAACAGTTCCATACAACAACCGGGGCTCATCACAAGTGCACTCCTTAATCCCCATCACCTACCCATCCACCCCCCACCTCTCCTCTGGTAACCATCAGTTTGTTTTCTATAGTTGAGAATCTTTGGCTTAGTTTGCCTCTCACTCTCTATTTTTTCCCCTTTGTTTGTTTTGTTTCTAAAATTTCACCTATGTGTGAAATCATATGATATTTGTCTTTCTTTCACTGACTTATTTTGCTTAGCTTAATACTCTCTAGCTCCATCCATGTCCACACAAATGGCAAGATTTCATTTTTTATGGCTGAGTAATATTCCATTGCGCATATATATATATATATATATATATATATATATACCACATCTTCTTAATCCATTCATCAGTTGATGGACACTTGGGCTGTTTCCATAATTGGGCTATTGTTGATAATGCTGTTATAAATATTGGGGTGCATGTATCCCTTTGAATTAGTGTGTTTTTTTTTGTATTCTTTGGGTAATACCTAGTAGTGTGATTGCTGGATTATAGGGCAGTTCTATTTTTAACTTTTTGAGGAACTTCCATACTGTTTTCCAGAATAGCTGCATCCAGTTTTAATTCCCACCAGCAGTACAAGAGGGTTCTCCTTTACCCACATTCTCGCTAGAGTGGAATTTTTTATAAGAATGAAAATGAATGAATCACAGCCACAAAGCATGGGTTTGTCCTACAAGGTTGAGCAAAAGAAGGCAGACAAAGAGAATATAAAATGTCTTTTTCCACTTAATAAAATTAAAAAACAGGCAAAACTGAACTGTGGGTTTAGGAGTCAGGACAGTAGTTGTCTTGGTTGAGCAGTGAAAAGTTGTAATTGGAAAAGAGCATGAGGGAAACTTCTACGGGGCTAATATATTTCTTGAGCTGGTTGTGGTTACATGGGTATGCTTGCTTTGTCATAATATCTGAGCTAGGCACTTACGTGTTGTGCACTTTTCTGAATATGTGTTTTACTTCCATAAAAGTGCAAATTAATGAAAAGAGCAAGTTAGAAAATACAGTAACTTTAAAATAGACTAAATAAAGAGATTAAGATAGTTCATCTCAAACGTTTAAGAAACACACATTTGTTTTAGAAATAAGAAGCACTATTGTCTTTGCGTTAATGGCAGTGTACATGTACACATTAGGTCCAGGTTTTGGCTGATGGTGCAGGACCCACAAGTGGACTAGCTCAGCCAGGAGAGAACAGGGCTGGCTTTCACACAGGGAGCACTGTGAGGCAGGCCGGCAGGTGGGAGCTGGTATCTGGGAGGCCTGGCAGTGGTCTGTGGACAGATGTCCTGGCTGGTGGGTTAGGGCTCTCAAACTGGCAGCAGGCAGACAGTGAGTGTCCAAGCAGGCAGGTGGTCAGTACAGAGGGGACTTATAGCAGGTGTTATTGACCATGCCATGCATATGGGGCTCAGGGACTGGCCTCCACATCATGAGAGGAATGAGAAGAGAAAGATGGGATTCAAACCCCAGAGGAACAGGGCACAAGGCAGGAAATCAGTCAGCACGCCCATGAAAATGGGGTTTGACGTGGAGGTTTGGTCATAAAAGTCTCAGAGTCTCGACCTATTTTGAGTCTACAGGTGAGAGTTAAATATTTGCAGCTTGGAGGATAAAGGAGGGAATCAAGCTGGCATAACAATTTAAAGTATGTAGGAAAAAATAGTAGAAACATAAAATGTTAGCACCAGAGGACCTTAATGCCCATCTAATTCAACTCCCTCATTTTACAGGAAAGGAGACTAATATTATTGAATACCACCCGTGAAATGCCTTTTACAAGAGAATCCATTTCATCCTTGCAAGCAGCTTGTGAATTAAATAGTATTGTCTCTATTTTCCAGATGGGTCAGAGAGTGATGCCCTCTGTCATTCGGCACTGTTGGTGCTATTTCCACTTCATCAAATACCAAGTTATGGCAGAGTTGGGTCTGAGAATCAGTCTTCTTGACTTCTAGGTTTATTCTATTTCCAATATGACAGGAATGACTGTAATTTTATTTCAATGGATTGACTGAAAAGGAGATCTAAAATTTTAATACTTCTCCTATCTCACTTGAGCTGCAAACATGGGTTGACTGATAATTTACACTGGAAGTGTTGGTTTCCTGTGTTTGAGGGTTGTTGAAAATATGATTTGTACCTGAAATGGTTCAAATACAGAGATGCTTGAGTAGATCAAATTGTATCTTTGGGTTCCAGTTGAATTTTCCTAGGTACGGCCCTAGTTCAGGAAAACCAGAGCACATCAACTAAAAAAAACAAAAACAAAAACAAAAAACCAACCAAACAAACAAAAAAAACGAGGTAGGGGGAATAAAATCAAACAAGAAACTTTTAGCCAACTGTTCTGAAGCTCTTTTTGGATGAGAGATTAGCTGATGGACTGGGGAGAGGCTAATGACACCCTTGCAGCCTGCTATCACAGACCTATTAGCCCTGCAGCAGGAGTGGGGGAGACAATGGAAGCACTCTGCTGGGATAGAGGAGCAGAAATTTCCAAAGCCACCTGAAAAGCGAAATAATTATAGAGAGTCACCTGAAATTCAGCCAGAAACATAGCATGGACAAGTCACTTAACACCTTTATTCATCCTGTCTGAATTGCAGATAAAAGCTTTTTATCTACCTACCTTATTGAGACATAAGAATACATGTAATTTTTGTTGTAAGTTTCTTCCAACTATTTCACAAAGAATACTATCTAAAGACAATGTGTTATTGTTACCGTTTCTTTCTACTTTGTGCCTAGGGAGATTTTGAAAGATGCTACAAATGGATTAGGTGGGTCAGGGATAATACTGTCCTCCTGCTCTAGAAGCTTGAAATCTGGAGATGGCTGACCATTTTCTCCCCCAGCACCTACATGTAGAAATACAAATGAATACATGTCAATACATTATATATAACATCTAGAGATGACATTGTGTTAGCACTCTTGCATTAGTCATAGGAGATTTTCTTGTTCTCTCTCTATGTCATGCTGTATGCTTTTCTCCTTTTCCCTTTTCTCCTATCTCTCTTCCTTCTTCCCTCCCTCTCTTCCGACCTTTTAGGTCTCCGTTGACTTTGATGGAAGGTGAAAATTTTCATCATGGAAGTTTTCTTTTTCTGTGTGATGCCAAATATCCAAATGTTCTTGAACATCTGGAGATTTGGAAGAGCCTATTTAGTGTATTTTGGATAAAACATGCAGACATTCCATTTCAATCCAGTTTTAGAACAGGTATCATAAACAAATAAAATTCCCCAGGGTAAGAAAATATGGTTTCCTCGGTTCAGATTTCATTCTCTCATGTAGTAAAAGATACCTCCATCTAGAAAATACACATGACTAAGACATGAAAAGGAGACTGTGCGGGCTTTATGATGAAGAACTATTGATACCCAGACTAGGATCTGGAGACAAGATGAAGTGGTAGGAATTGTAGTTATTATTCACCAAATGGAAGCATGGGTTCCAATTTAGATACGTTTTTTAAAAATGTTCAAGAAAATTCCGAAATCTCCATTTTTAATGTCTGGTATCCTTAAAAAAAAAAACATTGGCCAGGGATTAAAAATCTTTGAAACACTCTTTAGGGCAAACAAACATGTCTGTGGATCAAATGCTCACAGGTACCAGTCTACAGTCTTTGAGTTAAGATCTTGGGGAGAAATTTAGATTTTAATATGCATGAAATAGGAAATCATTGAATAGTTTTAATAGCAGTAATATAATCTAATTTCCCAAAGGTAGCTCATGGCCACTGTGTGGAGAGTGGCTTTTAGGTGGGCAAGAGTGGAAGAGAGTCACAGCCATGGTCCAAGTGAAAGGATGATGGACCTTGGTATGTGGTGGAGGCTATGAAGTAGAAGCATATGAGTTACCAAAAGGAAAGGGCAGAATCAAGGATGTCACACAGATTTGGAACTAAAGCAATTGAGTGGATGGTGGGGCCATCTACTGAGATGTTGAAGGGGTAAAGGATTAGGTTCCAGGGAGACTCAGAATTCAATTTTGAGTGAGTTTTTTCTATAATGTCTTACCTTAAATGCTTGTTCATTTGTTATTTCTTTTAAAATTGACAGCATTTCTGTTTGACCCTATCATCGATATTGTCATTTTTACTTTTTGGTAGTTTCCCTTCAATAGTCTGTTATATTTTTAATTTCCCTTTTGATCCAAATGTACCTGGGAGAATATTTTAAAATATCTAATCGGTTCTGGCTTTGTTATTGACTTCTTTTATTCCATGGTGGTTAAAAAATGGAGTGTGTCCAAATTCTGCTTTTATAAATTAATTGAGGTTTTCTTTGTAGCTAGTGTAAAATTGGTTCTTTTGGAAAAAGTCCCTATGTTATCTCAATTTCATTTTACTGAGTCTTCAACATCCCAGAAAGCCCATCAGAGTTTCTTACCCAGATTTACTTCAAGAAAGAAGAATTATTGTTCTATGTAAAATAATAGTTGATTTGCTCTGCCGGTGAAAATACCTAATGCAAAACTAATCTCACGAGAAGGTAAGGTGAGACCATTTTTCACGTCTGAGTTTTCAAGCGAACACAGTGAGCACGTGCGGCGATAGCACACTCTTTAGATCCGACTTCCACAAAAGGCGATTTCAGTTTGGACCTTTGTCCAAAGCAGTTGACCTCTTCCAAGGGGTTTAAGTGACTGCAGGCCAGACTATTGCAGAGCATCTCCAGGACACTTTCTCTGTTCCGATCCCTTGTTCAGCCTGCTGGCTCCAGGGACACGCTGCTCTTTCCATCACAGATGCTTCTTTCTCAAGTGCGTACTTCACTTTGATTCCCTCGGATGCTCTCTCTCTGCTTTCTTTCACAAACACTTATTTCTGTGAGTTCTTTGGTAGCATCTATGAAGTACTGAATCTCATGCACATGTATTTCTTGGAACTTCTTTTTCGAGTGAATTATTTTGCAGCTGCTCTGCTCTAGAGCTACAGTTTTATGCGTGCCACTTTTCCTAGAGGCTTTGAGCCTCTCTCCTGTCCTTCTCAGTAAGTGGCCATGCGGAGAAGACTCCTGCCCGACTCCTAGTTCTCATTGCATGCCCCTAATTTGTTTTTCAGTTTTCTTCTTTCCTACCTGAAACAACTTGGAAGACCATAATGTGTTTATTTCCCAAGTATAGGTAATATTTGTGTACCTGTTATTATAATAAAATATTCAACAGTAAACCTGTTTAGGTGACATTATTTTGGACTTCAACTAATGCACTTTTATATTCTCTTTGTGAATAGTTGACCTCACTTTTCAGTAGAAAGAAAATATTGAAAAGAGTCCCATGAGGGGCAGCTGGGTGGCTCAGTGGGTGGAGCGTCGACTCTTGGTTTCAGCTCAGATCATGATCTCACAGTTTTGTAAATCTGAGTCTGCGATGCATTCTGTGCTGGCAGCATGGAGCCTGCTTGGGATTTTCTCTCTCTCCCTCTCTCTCTGCCCCTCCCCTACTTGTGCTGTCTCTGACTCTCTCAAATAAATAAATAAAACTAAAACAAACAAACAAACAAAAAAAAAGAGTCCCGTGAAGTGCATGATAGCCCATAGCTCACAGAGGAAGAGATTTTTCTCTTAAGTAATTACAGAAACATCACCAAAGTGAGGGTTGTGCTAAAGGTGAGGCAAGGTCAAGAATTAAATCCAAATTCATTCCCAAATGGTAGCCAGTATTTTGAGTGTATACTGAAAATAAAGTAGTCTACCAGTTACTAAGTGGGCTTGAATGCATTATTACAGGAAAAAAATTATATGGGATTTAAGTGCCAGCTCAGGAAGGGAGAGGACTAGGCTAGCTTTCTCGCTCCTCTGGTCCCCATTTCGTTGCAGCTTGCTTCTGAAAGAAGCAATCAACAGTGGTTTATGATGCTCAGACATTTCTATGATGCACGCTGACTGAAAATCATTGATGTTTCTGCTTTAACTAGATTTAGCTACTTTGAGTTGAAAGCGCGGCGCTGCCTGAAATCCCATTTTACTAAAGCCTCCAGTGAGTAAAACCACTGGGTCCTTCAGGAAAATTCCATCGCACAGTTAGAGGAAACAGTTAATTACAGCTACAATGAGCTCTAAAGCTCTACCTTAAAGGTACAGGAACTCTGCCTGCTCCAGCTGGTCTTTATCTCCAGCCCATGTGGTGCCATTCAAGTCCTACCATGTGGCTTAGCTTCTTTTGATGTGTTTCCTGGGATTCTGTGATTTCTGTGTCCCCACAGAATGCTTTCCGAACAAGGCCACGAATCTTCTGGACATCTCTTTTCTTTTTCATTCCTGGGATTCCAGGTTTTTCCCACTGGCCCTCCTCCCCCATCCCCTTTAGCAAAAGAGCCTATTCTTAAAAAAATAGATTTAAGCCAGCCTCTCACTCCATTATTTGTAGAACTGGCCCCTGTGCACAGAATATGTTACCTTGGGAACTGAGACAAATTGTAGGCTTATGGATTATAAAGATTTTTTTTTTACCTTAATGAAAATTTAATTTGTTATGAATGGTTCATCATAACATATGCCAAGAGGAGCGTGCCAGAAATAACAATCTGAAGGAACACACGGGATCTAACGCTTCCATACTTTTCCAAGAGTAAAAGAGATCATTGAAACAACACATGTCAGATGCTATTACTGTCATATTGTTGAGGCCATCTGTTAAAAACCAAGATCAGGACCTGCTGTGTTCATTGAATTTGCAGTTCTGGAAAGGACAATGTCAAATGAAATTAAGTTGATTCTGTTAAGAGGAGTGTACCTGAGGGACTAAAAAAACATTTTTTTTTTCAGTAAGATAAGCCTATGTTATTTCTATAGATAGATGTTCATACAAATATAGCCACCTTTTTATTTTTATTTTTTATTTTTTTTTTTTAATTTTTTTTTAACGTTTATTTATTTTTGAGACAGAGAGAGACCGAGCATGAATGGGGGAGGGGCAGAGAGAGAGGGAGACACAGAATCGGAAGCAGGCTCCAGGCTCTGAGCCATCAGCCCAGAGCCCGACGCGGGGCTCGAACTCGCGGACCGCGAGATCGTGACCTGAGCTGAAGTCGGACGCCCAACCGACTGAGCCACCCAGGCGCCCCTATAGCAACCTTTTTAAAAAAAGCACTAAAATGGGGGTATGGGGGCGAAGGGAAAATGGGTGATGGGCATTGAGGAGGGCATTTGTTGGGATGAGCACTGGGTGTTGTATGTAAACGATGAACCATGGGAATCTACCCCCAAAACCAAAAGCACACTGTACACATTGTATATTAGCCAATTTAACAATAAATTATATTTAAAAAATAAAAAATAAAAAAGCACTAAAATTTGTATCACTACGTTAGTTATTTAGTTTTTGAAACATGAAATTGCAACAATAGTTTGTGTATTTAGATAGATACTTGAATGTATGCACGTAAAAATGCAAAATATGGATACATACCTGATAAAGTTGTCACTTAGAATACTTAGGGGCTTTTAGAATAAATCAAGGATGACTATGAAAAGAATATCTGATAGTTTATAAGTGAAAAAAATGTGCTGTTTCTTTGATATTCTGATGAGGCTTGAAAAGTGGAATTTACGAGTGGTTTTTAATGAGATGCTTACTCACTTTTTCAGCCATTCTTGCTTTTATATTGAAATATCAAGCTGGCTTTATTAAACAATAACTATGTGGGCTGCCCAGTCTCCTAGAATGTTTCTTTGGGCAGTATCTCAAGTGTCCCTGCTAACATTCCATTTGTCTGTATTCTATGCTTTTTTTCCCCATTCTTCCCCAATGCATCTTCCCCTCACTCAAATAAAAGAGTAAAAATTCTCTTTGTTATTCTATTTCTCAACTCTGATAAATCTTTGTGGCTGGGTTCTTTCGTAAAAACGTATTTGCTTAATGCACTGGTTCTTAATCAGTGGCTAATGTATTAGGCAAGTCATGGACAGTCCATTGATCCTCATCCTGAAGATGTTTGGAGTGAATTTAATGATCACTGATGTCCTTTCCATTTCTAGAAGTCCAGGGTCCTAGGGAAAGTGAAGTCTTGTATATGTCTATAAAGAGCTATAACATGCTCTATTGAAATTTTATCTGAGCAGATGATGTAGAGTTAATGATATGTAGCAAAATTGCCAAGAAAATCTAAGAAGGAACAATAATGTTTGACATAAATCTTTATCCACTGAAGATGAGGACATACTTTCTGAATGGTTCTCTACATTTTTTTTGTCTTTCCCTCCCATCTTATTCCATGTTTCACCCAAAATTCGTATCTATCATTTATCCACCCATCCATTCATTCATCAATTTTCTTATGAGGTCGTTAAATGGCTTAGATGCATAAAGCTTGTTTCTCACTGATTTTCTGTGTGTGAAAATCAAGACTGTTCCCATGTTATAACAGGACCAGGGCACTGTTCTAGTTTTCCCTTGCGTGACAGTGGGGTGTGAGGGGAAAGGAAGTGAACTGAGGACTAAGATTAAATGGATGTGGACCCAGATGATTACAACTATAGGGCAATGCCAAAGCAGTAGGGGTGGCTGTGGGGATGAGGAGAGGAGGTTAACTTTAAGAGTTTTTGGTGGGGTTTTGTTGCTGGATTCCTATCATTTATCATATTCTTTCATAGGTCTTCTGAAAGAGGGAGCACAGATGCTAAGAACTATATTTAAATAGAAAATAATGTGTGTGTAGTTACCTGATGCTCTTGCCTAACAAATGCTAGAGCACAAGACTTGGGTCTGGGAACCTAAGAGCAGATTTCCAGTTCTCTCTCACCTGATGGTTGACCTGTGGGGCAGACCCATCTGATCACCCAGCCACAGACTGAGAATCAAAGTGTCTGATTTTGCTGTAGTGATCCTATCCACTTGTGAAATGGATCCAGGGTTAGTTAGTCTCAGTTCTGATTAATTTCTGGTAGCATTATAGCTCTTAGTTGGTCCTAAGTGGAAGTGGAATTTAGCTAGTAAGGGAGTGGACAGTAGTGGATGCTTAGGCAAAAGTTATCCCTGTGGGCAGAGCGGTAATGCCCCTCATCCTCAGAAGTTCGTATATAAATAGTAAACATGATAATTTGGTCAATTGCTTACTTTCTCGGTTCTACCTACAAATCTCACGGAACCTGTTGTCTACTATTCCAGACCATTTTTAGTACTTAATCAAATGACACTTGTTTACAAATGAGTATTGGGGTCAAAATGCTTTATGCTTTGGGTTTTATATTTCTAATAAAGAGGTATCTGCTTATGTGCTTGATTGAAATTTCCTCTGAATCAATTTTATTCTGGTAATTTTATGAGGTACTGATTCATTATGACTTTTCATAGATTGAGAGAGGGTCCCTAACATACTGGAAAACTGTTTTTTTTAATGTTTTTTTAAATTATTTATTTTTGAGAGAGAGAGAGAGGCAGAGCATGAGTGGGGGAGGGACAGAGAGAGAGGGACACACAGAATCCAAAGCAGCTTCAGGCTCCGAGTTGTCAGCACAGAACCAGACACGGGGCTCGAACTCACGAACCGTGAGATCATGACCTGAGCCGAAGTCGGACACCCAACCGACTGAGCCATCCAGGCGCCCCTTTACTGGGAAACTTTTAACTGGATTTTACATATGTTTGATTAAATTCAACAAAAGATTTTTGTCTACTATATACTAGGCTCTGTAAGGTGCACAAAATGAATTTCCTTGCTCTTGAGGATCTTACAGTTTGGTTCTAAAATGTTAATACTATACTTAACTTATTCTAAGATATATATTTCTAAAATCAGGATTCTTCTTATTCTGGTTGAAGGCCTAATGTAATAGGTGTTATTTAAAATTTCTTCATGGTAAATAAAATTATGTGTCTTGTAATTAATGTCTTCAGAGTCAAGAAGATAGCTTGGTAGTGTGAGAAGTTTGGGCAAGTTTACTTGCCATAAACCTACCTGACTGTTGAGTGTATGCTGTGACTGATTGTGGATTAGGAAATAGGAGTCTGTAGTTCAGTCAGTTGATTTCAATTTCTGGTTCCCACCTGCGTCTCAGTGTGTGAGCATCTCACCAGTTGAAAGTGATTCTAGGATTTAAAGCTACATCATTGTCTTACAAGATGCAAACCAATTAACCTCATTTGGCCTTCAGTAGAGTAAACACGTATCTCGTGCAACACGGAAGGGACCACTGGGTTTCCTAGACTTACTGAGAGATAGCATGGAGGACCTCAAAAACACGGCATCTTTCTGAGACATTTTCAAAGGTAAATCTGACTATATGTGATTTTTTCCCATCATAACTAAAAAGCCATGTAAGATGTGCCTTCACTTACACAACAAGAGAGGATATGGAATTTTGGCATTGGTATGAGGATTGGAGGATGTCTAAATTATTTCTAAGCATTTGTGCATTTAGAAAACAGTGAATGCCTATTATGTGCAAGGTGCCCACCCCATCTGGGACAGTGTAATAGCAAGAAGTCAGGATAGCATTACGAATTTTGCCTTCAAGGTCTTTGTTATATAATATGGCAAAGTATATACAGATATTTAAATGACAAAATGTAACTGTTGATATTATTAGATGAGTTAATTTTTTTTACTAAAAAAAATTTTTTTTAATGTTTACTTATTTTTGACACAGAGAGAGAGACAGAGCATGAGCAGGGGAGGGGCAGAGAGAGAGGGAGACACAGAATCCGAAGCAGGCTCCAGGCTCCGAGCTGTCAGCACAGAGCCCGATGTGGGGCTCGAACTCACAGACCGCGAAATCATGACCTAAGCCAAAATCGGACGCCCAACCGACTGAGCCACCCAGGCACCCCTTAGATGAGTTAATATTTTAAAATGTGTTTAGAACAGTGTCTAGGACATTAGAAGTGCTACATGAAAGTATTTGTTAAAAGAAAGACACAAGGAAAGGAAGCACAAACTATAGTGTATTATGGGATAAGTGACCTAAGAATGACACTGAAAAAAGTGAAAAAAGCTAGCTTGTCTTTTTACACTAGAGCCTTATTTGCTGATGGGATTCAAAGCATAAGCAGACAGAGGGATTAATCTCAGATAAGAAAAGTGACATCTATTCCTCCAAGGCATGGCGAAAGGAAGGAATAGGAACAGATGCAGTGGAATCACTTTTGGGGGTGATTACCTCCTCAATCCTTAGCAGCTGAGGTGTAAGAGTAGAAGAGGACTGTAGAGTCTCTACAAGGTTGAATTGTTTTGGAAACTGCAGCTCAATAGGGAAGTGAGGTCAAGCGAGTGTCCAAAGAGAAGAAGGAGATGGAGGGGTCAGGAATTGCTGGGCTTGAAGAAGTTGATCATTTAAATTTGGTAGGAAGTGAGGGAATGGGTTATATGGAAGTCCAAGACTCTGTTTTTCTGTACAGCAGAGAAACAGAATCCTGGGTGCTTAGGTTGACTCAAGTCTCAGCAGTAGTGAAAAAGGAGCTGTTGGATGGGCATCCACATTGATAGTGAATTAAATCCCAAAGTCCTCAGTGAATGTTAAGTGATCTGGCGATCGACAGAAGATAATAACAAGGAAGGCTGCAAGGAGTTACAGGGGAATCAGATGTACCTTGAAGAAGTGAAGGCACATTTTTAAAAGATGAGGGTGGAAAGAGCAAGAAACAATGGGAGAAGGGAGAGTGATATCTAAATATTTTAGTCTTAAAATGCTTGTTCTGTAGGAGAATGAGCATTTGATAGATAAAAAGAAGAAGGAAATATTTTTAGGAAAGAGACATGCCTTGAAGATTAGGTAGGTAGCAATTTATCATTCTGGATTAGTGTATGAACTATGGAGTCAGATAAGGCTGAGTCAAATCCAGGCTATTAGAGCTGACACCTGGGGCAGCATAACTTTGCTCTGCCTTGATTTTCTCACCTATAAAATGGAAATAATAATAGTTCTGGTTGCTATATGAATTAAATGCTATGGTGTTTTTCTCCCACTTCATAAATCTCTCATCCTCAGTTCTTCCACTATTTTTTTCTAGTCTTCCTGGACTTTTAATAGTGGAGTGTCTTAGAGCTCAGACCTTTTTCTGCTTTATTTTCCCTCCTCTCCTCTTCTCCCCCTACCCTGCCCTTCCTATCAGTGAGCCTCATGGTTTTAAATACTATGCATATACTGATGACTCCTGGATTTTCATCTAGAATCCAGAACTTCCTCTCAAACTTCAGACCCACATACCCCTTGCTTATTAGACATCTCTGTTCAGAGGGCTAATACATTCCCAACTCAACATGTCCCAAACTGAAATCTTGAACTTCCGCCTCAAACCTACTTTACCCACAGCCCTCTCCATGCCACTGAGGGCAGCTTGATCCAGTTGCCAAGGTCAAACCCTCCTAAGTCATCTTTGTTTCTCTCAGACCCCGCATACACTTGTGTACGCCTACAAAGAATACTCTGAATCCAGCCATTTCTCACCACTTCTGCTGCTACCATCTTGATCTGAGTTCACCTCCTACACTATTTCTAGCATTGCCTTCTACAGTCTTTTCTCAAGATCGCTTGAGCTTTCTAGACAGATCTTTAAAAATAGAAGGTCATATAACCCTTCTAACGCTGTTGCGTGGATTCCATTACTCTCAAAAACTTAAAGGTTTTACAAAGGCCTGCAAGGGTGTATACAATCTACACTTCCATTACCTCTCTGGCCTCATTACCAATTGTTCTCTTCCTTTTTCTTTTCTTTTTTTTTTAAATATGAAATTTATTGTCAAATTGGTTTCCATACAACACCCAGTGCTCATCCCAAAAGGTGCCTTCCCCAATACCCATCACCCACCCTCCCCTCCCTCCCACCCCCCATCAACCCTCAGTTTGTTCTCAGTATTTAAGAGTCTCTTATGCTTTGGCTCTCTCCCTCTCTAACTTTTGTTTTCCTTCCCCTCCCCCATGGTCTTCTGTTAAGTTTCTCAGGATCCACCTAAGAGTGAAACCATATGGTATCTCTCTTTCTCTGAATGGCTTATTTCACTTAGCATAACACTCTCCAGTTCCATCCACATTGCTACAAAAGGCCATATTTCATTCTTTCTCATTGCCACGTAGTACTCCATTGTGTATATAAACCACAATTTCTTTATCCCTTCATCAGTTGATGGACATTTAGGCTTTTTTCACAATTTGGCTATTGTTGAAAGTGCTGCTATAAATATTGGGGTACAAGTGCCCCTATGCATCAGCATTCCTGTATCCCTTGGGTAAATTCCTAGCAGTGCTGTTGCTGCGTCATAGGGTAGGTCTATTTTTAATTTTCTGAGGAACCTCCACACTGTTTCCCAGAGCGGCTGCGCCAGTTTGCATTCCCACCAACAGTGCAAGAGGGTTCCCGTTTCTCCACATCCTCGCCAGCATCTATAGTCTCCTGATTTGTTCATTTTGGCCACTCTGACTGGCGTGAGGTGATATCTGAGTGTGGTTTTGATTTGTATTTCCCTGATGAGGAGGGATGTTGAGCATCTTTTCATGTGCCTGTTGGCCATCTGGATGTCTTCTTTAGAGAAGTGTCTATTCATGTTTTCTGCCCATTTCTTCACTGGATTTTTTGTTTTTCGGGTGTGGAATTTGGTGAGCTCTTTATAGATTTTGGATACTAGCCCTTTGTCCGATATGTCATTTGTAAATATCTTTTCCCATTCCATTGGTTGCCTTTAGTTTTGTTGATTGTTTCCTTTGCTGTGCAGAAGCTTTTTATCTTCATGAGGTTCCAATAGTTCATTTTTGCCTTTAATTCCCATGCCTTTGGGGGATGTATCAAGTAAGAAATTGCTGCGGCTGAGGTCAGAGAGGTTTTTTCCTGCTTTCTCCTCTAGGGTTTTGATGGTTTCCTGTCTCACATTTAGGTTCTTTATCCATTTTGAGTTTGTTTTTTTGTGACTGGTGTAAGAAAGGGGTCTAATTTCATCCTTCTGCATGTTGCTGTCCAGCTCTCCCAGCACCATTTGTTAAAGAGACTGTCTTTTTTCCATTGGATACTCTTTCCTGCTTTGTCAAAGATGTTCTCTTCCTTTTTCACCTGCCACAGTCTGTGCAGTCTCCTTGTTCCTTGAATGGGCCATTTAAGCTCTTGCTCTGCAATTTCTGTGGTAACAATTTTGTGCTAACAGTTTTCTCTGCCTAGAACATTCCTCCTTCAAGTATTTTCTTAGTTAATTTCCCTTCAAATATTTTTTCATATCTTACTTTCTCAGCAAGGCCTGTGCTACCCCCACCTTTTAACAATGTGCCATGTTCCAGCCCTGCTATGGCACTCCCAATCCCTTAATCCTTCTTTACTTTTTATTACTACCTCCTTAAATACTATATAATTTGCTTATTATATTTTTTATTGCCCATCTCTCTATGCAATAAAAACCTCCATATGAGCAGGGTCTTTATCTGCTGGCATCACTAATGTATACTAAGAACATAGCATGGTGCTTGGCAAGGGGTGGGTACTCAATACATAATTGTTGAGTGAATAAAACAATGAATAAAGGAATGAGTGACTATAAAGCACTTTCTATATGCTGGGCATTATACTAAGTACTCCATTAGTGCTACCTGTTATTATTGCTGTTATTTTCTAGTTGGGGGAAAGGAACGGATGAAGAATACATTCTAGAAAGATTTGGGAAAAAGGAATAATGGTAGAGAAGAAGACTGTTAGGTTGACATAGGCTGGCAAGTGGATTATGACCTTAAAAGAAACCCTAGCAGGCTATTGGTTTCTCTGTAAGAGCTCTCTGGCAGAAGGGACCTTTGGGAGAGTATAGTTAGAAAATAATTTACTCAGGGATAATTATTACTAGCAGGAACAGATCTTTTCTCACCCTGACTCACCCAATGGAGACTACTTTTAAGTAATTATCTTGGTTAAGTTTTATTAATCTTTTGGCACTGAATGCAGTGGTGCTCTTTATTGGAAGACACTGTTCACCACTGAATTTTTAAAGCTCTTGGGGGAGCATTTGAATGAGAATAGAATTTGATAGTAGGATTGATTTGGGAGTGGTGGTTCACATTTTCCTTACTTTTTCTTTTTTCTTTCTTTCTTTCTTTCTTTCTTTCTTTCTTTCTTTCTTTCTTTTTCTTTTTTTTATATCTTGAATGTTTGGGTAATTAGTAAGCTTAAAAGAGAATTACAAAATTTTAGTTCAGAGGTTATGGATTTTCTGATTACTTTGAGTGAGTTTTTAATGCCTTTGAATTTTGGTGCTATGTTCTCATACTGCCCATTGAATTAAATATTGAAATGGCTTAAATGCTATGGTTGACTTGGGAATTTTAAGGTAGACTCAGGGATATAGGTAGACTTTTTTTTCTTAAATTAACTTTTTATACTACTGACATAATTCGTATTCATCATAAATAGTGTTGGAAATGCAGAAAAGTTTCAAAGAAAAAAAATGAGATCTTATCCCATCACCAGAGATAACCACAGATCAGTGTACTGGGCATGTTCTATCTTGAGTCATTTCAAAATCTTAGTGTATTTCTCCGGGAATTTGTTCACCAGATATCAAAACCACATCACTGTCTACAAGACAGTGATTCCTAACTCTTTCTTGCATTATGGACTTTTATGAGAATCTGAGAAAAGCTATAGATTTCCTTTCCCCAAATCTCCATACAGTCATGCATGCAAATTTTGTGTATTATCAGAGGTTTTACGGACAATCTGGATCATATAATAGTCTATGGATTCTAGGTTAAAATTTAATGTAAAGCACAAGCCCTCTTTAAAAAATTTTAAAATCTGATAAATCATGAAATATTAAAATGCTTTCCTATAATGCTTATGTTTGTTCAAGGGTAAATATAATGAATATCTGTTACTTTTATCTGCTTAGCACCCATTTTTATTTGTCTCTTCTAGTAACACTGCCCAATCACCATGTTACAAGGATGGGCATATGACCCAGGTTGCAGCAAGAAGCATATCTAATTTTAGAATAGCTGAAGTGTGAATTAAAATTAAACAGACTGACATTTTACCAAATATTTAACAATCTATGCACCTGAGCATTTCTTTTCCACTGTAATCACTTTAGGAGATTTCATTTGAATTATACTGTCACAGTTTGAAATATTTTTGTTTCTTTTCTGGAATTGCCTTTAAAACAAATTTATGAGCTATCTAAGCAAGTCACATTATCAAAACTTTTGGTTGAAAGTTACAGAAAACTCCACTCAAATGATTTGAGCAAAAAAGGAATTTATTGGTTTGTATTAGCTGGAAGGTTTAGTGGGGAGCTCCATCTTCAAACACAGGTGGACAGAGAAACTCAAATAGTATTGTCAGGATCTTGTTTGTCAACTTGTCTCTGGGCCCTGCTTCTTTGTGTTGTCCCCATTCTCAGACAGAGAATTTTCTTGCATTGTGACAAAAGTGACTGTACTATCCTTTCTGGCTAAAATCCATCAGAAGCAGAGAGCACCATTTCTGGTAGCTCCTGGAGAAGTCCTGGGATGTAGATAGACTGCATGCTCACAGTGAAATGATATGTGAGGCCAAGGTAATGCAACGTGATGTCTGGTTTAGTTCTGGGGCATGTGCTTCCCCACAGAGTCTTAGTTTCACCCAATGTGTCTGAATTAAGAGTGGGGGAGGAGGTTATGTGTCAACATAAGGGACTATTGTTGGAAGAAGCATGAAAGGATACAAACAATATTCATTCTATAGTCAGTATGATTCTTTTAAAGTCACAATTTACACGTGGCTCAAAATATCTGACTTCTTCACCAGATGTAATGCTAAACGATTTCTGATAACAATAAAGATAATAATTTACCAGCATCAGAGGTATTCAGAAGAATGTGTTTCAGATTGTAATATCCATTCCAAGGAAGGAAGACGTCATGCCTGGGAAACTACAGTTTATTCAGAGGAGCTATCTCCTAATTTAAAACAGAAGGAATAATGGGGTGCCTGGGTGGCTCAGTTGGTTAAGTGTCAGACTCTTGGTTTAAACTCAGGTCATGATCTCACAGTTTCATGTATTTGAGCCCTACATTGGGCTCTGAGCTGACAGAATGGAGCCTGCTTGGGATTCTCTCTCCCCTCTCACTCTGCCCCTACCCCACTCACGTGTTCTCTCTCTCTTCCTCAAAATAAATATACTTAAAAAAAAATTAAAAAACAGAAAGAATAAGCAGTATGACAAGTAAGTCATAAAATGGTGGGTAAGCAAGTGTTGACTTTTAGCCTGTATTCTTAAAAGCCATCTCTTAAAGAAAGATTATGAAATTCTGAGGGAGTGTCTGCAACACTGAATTATAGACAAAATGCCAACTTAGTAAATGTATTAAGTTTTGAAAAATGTACTGAAATATGAATTCTTGTGAGTGTTCCTGTGGGCTCAGAAAATTATATGCAATCTGTGTTACTGGTTATGTTGTATGTGATCAAGCTTATTGTGGGATCTACACGTTTTCCAGTTGGCTTATTTTTGTCTGTTGATTTAGCAGTTTTTGAGATGAACATGTTAAAATCTTCACCTACAATTGTTGATTTAGCTATTTATCTCTCCTAATTTTTCAGTAATTTTTAGAATATGTACATTTCAAGACTACATGCATATATCTATTCATGACTGATATAACATTCCTTTACCAATATATGATGTTCCCCTTTTCCCAAATGAAGTTTTTCACCATAAGTTCTATATCCTGGCTTTCTTATTTTCCTGGTATATTTTTTCCATTCCATTATTATCAACATTTTTGTATATATTCTTTGTTGGGCCCCCCAGCTCTTAATATTCATCCTGGGATTGTCTGTCTTTTGATTGATAAGTTTGATCCATTTATATTAATTGTAATTACTTTTGTTAAGGTTTCTATCATTTTTTGTTTTCTATTTACCCTTGTTCCTTTTCATTTATTTTTTTCTCCTTTTATATACTTCATTATGCAAATGAAATTTTTTTTTCTATTTTTAAAGCTGTACATTTTATTTTGATTCTTGTGGCGTTTGTTCCCAACTTAGTAAGATTTATACTTGTGCTTATTCTTTTCATCAAACAGAAAATTCATTGATATGTTTTTTCACTGAATAAGACAAGAAATTTAGTACCTTCTAATTTCCTTCTCACTTCCTAGTACCTTCTCACTTCCTTCTGGTATCTTCCCTCAAACTGCATTATCATATTATTATTTAAAATTTTAGGTTTAGATTTTTCTGCACATACATTTCTGATTATTGCTTGTAACAGTAAACTAAGTTTTGCCTCATCCTTCCCACACCTTGTTTTTGTCTTCTAGATTTATCCCTTATGATGTTATAGTATATTTTTCAAGAGTTCTTTCAAAGTCTTTGCCTGACAATTTTTGGTAACCTCATAAGTCTGTGACTGTTTTTATCTATCATTACATTTAGGTGATAGTTTAGCTGGCTATAAAATCCCCAGATTCAAAACTCTTTTTCTTCAACATTCTGAAGATTTTTATTAAGGGGCGCCTGGGTGGCTCAGTCGGTTAAGTGTCCGACTTCGGCTCAGGTCATGATCTCGCGGTCCGTGAGTTTGAGCCCTGCGTCGGGCTCTGTGCTGACAGTTCAGAGCCTGGAGCCCGTTTCAGATTCTGTGTCTCCCTCTCTCTCTGCCCCTCCCCTGTTCATGCTCTGTCTTTCTCTGTCTCAAAAATAAATAAACGTTAAAAAAATTTAAAAAAAAAGATTTTTATTAAAATATCTTCATGTATTAATGCTGTTGATAAATTTGATATCCATTTGATTCTTCTTACATTGTATCTTCTTTTGCACTCTATAAAGATTAGAAAATTTTAGAAAAATTTCGGTATGACTTCACTAGGTATGGGTTTTTAAAACTTACCTGTTTGACACTTTATATTTTTCCATTTCCTTTCAGTTTTGTTAGTTTTTCTTTTTTAAAAAATATAGAGTTAGTTTAGGTTTAGTATATTTTGGTATAGTATTTCTTTTGAAATGTGTATTCTCCTCAGATTTCTTCTAATATTTTTCTGTATGTATCTTTTACTCCTTTATGGTTACTAGATGCATTGAATTGTAATGTTGACATGGGGGGATGGGCATAAGCCCAGGCCCTGGTTTGTACTCGTTTAGGTACTTTTAAGATTTCAGTGCATGGGGAGAGACTCTGGTGTTATAATCTGGGCTCTGCCCATTCCAGTGCTCTCTGCTCTAGGTGTCACCATACCTTGCTCCATCCAGCAGGCAGCACCTTTTTAATGTAATTTCCTAGCCTCAGGAGTGGGGAGGGGAAAGAGAAGAGGGAATATTCAATGGGTAGCCCTTCTGTTAGGTCTCATTGCTTTAGGTTCTTTGTCCCATCTGTGTTCCAGTGCTTCCCTGATATTATTTCTTTAACATCTGTATCTGCATTACCATAGTGAAATGGTTGTCAATATTCTCCCAGGGCAATACAGAGTTCTCCTAACCTACTTTAATCTGTGGTCTGAAGCCTCTTCTGTCTCTGGCACACTCCTCTTTTTTTATTGAGGGACCTGGGCACCATTTGACTCCCCAAAGCTTTCTTGCAGTTTATGTATAAACATGGCTCTGATATCTGTCAATAGCCACATTTCTCCTGTGAGAAAGAGATTAGGTTTTGGGAGTTGGAGCCATCAGCACTTATTTGTCCTGAACTTGTTGCTACTTTGTTGAAAACTGTAAATCATTGTTGTGGTTTTGCTACATTTATTTCACATTATCATTACAATGAAACAAACTATAACATGTTTTCAATATTTGTTCTTTTTGCATTCTACATCTCTCAATATTTCAGTGACAGATCTCCATCGATAGTTGGAAGGTTATATACATTTAAAACATTTCTTAATCATGAACTACTAGATTTCTGAAAGACTTTATTTGACTATTAGAAAGATATATCAACAGACAAAAATGTTAAGTCACAGTGATAGCTGTGATTTGGAGTGCCATTCATTCATTTCTTCATTGCCCAACAAACATGTCAGACACTTATCATGTGTGAAGCAATGTACTGAGTTAAAAGAAAAACACAAAGAATGTGATCCTTTTGCTTGGAGAACTTGCAGTCAAGTAAGATCACTGGAATAGCCATAAAACAATTTTAATTCAGAACAATCTATAATAATTCACATTTCCTCCTTTGTAATTTATTGTTATATCTTCTTTATAAGTCCTATTTGCTACTTTTTACATATTGTTTTCCCCCTTAGAGTGTATGTCCCTTAGAATGTATGTCTCTTTCAACTCTCTTACTTTAAAAAAAATTTTCTTTTACTGTGGGAAGAACACTTAACATGAGATCTATCCTCTTAATAAATTTAAATGTACAATATACTGTTGTTAACTATAAACACAGTATTGTACAACAGATGTAGAACTTACTCATCTTGCATAATTGAAAATTTTGCCATAGATTAGCAATTTCCTATTTCCTTCTCTCCCTAGCCCCTGGTAACCAACATTCAATTTTCTAATTATATGAGTTTAATAATTTTAAATATCTCATATGAGTAGAATAACGCAGTATTTGTTCTTCTGTGATTGGCTTATTTTGCTTAGCATAATGATTTCAAAGTTCATCTATGTTGTTGCATATTCCAGGATTTCCTTCATTAAAAAAATTTTTTTTAAAGGGGCACCTGGGTGGCTCAGTCGGTTGGGTGGCCGACTTCAGCTCAGGTCATGATCTTGTGGTTCATGAGTTAGAGCCCCGCATTGGGCTCTGTGCTGACAGCTCAGAGCCTGGAGACTGCTTCAGTTTCCGTGTCTCCCACTCTCTGCGCCTATCTTCATTCATGCTCTCTCTCTCTCTCTCTAACAAATAAATAAACATTAGAAAATTAAAAAAAAATTAATGCTATTTTATCTAATTTTGAAAGAGTACAACTGGGGATGGGCAGAGAGAGGGGGACAGAGGATATGAAGCAGGCTCTGTGCTGACAGCAGCGAGCCCAATGTGGGGCTTGAACTCACGAGCTGTGAGATCCTGACCTGAGCTGAAGTCAGAAGCTCAACTGACTGAGCCACCTGGGCATCCTGGATTTCCTCATTTTTAAGACTGAATAGTATTCCATTGTATGTATATATAGCATTTTCGTTATCCATTCATCTATGGATTGATGCTTAGGTTGTTTCCATGTCTTGTTCCTGTGAGTAGTGCTGTAATAAACATTAGGGTGCTGATTATCTCTTTGAGATCCTGATTTCAATTCTTTTCGATAAATACCCAGAAGTGAGATTACTGGATCAAATGATAGTTATATTTTTAGTATCTTGAGAAATCTCCATCCTGTTGTTACATGGCAGCTACACCATTTTTCATCCCCATCAACAATGTAAATCTCAATTTTTTTCCATCACATCTTAGATGCTAAATATAAATGTGCTATTATAGATATTACAGAGGATTAGAGAACATCTCTGGGTTTCCAGCAATGGTGAAAATGGTACTTGAAGTGGGTTACTCCTTAGCTTTAATTCAAACCTTCTTTCCTCCGGTGTACTTTCAAACTTTTCTTGATCATCTTGAAACACCTTTTCTGTCTCAGCAGAAAGTTCTCAAGAATGTATCAACTCCAAGGGAGCGCTGTATGTTTTTGTCATCTTTGATGCTTGGATCCAACTTGTTTTCCATTGGAAAAGTAAGACTTTCACCTGATATAGCTGAGAAAACCTTGTAGTGTGGGCTGCCTTTAACAATTCAGTGTTACCTTGGCTAGGCTGCTGCCAACACCCACGGACCCCTGTCAGTGCTATTCTCAGCAGCACATGCCCCAGTTTTATTTAAATAGCATAAGGTTGGAGCCACGAAAGAGAACAATATCCAATGTGGCACTTGAAGTAAGTATTATAAACATAGACTGTAGAGATCCTAGGAAGGAGCAAGGTTGGTGGTCCTTGATCAGAGAGGAGATTAGAACCACAGTATAAGTGAATGTTAGAAGGTACTTTGGAGGTCGCTACATCTATCACCAGCCCTCACCTTCGAGATAAGGAAACTGAAATCTAGCGTGGTAAAATGACTTGGTTAATTCCACACCAGACCTGTAACTAGAATTCAGGCTTTCCTATTCCTAGGGCAATGTTCTTCCTATCATATTCAATTGTACTTCCTGGGCATTTCAGACTTGGAAGTCAGTGACAGCACACTGGAGGGATATTTTTCTATAGATTTGGATTTTGTAAGCTAGAAAAAATTTAGTTGATGACATGGAGAAATTTGCTAAGGCTTGTTGTTTCTATACTTAGTGTGATAGTTAATTTTATGACCCAGTCAACTTGGCTGGGTCTAATGCAAGACACGTTGTCAAATATTATTATGGATGTTTCTGTGAAGATGTCTTGGATAAGATTAATATGTAAATCACTGGACTTTGAATGGATTTCCCCTCACAGCATGGGTGGGCCTTGTCTAATCAGTTGAAGGCCCAGATAGAACAAAAAGACTGACCTCCCTCAAGCAAAAGTAAATTCTGCCAGCAGATGGCCTTTGGAATTGAATTTCAATATTGGCTACTCATGGACCTCTCTAGGTCCTCATATGGTCTCAGGTAATGGCCAACTGCAGATTTTGAACTTGCCACTCTCCTCTATAACTGGCTGAGCCAATTCCTTAAAATAGATCTCTCTCTCTCTCTCTCTCTGTTAGTGTATGTGTGTGTGTGTGTGTGTGTGTGTGTGTGTGTGTGTGTGTGTGTGTGTATATATATATAATATGGATAGATATGTATCCTATTGGTCTGTTATTCTGGAGAACTCTAATACACTTAGTAAAACTTAGTAAAACACTGGTTTCTCTAATCCAGCATTTGGACCTTAAATATTTGTACCCAGAGCATTTTGTCTGATGTTTGGGGTCATCATATGCTATTGTCTTTCTCTCTTATGCTCTGTAAACATGAAGATGCATCTTTTCTATTTTGCTACTAAAAGTAAACCTTTAAAAGCCATGCACTTGTTTCTTCCTTGGTAATGAAGATCATTCCCTAATGGGATCCTGAGGTGTCTTCATCAAATTCTGAGACAAGCGCTGCTGGCTCTACTTGTTAACTGGTGAGGCAAATGTTTGGATCTGGTGCCAGAGAAGATATGAACGCAAGTACACAGCAACTCAGTTTTCATTCTTTTTCTGAAACTCTGGTGGCACCTCTCTTATCCAGTCCTCACTCTGCTTTTCCAAGACACTCTTCTGTCCCCTTCATCCTCTTTCTTTGTATTGGTTAGGACACTTCCAGACACGGGGACAGTAACCCTACTTGAACATGTGTAAGTCAAAAGAGAATTGTAGGGACACAATTCTGGGTGGCTCAGTTGGTTGAGTGTCCGACTCTTGATTTTGGCTTAGGGCATGGGACTCCCAGGGTCATGGAAATGAGCCTCGGGTTGGGCTCTGTGCTGAGCTTGGAGCGGGCTGAAGATTCTCTCTCTCTTCCCGTGCTCCCCTCCTCTGCTTGCACTCTCTCTCTCTCTCTCTAAAATAAAAAGAGAATAGATAAAAAACAGAGAGAATTTTAATTGCTTATGTTACAAAAAAGTCTGAAGGGAGTTCTGGAGTAAAACTCAGAGCCTCAAATATTGTCACCAAGACCCATTTTCTCCCCATCTCTCTGCTTGGCTTTCCTGTGTTTTAGTACCATTTTGGGGGCTAGCTCATCCTTAGCATTGGCAAGATACAGGAGTAGTTCCTCGCTCACATTTTGTTCATTTAATATCATGGGAGAAGAGAGAGCACTTCCCAAGAGTCCTAAGGAAAGTCCTGGGCCTGTCTCTCATTGACCAGTTAGGTCAATAAGAGTCAAGGAATATGCTGATTAGCTTACTCCTGGATCGTATGCCTATCTTGATGCTTAAGTTAAAGATAACCTCAATCAACCCACATGTACAAAAAGCAAAGAAGAAACAGTGTTCTCAAAGAGAAAGGGAGAATGGATGCCTGGTAAACAAAAGAAATAGAATACTACATCATCCTTGTAAAGTTTGGGCAGTCAGGCCGTGTCTGGCAGGTGGATGAAGAGCAGTGGAGAGGAAAACTAAGGCGCCCAGTCTTGAATAGTTCAATTTCTTAAATCTTTAATAAATTTTATTTTGTTCAGCTTTACTGAGGTATAATTGACAAATAAAATTAAAATATATTTAAGGTGTGCAACGTGATGATTTGGTATACATATACATTACATCTACATACATATTATATACATGTATACATAACACACACACACACACACACACACACATACACATTTGATACACATATAAAAGTACCTGTATAATATCCTGTGGTTCTAGATTATTGAGCTCTGGAAATAGCAAAAGACTAAGCTAGAGAGTTTGTTCAATATTTTGGAAACAAATTACATTTCCTGGAAGGTTTTAAAGTTCTAGAAACGAGATTTAGAATATACTCTCTCCTTACCGTATGGTGTCAATTTCTCATTGACTACTTTATTGTCAGCTCCTGGGTCTTCTTTTTTATTCTTTTCTGTGGTTTACCATAGTATTTAGAGTGAAACAGTGGGAAGTACACCCCATGAGGAAAAGGGTTTAGTCCTTCTGCTCAGTGTCACATATCAAGTGCCTAGAAGAGTGTTGGGCATATGACAGGCACTCAAAATTATTTGCCAAATAAATGGTTAAATAAACTACACATGTTACTTTATATCTGGCCTCACCATGGATTGATAAAATGTCATGATAATGCATTCTTTGTTTACTATGCTTTTTATGATGAAATTCTTTTTATCTTACTTTTTAAAAATGAAACTTTTTGGGGCACCTGGGCGGCTCAGTCAGTTGAGTGTCAGTTGAATGTCCAACTCTTAATTTTGGCTCAGGTCATGATCCCAGTGTCGTGGGATCGAGCTCTGTGTCCAGCTTAAGAAAATCTGATTAATATCAGCTGTAGCTCATCACTCTCTTTTATTAGCGTGCAGAAGTTTTAATGGTATCTGACAAAGTAACTTAATGGTTTTATATAGATACAAAAAAAACTCTGGTTTCCTAGGTTAATATTTATGTAGACGCAAATATAGCCAAATGAATATTTCAGTAGAAAAGCCTACATCACCATATTGTTAGATAAATATTGAAATCCAGAGTTCTGGCTCAAGATGCCAATTTAAAGACTGTTTATGTTATCTGAGAAATATTCAGCTCCTATCACTTTTATTTTAGTGTTGGTCCTAATGTTAATACCAATGATAAATCTCTAACTAGATATGATCTGAAAGGATACATTCAGAAATCCCAAGGAAATACCTGGACATACAGATATTTCTGTAGATAGCAAAAATGTGAATTTTCTATTTGCTAGTTCTTTACAACCTTCCTCGTTTAGATATACTAAAGATTAATTAAATAAACCAGTGGATAGATCTCTGCATAGTCCTTAAGAAATCAGTCTTTGGAGTTAGACTCACAGGTTTAAAATCTAACTATATCACTTACACACTGTAGAACCTTTGGCAGGTTGCTTAATCTCCTTGTGCCTCAGTTCCTAGATCTGTAATACAGAGATGATAATAATCTCTGCCTCAGGTTTGGTATGGAAAAATGCACAATTTGTTTTTTTTTTAATTTAAATTTTTTTTTTTTTTTATTTTTGAGAGTTGGGGGGAGGGTCAGAGAGATAGGGAGACACAAAATCCGAAGCAGGCTCCAGTCTCCATTCTGTCAGCACAGAGCCTGATGTGGGGCTCGAAAGCACAAATCATGAGATCAGACGCTGAACTGACTGAGCCACCCAGGCACCCCTGAAAAAATGCACAACTTCTAACACATAGTAATTACTCAAATGTTATTTAATACTACACTTCCTTTTACTTCTCCTCTGATTACTACCATTATCACTCCTTATTCTCTCCTTGGCTGATCACTATTATAAATAGTGTTATTTCTAGCCTTTTCTCATAATGCTAGGTAGGACTCTGAACATTTAACACAAAACTAATGACTTGTCTGATTCAAGCTTTTGATTGTAACAGTTAATAAGTGTTTATGATGAAGTCAGCAATGTATAGCATGAGAGAAAATCCACGGGTTCACCTGGATCGCCATGGCATATTGTCATAGTTATTTATCTTCTCTGGATATCCCTTCTACTTTTTTGTGAGGCAGCAGATAAATAAATGAAGATTTCTGAAAATTGCTGCCTCCTAGTCCCTTTGGGATTAGGTGAAGAATAGTGTCCTTGAAATGGAAATGAATTCTCTTTCTTTGGGCTGTACTTACCTCTCCAAGATATATTGCAATCATGACCCATCATTCCACCAAAATGCAAGGCTTGGTTCCATTTATTGAAACATTGGTTGTGTCATTGACCCCTTCACATACATGATAGGGTTGTATCAGTCTGAGAATTGATGACAGTTCAGTCCCTAACAAGATTCTTCATTCTTTCCTCTGAATAGTCTTGATTCATTTTGGCTGCTGAATTCATCACAAGGTACATACATTCTGGGTCTTCTGGATGCAAATAAAGCTGCATGGGATGTATCCAAATTCAGAAGTAAATGAAGGGTAAAGTGGTATGCCAGTGTGACTGCAATCCGACTAATTTGAATCTATTTGCCCTCCATCATTTCTGTGTCACTGTAGCCATACCACAGTGGATTCTGCGGAGCTGATTGAATCATAGCATCTAGAAGCTTAACAAGCTGCTAAAATGTAAATACTGACCTGGGGAATTTTGCATGGCTACTGAAGGCAGAGTTCAGTGTCCATGATTATACTGCACAGCTTTACTCAAACAGCCAATAAATGTTTACAAATCCATTTGATCTACTCAGTTTGCCTGCTCACAATATAGGTGGGGAAATTATATTTCAATAACAACCCTGCTCTTTTAGAGAGAATGGCATGGAGGGAATGAAGCGATAGACACAGGATGAGCATCTGTATTAAGTCCAGGTGTTAAGGATGGTTGATGCACAATCCTCAGAGTATTCTGTTTGGTGATTACAGTATCATCCTTGTGAACAAGGAGCTTTCTGTGAATAAGTCTTGCAAATAGTTTTGGTTCTGGAAGAAAATCGAGAGGAGAGTGGAGGAAAGAGTATATAAATGCTCTGTGCTATGAATGCTGGATCTTTCCATCTGAAATCTGTAAATACAATATAGATTTTCCTGGCATTGAGTTAGATTTGGAAGATCCTTCATTCCATTGATCTTGAGGATAATAATATTTATCATAGTGAAATCCTTTAGTAGAAGCAAAAATACTTCTGACTGAAGAGACATTCCAATTATTCATGTCCCTTTGTTATTGTGCTATTATCTTTTTGTTTCTTTTGTCTGACTGTTTTGGTGAAGAGAGAACAGACTGAGAAAAATGTGAAATTTGAAATGGTACAGGGGTGACTACCTTGGAAAATGATAAATGCATATGTAATTTTTTACTTTGAATTAGAGGCAAAGTTCATTTCCAAACTAAAAACATAATTAGTTATAACGACAGCCTATTTTGTTTAGATCATTTTAAATTTCAAAGGGTGTTGCTAAATGCACAGATTTATCCTTTTCATCTCTTTTCCTGGGCGAGTCGTTGCTTGAAGCAAGGAGTTCCAGGATAGAACAGAGGGAATCTTTATAAAGTAGTAATCAATTAGAATGACCACAACTGAAGGTGTAGACTTGGTGCAAATTATGTTTTTCCTAGCCTTGGGTAATTTAGGTATCTGGACATGTTTAACCCCCATCCCAGGTACCAGACAATTTGGGGTCCCCTTCTCCACCCAGATAACAGCAGGGCTTTGGGTAAGGCATTAGGAGAGGGACTGAGTGATGTCCTTAAACTCACAGTCACCTCAAAGGAGCTTTCTCTAGAGCCAATTTGGTTCAGTCATCTAGGGACTTCCTCAAATGTGGTAGAAGGGTTTGACTCCAGGGACACAGAGAAATGTCAGTAATTTGATGGGTCCATTAAGTACTCAAATAACTTGACTGTCTTAGATTAACCAAACCTGATAGGCCTGAGTCTACTGGGCCATCTTCATTCAGTGTTCTAGCCTAACACTAACCCTAACCTAAATTTGATTATTTATGCAGTTAAATTCCGATGTTGTACCTAAAAAAAAGTTTTTATTTATTTTTAGAGAGAGAGAGTGCACATGCAGTGCAAGCTTAGGAGGGGCAGAGAGAGAGACAGGGAGAGAGAGGAATCCCTCCCTCTGCACTGAGAGTGCAGCCTGACACGGGGTTCCATCTCATGAACCGTGAGCTCTTGACCCCGGTTGAGATCAAGAGTAGGACATTTAACTAAGTGAGCCACCCATGCACCCTTCCAATCTTATACTTTAATTAGTTCTACTGGTAATAGGCAGCTCATGGGATCCCAGAAAATGTATTTGGAGACAAAACGTATGGGAAAAAACCTTCGGAGTTCAAGGGGAAGAAAAGTGGAGACTGTGAGGAGTCACAGACCAACCCACAAGTTTCAGGAAATGCTGCTGTGGAGGTGGTCACCAGGCTGAGAAATTAGGCAGATCCCAATGTGTGATGAATAGTGGGATATGATGCATTGTCCAGATCCCCTTTCAAGGAAGGGCTTGTTGCTCCAGCTGGTGGGAGCCCTGTCAGCAGATAGCCTGTAGGCAGCATTGTCTCAGCAGCAGAGAACCAACCACCTTGTCCAGGACTACCTTCCTGGAAGCCTCTATCTAACGACTAATCTGGATTAGGGTATAAAGGCTTGGATATTTTGGCCCGGCACAGGTCAATTGTGACTAGCCTTTGTAGCTTCACATTTCCCTCTGGCACCAACCTGGTTTGCCATATGACTTCCTCATTTACCCAGTCCTGCTTTTCTTCTCCTTCTCCCAAGTACTTACTACTTGCATGCTAAATTCCATGTCAGAGAATCCAATCTGAGACACAGTGTAGACATCGAAGGTTCAGTTGAGAAGACTGCTAGAGTTTAGTGAGGAAGAATGAAAGTGTCCTGATTTGAAAGGTAAAGAAAGCAGTGATTAAATTCCTTTGCTCCTTAATCCTTTGCTATGACATAGACATTTGTCAGGTCCAGTTGTAAAGAAGTTTTTTTATCTTATAGGAGCATTGTACTAGAACGTCACTAAATTGTCACCCTTTTCAGTGAATTCATGGAAAAGCCTACCACTTAAAGGAATTCCACTGTTACAGGATAGAGTTAAGAAGTCTCCAACCTGGTCACAGGGAAAAAAGACCAATGTGGTAGAAGGGAGCTAGGCATTAATAGCAGTGGTAATGAAAGACAAGGCCTACAGCATCCCCTGTCTAAAGCCTTGTTACATGATTTCCATTTCCTGTGAATTTTCTGGTTTGAGGAGAAGCTCTTAGAGTCATGAAGAAGAGAAGCATCTATTTTTCTTTTTCCACAGTCTTTACTTCTCTAGTAAAGGAATATTGTTTTCAGGCTGGTCTTTCCCACTAAAGTATACATTCTTTAAGGCATTGTCTTAGTTTGATTTACTCTGGAAGCAGAGCAGGCAATAAAGATTTGACTGGAAGTAGCACATTTTATAAGAAGTGGAAAAGTAGTAGAGCAAAGGAGAGGTCCATTATTAAGCTGGTTATAGTGGGCTACTCATGTGTCTCAGCATGATGCCCCCCAAGTGTCAAGGGAGCTGGGGTATTTATACATGTCCTTCTGTTGAGGGCTGTGGGAGTCAGAGATATGGGGAGGGGAGGAGGCACAGGGAGGTGTTGATTCTCTGGCACCTCTGGCCTGCTTTGCCATGGAAGAGTAGCTTCCTGGCAGAATTCCTCAGTCTCATTGAAGGATATACTTGCAGATATAAGTTGGAACACACCAAATTGGTAAGGTCCAAAATACAAGGGTATGGGGGAAAAACTGACAATGGCTGCTTGGACATGAATTATATTATTCATTTTTATATTGGTCCCCAAATATGCTCTGTGCATAGTACCCATGTGCCTGGTACATAGTGTGTGCTTAGTCATTGTTTTGTGAATTCCTTAAAGATGAGACCAAACTCAGCTACGTGGTCCTTGTGTGCAAGGGTCTGAGAATCCCAGCGGGCTGGAGAAGATGAATATGCTGTGGCTCAGGTCATCTCCTGTTTCTCAAAGAGAGAGTGGAGAGGGCCAAGCACATTTAGACTCAGTTCTTAAAGATTAATGTAGAACTCAGTTTCCCTGATAAGTTTTCAATTAAAGTTGGAAATTGCCTCATGCAATTCACAAAGGTGCATACACAAGAAGGGAGAAAAAAAATTCTGATTACAGTTTATTTACTGACACTCCTTAACAATTTAAGTTCAAGTACTATTTTGCTAATTAATGGCTGCTCAAGAAATGCCATGTGTCAGCAATGAATCACTTACTTTTGTTGCTCTTCAATTGTATATGGATAATGAACAAGGACAAGTCATATAATTAATGCTGAAAATAGCCTAGCTAGGGGACAGAGGCCGTCAATAGGAAGAAGATACTATATTTGCCAGTATCCATACCAGGTTGCTAACAGTCAAACTAGTCAAAAGCATGAGACAACTTTATTGACCTATAAACCAATAACCAAGGTACAGAAAAGACAGGTAGAGTTAGCTTCAGGGATATTGGGAACCAGGGAGTAGAACACCATCTGGACTCCCACTTTCCATCTTTCATCTATGCCTCTATTTGTGCTTCTTCATTCTTTTGCACTAGCTTTTATATGGGCTTGGAGCCCTGGCTACTATTGATAGCTTTGGGCTCGTAGCTAATTACCTCTATGCCAGAAAGGAGAGGAGCCCTTCTGTTTCCACTCAAGCTTGAAGTACTTCAAGGAAGGACGGACTGGCCATGAGAGCCATGTGGCAAAGGAAGTCTTCAGAGCTTTCTTCCCATCTTCAGAGCTTTCTTCCAAGAAGGGGGAGGTACCTTTGTGGGTGAACAAGATAATAGATTGTTAAGGGTAGGTAGCATTAAGAGGAAGTACATGATTGAAGTTCCAGGTAAATAGTCTGGATTAAATCTGCCATCGTAATTCAGAGAAGGGGAGGAGGTTGGTTGAGTTGTTGAGGAGCTGGGACTTGAACTGCAATTTCTACCCAACTTTGAGGAGCAAAATACAACAGTACCCTAAATATACACCCAAATGCTTGGGAGCCCAGGAAGTGAGAGATGCCTCCAGAGTATCACTGTCACCCCGTGACTCCATCCACTGGATCCTGCTGCAGCTTGGATGTAGGTAATTAGGTGAACTCACTCTTTCTGAATGCTTTGGAGTCTGCAACAGAACTGTCCTCTGTTTCCTGTCTTCAGCAGAGAGCTCTACATCGGTATAGCTGGGAGATAAATCCTAAAGGTGCCTGTGGCATTTGGAAATGCTGAATTTTCAACCTTCAAAGTTACTGTGGCTCGAATGTGTGACTAAATTGCTGGATACCACCAAGTGACTCTGCAGGACTGAGAATTATCAATGGCTTTGATCATTTGCTTGGAATTTAGAACAAAGTTATTCCAGTGCTGGTTTAGACACTTTTTTGGGGGAACTGTTTCTTTTAATGCATTGATTTAGGTAAACTTATTAAAGAATGCTTCAGTGATTCACTTGTTGATTTAAAGGATTGTACACTTGCTTCCTTATAACCACATACTCTAATGGTCCAACTTATAACATGACCTTTTGCTCTGACTGCTCTTCTGTGGAAGTTTCTCAGTTTAAGTACAAAGAATTGCCTATATTTCAAATTTCAAAATTATAGCTTTTTGATAAAATGCCAAGGACAGCCCAGTGATGGAGTAGCACTGATATTCAGTTCAGCTAATTCTGAGAAGTGGTCTGCCTCCGACCAGTGAGTGTGGAAAAAAATAAGCATGACTTATTCAGGAAAACAAGGATCATTAGCAGTGGAACTGATGATCATAGGGTGGTAAAACTGCTTTTTATCCAAAGAGCTTTATATAAGAGCAAAGTTAGTTAAGGAGCTGACAGGCTGAATTTTTTTTTTTATTGTGGTAAATGCTGAAAAAATCAGAAGAGCAATTCTTATTCTTCATCCAAAATAGAGGAGAGAAGAAGGACGATATGGATGGTTTCCAGTTTTTACAACTGTTGACAGAATAGTCAAAATATAATATGAAAGGTCTTATGAACTCAGAGCACTGACACATACATTCTTTTAGGCTAACATCATCCTCTTTGCAAAATGGACAGACGCTGTTTATTTTTGTAAGTAGTCAACTAAGCTAATGTGCCAGTTTCTTCTTTGATGTTTCAGCTTTAAGAAAGTTACATTAATGGAGGGCAATTATGGTAATTTGAATTAGGAATGGAATTATGGTAATTGAAAACTTCTACGGTGACAGGTATTTGTGAGACCCCGGTGTTCTGGTACAGTTCAAAACTGCTATTAAGCCCATGGTAATTAGCATTTTCCCCCTGGAATGGCTGAAAGAATAAGGGAACATAAAACAAAATTTGACAGTGTGAGAAGGGAACTGGCAACAACATCAAAACCTACAGTCAACACAAAGAAATACAAACACACTGATGGTCTTGGGCTTTTTAAAAATAGAGAATCAGAAGAAAATCACAGCTTTGGGGCACTGGTGAGGCTAAGCCTTTATGTTGTGGGTCTGTAATCTAGAGACATTGGCAACAGAAAGATGAAGCAGAGAAAGCCATTCTTGTTTTCTGGCTCCATTTTTGAATCAAGTAGTTGCAGGGAGTACCTTGGGCCCCCACAATCCAGAGCGTTAGAAAGCTACAACTAATTAGATGAATCACTCCACAACGTTCATGCAGTCATTCAACAAATGCTTATCAATTGCCTCCTATGTGCCAATCAGTGTGCCAGGTGCTAAAGATATAAATAAGACAAGGTTCCTGCCCTCACAGAGATTTTCCAGTCGAGTGTAAAATTGAGATCTATTCGGCTCCACATTAAAGGTAGGGAAGCATTCCGTTAGCTCCAGAGCTATACTGCGGCTTTGTTCATCCTGAAGTGTTAAAAATGCTATTTTAGCTTTTAAGCCCTTAGACTTTTGTTTCTGTCTTAGTGATTTCTCTTGAGGTCTCTAAGGATAGTAAAACACTAGAGTGCCTGTCAATTAGTATATGCTTGGCTACAAATAACAGAATACCTGCATGAAAGTATATATGTGTGATTTACTAATCTCACATGATAAGTAGGAAATTCCAGAGTTAGTGTAGCAGGTCAATGGTATCACCAACATTCAGGCTTCCACTCTTTCAGGTCCAGCATTTTCTCTATGTTGGCAATGTCTCTCTAATGGTAACAAAATGGCTACCAAATCTATAATGTCTTTACACAATAATGTTCCAAGCAAGAAGAAAGGGGGCAGGAGCAAAACACTTTCCCTATAAGGGAAGAAATCATTCTTAGGGGAGAATATCCATCTCCCAGAAGCCACTAGAAGACTCCTTATGTCTCACTGGCCCAAACTGGGTCACATGCCTACTCTTAGAACTTCAACTGGTGAAAGGGAATTGTAATGTCATGATAAATCATTACCCTCTCCTGGGCTGGGTACATCCCCATTTTATTAAAATCAGGCTTCAGTTAGCAAGGAAGAGGGAAAATGGCTGTGGTTTCACAGGCATCTGTGTGGAGTCAGAGATGATGGAAACACCTACAGATACTTTCCCTGTACTTGTACATTTCTAATTTTTCCTTCTGGGTTAAATAATCTTTCAAAAATGTTTTTATAAGAATGCAAATGCTTCTGTGAATGGTAGCACAAGTCTCTAATACCTCAGTCTGTTGGATAAACTTTAATAGGAGAGAGTAGGACACCATGCAATCCCTGGGAGTCTACACATTGAAAATGAAAAATAGGGTGCCTGGGTGGCTCAGTTGGTTGAGCATCTGACTCTTGATTTTGGCTCAGGTCATGATCCCAGGATGGTGGGATCGAGCCCTGTGTCGGGCTCCATGCTGAGCGTGGAGCCTGCTAAAATTTCCTTCTCTCTCTCTCTCTCTCTCTCTCTCTCTCTCTCTCTCTCTCTGTGTGTGTGTCTTCCCTCTGCCCTCTCCCCCACCTCATGCATGCTCTCTCTCCCTCTAAAAAGAAGAAAAAGGTGGGGGGAGCCTGGGTGGCTCAGTTGGTTAAGCAACTGACTTTGCTTAGGTCATGATCTCATGGCTTGTGAGTTCGAGTCCCCCATTGGGCTCTGTGCTGACAGCTCAGAGCCTGGAGCCTGTTTTAGATTCCGTGTCTCCCTCTCTCTCTCCCTCTCCCTCGCTCATGCTCTCTCTCTCTCTCTTTCAAAAATAAACAAACATTAAAAACAAATAAAAAAATGGGAAGTCATGAGATTTCCATGAGAAATCTGAGAAATATGAGATCAAGAGTGCTGATAATATATTTCCCCTGTCATCCATTTTACCAAACTTCTATGTAGAATTTAATTACCTTGTCGAAAAGAGGTCATATTCATTAAATATCTATTATCTATACAGCACTATCTCCGGTGGGCATTAATCCCTGTAGCATTCAGGTGAGGTAAGATTCTCTTTACAAGTAAGATTGACAAGTTACAGAGAGGTTACATAACGGGCAGGGATTCAAACCTACCTAGGCCTGATGCCCAAGTCCACTTTTTTTCGATCGCACCAAATTTCCTCTTAAAGCCCAGCATGAAAGTAGTCATTTGAATCTGAGAATGTGATTTAACTAAGTTTTTCTGTCTGTTGTGAGTTTCCTTGTTATTCAGTGCTAATTTCTGTATAACATACCTCAGTCCAGCAAGATTACAAACTCACTGGGAGAAACATTGAAAACTTCACCTATCAAATATTTGAGGTTAACACTAGATTCTTTTGATAAGATATAGATGGTTAATATTCTGACTCTAGGTGATGCCATCATCAATGTCCTTCAATGATTTATTTCATATGAACAGTGGGTAAGATATTTTACATTGAGCAGAGTTGTTTCAATATGGAAAGAGGGAAGAAATAGAGATTTATAACTTTAGTAGAAACTGCTGTTTTCTAAACACGTATAAATGGCTAGTGTTATTGTTTTAATGGAAGGAAATGATGGAAAATAGGGTGAAATCCCAATTTGCTCAAATGAGGACTGTATTGTATTAAGTTGGCAAGTACAACTATGTCTCTTTTCCTGTCACTCCCGGGCAATCTCTGTTTGTGAGATGCATCATATAGACTTCAGGTCAGCAGAGGGTAATTGACCAAGTCTACTTTGCTACAGTCAGTGCTTATCATTACCAGCTATTCCATAGCCTCTGCACGGAATCTGAAGCACAATTCAGTTACTGGAGTCCCTCTTCGAGGGAACAAATGTTTTCTTGCTGGTGAACATTAGCTCATGTTACAGATGTGATTGAAACAACGAAGTAGTCCATCTCAGAGAGTGGGGAGACTGTTCTATTGACGAACTGATTTTAGCATCCTGATGACCGATGCCAGATACATGAGTTCGTGCATGTTTGACAGCCTCTGGCAATGAAAGGGCTGCATGCAAAAGGAGAATCTATCTTCATATGAACTGTTTCTGCTCTGTTTCTCATGCTGTTTAACAAACAAAGTACAGAAAGGCAAACCACCCCTCAGTAATTCAGAAAGCCTATGTATTCTTGAGTCTTTATAAGTAGAAAGTGGGACGCAACATTCATTGTACTTGGAAGAAAATCTCATCTGGGAGTGTGAAAGAACAATTTGACAATTATCTCCGTAGTTCTAAGGTCTGAGGAAGAGAAATGACAACACTTTATTATAAAGCACCTTTAATTGAAGTAATTAGGAGCAAGAATGCTAGCACAGGCTGGTAGACTGTCAGAAGGGAAATGGATTTCTGGTCAGGTTTGCTGAGCTTGGGGGCTCCTGATGAACTTTTGTGATAATAATTAACATAATACTTCTGAGGCATTTTCAGTCTTATCAGAAATTATTTTTCTCTGCCTCGCTCTTCTTTCAGATGAAATAATAATGTTTAGCACTTAGCTGGCATCTTTCATTCCGATGGGTCCCCTGGTTCTTAAACAATTTTTCTATCTCCACATGTGTGAATATGTGTCTACACGGAGACATTTCAGCAATTGCCAAAAATTTCAGCAATCCCACTGGGTAGCATACTGCAGCTGTTTAGTATTATTCAGCAAAGCTACATGGTGTTTGAGGGGTAAAAGTAACCAAAAAAAAAAAAAAAAAAAAAAAAAGAAAGAAAGAAAGAAAAGAAAAAAAACCCCAAAATGAAAACCCAACGTTAATCCTCTAGGAAGGATCTGGGAGGCAGAAATGTGTATATACACAAAAGGTTTTGCTCAGCATATACCGACTCCTGCTTCTAATATATGAACCATGGAAATATCTGGGCACCAAGAGGGGGTTGTCAAGTTGGCTTTAAAGTACCTTTGAAATATAGTGTTGTCAGCAGCAGGGTTTCCTGATGCTGTACTGGGGCATCCGTTCAGCACTGATACAAAGCCATGTATGTATGGCACTTCATTGAATTAGCAATATACTTCCTGTAGCATGCTGTATTTTCCTTGGAGGTCCCACTCAACTGGCCATGCCTGCTATTTAGGTTTTAGGAGCTGATAAGTAACTGTGATTAGCCATTCAGATTTCATCTGAAAAGAAATAAAATCATTTAGTTGTTTTAAAAAGACATGGACATTCATAGAATTGGTGTATTTAGAATTTGAAAAGCGATGACTGATTTTCCCTATCAAATAGAGCAGTGCCTGGCACGTAGTAGGCACCATCTATTAAGTCAATGAATGAAAGCTTTGAATTCCTGATGATAAGAGCCCTCACATTTGTGTGGTGATAAGTACTTTTCAAGGTACTTTCACAGATATCAACCTTTTTTATCTCACTAATATTATACTGGACTTAATTTGATATTGTTAATGTCAGAAGAATTTAATGTAAAAAATTAATCATAATTAGATCACTTCATTTTTCTTTGGTGAGCCATTATTCACACTGTTGGATGGATTAAACTTCTGAGGCCTGCCCTGCTCGTATCCCATTCTATGGGAAACTGCCTGGTTCAGAGACCTTATTGGCTGTCAAGCCACGTTTTAAACCATTTGATCCTATTCCATTTTGTTGTCTTTCACATCATCTTCCTGGGTTTACGTGGGCCTCAGGAGCAGGTATATCAGCCAAGAGCAGTCATTCTATAGGCTAGCCAGTGATATTTGACTTGTGTCTCTGTTTCCAAAGAGAAGTTGGCTTATCGGTGGATTGTCTCTCAGGAATTCAAAATTAAAAACATGGGGAAAATTTCCACCTACCAGGGAAGCTGAAATGAAGTGAGGCCATGAGTTAAGCGTTGACTATAGCAAGCCAAAGCCATGTGCTGACTTTGACAGAGTCAAGTGAGACATCTGCTTGGTGGGGAAGAGAAGGGAACAAATATACTGAGAATGTGAGACATCATGCATTGCTGATGAGATCATAAGGTCCCTGAGAAAGAGATGGAGAATTGTTGTGACAACCTCTTTTTCTATCTGTGTTCATTTTTATAAGGTGCCTTTTTATTTCATGGTGTGACTTAAAGCAGGTTCTTGTTTCTTATGATCATAAGAGTCAAAAGAGACATTGGCATGATGCATATTTGCTGATGAGAATAGAGGGACACATAGGAAAGGTGATGATGAGTTTGAAGTTCTCTTCCTGGATGGGATCTTATAGAAATTGATGTCATGGCTTTCGGAGGAATAAATAAGCAATTACCTTGAAAGATGTTATCAACTTTCTATATGATGTAGGGCTCTTTTGTTATCCATCATAGCGCTTAGGTGCTGCTCAGCATATGGTTTACAGGAAGTTTCTTGCCCTCTGAGTTGTACAATAAGTCAGATAGTTATTTCTTAAGGCCTTACTGTAGAATTCTTTGACCAGGATCTTCACTGGTTCTTCCCATCTCCGTGTGGTTGATTTACCAGAGCAAGTATGGCTGCAGGTCTTGCATTTGGGGAAATTAAGGGCCAAGAGTGACACCCTTCAACTTCTGAGATGCTTAGTTTTATGCCAATGGCTCCTAGAACTGTCATTTTGGAGGATAAAGAAAAAAAAAGAAGAGTATGCTGGGTGCTAACTCCTCCAGCTGGTCTCATCTTCCGTCTTCCTATGTGTCCTTTTCTGCGTCTCCATAGCATTATCGTTATAGGGGAAAGAACCAGAGAAAGTTGTCAGGAGCCACAGACTATTTAACTTCACTGAGTCATGTCTGCAAAATGTGAGAAATAGTTTTTGTTCCCTTCACAGAGGTGTTATGAGATTCAAATATTAGAATGCATTCACTAAAACTTACTGAGGTCCCAAATATGGACATATTAGATTATCTTATATAACAGAAACATTTCCCTTTTCCTGTCCCTCTGTGTGCCCTTATACTGGTGTTCTTAAAGACTTCATCATTATTCCCAACTTGGGCACACACTCTTCCTAGATGGGCTCATCATCTATGCCCATGGAAGATGATATCATCTATGCTGATTAATTCCAAAATTTTTACCTCCAATGCGTTTTTCTTTAGTTCTAGTCTCCAATATCAAACTCTCTGCCACACATGTCCTCTCTAAACATTTCACGGACACCCCAAGAACATGCCAAAATATGTGCAGTGACTTGGAGATAAGAGGGAAGATGGTTCACAGATTGAATTTGAGGATCCAGAAGTAGTACAGGATGGGGAGAGGAGCAAGGGAGGAAAAACAGGCTAAAGAGTTTTTTTTTTTTTAACGTTTATTTATTTTTGAGAGACAGAGAGATAGAGCATGAGTGGGGAGGGGCAGAGAGAAAGAGGGAAACAAAGAATCTGAAACAGGCTCCAGGCTCTGAGCTGTCAGCACAGAGCCCAACGAGGGGCTGGAACTCGCGGACTAGACTGCGAGATCATGACCTGAGCTGAAGTCAGATGCTTAACTGACTGAGCCATCCAGGGGCCCCAGGAGTTGTTTCTTTAGTGGCTTGTTCCCTGTCAACCAAAGCTAGAACTATGTTTCCAGTATGGTTTTGGTAGTTAGGGTTAACCACAAGAGAAATCTGACTGAGATTTGGAAAACAGAAGTATAGTCCTGGCCAGATGTCAGCGTAGGGCCCAATGCTGCTCCATAATGTGCTCCTTTACCTGATTGGCGGGGCAGTATGGAGGTCAGCTCTGCGCTTCCTCCCTCCATCCCTTGCCACCACTCTCCTTCAGATTCTCTGAATCCTGGGCTCTGTGGTGAAAGCTACCTATTATCCTGTGTGTCACTCATTCCATCCAAGATGGAAGTGATGAGAAAAATGAGGATTCCATTTTGTTGTTGTTGGCTTCCATTTTGTCCTCACAGATTCCAGCTTATTTTTATTCTCTCCCCCTCTTCACACTCATATTTTCTCCTGTATTTCTGGCATTACTGACCTCAGACCCCACACTGGAGGCAAAAGCAATAGCTCACACAGCTGCATAAGTTTTGATCTCTACAATCATTCCCTTATTCTGTATCATTTGTCATGGTTCTGTTCCTTTGATTGAACTCTGATGCAGCTTCTTATGAAATCAGCACTCATCTATTGATTTAATGGATTTATTGATTAGTCTTGACGTTCAACTTGGCTCCACACAGGAATTTTAGACAGGGATAAAAAGACTGGCCAGTTTTACCAGATCTGAAGCAGCAACTTCTTTGCTGAAAAAATTTCCATATTTTAAGAAATGTTTTCCTGTAGCAGAACATCATGTCCAAGGCAGCGCCTTTTGTAAAAAAAAAAAAAAAAAAGAATTTCTAGGTAGTTTTTTCTGTAGCGATATTTATATTTTAATTGCTTTATTTTTTTTTTATTTTTTTTTTATTTTTGGGACAGAGAGAGACAGAGCATGAACGGGGGAGGGGCAGAGAGAGAGGGAGACACAGAATCGGAAACAGGCTCCAGGCTCCGAGCCATCAGCCCAGAGCCCGACTCGGGGCTCGAACTCACAGACCGTGAGATCGTGACCTGGCTGAAGTCGGACGCTTAACCGACTGCGCCACCCAGGCGCCCTTTAATTGCTTTATTAAGAAGATAATTTTTCACTGTTAGACAAACTCTAAATACTTAGAGCATCATATGCTGACATTTGAAAGGAAGTTATTTCCGTGGTTATTTGAGAGCTCTAATGGGTACATTGCTCTAGAGGTCATGGTATTCACCATCTAATCTAGAAATAGGTCTTTTCTATATAGGTGGGCATTTCCAACCTTAAACATATCTTTTTTCCTTTTGTTCACAAGAAATATCAAATGTAAATATTGTTTAAAAGTATATTTAAACATATGATTTTAAAAAAACCTTTTAAAATATAGCTGCCAGATATTTATCTTAATACTGTGAGGGGGAAAAACTAAAAACTAGCAAAAATACAACATTGTCCTAAATTATAGATTAAAAAAAAATTCAGTTCTAATGCATGGTTGCAACTATTATGCTTATAGACAACCCATTTATGTACCCGAGGCTTAAATGTTTTTTGAATTAAGTTTCATTTGTAGAATACAAATACCATATGGTCCTTCAAAACCTGAGACTTAGAAAACCTGTTGGACCCAAGTTCTGATAGGTCTGTTATAGCAAAATGAACTGGATATGATATGCTGGCCAATAGAAAGCTACCGTAGGTCATTTCCTCACCACCCTTGGCTCTAATGAGTTGTAACAGACATATAATATTGTGTAAGTTTAAGGTGTACAAAGTGATGATTTGATACACGTACATGTTGCAAACTGATCACCATAATAAGGTTAGAAACACATCCATTACTCCATATAATTACCTTTTTTTCTGGTGGTAAGAACATTTAAAATCTGTACAGTTATCAACACTCGCAGGTTCTTGAGCAGGGAATTGAAAGCAATATTTCAAGGATGATTAATACAGTGGAGACATGGGTCAGAAAGATGGGTCAGAAATGATGCTTAACTACAAGAGTAATTAAAAAGATTGTAAAATATGTATTTTTTTCTTTAAAAAATTTTTTTAATGTTTATTTATTTTTGAGACAGAGGGAGACAGAACGCGAGTGGGGGAGGGGCAGAGAGAGAGGGAGACACAGAATCCGAAACAGGCTCCAGGCTCTGAGCTGTCACCACAGAGCCCGATGCAGGGCTCGAACCCACAAACCGTGAGATCATGACCTGAGCTGAAGTCGGACGCTTAACTGACAGCCACCCAGGCGCCCCAATATGTATTTTTTTTCTATTGCAAAAGTAATCCATGCTCATTGGGGAAGTTTTAAAAACTCATGTAAGTGAAAAGAAGGAAATAAATCACCGTAAGTCATCATCACTGAGTCCTAAACAATATTAGTATTTTGGCATATTTTCTTCTAATTTTTTTCCTGCTTATGTTACATTGTGTATATGATTTTTATCCTGATGATTTTTTTATTTAGTATTGTTGAATATCCTTGAAATCGATCAGAGACTCATATTGAAACCTTTGATAATGTTTAAATTCATTAATACCATTCGAGCATATATTTTTACCTTTCTTTTTTTAAAAGTTTATTAAGGTGTAATTTTGTACAACGAATTTCTCACACATAAATAGACAATTTGATAAGCTTTGACAGATATACACACACATGAACGTACCACCACAATCAAGATATTTAACATTTCTATCATCTCCAAAGGTTTTATTGTGTTCTGCTACAATCATCCCTCCCCAGGCAACCACTGAAGTATTTTGTACAATCGTGTGCATTTTCTACAAATGCACTCTTTTTCTGTCTGGCTTCTTTGATTCAGCCTAATGCATTTGAGACTCATCCATGTCATTTACATGTATGTTTGTAACTTTGTAACAAACGTGTCTGTTTGTTACATGTATATTTGTTCCTTTTTATCACTGAGTAGTATGCTGTTGTATGGCATGTATTGTCTCCATAAACTATGCGGAGGACAAAAAACCATGCTGAATTCAGATGACAGGCACTTCCTGTACATTTGTTTCATATGCCTGTGAATTAAATTCATGCCTTGACACAATGATATATTTTCATAATTCATAGAATTTGAGGTCACTACAAATAATCAAAATCCTTAAATTCATTCATTCATTTATTCATCTGAGCTCTGTAAACTCGTTAGGTACTTCTAGGTACCTGAGATACATCAGCAAACCAAAGTATTTTTCCTTGTTGAGATCATGTTGTAATGGGAGAAGATAGAACATATTTCTAATAAATAGTAAATGTAAACATGTAAATAATCCCATTTGTTGGAAGTTTACACAAAAAATTAAAAAAAATGGAGCTGGTTAAGGACACTGGGAGTGCCAGGAGTGTGTTTGCAGGATAGGCGTAAGTTCCAAGATTAAACAGAGTGATCAAAGTAAGCCTCAGTGAGGTCTGAGTTTTTGAAATCTGACGGTGTCAAAGATCTATTTATCATAACATTTCCTAAATAATTCTTTGTAAACATATGGCTATTCATATTCAATTAAGTGGTTGTATCATAATTTGCTTAATCAGAGCTATAGTTGAACATTTAAATTAGTTCTAATTTTCCCTGTGATATATGTCACTATGAACACTGTTGTGAATAAAGCTTCTGAATTGTCTACTGTTTACTTAGGACAGATACTGAAGTAAGTTATTGTAACAAAAGACATAATTTTTTTCCTTTTCCTTTTTAAGATTTTTAATGTTGAATCATTATTATATTTATAACAAATCCTCCTTAGGTGTGATATATTATTATTTCTTAAAAACCTTGTTAGACTCAATTCATTTTATGTTATATATTATATATATAATATATAACATATATATTATATATAATGTATTATATATATTTATTCATTATATTATAAGATTTTAAAATCTACTTAAAAATAAAATTAACCTGTAGGGTACCTGGGTGACTCAGTCAGTTAAGCATCCAACCCTTAATCTCAGCTCAGGTCTTGATCTCAGGGTCATGAGTTCAAGCCCCATATTGGGTTCCACATTGGGTATGAAGCCTACTAATAGATAGATAGATGATAGATAGGTAGATAGATAGATAAAGTTAACCTAGAGTTTAGTTTCTAGGGCTATATTTTTCAGCATTAATATTAGGGTTACTCTGTCATCATAAAATAAATGGGTAGAGTTTTGTTCCTTTGAAAGTATGATAGAAACCCATGGTAGGAGAGATTCCTTTCAGATTGTTTATATCTATTTTTAATTTTTCATTGACTTATACTTTCTTACAGTTGTTTCTGTTGTTTTCCTAGTTATCTGAGCTAATTACTTAACTCCTTTAAAAAAAAAAAAAAACTGGACCTCAGATACTCATCGTAGAGTTGATCATATTCCTGGCAAGGTACCCATCATAGAGCTGATCATATTCCTGGCATTAGGGCAAGTGATCATCACCAGGCAAGAACTTTACTCATTTAATTGACTTGTAGTTCCCTTTGTGTACCAAACCCAATCCTCCTTGTTTCTCCAATATCTACTCTTAAATATTTAATATATGCCCTTCCACCATTGTCTGTACATGTATATATTTTTATCCTTGGAAAGTACATAGTATTTTTTGAGCTTTAAAATTTTACATTAGTAATTTCTGGCCAAGATGGAGTAATAGGAATAATTAAACAAACAACAAACAAACAAACAAACAAAAAACCCAGACAAATATTTCAACCAATGGTTTTCAAGACACTGGACATCAGACAATAAAAAAGAGTAATCTCTGTGAGACAGAAAACAAATGAAGTGATTCCTGTGACTTCCCTTGAGAAGGGAATTAGGTGAATCCTGGAAGACTCCCTGAATTGAACAGATGAGACTGATAATCTGGGGAGACCAGACTGAATTTGCAGGATAGAGTCCTAGAGAGGAGCAAGCTGCACAGAAACAGAACGCTGGAGATCTACAGAGGGTGCCCCTTGAATATTCAGTAGAATCCTGATCTACTGAATGTATGTGTGTGCACGTGTGTGAAGCCAGAGAAAGAACCATCAGAAAGAATTAGAGGGAACTGTGCTGTGTACTCACAGGGGGCCAGGAACAGTGTTTGTTCCCCCCATCCGCTCTGGAAAACATCATAATTCATGGGACATTGGATAGAGTACTCAGAAGAGTCTTGCCTCAGTAGTAGGGAATAATTAGCCCTGGAATAATCACTGCCCTAGCTCTACCCAACAAATTTTATTTTATTTTATTTTTTTTTATTTAAAAAAAATTTTTTTTTAACATTTATTTATTTTTGAGACACAGAGCATGAACACGGGAGGGTCAGAGAGAAAGAGACACAGAATCTGAAACAGGCTCCAGGCTCTGAGCTGTCAGCACAGAGCCCGACGCGGGGCTCGAACTCACAGCCCTCACGGACCGCGAGATGATGACCTGAGCTGAAGTCGGCGGCTTAACCGACTGAGCCACGCAGGCGCCCCTACCCAACAAATTTTAAAAGCAAGACCTGCGATAATCAAAGTGTTCATAAATAACTGCAACTGAGAGCAAAGGGCAGCAATTATAGGAATGCAAACATCTCTAGTACACAACAAATAAAATTGGATATCTGGTATCAAATCAAAATTACCAGACATGCGATGAAGCGTGTGATCCATAATCTATCAAATGAAACTGAATAAGGACTGACACAGATGTTGAAATTTCCAGATAAGGACTTCAAAGCAGGAACTAAAACTATATCATATATTCAAAAAATTAAGTAGAAACATAGGTGATATGTATAAGAGTACTAGACCAAAACTTCAGGGGTTAAACTAAAATGTGTGAGATGAAAAATTCGCTTTATGGGATTAACAGCAGATGAGAAATTGCAGAGGAAAAGATTAATAAATTTGAAGGTATTGCTACAGAAACTCTCCAAAAGGAAGCACACTGAGAAAAAAGGATAAAGACGGAAAATAGAGTCCGTTATGTGTGAGACACCTTTAAGAAGCCTAATACATGTAATTGGAGCTTCTAAAGTAGGAGGGGAAAACAGAAGAAATATTTGAAGAAATAAAGGCTGAAAACTTCCAAAGTTGATGCAGCCGATAAACCCACAGATCTCAGAACCTCAAAGAACCCCAACAAAAGGATGAGAAAGCATATCACAATTGAATTGCTCAAAACCAGTGTTAAATAGGAAATATTAAGAGCAGCCAGAGAAAATGTCACATATATACAGAAGAACAAAGATAAAGATGACAGCAGATTTCTCTTTGGAAGCAGTGTGATTAACAACTTTAAAGTACTGAAAGAAAAAAAAAGTCCACTTAGAACTCTATACCCAGCAAAGATGTCTTTTAAAAACAAAGAAAAAGACTATTTCAGACATACAAAAGCTGAAAAAATTTATCATCAGCTGATCTGAACTAAGTGAAACGTTAAGTCAATTTCTTCAGGCAGAAGGAAAATGATTCCAGATAGAAAGATATACACAAAGAAATAAAGAGTACTAAAAATGGTAACAAGGTAAATTTTTCTTTTTCTTTCTTTCTTTCTTTTTTTTTTAAATGCCTTAAACCATATATGCTTATCCATTCCTAGAGTGATGAAAACTTAGGTCACCTTCAATACTTTCCTAACACTCAGGCAATAGTGATAAATTTCCTCATATTTGCTTGTGTGTCTATGCAGGATTTTCCTAGTGTATATACTTTTTGGAAAACTAAAATTAGAAGAAAATTTCTAGATGATAAAACCTCTTTACCGAGAACTTAGATATTTAACAGAGAGAGTTTGGATACATTCCTTATAATGTTGGGGAAAAGACAAGGATGACCACTTTGACTGCTACTGTTTTTTTGTTTTTTATTAAAAAAAATTTTTTTTAATGTTTTATTTATTTTTGAGACAGAGAGAGACAGAGCATGAACAGGGGAGGGGCAGAGAGAGAGGGAGACACAGAATCGGAAGCAGGCTCCAGGCTCTGAGCCATCAGCCCAGAGCCTGACACAGGGCTTGAACTCACGGACTGTGAGATCATGACCTGAGCTAAAGTTGGATGCTTAACCGACTGAGTCACCCAGGCGCCCCTGACTGCTACTGTTAATATAGCGCTATACAGGTCCTGGATATTGTAATAAGTAAAGAAAAATTAAGGGACACTTTCATTTGAATAGGCAGAAAAAATTATTACTTCATATGTAACCCAACAGAGTTTGGTAAGATTGCTGGATACAAAATTTATTAGTATCTCCCTATACCGGTAAAGACCAATTAAAGATGTAATACCATTTTCAATAGAACAAAAACTACAAAATACTTACTAGGTCACCTAATAATGTGTGCACAAAAACCTAGTAGAGAAACGTAAAAGTATTCCTATTAAAGGACATAAAATCATAATAAATAGAAAGATAAACTCATACTGGAGCAAATCGTTATTTTAAAGATTTAAGTTTTAATTCAGATTACTTTATAAATTCAGTGCTAAGATAATACTGAAAAAGAAAAACAGATATGCAGGATTGCCCTCCTACTTAAAATTTTTGTTTTAAGTTTATTAATTTATTTTGAGAGAGATTGGGAGTACCGGCAGGGGAGGGGCAGATAGAGAAAGAGAGACGGAATTGAAGCAGGCTCTGCACCAACAACACAGAGCCTGATGTGGGGCTTGAACTCCTGAACTGTGAGATCATGACCTGAGCTGAGATCAAGAGTCAGATGTTTAAGTGACTGTGCCTCCTGCCCTGCTACTTTAAGACATAATACAAAGCCATAATTAAAATAGCAGGACGGTACTGGCATTGAACCCAATAAATAGACCAATAGTAACTTGAAAGGATAGATTCCTTGGAATAAAGTCACCAAATAGCTGCAAAACCAAATGGGAAAAAAAAAATGTCAGAGAATATCTCTGTGGCCTTGGGATGTGGAAGGATTTGCCATATGAGACCAAAGAAACAAACAAAAACCAGTGGGGGTAATATTATTGGATCTGTCTAAATGAAAATAAAAGATTTCTATCAAAGAACATGGCAAAGTTAACAATCAGGTAACAAAAGAATATTTGTAAAGTAACAAAAGCTCAAGATGTGCAATGGAAAAATGGACAAAGGACACAGCTAATAAATATATGAAAAATTCTTAACCTCGCTATTGATCAGAAAGAAGCAAATGAATATGTGACTACAAGCAACTTAATACTACTGAGCAAAAATGACACTACCAGGTAGTATCCGTTGCTGGTGAAGAAAAGGGGAATTCAGAACCTTAATGTACTCTGGGCAGGCTTATAAACCGAAGATGTCATTTTCAAAAGCAGTGTGGCAGAATAAGAATTTGGGGCTTTTTGTACATGTTGCCAAGTGTTTTCTCCCAAATGCAGTGCTTTATGGTACTTGTTACTCTGTCCCTTATTTATATTTTAAATTTACAAAAGAATCATATTGTTATTTTCATTTAATTTTTATTTTTTCATTATTTTTTATTCTTTATTTTTTAATTTTAGAGAGAGAGCAAGTGGGGAGAGCGGCAGAGGTAGAGAGAGAGAGAGAGAGAGAGAGAGAGAGAGAGAGAGAGAGAGAGAGAATCTCAAGCAGGGTCCACACTCAGTGTGGAGCCTGGGGCAGGGCTCGATCCCATGACACTGGGATCATGACCTGAGCTAAAATCAAGTGTTGGACACTCAACGGACTGAGCTCCCCCCAGGTGCCCCACATTTTTAAATTAATAGCAAAGCTGTCTATCTCCTTCACCCATCAATCTTTTGGGAACTTGGTGTTTTTGTTTTTGTTTTTTCTAATTGATTCATGTGAGCTTTTATATAAAAAGTATTTTTCTTTTGCTATATTTGAATGAACGTGTTTTGATCTGCTGTGTCTATCAACTGTGCTACAGTTATAAATGGCTCCAGGGGCTCCTGGGTGGCTCAGTCGGTTAAGCGGCTCAGGTCATGATCTCAAGGTCCGTGAGTTCGAGCCCCGCGTCGGGCTCTGTGCTGACAGCTCAGAGCCTGGAGCCGGTTTCAGATTCTGTGTCTCCCTCTCTCTCTGCCCCTCCCCTGTTCATGCTCTGTCTCTCTCTGTCTCAAAAATAAATAAACGTTAAAAAAAATAAATACATGGCTCCAAAGTATCAGTTATGCATTGGCTGCTGGTTGGTTTGCTAGGGAATCCTACTTCTGGGATTTTCCAAGACTCTATGCCACATGTGCTCATCATTCAGGATCCCAGCTCAGGGAACAGCCTCATGATTTTTTGTTTATTTTTTATTTTTATTTTTTTTTGTGGTAAAGGGTAAAAGTCAAGAGAACTGATGGAATATACACTTCTGTTCTGAATTGTCATCAGGCATGTGCACTCATGTATCATTAGCCAAAGTGAGGCGGGGAAATATACTTCACCTACAGGGATGCATAGGAAGTCATGTAGCAGTGGGCGGGAATGGATGAGTACGGGAATCGAGTAATGAATAATAGGGAACAGGAGTATAAGTTACTATAGAGCTTATTTGCAGGTGATAACTTTTTTTAATTCAAATCTTTTTATTCCTACCTCGCGTTGATGTCACAATGGACTAGGAGCGTCCCAGGGAAGGGTATTTTAAAAATATGAATTCTCTCTGGGAAAGTATCCTGTTGTAGCTTTCGGAGGTGGCGGCCTACAGCTAACTTGGGTTGTTTAACTGAAGCAGGAAATGCGGTAAGCCTGCTGGTTTGCCTGCTGGAGACTGGGGAGGCAGGATGGCTGGCTGGCTGTGGTAGTGCTGGTGATTCACTTGAAGAAAAGAGCTGGGGTTTCATAGCCAAGAAAGGCTTTGAGAGCATGAAGGCATATGGATTTTAAGAGACTGGTATTCTCCGTCTTTTGGGGGGGGACATTGCTTTGGGAGAACTTTGGTGTCCAACAGTAAGCAGACCAGAAAAACAAGTCAGACTCATTTGGGTCCAGGATTTCAAGGGGAAGGGGAAGGAGAGGGGGAAGGATCACAGCATCAAGGTACAAGCAGTTCCTGTTTCTAGTACCCAAACCTTTCCTGATTAGTAAAGTTCTTTTGATGTGAACGACTCTGACCTCCTCCCAGTACTCTTGTACTGACACTGTAACACTCCAAGAGCAGTGTCAAAGAATTAGCACAGTCCTCAGCTCTAAATCTGCTCTACATACCCATCCTTGGCGTTTGGGGAGATCATTTATTTCAATAAGTATTTATGGAGTGCTTTCACATGCCAGCTCTGTGCTGATCTCTTATTTTCTCTCCTCTGGATTTGGAGCATAAAAAGCTCCATAAATACTTATTGACACAGAGACGATTAGAACCTTTCCTCCATGGACATGAACACAAATAATTATCTTTTAAGGTAGGCTGATAGATACCATAAGAGCAGCTAGAGAGAGGACATATTAACTTGGGTAGGAGGAGGATGGGTCCCATGGAGTCTCAGAAGAAGCGGCATTGAAGTTGGGTCTTGATGCAGAGGAGAGGTTTGCCAAGCAGAGAGACAGCAAAGGCATGGAGATGGAAAGAGAAGAGAAAACAGAGAGAACTTCATGTGGCCTAAGCAGAGAGGGCATGGGAGACAGTGGTATAAGGCTGAGTCCACAGAGGTAGATCACAGACATGACAAAGAGTGGATTTTTATTTTTAGGTGGTGAGAAGCCACTGAAAGTTTTTATAAACACACACATCGAGTAAAGCACACAGATCTGTGTTTCGGAAAATAGCTATTGACAATTTGAAGACAAATTAGAGAAATAAGAGTTTGAAAATTGGTAAACCAGTAGGAGGCTGATGCTACAATCCGAGAAAAATTAATGTGTGTTCTAATGAAAGCAGAAGCGGTGAAAATGGCAAGAGACAGATTCAAGGGATCTCCCAGAGAGGGAAGTGACAGGCTTTGACAACAATTTGGACGTGGGGAGTAAGAGAGGGAGGAGCTGATGGTGGTGGGGCTTTGCTGTTGTGGGTAGACATCACAAGAAGAGCAGGCTTGGAAGGGGGGGGTGCTGGGGAGATGATCTCATCATCCCAGAAGAAGTCCTGTTATAGGATGCTTGGGCTAGAACATTAAGCACTCCAATAAGTTTTCCAGTCTGATTTTTTCAACTGTGGCTTGAATGTCAAGGTGGACTGAAACTATATGGACATCACAATGTTGATGCTGAGCTTGCGGTGTGGATGCTGATTCAAAGGGGCCGGAGCCGGGCCATTCTGTGTCTCTGGTTGCCTCCCAAAGGCTGCCCATCTCCTGACCAGTGCTATAATGAGTGTGCTGGGTTCTCTGTGGAGCATTTAAGCGAGTTACTGTCCTTCTTGGCCCTGGGCTAGGTACGCTGCTGGGACTGCAAAGCTGCACATCCCTCTTTAGACAACAGCTGCACCTGCTTTCCCTTCTCGCTCAGCTTTTCCCTGGGTGGCTGTTCTATATGCAGAGAGATAGCAAGCACTGGAGACAGGTGATGTTGCTGACTGCAAGGGGAGCAAACCGGCTTCTCGAGGCTGTATGTGCTGGCAGCTCAAGTTGTTAATTCACTCCTCACTGTAATTAAAATTAGAATTTCCCAGGTCCTTGGTCAAATTTTTCTTAGGAATACACATGAATAGCTTGTGATGGAACTGACAGGTTTCTTTAATTGTCACCGGCACAGGCTGATCTCTGATTTTCTCTCCTTTGGATTTGGAGCATAAAAGTAAGCATAGTTTGAAAAATTCAAATCAAGGAAGTAATTGCATAGTCTTTGGTCTTTTTCTTTCCCCCTTAAGGTCATTTATGGGAAGTTTCTGGAAAGAGGGCTGGTCCCTGTTGGGCTTCATCTAACAGATAGGTTGTGTTTGGACATAGCTACAGAATCCATCCATGGCCCAGGCTCCAGAAAAACACGTGGTAGAAGGGAAAGGATCTTGGGAAAACAGTGAAGGAGCATCACAGTAAGTAGGCTCATGGGCTGTGTGAGGGAGAGGGAGATGTGGACAATCCACACCAAACCTGTTACCTAGGGCTGGAGGCAGATTCATTTTAAGTGTCAGGACTCTTCCCTCATCTGGGCACCTTCCAAATTTCTGGGAGGAATATGTTGACATGGGTGTGTGTGTGTGTGTGTGTGTGTGTGTGTGTGTGTGTATGTATGCATGTAGTTTTAAGAGCGAGAGAGAGAGAGAGAAAGAGAGAGAGGCAGGCAGAGAGAGAATCCTAAGCAGGCTCCACACTGGTAGTGCAGGGCTTGAATTCATGAACTGTGAGGACACAAATATATATATTTGAAACACTTTATATGTTCTCATTCTCAAAGAGAGCTCCCAAACTGTGTAAACTATAGATTCTATGGAACCTGGATCTACTCTCAATTTATGATCCTAGAAAAAGAAGAGGAAGAAAAAAATCCTCACATGTAGGGGTTCTTTGTGCTCCTTCTATGCTACATGTTAGCTTTGTCTGGCTCACTATCACCCTATAATCCTAAATGCAGCTATTTTCGAAGCAGGAAAGTTTGGGGGTTGGGTATAGGGGAGGGAGTGGGAGATAGGATTTCAGCTGGCCGCTTTGCTTCTATCATTTGCATAATTCCAGATAAACAAATGATGAAAGCAATGACTATTAGTCATTGTGATACTGCTTTAATTAGTTCAAGCTGACAAAATGGTAAAATGTCATTTGATGCTAGACTCTTTCTTTATGCTTGTTCTGTTTTGGATACATGTGTGAGCTTTACAATTAGTCACCACAACATGGAAAGCACTGTAAAGGAAAAAAAAAAAAAAGAAAAGGAAAAAGGAAAAAAAGACAAGGCTGTTGAGTGTGATTGTAAAAATGCATTAAGCTCCAACACAAAAGCAGATGAAAACTGGCAATAAGCCTAATGCTTGTGGGGTTTTGGACTCTAGCTCAGTCACTCAAAATTGGCACCAAAGTGTCATTTTCGGGAGGCATAATCAGAATGACCATGTCTCCACAGCCTCTTCAGTGCTGTTGATTCTCTTCTGTTTATTATTAATTTGTCATGTTGTTTCCAAGCATTTCAGCACATTCTTCCCATTTGAAGCCCATTTCTGTTCATTACAAGCTCTGTAGAATCCCCATGGGGTATTGTTGGCAGCTTTACCACACTGGTCTTTCCACTGGTGACAAGGAGAGATGAAGAAGCTCACCCTAGGTCCCGCATTTAATCAATACCTGGGACAAAGTTCAGCAGCGGTAGCTAGACTTGCTAGTCCTAAACCTGGCTGCTGCGACGTCCTGCTTCCATGGCTTTTCTTGTGTGTGTGTGTGTGTGTGTGTGTGTGTGTTTGGGTTTAACCTACAAGTTATTTTTAAAGAAAAGGACCAGTGAAAAAAATGTGTTCTTATCTTAGCTGCCTTGAGTCCCTGAAAAGACTCACAAGGGCTATTTACTGGTGATAAAATACAAGTGCCTTGTTGTGGGATGAGATCAATAAGTAGTGTTCTCTCGCCTTCCTGCTGAACTCTGGGGAGATTAAGTTTGTTCTGCCTTTACTGAGGATTCTTCTCCCTTTAGAAGTGAGCTGTCATGCTACCATCTAGGTCTTGAGCTGAGTTATGCTGCTGGGACAGATGTGCAGCCCCCCGTGGCTTGGACTCTTTACAACTCCTTTTTTGTGATCAGTCCTGACATCACGGCACTGGACAGTTCAGTAATGGTAATCTTGGGGGTCGTTCTTTCTGGAGACATCTGCTCTTCTGCTTTTGCTGCTTGGTTTGATGTCGTTATAAGCACGCTGTTCATTTGCATCGACAGGGCTACTGATGCTTGTCCTTCATTTGGACCATGAATGTGTAGCGAAAGACTCAGGACTCAATTAATTTAGATATTTCTGAAATTTCTGAATTGCAGCTGGTTGGGGGAGGTAGTACGTCTAGGCTTATTTTCAGTGCAGAATATGGGCAAGTCTGTGCTGTGAGGCTATATGAACATCTGCAAAATGGGCTCTTTATGTTTTTTAAAAAACGTGCACTGTAGTGGAACAGAAGCATAATATAACCCATTAGCATTAGTGTCAGCGTAACAGTCTCTGAATTGCATATTGGTGGGAAAATATTGATAGCAAAGTGTAAACAACTGCAAATGGGAAATGCAATAAAGCTCTCTTCATAGGACTCGTAATTTACAATTAAACAGGCTACATTGAGATGATATGAAGTAGAGGCATGTATGTCCAAAGTAACGGGGAATTTAAATTAAGACTTGCAGTTTCCCATTGACCTATATGAGGGTAAAAAGAAAAACTAAAGAAAGAAAATAAACTCAGTGTATTATCTGGCCAGTGTGTGGTTGACAATGGTACAAATAATATTTGTTAATCATATTTGGGTTTGTGTAAAATGTTCAGTGGTGAATATTCTACCAGTGTATTATTACCCCAGTGTAATTCGCTTATAGCAATAAGGTATTTCGTAGGTGTGAATATATTCCACAACAAGGGAATATGCAGTTAAAGAGGAGTTTCCTCATAGACAGACAGCTTTATTTTTGGATGAGAAATGACAGGCTTAGTCTAGTGAGTTTGCATTCACTCTCCCAAAATCCCTAGGGCTTCAGTTTCCTCATCTATAACTTAATGGGTTGAACTAAATCATTATTTTCATTTGCTTTCTATTCTGTCACTCCTGTGCCATGTAATAAGGTGATAATGGTAAGATTTACTTATCTGGGTCTTGGGAAAATAGTCAACTTCAGGCTATCATGTGATTATCTGTTGGGTGCTTGGAAACAAAGCAGAAAAATTACAAATTTTTGTCATTCTGAGTTGAGGCTGATACTGGATGGAGGGAAGGGGGAGGCTCCTAGTAGGTATAGTGGCTATGGTTGGAGACATTGATCAGGTACAGATTTGGGGTGGGGACTTGGGGAGGCGGGATCGCTGAAGGCAGATTTGAAGTGAATGCTATCGCTGACTCTCCAGAGTCCTTATTCTTTTCTTCCTTGTCTGCCAACTGTGGAAGAAGAGACTTCTGTGTTTGAGCCTCAATATCAAAGGAAGATGTCATGGATCCAGCCCTACAGGATGGTTCAGAGAGAATCCATGTCTGCCCTTTAGCCCCAAGAATAACAATGTTCCCTCTCTGAGGTTTTAGAGAGGCTGGTCTGGACATGGATGTGACTGAAGCTCAAAACACCTTTTGACTGGGTATCTTGGTCTGTGGGTATATTCTGAGGAAAATGGCTTCCTGTGTGTCTCAGTTGAGAGGACAATGTCATTACCAGTTTGTAACACTGTTATATGTTAAGCCCCTCATGTTTCGTTGGTAGCTGGTGGAGGGTGGGCAGAAGTTTCATGGGTAGAGGGCAGCTTCCAGCATTTGCTTTTATGGCATGGTGGTTGTCAAATACATTGTTTTCCTCTTCCTACAGCCTGAGCAAACACTTTCATGCCTGTGACAGCAGTGTGTGCCTTGGTCCCTGCAACAGGTTTATGGACCACCTGTTCTACACTGTGATGTCATAGGGCAACAGCAAGAGCAGCAGTGAGTGAAATAGAAAACAGATTTTTCAATTCTTCTCTGGAGCCATGTCTCTTAGAAAGAGTGAGTTCCAAAGGTTTCTGGGCTTATGATGGGAAGACATTCTTCAGGTAACAAGGTGAGGACACAGAGTCATTCAAGTTGCATATACTAGAAGTGGCCTGATTATGAACCCTAAGCTTGTGAGGCAGGACATTTTAGATAGATCCATATGTGAGACAGACTCCCATTTATGACTGTGCTTGCCACGGGCCACTGCATAGGTAAGATCACTTACATGTTAGGCTCACTTATATGCTAGTAAAACTGTCTCTATTTTCTTTCTCAGGGATCCTTGTAGTTCCAGGCTGGGACTGAGAACCTCAAAGTTTCTATGTAATCATTTCACTTGTCCTTTGGAAAGAGCCACCAGCACCATCCCAGCATTTTAATGATTATTGGGGGCAATATCAAAAAGGGAATCTTCTCTCAACAGAAGGGTGCTTAAAGAAAAGGAAAGTTTAGGGAGTGAACATGGTGTGATCATATCTGTTCATGTGCATTTTGGTGTTCTTTTTTTTTTTTCTCTTCATAGTATTATATGCCCATTTCCTGATCAGTCAGAGCTGTCCTCCTTCAGGAGAATTGGGATTGTGGTAGTGGGAACACAGAGAGAGAACAACAGTCACTGTTTTGTTTGTGACTTCTAAGATAGGCCCTTGAAGTCCATATGAGAAACAGTAGTCTTAAAAGTCAAAGCTTTCTGTTTTCAAGAGCCAAGTTCTACATAAGCTAAGAAAACCATCTTGAGATTCCAAAGGGAAGACCCTGAAGGAAGCTTGGCATATAGTTTATGCCAGAACAATAAATGAAAAAGCAAGAAAGGCAGTGTTCGGAACCCTGGCTGAACATTAGAATTATCCAGGGGAGCTATTAAAATGCCTATTCCGAGGCCTTGCCCTAGGCTGGTTGAGTCAGAATCTCTCAGAGCGCACAGTGGGCATCAGTACCTAAACAAAACAAACAAAACTGTGGATTTTTCTAATGTGCAAGCCACAGCTGAGAATAAGTAAAAGTGGGAAGACCATTCTGGTCTAGAATGGGATAACATATTCACTTGGAGGAGGTGTCTGGGGACTGAGATCAGGAGACAAGATCTGGGCAGATCCCATGGAAAGGATCAGTTTCACTGTGAAGAATTGTTCAATCCCACCTACTGTTAACATCAGGTAGTTGTGTGGGATTTGAGGCAATGATATTGCTATCTGACTATGTGACACTCTAGGGAGTCCTATTACCCATATTCCTCACTCTCTGGGAAGGACATTCCAGTCTAGTGTGTGTCACTCATCCTGAGTTGAATGGCAGAAGTGGCACTCACCTGTGTCTGGGCATAGCTGAGTTCTATCCGAACTTCCCCTGGTGGACATACTCATTTTCAGTGGCCCTGAAAGAAGGTAAACGTGGGAGTATGTTGAGGTTATGCAAAGGGCAGTGCCTGAATTTGGAGGAAAAAGGGCTAGACAACATTGAAACTCACTGTTGTTACATGAAGAAAGGGTATCTCAACAAAATCAAATGATGAACACTAGGTGTACTTTAGAAAGAAAAGGAAATGTGTGAGCTCAGCCTGTGACTTGCAGTTCTTTCCCCTAATTAGGGGTTACCATGGTGATTTTGAAACAATGCTTGATACACCTGGACATACATTAGGACTTTGTCCTCCAGTAGGGTGCAGTTGAGGTGTTCTTTTTTGAAAATAGATTTAAAATTATAATTAGCAGAACTGAGAGTGAAAGGAGGAAATACGAATGAAGACACTTGCAATGTTTCCACTTCCACCATCAAATTTTAAATGGTAGAACTGATTTTTTATTTTTAACGTGGTAAAATGGCTTTGAAGGGTAAATTCAAGACAGTCTTTTTTGCACACAGCATTTAGGGTTTTGAAAAATTTATAGTGATAAAAAGTTCATAAAGATGATAATAGTCATACTGATATGACTTTAACCGTAATAGGGTGATAAAATAGCAAGATGTGTGTTTTATACAAAATATATGGAAAGAAAGACATAGAAAGCCTCACTAGGGGAAGCTGGGGATTATTGAATCCTCCTCAGTGTCCATGTGTAGCCTTTATGAATGGAAATAGTTTCAGCCAGAACAGGATATTTAATTTTTATGAAGAAGGAGCCTCAGGAATGTCACAGGTGGTGGTGATGCTGAACAGGAAAACATAATTCCCTGTGCCTTGTGCCAAGTAGACTGCCATTGAGATCAACGGCACTGTGCTTTCCAAAGCACTGCTGGATCAGGTCCTTATTGGAGATCAAATTAGACTATTATGAGAAATAGTCTTACTTAATGAGAATATAATTATTTTTATTGTGACTAGTAACAACCATAATGCGAGTGACAGAGTGTGTTAAGGAGCTGGCTGGCTTGGTAATCAGGCTGGGAGTTCTCTGCTGCCCACTCTCCACGGACCTTAGTTTTTTCAGCTATACACTAAGATAGTCATTTCAATGGCTATCACGGTGTTTTGGCAGAAATGGTGAATGAACATGGTGCAGAATTTAAATGTTCCTTAACTTTTAATTAAACTAAGAAGAAGATAAAGAAGGAGCAGTAATTCTTGATGTAAGGGGCGAAGTTTAAATTAATCAGAAAATTTCTATAGCAGTGTGTTCTTTCCAAAGTTTTTTTTTGTCTGCCATGTGAAATTACAGGATGCCCACTGGAGTTTGAATTTCAGATAAACAGCAAGTTTTTAAAGTGTATGCATATCCCATGCAATATTTGGGGTATACTTATATATTTATATATGTGGGGCCCACTTCTACTAAAACATAGAATACCATATGTTTTATCTGGTGACTCTAAATAGGGCATGAGCAGGGCCTCAAGGAAAGTTTTTATGTATAAAATATCTTCTCCCACTGGCTGCTTTTGTGCTTGAAATTCTACTGTTAAACCATTTCCATGAGTTAATAGGCATACTATCCAAGATGTCTTTGTTTAAATGCAAATGATCACATATTATCACATTATTTTATCTTAGTTTATTCTATAGCCTCTGCAAGAGGCTGCAAGAGAGTCTCCTGTGACCTGTAGGCTTAGCTCTGTCACTTATTCTTGATGAAGGCAGACAATATGTTTGAAGGTTTAGAATGACCAGCAGTGGGTTCTGGAATTGTATTTGTGGTCATGGTCTCAACTTTTGGGGTGCCTTGGCTTCTTTTTAGCAATTTTGTGCCCCTGAAGCTGTACTTGCTCACCACACATTTGCTGAGCCCATCTTTGCCTGGCACTGTGCCAAAGAGGTACTAATGGAGTACTAGGTAAGAGGACTAGTGAATAAGGATTCTAGCCTTTAATGAGTTTATAGTCAAAACCATCAGTAGCTGACTTCTGCTATAATACAAGGGCTGCACTAGAAGTAGGCTCTGGATGCCATGGCGTAAGTGAGATGAACCCTCAAACCAGATTGGGGACATTAGGGAAAACTTCTAGAGAAGGTGATGTTTTAATAGAGTTCAAATGATAATCAGGAATTGGCCAGCTGGGGGAGTGGCAAAAAAGGAGGGAAGGGCCTTCTAAGCAGGGATTAGCACCTGCAGCCAAAAGAGAGAATACCATGTGTCCAGAGAATTACAAGTAGTGGGTTAAGCTGACATCTACAGTTTCTATTAGGTTGGGGTATAGGGTGTTGACAGGTAACTCTGCTCTAGCAGGAGATAGTCATAAGGATGTCTTTGTCATGCTGAATTCCTCACCCACCATTCTCACGTTGATCGACCCGGCCTCTGTCAGTTTTCTCTTTAGTGTTCTTGGCAGTTCTGTGGGGGCTAGAGTGTTGTTTTAACCCCCTTTCGCAGGACTTGTATCATTCTGCTTGGCTCTTTCTCATCCCTCCTTGGTCGTGATGGTAGTAGTGGGTTGTGTGTGTGCTTGGGGAGAAGGGAGGATCAGGAGTGAACTAGGATCCTATCTTGAATTAGTCAATACATAGTGTTGAGAAATCCAATAGTGCATCCGAAGTACTTTCAAGTGTTTTCACTGGTTAATTGTTGTCATCATGTTCAATTATCAGATCAAAATGTCTTTGCTGTTTTTGATGAACTTACTGATACTTAAATTGACCACTGACTTTTGGAACTAAAGATTGGGCAGATTAACACTGTCTTTAAAGGAAACAGCAGCCTCTAGCCAGGTTCCTAGACCCTGTTCTGTGCAGTTTAAGTTGCCTATAAAGTCCTGACCTGTGTTATCTTGCCATACCTCAAAGCTGAGTTTCTGGATCAGCCAGGTGAGAAATGGTGGGGGAGAAGAGGCACTCATTGCTTCCAGGGATAACATATAAAGTGGGGGGAGGCTGAATTTCTAGAGGGCCATAGCAAGACTCAGTGGGATGCCGGTGGTTTTTGCCAGGCTCTCTTTGAGACTGACTGTTTTTTTTTTTTTTTTTTAAATGTTTATTTTTGAGACAGAGAGAGAGCATGAATGGGGGAGGGTCAGAGAGAGGGAGACAGAGTCTGAAGCAGGCTCCAGGCTCTGAGCTGTTGGCACAGAGCCTGACGCAGGGCTTGAACTCACAGACCGTGAGATCATGACCTGAGCCGAAGTGGGCGGCTCAACTGACTGAACCACTCAGGCGTCCCTGACACTGACTTTTTTATCTCTGATCTTCCTCTTAAGATTTTGGCTGGTCTGTCTCTATTGGTATCACATCCAGCTATTAGCTTCTCTTAATTGTGAGCTGATTGCACTATTGTTTTTGACAATGCCCTGGGGCACAACTTGTTTGTAGTCTGATCCAATTAAAGTTAGGCCTTTTTGCCCAGGTAGTCCTTCAAGGCCTTTCCTGACCCCAGGAGAGCTCTACTTAGCTTTCTCTTTCCCTGGCTCTCCATTAAACTCTTAGTCAGTCTAGTGTTTTACCTGTGGCTGTCAAGGATCTATCAGCCTCCTCTTAATTGCACACCACAGAGATTTCCATTGTTTTCAATAATGCCCTCTCACTGTTGCAAATAAAGTCAGTCCTCTTAGAGAGAGCTACAGGGCTCTCCATCCTAAAGGTCTGCTTCTCTCACTGAGAAGAACGTCGATATTGCTGTTCTGGAGCTGGGGTCACAACAGTGGCCCACTTCTCTCAGAGAGACAGGCATGTTCTATGAGTGGGGGTTGGGGATGTGTGGTAGTGCCTGGTGTCCTCATCTTGTCCCTCCTGGTGTGGAATGTCCCCCATGATAGAGCTGAGGTGATGGTGAGGAGGGGCCCAGTATTCTCTGTCTGCCATGCCTGTGATACAGCTCCTACTCTTCTAGTGGGTGCTGGTGGAGAATGGGAACTCCAGACCTCTTTTCTACTCTTGCTTGGAATAGTTTCTGCAAATATAGATCAGGAAATGGGGAATGGGTGTGATAAATGCTGTCAGACTCTCCCTTCCAGAAAGAAACCAGCACCATAGCCTGGGAGCTGGGGAAATACGGGATTCTCTCTTCTTGGCTGCACCTGCCTGGAGAAGATCTTCCATCATACTGAGCTGTTCCTACTAAGATTTATTAGGTTTTCTTGGATAAATGTTTCTCCATTTGCTATTTGCCTTTAGGACAATTTCCACAGACTTTCAATTGTTGTTTTTAAATATAATTTTCTACAGTTACGCTACTTTCGCACGGGAGAAGGTCCACAGAGATCCTCCTAGCACCATTCAGAAGTGTTTCTTTTTTTTACATCATTTTAAAAAATGTTATGAATTCCATCTTGAGAAAACTATACTTTATTCCACTTCTCTTTTTGTTTTGGGCATTTTAATTATAACACAATAAGAAAACTGTTGTGGTCATCAGGGTAGCCTGATCTTCACATAAATCTGGAATTGTCTTTTAGGTCTCTTGAAGTTCTATAGATGGTTCTATGCTAGCTTCTAGCTGGAGTCTCGCTAATGGTCCACAAGGGCTTCCTAGTAAGTATCATTTTTTTCTTTAAATCTGCTTTCACAACATCAATTTTATGTAATAGCCCAAAGAAGATTCCTTAGCTTCCACTGTTTCAAAGACTTCAGTCCCTTCAGTATGATCCATTTCATCCTGTTTGCTTTATGAAAACCTCTTTCAGTCCTCAGCTCATTTGCGTAGCAAAGGTGATTTTGAAGTGAGTTAGTGATTAGGCTTTTCCAATTTCTCCCAGTTCTAGAATTTCTCCATGCTGTTTTCTCAGCTTTTGCCCCAGTCAAGTAGTACCCAAATATTTTAAACAAGAAACTTAATAACACGTGATTTCCATAAAAAGTAAGAATTGTTTCTTCATGTGTTTTGGGAGTTGAGTGGGAATTCCTAAAAGTCATTTTTTCCTACTTTAAAATTTCCTCTAAGGAAATTCCTGATGCTGATCATATTTAAAAATTTTTCTGTTATATTAGCCATTCCTCATTTCTGGAGGTATACCACAATTATAAGGTCACAATTTACAATAAGGACTGTGTATTAATAAAGATATTTAGGAATTAGGTGTGTTTATGCCTTAGTTATATAACTGGCTAGACTAAATTGAGAAACCAAATTCCCTGTCTTGTTTAAACATCCAAGGAAACACATGTGTTCAGCTGTCATCCTTGTCCTTATTTCCTTACTGTTAGACTATTTTAATCAGCGGAGTTCTCTCTTTTTCATTTCTCAACTATTGAGGAAACAATAATATAGTAACAATCATCACAAAGACCTGTTTGGTCATTCAAACCCTTCTGTGTTTATAGGGAAATGTTACTTATTCTGTCATGTTACACTTCAAATACTGCTTTAAGTTTATGGTTTCCAACTCCTTTGCAGAAAGTCTCTTCTCCAACTGCTGTGGTCTATTCATTTTCCCCTGAGTATGTAATGTCCATTCTCACCTCTTGTTCCTGCTTTGCTACCTCCCCATCTGGATTGCTTCCCTAATCAGTTTCCATCTGTTACTCCTAATTATTTTTCAAAGCATGACATAATAACATGGGGAAGCTAATCTTTCCAGATATAAGTCTATTTTAAATGAAGTAAAATTAAATCAATGGTGCAGAAAACAGAGTTGTGCGATAGATCTGAACACATAGAAAATTTGGGGGTGCCTGGGTGGCTCAGTTGGTTAAACGTCCGACTTTGGCTCAGGTCATGGTCTTGCTGTTTGTGAGTTCAAATCGCATGTCTGGCTTTGTGCTGACAGCTCTGTGTCTCCTTCTTCTCTGCCCTTCCCCTGCTGCAACTGTCTCTCTCTTTCCAAAAGAAATAAACATTAAAAAAATGTAAGCACATACAAAATTTTGTATATGAAAAAGTAGCTTTCAAATTAAATGGAAAGTTTGGTTATATACATGGCTGCTCATTTGAAAACAATGAAGCCATAGTTATACCTCACTCTTTTGCTAGCAAGGAAGCCCTACTTGTCTGGACTTCTGTTTCCATGAGAGGATTTATTTGTATAGGATAATCCTCATGACCTCTTTTGGTCTGCCTCACTCCTTCCTTCTCAGGGAAGAAGGTATGACTTGCCTGATGGAGGGATTTTGGAAAAGGGTCTAAGCAGGCTCAGTTCTGCTCCTTTAGGGCTCCTCTCTTTTGTGGAGTGGTCTGTTTTCAGGATGTGTTCTTGTCTGCTTTGCTACTACTAGAGAGGCCTGCAGTTTTCCAAATCTGCCTGAGCTGAGTGCTGTTTACTTAAGGGACTGTATAGTGGCAATAGGCTGAACTGCATTTTACAATTTAATCTTATCTGCAATAAAGCTGATTTAAAAAATATGCATCTCTCTGATAACAGCATCTACTTATCAACTGGCTTTGAACTTGGAGTAAGAAAGGAATATGATTACTTATCAGTCTAAAATCTCCATATCCAAACCTAAAAAGCCATTAAAAAAAAAAAAGAAGGAGAAAATAAAGCTTCTGTCCATCAAGGCTCAGCACTTCTCTCATCATGGAAGGTCATGGCGAAATCTTTTACTTTCTATCAACCATCCGTTGATTTCCATCACTCAGCACTTATGTCTTGCTATGTGTTTTTATAGTTTTAGTTGTGCTGTGTAGTCTTTGCTAGAGTGTTAACTTGAAGGAAGACAGTGTTTTAGTCATCTTTGAACACCTGAAGTGCTTGCCAAAGAGTAGATGCTCAATAGACACCAAGTGATATCAATTGGGTTGAATGGCTCTTTTATGATTACTTCAAACTAGATTCTGATGCAGTGACTTTTCTTAAATAATAATGTTATTGAATTTATTTTGTACTTTACAATTTTCAAAGTGCATTTCAAATGACATGGCTTACTTAATCTTTAAAGAATCCTATGAGATAGGCAGAACAAATCTTATTTCCATTTCTTAGATATGACAAAAAGATCTCAGAGAGGTGAATTACTTGCTCAGGGTCACAGTGCTTATAAATGACAAAATCCAGTACTTCTAATTCCTGGGGGATAATTCTTTCATCCTGCCACAACCATCTCTTGTATGATGGTGAAAACCTCAGGTGACTTTCCAGAAATGTAAAGAACCCCACAGCATTAGAAAATATATGACATTTCCGAGGCACCAGTTGAAATTTGATGTGAAATTCCATCTGACATGTTTGTAGCAGCTTTAATTATATAATCAATTTAAAAACAGAATATTTAAAGCAGCCACAGAAATCACTGGACATAACTAATTTCATCCATAAACCAGACATTTTGCACCTCAGTTTTCACTCTTCAGTTCTGTTTTGTGAACTAATTGGCCACACTTGATGAAAATTTAAGATGTAGACAGACTATAACAAGTGGAGCAATCACATCTTCACAAGGAAATTAATTTATACACACACACAAATACACACGCATATTCACAGGCTCTGATCCTGCCAAGAAAGGAGCCCCAACAGTGTGGTTAGCTGCAATTATGGCTAAGTGTCATAAAACAATTTTGGCATATTATGGTGCCCACAGGAATCACAGGGATCTCTTTGTTCTTGGTCTTCTAAGCACGTTTCATTCTCATATGAATTCATCCTTGCAAGTTTTCTTTGTTCTATTTTCTTTGTCAGAAAAGTAATTTGACTACATCCTGCTACTCGTTTGGTGATTTGGGGATGTCGTGAAAGCAGCTATCTTGCAAGCTGGACTAGAACAAAGTGTGTCAGTATGATTTATAGGAACTGCTGTGATTCTCAGCTATGATGAACAGACAATTCCATACATGACAGTGGATATGCACAAATGCCTTTTTGGAAGAATGGGGGCTTTTCTTGAATTTCCTGAAAGTTTTTTTTAATGCTTCTGTAATTACATGGTTATTATTGAATACTGGGGGGAAGTGGTCTTTGATTACCTTGTACCTTCTTTTTGGTGAATTCTGATGTGAATTTTTCTGGGCTGACAATTCCAATAAATGAACGAATGAGTGAATGAATGAATGAATAATGAATGGATAAGTAAACCTGTCTAAGACTATAGAACTGACTGAAAAGAGCCCAGTGACTAAACGTAATTTTCTCTAACATGTAATGTGGAGCGTATTAGGTACATTGTACGAGGTAAAATGTGTGATTTGTACTAAGAAAAGTCAAATGTCTCAGACTATGAGTCTGGAGTTCTCTCTTGTCCAGCAAGAGAGTAGATGCAGAAATGAAAATGAGAGAGGCTAATGTCTGGGAGGAGACAAGAGCCCTGAACAGGGGTTTTGTCTCTGTATTTATTGAGCTCTCAAGATTTTACATACATGGTGAACGTGAAGAAGAAAACAATCAGATAGTAGCCATTAACTTGATTGTGTAAGAAGCAAAGGGTTTGGGGGGCAAGTGGCATATCAAGTTGTGATCAAAGCATAATGATATATTGGCTCCAGGTGGAAAGTGGGTTTTTTTTTTTTTCCTTTTGTAGGCAATATGGCTAATTAGCTCTTATCTCTAAAGTTGAAGCTTGTGGGAACATGCACCCTCAGGGTTAACAAGGCACCCTTCTTGCTAGCTAACATTGGGTGCTTTTGCCCTGCAGCAGCTTTCTGCCCTAAGCCTTGTTAACCCATTGGTGCAAGAGTACAGAATTCTCAAACTTATTTCCCATAGTAAAAATTGCTGATAAGTCCTCATAGTTCATTCTTTCATATAGCAAGATTGAGAGGAAAAAGAGACTTTATTATTATTATTATAGAATGTTCCATTCAACTCTTCAGTAAGATACATTAGGAAGAAGGCACTGTACATGAACCACCCAGTGACTGTTTATTTTTGAAGCCAATATAGTTTCTAATAGAAAATGGAAAGATACCAAATACCAATATACCAAATAGAAAATGGTATATGTTTAAGAAATTTCCATTGCTGTTTCTCTATTTCTAAAAATCAGAGTCACTCAGCTTGGCATGTGTATGTTTTTTTTTTTTTTTTAATTTTTTAAAACATTTATTTATTTTTTGAGAGACAGAGACAGAGCATGAGCAGGGGAGGGGCAGAGAGAGAGGGAGACACAGAATCTGAAGCAGGCTCCAGGCTTTGAGCTGTCAGCACAGAGCCCGATGTGGGGCCTGAACCCAGGGAAACGTGAGATCATGACCTGAGCCAAAGTCGGTTGCTTAACTGACTGAGCCACCCAGGCGCCCCAGGCATGTGTATGTTGTTTTCAAGCAAGATGATTAGAGTTGTGTTGTATACTCACAAAGAAGGACACCTATGTTTTTCCCCCGTTCAAAATAAAACCTGATTATAAATAATATATGTTCATTGTAAAGAAACCCCAAATACACAGTACAACACACACTACACACTAAACACACACACACAGACACACAAAGAAGGTAAAGAGTATGTGAAAAGTATCTTATCACTCAAAGACAACAATTGCTAATATTTTGACAAGTATCTTATCAGACCTATAACTATACGGTCAGAAACACAAACATATTTACTAAAATTGGATCAAACAAAATATGTAATCTTTTAAAATTCATTAACATATTGTGATCATTATTCTATATCAATAAATATAGATTTTTATTTTCATTATTAATGTTTGCAATGTGTTCCAGTGTATGGATACTCCATAAATACTTTAGTTCTCCATTGATGGATTTTAAATTATTTTCAGTTTTGAGCCTTTTTGTAAATAACATTGGTTCAAAGACACAAACATATATATATATACTATATATATATTATATATAGTATATATATATTATATATTGTGTGTATATATATTATATATAGTATATATATATATTATATATTGTGTGTATATATATATATAAATAAAATTGTACAATACATTTAATTAATTTTTATTGGGTATTTTCTATGTGCCAGACATTATTCTAAGTGTTGGTGGTATAGCAGTAAGTAAGACCATTAAGATCTCTGCTTTTACAGAAGAAGGAGTTAAGATGGTGGAGTAGTAGGGGAACCCTGGGGTTGTCTCATCCCTCGAACACAGCCAGATCAACATCAAATCATTTTGAACACCTAGGAAATTGATCTGAGGATTAAGAGAACAATCTGCATAATTTGAGGGAGAGAACATAGCAGGTGTCTGGTGGAGAGAGGGGAACGGAGGGGGCGGGGAGAAAAGCTGCAGTACTGTAGAGGGTTGGGAACACTTTTCTCAGAGAGGAGAAAGAGAGAGAGGGAGAGAGAACAGCACGTCAGGCTCACACAAGAAAAACACTCCCCCAAAACCATTGATGGGGTAATTCATGAGGACCTGACTATGGCAAGTTTTTGCAAACAGTGGAGCTGAAATTCTGAACTTTTGGAAGTCTGTGCCATTCACTGGAGTAGGTCCCGGTGGATGGCAGTTCTCCTGGAGAGAAGGGGAAGACTGGGAGTGGACAGGGGACAGCATGGTGTGGAGGTCCCCTGGGTCACACTGGGCCAGAATGCTCCCCTTCCTGAAGTGCATTTGGAAGAGAGTATATTGCATCTCCAAGGACAAAAGGCCTGGCTGGCACCTTTGAGCAGCTGTTCAACAGCAGGGGACAGAAACACATGCAGAGGGCAGATAAAGTGGTTGCAGCTTTTCGTTGTGCTTCACCATAAGCCCCAGGCACCTGTGTGGCTGTGCAATTGCTTTTTCTGGGACAGAAAGGTGCCAGGTGCACTGCTGTGACACTCTCCTCTGGAGAAGAGGAGGGGGTTCACCCTTTGCTGGGTCCTTTGAGATTTGCAGTTTTGAATACCAGTTGTGCACCAGAGATAAAGCACAGGAGAGCTGTAACGGCAGGCAGGTCAGTGACCTGGGCACAGAAGGGTTGAGGGCAGGGATCTAATGGTAGCCTGGGACACAGGTGGGGATTGTTTGCTTGTATGTGAGGGCTACCTGAACAGTGGTGGGTGCCAGCTCTCCTCTCTGAGGACAAGAGAGCTGGGTGATGTCATCCCCCACCCACGAGCATGGTATGGCTTCAGTGAACAACACAACATCCTCAGTGGAGAATGAAACTGTTTACACCAAACCCCGCCCCCCCCCCCCCACCCGTGCCCTGCAGGGGCATCTTTACTAGGGTAGGTCTGACTGTGAGCCAGCACTGTGGGCATCTCCCCCAGAGGACCAGCACAGGCACCCTGCATGCACCAAGTCTACTGATCACAGCTCTCCAAAGCATCAGTTTTACTTCTGGTAGAAATAGGACCAGCTTTTTTTGTTTTTGTTTGTTTGTTTTCTGAATCAGGCTTATAGTATTTTGTTCATTTGTTTGTTTTTTTCATTTCCTTTTTTTCATTTTTTGGATCAGATTGTTTCTTTCTTTCTTTCTTTCTTTCTTTCTTTCTTTCTTTCTCTTTCAAATCAGGCTTAAGGTTGTTTTATTGTTGCTGTTGTTTTGTTTTTTGTACCTTTTCCTTTTCTCTTTTTTTGGATCAGCCTTTTTTAAAAATTTATTTTTATTTTCTAAACAAGGCTTATTTTAACAAGTCAAAGCACACCTAGTTAAAGGTCCAAACACTCCCCATTGCAAGCAAGGAGGAACTCTGCAGAGGACTGACCCTGGCGGAAAGAGCAGCCAAACCACAATAGCAGAGTGCACACAGCATATACCCAGAAACACTTCCTGAGGCTCCAGGCAGTGTATAACCCCTTCTTAATATAGCATTATTCTAAGGAGCAGGAAACAGAACAAGCTTTCATAACATGCAAAGGACATAAATCTAGACAAAATGACAAAACAGAAGAATTACCCCCCAAAGAAAGAGCAAAGAAACCATGTCAGGGATTTGCTCAAAACAAAAGAAGTAATATATCTGAACAAGAATTTAGAATAGCAGTCATAAGAATACTAGCTGGGCTTGAGCAAAGCATGGAAGACACCAGAGAAACACTTGTTGAAGAGATAAAAGACCTAAAAACTAGTCAGACTGAAATAAAAAAAAAATGCTATAACTGAGATGCAAAACCGACTGGATGTAATCAATAAAGATGGAAAAAGCAGAGGATTGAATAGATGATATAGGAGATAAAATTATGGAAAATAATGAAGCTGAAAAGGAAAAGGAAAGAAAACTAGTAGATCATGAAGATAGACTTAGGGAGCTCAGCAATTCCATAAAGTGCAATAATATCCATATCATAGGAGTCCCAGATGAAAAACAGCGGGAACAAGTGACAGAAGGTTTATTCAAGCAAATTATAGCTGAAAACTTCCCTAATCTGGAGTAGGAAACAGGCATTCAAGTCCAAGAGGCACAGAGAACTCCCCTCAAAATCAACATATGTCAACACCAAGACATTCCATAATGCAATTTGCAAAATACAAAGATAAAGAGAACATTCTGAAAGTACCTAGGGACAAAATGTCCTTAACCTACAAGGGTAGACACATAAGGTTAGCAGCAGACCTGGCCACAGAAACTTGGCAGGCCAGAAGGGAGTGGCAGGATATATTCAATGTGCTAGATGGGAAAAATATGCAGCCAAGAATACTTTATGTAGCAAAGATTTCATTCAGAATAGAAGGAGAGATAGTTTCAAAGACCAGCAAAAACTAAAGGAGTTTGTGAACACTAAACAAGCTCTCCAAGAATTATTAAAAGGGACCCTTTAAATTGGGGAAGGGAGACCAAAAACAACAAAGACTAGAAAGTAACAGAGACAATTTACAGGAACAGAGACTTTAGAGGTATTACAATGGCACTAAATTCATATCTATCAATAATTACTCTGAATATAAATGGACTAAATGATCCAATCAAAAGGCATAGCTTATCAGAATGGATAGTAAACAAGACCCATAGATATGCCACTTATAACAGACTCATTTCAGACCCAAAGACACTTCCAGATCACAAAGAGCAGGTGGAGAACCATTTGTCATGCTAATGGACATCAGAAGAAAGCTGGAGTAGCCATACTTTTATCAAACAAACTAGATTTTAAACCAGAGACTGTAATAAGAGATGAAGAAGGGCACTATATCATAATAAAGGGATCTATCTAACAAGAAGATCTAACAGTTATAAATATTTATGCCCCCCGCTTGGAAGCAGGCAAATATATAAATCGATTAATAACAAACCTAAAGCAACTCATTGATAATAATACAATAATAGTAGTTGGCTTTACCACCCCACTTACAACAATGTACAGATCATCTAAGCAGAAGATCAGCAATGGAATGATACCTTTGAATGACACAGTGGACCAGATGGACTTAACAACTATATTCAGAGCATTTCACCCTAACGTAGCAAAATACAGATTCTTTTTGAGTGCACATGGAACATTCTCCAGAATAGATCACATACTGGCCTCAACCAGTACAAAAAGATTGAAATCATACCATGCATATTTTCAGATGACAATGCTATGAAACTTGAAGTCCAACCACAAGAAAAAATTTGAGAAGATCACAAATACATGGTGGTTAAAATACATCCTACTAAAGAATGAATGGGTTAACTAGGAAATTAAAGAACTAAAAAAAAAAAAAAAATACATAGTAGCCAATGAAAATGAAAGTATGACAGTCCAAAACCTTTGGGATGCAGCAAGGCAGTCATAAGAGGAAAGTATAAACATGCCTGGGGCTCAGTCAGTTAAACATCTGACTCTTCGTTTTGGCTCAAGTCATGATCTCATGGTTGTGAGCTCAAGCCCCACATTGGGCTCTGCACTGAGCACAGAACCTGTTTAAGATTCTCTCCCACCTTCCCCTCTTCCCCTCCCCTACTTCCTTTCTCTGTCTCTCAAAAAAAAAAAAAAAAAAAAAAAAAAAAGAGGGAAGTATATAGCAATTCAGGCCTTCCTGAAGAAGGAAGAAAAGTCTCATATACACAACCTAAGCTTACACCTGAAGGAGCTGGACAAATCACAGCAAATAAGGCCAAAGTCAGCAGAAGAAGGGAAGTAATAAAGATTATAGAAGAAATAAATGATATAGAAAATAAAAACACAGTAGAACAGATCAGCAAAACTAGGAACTGGTTCTTTGAAAGAATTAAAATTGATAGCCTCCTAGCCAGACTTATCAAAAAGAAAAGAGAAAGGATCCAAATAAAATCATGAATGAAAGAGGAGAGATCACAACCAGTACTCTAGAAATACAATTATAAGAGAATATTATGAGAATCCTATGCCAACAAATTGGGCAATGTAGAAGAAATGGATATATTCCTAGAGACATATAAACTACCAAACTGAAATAGGAAGAAATAGAAAATTTGAACAGACCCATAACCAATAGAGAAATTGAATCAGTAATCAAAAATCTCTCAACAAACAAGAGTCAGGGCTGGATGGATTCCCAGGGAAATTCTTCCAGATATTTAAAGAATAATTAATACCTATTCTTTTGAAATTGTTCCAAAAAAATAGAAATGGAAGGAAAACTTCCAAACTTGTTCTATGAGGTCAACATTACTTTGATTCCAAAACCAGACTAAGACCCCACTAAAAAGGAGAATTATAGACCAATATCCCTGATGAACATTGATGCAAAAATTCTCAACAGGATACTAGCAAATTGAATCCAATAGTACAATAAAAGAATTATTCACTACAGTCAAATGCGATTTATCATTGGGCTGCATGTGTGGTTCAATATCCACAAATCAATCAGGGTGATACACAATATTAATAAAAGAAACGATAAGAACCGTATGATTCTCTCAATAGATGCAGAAAAAGAATTTGACAAAAAACAGCATCCTTTCTTGATAAAACCCTCAAGAAAGTAGGGATGGAATGAGCATACCTCAACATCATAGAGGCCATATATGAAAGAACCACAGCTAATATCATCCTCAATGGGGAAGAACGGAGAACTTTCCCTCTAAGGTCAGGGACATGACAGGGATATCCATGCTCACCACTAGTACTGGAAGTCCTAGATTCAGCACTCAGACAACAAAAAGAAATGCATCCAAATCAGCAAGGAAGAAGTCAAAGTTTCACTCTGCACAGACGACATGATACACTAAATGGAAAATGATTAGAAAGACCACTAAAAAATTGCTAGAACTGATGAATGAATTCAGCAACATCACAGGATATAAAATAAATGTGCAGAAATCTGTTGCATTCCTATACACCAATAATGAAGCAGCAGAAAGAGAAATCAAGGAATCGATCCCATTAACAATTGCACCAAAACCCATAAGATATTTAAGAATAAACCTAGCCAAAGAGGTAAAAGATCTGTACTCTGAAAACTATAGAACACTTATGAAAGAAATTGAAGAAGACACAAATAAATGGAAAAAACATTCCATGTTCATGGATTGGAAGAACAAATATTGTTAAATGTTGATAGTACCTGAAGTGATCTACACATTTAATGCAATCCCTATTAAAATAACACCAGCATTCTTCAATAGAATAGCTTCTGAATAGCCAAAGTAATATTGAAAAAGCAAAGCAAAGCTGGAGGCATCACAATTCTGGACTTCAAGTTGTATTACAAAGCTGTAATCATCAAGACAGTATGGTACTGGCACAAAAACAGACACATAGATCAATGGAACAGAATAGAGAACCCAGAAATGGGCCCACAACTATATGGTTAACTCCTCTTCAACAAAGCATGAAGGAATATTGAGTGGAAAAAGACAGTCTCTTTAACAAATGATGTTGGGAAAACTAGACAGCAACATGCAGAAGAATGAAACTGGACCACTTTCTTACACCATAGACAAAAATAAGTTCAAAGTGGATGAAAGACCTAAATGTGAGACAGGAAACTGTCAAAATCCTAGAGGAGAACACAGGCAGCAACCTCTTTGATCTTGCCTGTAGCAACTTCTTACTAGACATGTCTCTGGAGGCAAGGAAAACAAAAGGAAAAATAATTGGGATCTCATCAAGATAAAAATCATCTGCACAGCAAAGGAAACAATCAACAAAACTAAAAGGCAACTTAAAGAATCAGAGAAGATATTTGCAAATGATATATTGGATAAAGGGCTAGCATCCATAAAGAACTTATCAAACTCAACATTCAAGAAATAATAATCCAGTTAAGAAATGGGCAGACATGAACAGACATTTCTCCAAAGAAGACAAACAAATAGCTAACAGGCACGTGAAAAAATTCCCAACATCACTCATCATCAGGGAAATAGAAATCAAAACCACAATGAGATACTACCTCTCATCTGTCAGAATGGCTAAAATTAACTCAGGAAACAACAGATGTTGGTGAGGATGAGGAGAAAGGGGAACCCTCTTACACAGTTGTTGGGAATGCAAACTAGTAGCCACTCTGGAAAACAGTGTGGAGGTTCCTCAGAAAGTTAAAGATGGGGCTATCCTATGATCCAGTAATTGCACTAGGTATTATCCAAAGGATAAAAAAAATGCTGATTTGAAGGGGCACATGCACCCCTTTTGTTTCTTCAATAGGTTATATAATTACTTTTGACCACCTTCAAGGTCAAACCAGAAATCTAACTTCAGCATAACATATTGAAAAAAACTTATTTTTAAATTATTTTCTTGTTTTCTTCAGGCATACTAATTAGCTCTATATTGGATTTGTGTGGCTTTTACATGATAGCCACCATTTTCTCTTTTAATTTCTTTCTCATTGTCCCTTTCCTCTTTATTTCTGTGAGACTTTTGCAAGTCTGTCCTCTACATTATAGATTTTGTTTTTTGTACTTTTCTTTTGCTTTTTGCTGCTTCAAATGATAAGTTTTCCAATGGCGTATCTTTCCCTAATGTCTTGACTTTCCTTTGCCACTTCTCTTTTCATCTTTTTATTTTTTGGTCATATCTCACCTTTCATCTCTTGTTTTACAGAGTTCTTGATTTCTCTAATTTCCTTTAGAGGCCAAATTATTTTCTTAAATATTTCTTACCTGAATTATATCTTCCCAATTGTGTTCTTTTTCTATCATTTTTATGCAATGCTTTCATTTTTGTCTTTATTTGGGGGACAGCATTTTTCCATAGATCTCATGTTTATTTTCTTTTTTTCTCTGCCATTTATTCCTTACCTGAGGGACAGTCTCTCTAGTTATGTTACATGCTCATATTCTTGGCCAAGGTTTATTGACTTTCTGCTTCTGTGACTCTTAGTTGAGTATTTCTATGAATTAAACTGGCGGTCTAGGTCAGGCAGTGGCTCTCATATTGTCCACAAAACGCTACCAGCAGCAGAAGTTTGGGAATTTATTAGAAATGCAAATTATTGGGGCCTTCACTCCAGATCTCTTGAATAAGAATATTTGGGGTGGGACCCTGAAATGTGTATTTTAAGAAATCCTGGAGGTGATTCTGAAGCCATATGAAGTCTGAGAACTACTGTTTATATGTGTATATTTCCCCACCCTCCCCCGAACCCCAGTGGCTCCCACCCTACTTATGTTCATGTCACATTTCTAAATATTAGAATTTTGTGGCAATATATTTGAAATGTATTACACACTTCCTTGGTAGTGTTTAGTGTTATATTGTTGTTTTAGTAAGAGTGTTTACTAGTCTGGCATTTTTTTCTCATATATTTAATACCATAATTTTTTTGGTTTGTTTCAGTTAACGCAAAATATTTTTTGGTTCCTCTCATTTGTCATTTATTATACCTTTTATGTCTCATTGATTGAAAATTGTATTGGTGTTGTATGATCTCCTTATCTTAGTTGCAAATAGACATTGCTATCAATAGTGTGTGTTGTCAGTTGTAGCACGTAAAAATTTTCACACTGATCCAAATTTGGAGAGACATCTGTGGTATTAAGTATACATTGGTGTTCTGTTATACACACTTAAGAACCAGTGATTTATATTATGTTATATTGATTTTTATGATGGATAAGGAGAGAACGAGGGCTATGCCTCAACATATTGAGCTTTTTTTTGTGGATTATTTATGCAAAAATTAGAATTATACTGAAAGTTTAGCTTTTTGGATTTGAGAACATATCCTCCCTGTTGTGGGTGGAGGTTGTTTATTCCCTCTATTTAGGAATGAGTTGGCTAATTTGATGCAATGTCAAATTAAAAAGAGCCCCCACAAGAATGGATTATAAAGGAACCTGGGAAAACTTTTGAGGCTAATGGATATGTTTGTGATCATGTTGTGTTAATGTTTTTGTGGATGTTTACATATATCAAAACTTATCATATTGTATACAGTTGACCCTTGAGCAGCACCCATTCAAACTGCATGGGTTCACTTATATGTGGTTTTTTTTCAATAAACACAGTACAGTACTATAAATGTATTTTCTCTTCCTTATGATTTTCTTAATAGCATTTTCTTTTCTCTAGCTTACTTTATTGTAAGAATATAATTTATGATTATATAACTTAAAAAATATGTGTTAATTTGCTATTTATGTTATTGGTAGGGCTTCCTGTCAATAATAAGCTATTAATAATTTAATTGGGTGAGTCAAAAGTTACATGTGAATCTTTGTGCAGAGGGTTGGTGCCCCTAAGCTCCCATGTTGTTCAAAAGTTTAAACTGTACTTAAACAGATATGGTATGGAGCATCTGGGTTGCTCAGTTGGGTAAGCATCCACTCTTGATTTTGGCTCGGGTCGTGATCTTACAGTCGTGAGATTGAGGCCCACGTCAGACTCCATGCTGGATGTGGAGCTTGCTTAAGCTTCTCTCTCTCCATCTCCCTCTCTCCTTCCCTTGTGCTCTCTCTCTCTCTCTCAAAAAAAAATATTGGTTATATAGTTTATTGCACATCAATTACACCTCAATAAAGCTGTCAAAAAAAGGCCCTTGAGTTATGCAGTTTTTGTAGTTGTCAATATAGTTTGCTTTGAGTATAGTCTGTAGATGTGGATCACTGGTTCTAACTATCGCTCTTAAGTAAATTTTACCTGTCTTTCCACCATTTGTGGGGAAGAAGAAAAAATATAGCATGATGTGGCACCTGTTCTAGGCCTATCATTGTGATTTTGAAGTGTTTCTGACACACAGTGAAAAGATAAACTACAAATGATAATGGTTAACTCAACATCCATCCTGAACACTTTCTAGTATGCCAAGAATAGAAAGCTAAAACTATATTCCCAGATCTCCAGAAGTCAGAGATTCAGATATGATTTATGTTTCATCAGTCAGATACTGATGTTGCCTGAGACTTTGATTAAAATATGAACATAAGCAAGAGAGCTAGAGTGTAGGGTACAGATTATGGGAGAGTTGACATAATTCTGGAGCCACCATAAGACATGGTGACCCCCTAACATGGCAGTTGGTTTCCTGACCAGCTGCTTCCTGTCACAGCAGTGTTCCAGTCATGTCAGAGTTAGTATTGCTTTGTAGTTAGCAGTAGTCCAAGTTGACTCCTGATTTGTTAACTTCCTGCAACAGTGATGGTCACTTTCTCAGGTACAGCAGAGGCAGAGAAGTTCTAAGGGCTAGGAGTTGGTCCTGAGAGATTATCCTCGAGCCTATTCCTCTAGCTCTTCAAAATTTATGGAAGCACACAGTTTTCTGTATAAAACTCTTTCTGCTTAAACCAGTTCAAGTGGATTCTGTTGTGTGCAGCTGAGACCTGAGTGATAAAGTGATTAGTACCAGAAATGGTTATAGGCAATAAAACATCAAAGAAATAGGACCTGATTATATTAAAAGGCAACTATGGCACAGAGTGAGAAGTTATTTAAATTATCATTAGTGATTATCTGAAATAATCTATTGAAGGCAAGGGTTTGGAAGAGAGTGTGAACACTGTGGTAGACCACTATGGGGGACATGAAGAAAAAAAAGTACTTAGGATTAGGCTTTTCCCCCCTATATTGTGCTGGTGAGCTAAAAGAAAGAAAGGGATAGGCTCAATACTTTTAATTCTCAGCTCTAGTAATAATGTAACAATTAAGGAATTTTTGTAAAGGATCTCACAACTTTTGTAGTCTCAGTACTAACTTAGATGGAAATCATTTGGAAAGTCTGATGCTGCAAGTTGTTGAATTATAGGTTGAATTTACAGCTTGGTCATTTATTTTTCACAAAATTGAAAGCATTGCTTTAGAAAAAGTTAGATCCCATCATTGAAATGATGCTACTTAGGAGGACTTGGATAACTCTACAGAGCTGGTACTCCTGAACCTTACCAGGACTCCATTGGCAGCCGGCCAGCTCCTCCCTTGTCTGATGATGCTACTATTGCTTTGTATGAACACCATAGAACAGCCCTTTCTGAGGCAGTCCCTTTACAAGGGCTGATAGTTCTTCTGCAGCACCGTACTAGCCTTGTTGGTTCTATACCTCCAGCCAGATCAGATCCCTGTGTGTTCTTGAAAACAATTACAACATCAAGCCTTAGATGAAAAGGCTTACAAACAAAAGGAATTAAACAATTTTGCTAATATATTTTTAATGGCAGAAATCTGGGAATTATGTGTTGGAAACCGATTTAGAGGATAGTAGACCAGGGCTTTGATAGGGTTGAATTTATTGATATGGACATAATTATAGTGATTTGATATTTAGTGTGTAGTTTAGGTAGTTGAGTGTTTTTATTTGGTCTGATGGCTGACCGAATTCTAGACTTAAGGGTAGTTTAGTCTAAATGAAGTGGAGATGCTAGAAATTCCTTCATCTCATTAAAAAGGACAATTTAATATCTTAGGGTAGTAGAAATGTTAAAATGGGTTTAACATGTGTGATCAACTCAACTTTCCCATAACTATGTCTCTCAAGAGTACCCAGATCATTGATAACTACATTAATGATGGGCAGCCATGACTGGCTAACCTCTATATGCTGAAAGAAAAGACAGAATATGTTGACATTAAGAAGAATCCCAAGTTAGATGGGAAGGATAAAATTTTAGGTAGCAGAATCCAAATGTGGTAATTACTATGTCAGATAGGCTGAGCATAGTTATCTCAGTAGGCAGAAGTCATTTGATGGCAGAAATTTTTAGTGGGAGCTTATTGATCTGCAGGCCATAGGAAATAGATGGGCAGCTAAAACTCAAGGTCTTCAAATAGAACCCTAACCTGAGATGCCATAATAATCATGCCCTTTCTACCAATTCCCAGACCTGAGTCAGTACATGGACCCAGAGCCTCTTGAGTGAAAGGGAATCATTGTTTGTTCTCCCTGAGACTTTGGATTCCTCATTCTTTATTACAACAAGTGATTTCTGTAATCTTCATTTTTTTCATCTTGGACCACCATTAAATCCAAATTTTCAGTAAACCAATAGTTAATATCCTTAAGGAAAGACTACGAAAACATCATAAGTACATACAGTAAATGTTATTCCCATTGCTGATAACAAGGTAATGATGTTTGGGGTAAAGGAAGATAGCAGACCTTTCAGTAATTATTGATACTGGTTCTGAGATAGCATTAATTCCTGGGGATCCAGTTTCCATTATGGTCTACTGGTCAGAATGGGGGCTTATGGGTTCTAGTGATAAATAAATAGAGTTTTAGTCTATGTCCATCTCAGAGTATTTTTGGTGGATCCATGTATATATACCGTGGTTCTTTTTCTAATTCCTGAATATAGAATTAAAAAAAAAATATTTTCAACAACTAGCAGAAGTTACACATGCCATGCTCTCTGTGGCAAGTAACTATTCTCTTTTTGAGAAACAGCTCTTGGTGTGCTATTAGACTCTAGTAGAGACTAGGTATGTAACTACAGGATGCAGACTGAGCTGCTGCTTCTGAACTGAGTGGTGTCTGATTTACCAAGTCACAAATTAGGGCATGTCCAGCGGCACTCTATCATCAAGTAGAAGTATAATATATACTATAAAGCTTTTTCAAGTCCTTCTGCTGCACCCTATTCTCTCCATCCACCCCCAGGACCTCACGGGAATTTCCACATAATCTGAGACAGAAAAGAAAAATCAAGTCTGCTTATAGTTTTTTCCTCATGATATGTGGCAGGAGCTGTAAGTGGACTGACTGCTGAAGCATCACATCTTCAGGGATGTTACTGAGAGACAGGAAAGGAAGGAAATCCTCCAGTGGGTCAAGCATACAGTTCTATGTGTAGTGGTCTACCTTGCCTAGAACAAAAAATAGCTGAATGTTGTATGTATATGTTTTGACTCATGGGCTATAGTTAATGGGTTAGAAAATATAATATTGGTGTATTGGTGCCAGGGAAGTTTGAGAAAGAGTTGGGTAGGTAGAACTTTTGAATGGACCCAGAGTCATGTGTTCTTTATAACCAAAAGGTCTCACTTTGAAGATGAGGTTATCAAAATCAAGTAAACATGATGGTCATTCAGTAGATGAGAGAGAAAATCTTTTTCCAACCAGTCTAGTATTTGCTCAGTGGATTAATAAAAAAAAAAAAAAAACTGGTGGCACAGGTGGAGGCTCTACATCAGCTCAATAACATGAACTTTCCGCCAACATAGTGACACGGCTACATGTCAACTAAGGGTCCAAACTGCCAGAAATGGGATAATGCCTCTGTGGCTTAGTGGTAGGTAGATTATATTAATCCCCTTATCATGGAGAGAGCAGTGATTTTCTTCTCTGGAAATGGATTAATCAATCTGGATTTGGATTTGCCCTCTTTGCTTACTATGTTTCTGCCAGCTTACTAAATAGCTTATTCTGAAGACTTACTAAATAGCTTATTCACAATATCCTACACAATGCTTTTTCTGATCAAAGAACAAATTCTATAGCAAAAGAGGTAAGGTATAAAGTTCATAATTATGAGACTAAGTGGTAATATTTATCCTGAAGCAGTTGCCTTTATAAAATGGTAGAATGGAATATTGATGGCTCTACGGCAGCATCTAAGAAACAACAGCTTGCGAGATTGGAATGCTATTTTATAGATGTGGTATTTTCTCTGAACCACTGGCCAACCATTGACCAATATATTTCACTCATATCTGAAATACATAGGGTCTGAAAAAAAAGTGAGAGACTCAGGAATGGCATCCCTTACTATTACACCAATGTAATACCAAATGACCTACTTATAAAATTTTGCTGCTTGTTGTTGTAATTTTAGGCTCTGCTGGCTTAGAGCTCTTAGTATCTAAGAGAGGATTGAATTTTCCAGGGGATACAAGAACTTAACTGGTAGATGAGACTATCAACTGCTTATTTTGGGAAAAGGAGGCTAATCCTGTGTTGACTGACATAATTAATCCTAATTGTCAGGGAGGAAATAGAGAGAGGAATATGTCTGGAGCACTAATAATCCTGTTGAATGCCTCCTATGACAACTAGTCTACTACTGAAAAACTACAGCAGATAGGCATGTTGTGGAGGTTGTTCTGTTGTTTGAAAATGCAAGTGTGGAAAGTAGGATATATGGATGCTAAATAGACAGAAAAGTAGCTTTATAAACAAACATTCCAATCTTCTGAAATAAAAGTGTCAATTACTAAAAACAGCATTTCCCAGGTTTTCTTGCAGGTAGAGTTCTGGAAATGATTTAGATTACGTCAATCAGAAGCATTTTTGTTATATGGTGATTAGCAGTCGAGTCACATGGATAGAAAGGCAAGATGTGGGGCAGCCATTTTGCTTATATAGAGGATGGCAGAGGTTGCATGATTCTGGGGTCGTCTGCTAAAGCTTCCTAATTTAGAATATGGTTCCCTGATTCAGCAGGTTCCTGCTTCTGCTTTCCTGATTCTAGCAGTGAGAGTATGACTTTGGGGGATGTTCAGATTCAATCCTATTTCTCCTGGCCTTCCAACAGTTTTGTAAGCACATAATTTCCTTTATCAAATACTGTTCTGCTTCAACTAACTAGAGTGGGTTTTATTTTCTGCAACTGAACCCTGTCCAATATACCTGCCTTCCAATTTGGAGATATTAGTGGTATATATTTTTTTTCCAAGAAAAATGTCCACTTACTTCCAACCATGTTTACTTCCAGCTATTCTCTTGAGAATTTGAATTATGTAGATTCCTGGCAACTTATTTTAACTTAGTTCAAATTTAGACAATGTTTCTTAAATGTTGTGTTCTAAGGTTAGGACCTTGTCTTGTTTACAGGTTTGTTAAGGGTTTCTTTACTAATGTAGTTTCTTTCTTTGAAAGTTACTGTCAACAGAAAAATAAGAGATCTTTAATGTTATTATATTAAAAATCTTGGACTGATTTGTTCCAAAGTTATTTTAATTTCAAGCTCACTTTACATTCTGTTGCTCAAGCTGGCAATCTATAACCATGTCTTCCTTATCTATTTGGAGATTCCCTGAAATAGGAGAACAGATTTATCTAAGTGTAAAGATATCCTCTCAAATGATGCCAATGGGACAGGCTTTAGAAAAATAGGCCTAAGGTTCAATTTCATAAAACAGGGACAGTCCCAGTGGTTCTCAACCTTGGCTGCACACAGAATAATTTGAGAAGCTTCCAAAATATATTAATGCAAGGACCACACCTCAGTTAAATTGAATCCTTCCCCATGGGGGTACTTTTTTTTTAAAACCCCCCACCAGATGATTGTATTCATCTGCTTGGACTGCCATAACAAAATACCACAGACTACGTGTCTTAACTAATGAAATTTATTTTCTCACAGTTTTGGAAGCTGAAAGTCCAAGACTAAAGTGTTATGATAGTTGGTTTCTGGTGAGGCCTCTTTTTTCTGGCTTGTAGATGGCTTCCTTCTCACTATATCTTTTTGTGGTCTTTCCTCCATATGCTAATAGAGAGAAAGATATCTCTAGTGTCTCTTCCTCTTTTTATAAGTATGGTAGTCCTATAGATTAGGGCTGTATCCTTATATCCTTATTTAACTGTAATTACTTCTTTAAAAGCCTATCACCAAATACAGTCACATTGGGATTTAGGGCTTCAATATATGAATTTGGGGGCCCATAATTCAGTCTATAACAATGATTGACAACCACTGCTTTAGTGGAATCATTTGGTTTTGGGGTGGATGGATTTTAGGACATAAGAAAAAGCAAACAAGTCACAATGATGTATCAGGTTTAGTCTATGTGACAACTTGGCAATTTCTGTTGGATAGAATAGAAATAGCACTAACTAGGGAAAGATATGGGATGAGGGCAGAAGCTTATAAACTGGAACATTTAGTCTGAATAAAACAGTAGACTCGAGTCCAATTCAAGTTGGCATAAGGTGTTTAAGACATTATATCCCAAAGTGGGTTATAATATTGAGACTTACAAAGGCTAGAGTTCTTGGAGTCATGAATCCTGAATTAAATAACAAGAATTTGAGAATCATGGTCCAACTTCAGTGACAGGAGCAGTAGAAAATGGATGCATGGTCCTGTGAACAGGTTTTTGAAACAACGTTCTTGACCTTGTGTGAAAATTGGAGTCAGTCTTCAGGAGCCAACCAGGGCACAAATGGAGAGGTTAGAGAAAGAACCTGCAGGAGGCTAAATATATTCCCAGGATCAACTGATGTGAGAAGTGCTGGCTATTAAATCTCATTTGTTGGTAAGTGCAACCAATTCTTTTTAATCTCTGATATGGCTCTCATTGGTCTCGTATCTAGAGTAGTGGTTCTCAAACTTTGACAGACATCAGAATCACTTGGAATGGTTGTTCAAACATGGAATGCGTGGCTTCACCGCCCTCCCTCCAAAGTTTCTGATTCAATATGGGTCCAAGAATTTGCACTTGTAGCAAGTTTTCAGGTAATACTGTTGCTGCTGATTTGGAGAACACTCTGACATTCACCAAACCTGTTGGCATGTAGCAGACATTTTATATGCAAATACTCTAAAATATATATCATCATATATATTTTGATAATGGGAGACAATGCTATATAGATGCACAGGAAGCTAAATCCATCCTAACAGTCTCTGAGTAGGGAAAGAATCCTCCAGATAAAACTCAACTAAGAAGTTGTTATTTTTCCCTGAAGCTAGACAGGGGGGTCAATAGAACCTCTTCTATCATAACAGTGGCGGCATGTTTTTAGCAGGGCTTACAGGCACTTTTCAGAGTGCATATTATCTGAATTATTTGATATAAGCTAACTTGGTTTGTTTTGCCCCCAGGCCCCTTTTAACCTTAAAAACCACCAAAGGTAGATTCCCTTCAAAGGGAAGGTTAGAATTTAGGGAATGAGTCTTTGGAAAAAGAGGTCTTATCCAAATATTCAAGAAGAAAAGAGTAGGGCTAGTTTTTTGGTCCAGGAGCCTAAAGAAGAAGAGATAAGACTCAGGGCCCCTCTTACAAATATGCCAGTTCTGTTTTGTACAAATGAAAAGGGTGCTCTTTCCAGCTTAGATTTAAGACATTATTTGGGCAATTTTCTGATAGATGGCAGGAAAATATGATGAGGAAAGAACCTTTTCTTAATTTGCACAAAGTCTACTATTAGGTTAGCAAGCCCAACAGAATCTCAGATAGGGGAGAATGGTGAGACAATAAAAAGAATGGGGGAATCTGGTGTGACAGTCCAGATGCCCAGGCCTCATTTCTGGGAGTGCTCTCATATTTGTTTTGATGCCCAGAAGTTGCCATGTGGATGGACTGAGAGAAAGACCAATGAGAAGGCCATCTCTCTCATACTCTAGAGCTGAGTGGAACCAGAGATGCAACGCAAATCCACTGCCTTGGATAGCTTACCAGAAGAGGGTATCCACAGTGAATAAGAGTTTTATGGCTTATGTCTCTCAAGATTTCTCCTATTGATTGTTCTATCTCCGACTGAGTCATACTATCACACTGCTCATGCCTGATAACCTGTTTACCAATTTTCTAATTGTTTAGTATGCAAGACCTTAAGCTGCCCATATTCAGAGTCATCAAATGAGTGGGGGTGATATACTGCATGAATGTCGAGTCTTATAGCCACCATTCAGCTGTTCTATGCGGATGCTTTCAGCAACACCCGTTAAACTACTTGTAACCCATGAGAGGACTCTGGACATTCTGTAGAGAAAGGGGATAGGAAGGACATATTATATTTCTATCATTGGGCAGGGCCAGAGTATATTAGTATCACCCAGGAAAGGTGCAGATAGAGGAGGGGATATCTCTGTTAGACATAGATAGCCACATTGCCTGCATCTTGGTATTTTATTCATCTATTAAGTAGCAAATAGACTAGAAATATACGGTTCAGTTGAAGTAATATATTGACCTTCCTGTGATTGCAGACATGAAGACTGAGAACACTTCATGAAAGCTAACATTTATTGAACATACTTACCACATACCAGTCACACTGCTAAGCTTTTTATAAGTTTCATCTCATTGAATTTCCCAGCAACCCTCCACAGCATGTATTTTAATTTTATTACCTTAAATATGGGGAAACTGAGACTTAGGTCATGTAGCACACCAAAGGTCACACATTTGGGAAGGGATGAAGCCAGGGTTCAGGTCTGCCTGACTCTAGAGCACAGCATTACACTGACTCTGCAGAGAGCTATGCAATTATTGTATTCCAGTTTAGATTCAAGGGGTGACAATATGACACTGACTAATATTCATGGGAGTGACACAAATAAGAGTAGGAGGTGGAAATAGGTCAAAAGAAGTTGCAAGTCCAGAGGATGAAAAGAGAGGGTGACAAAGAGTACAACCAAACCCAAGATAATACCATGGGAACTCATGGTCAAAGTTTTCCTCAGTGTCCTAATAATACCAGTCCCACAAGATGCTTCATAAAAAACAATTCCATTGTTAAGTACACTTACTTAAATAGCTGGTTCTTAAAGATGAACAGTATACATTAGCTTATTACCAGAACCTATTTAATGTTGGTTTTACCCAACATTTTTCAAACATATTTAGCTGCAGATCTCTTTTATGTATACCAACAAATTCTCTGGAAGGTTCTACTGCCTTAGTGAAATGAAATTAGTAGTGAACTTCAGAAACACACTGAGGTTATATCAGAATATTATCTTTTATTATTGCATTGCATTTAAAGTTTTTATTTTTTTAAATTTAAGCTCGTGACTAGCTGTAAATAGTTCATTCCAAAATAAGTTATTTTAACTACTTCTTTTATTGCCTCTATAATACTTAACAAATAATTAAATAACATCTTCAGGTATTAGTAATTAGAAATACTGGTTTAAAAGACCCCGATGCCATTTGTAATTATTATTCTGGTGCCACAATTGGGAAGAATAAGGTGAGGTGCAAATGGTGTGACTTTGTAGCCAGATAGACCTGGGACCAAAGCCAATCAAGAAGAGGTTGGTGTGGCCTGATAATGAGTTTGAAGGATTATCATTCAGGTGCTTACCAGCTCTCTATCTAAAAGGTTTTAACTGACATTAAAGAGAGATGGAACAACTTCCCATGGTATAGACCCTTAAAAGGAAAAAGATACAAATATGAGTTTAACTAAATAGGAAAGTACGTAAAACCTGGAACATGGCTATCCCTGCAGTGGTCTCTTCAGCACTCTCCTTTAAGGACCTACTTCTCATCCCGCCCACACTGGACCTATACGTGTTGTTGTTTTGCTATAGTAGGATAACCCTAGGACTAAACTGGTGATCCAATACTCCTAGGAGATTAAAAAAGTTTATTATGGAGTAATTATAAACTTAAAGAGTTGCAAGAATAGTACAAAAACCTCCCTATATCCATTATACCCACCATGCAGATTCAGCATTTGCTTCCCTCCTTCCATATACATGCACATACACTGATTTTTTCCTGAACTATTTGTGAGTGAGTTGAAGGCATTATGGACCTTTATTCTAAAATACTTCAGTGTGTATTTTCTGAGAATGAGGACATTCTTAGTTATAGTATTATGGATTGCAAACTGGCCAAATATTCCTCCTATACCTGTCCTTTTGTAATGTGGCTTTGTGTTTCTTCAGTCAAGAGGGAGTCTGTTTCTTCACTCCTTAAATCTGGATTTAGCCATGTGACTTGCCTTAGAGACAGGACATTAAACCTTAATGTAAGCAGAAACTTGAAAAATACTTATGTTTTGGGGCCTTCCCTCTCTTGATGCTGAGAACAATTCTGCCACCATGTGAACAAGCCTGGGCTAGGTTGCTGGAGGATCAGTGACATGCAGCTGTCATCTTGGCTGAAATCAAGCCAAATGTCATTAATGAAGAAGACTATCTAGACCATACAGCTCCACCAGAACGAGCTCAGACTATAAGAGTTACGCATCCAACCCACATAACCATGAGAAGGATAAATATTTGTGGCCTTAAGCTATTAAGTTTTAGGGTGGTTTGTTGCACACCAACGAAGTAAAATGACGCAAAACAGAAAATTTAATAGTAATGAAATATTATTATTCAAGCCATATTCAAGTTCCTCCAATTGTCCTAGAAATGTTTTGTTTTTGGGTTTTTTTTTTTGACAGCATTTTTTCTCCCCAGTCCATGTTCCAATCCAGGATCATGCAGGTCAATTAGCTGTCATATTTCTCTCTCTTCTTTTTTAACTTTCACAACATTTTATTATTATTTTTTGACATACAAAAATATGTACATAATTTTTATTATTATTTTATACAACTTGATGAATTTGGAGATAAGTATACACCCACAAAGCCATCCCCACTATCTGTGCCACAAATCTGTCTATCACCTCCAAAAGTTTCCTTCTACCCTCTTATTTATTATTATCATCATCAATATTATTATTGTGATGAGACCATTTATAAGATCTACTGTCTTAGGGAAGTTTTAAGTGTACAATACAGTATTGCTATCTATAGGCACTGTTGTATATAGAAGATATTTAGGACTTATTCACCTTGTGTAACCAAAACTTTGTACTCTTTGACTAATACTTCTGTTTTCCCCTTCTTTCAGCTCCTGGCAACCACCATTCCACTCTCTTTTTCCATGAGTTGACAATTTACTAATCATATAAGTGCTATCACATAGTATTTGTTTTCTGTGTCTGGCTTATTTCACCTATCAAAATGTCCTCCAAGTTTATCCATGTTGTTGCAAATGGCAGGATTTCCTTCTTTTTTAAGACCGAGTAATATTCTATAGTATGTATATGCCACATTAAAAAAAATGTTTATTTATTTATTTTGTGAGAGAGTGAGAGCTAGAGAGAAAGTTGGGGCAGGTGCAGAGAAAGAGAAAGAGAGAGAGAATCCCAAGCAGGCTCCACATTCAGCGTGGAGGGGCTCAATCTCATGAACTGTGAGATCATGACCTGAGCTAAATGAAATCAAGAGTCAGACACTTAACTGACTGAACCCATGTGCCCTTGTGCCACATTTTTTAAGTCCATTCACCCATTAATGGACAGTCTACTTCCATATCTTGGCTATTGTAAATAAAGCTGCAGTGAACATGGGAGTGCAGATATCCTTTCGAGACCCTGATTTCAATGCCTTTGGGTATATACCCAAAAGCTGGATTGCTGGATCACATGGTAGTTCTATTTGTAGTTTTTTGAGGAGCATTCAAACTGTTTTCCATGATCACTATACCAATTTTTATGTATAGTGTAATATACAAAATAAATTGTACATTGCATAGTGTATAAGGGTTCCTTCTTCTTTCTATATCCTTGTCAACATTTCTTAACTTTTTTTAATAATAGCTATTCCAACAAGTGTGAAGTGATATCTTATTGTGGTTTGGCTTACATTTCCCTAATGATTACTAATGTTGAATACTTTTTCATATACTTGTCGGCTAGTTGTATGACTTCTTTGGAGAAATATCCATTCAGTTTCTTTGGCCATTTTTAAATTGTGTTATCATACTTCCTGATTTCAAAATACATTACAAAGCTACAGTAATCAAAAGAGTAGGGTACTGGCATAAAAACAGACATATGTATCAATAGAACAGAATAACAGAACCTCAAATACATTCACACATGTAAGGTTAACAGATCTTTGACATGAGTGCCAAGAATACACTGTGGGGAAAGGATAGTCTCTTAAATAAATGGTGTTGAGAAAACTGGATATACAAGTTCAGAAAAAGGAAATCGGACCCTTATTTTATACCACTCACAAAAATCAACTCAAAAAGGATTAAAGACTTACATGTAGGACCTGAAACTCTAAAACTGCTAGAAAGCTCCTAACCATTTGTCTTAGCAATGATTTCCTGGGTACAAGATCAAAATCATAGGCAACAAAAGCAAACATAGGTGGGGTTATGTCAAACTAAAAAGCTTCTACATAACAAAGGAAATAACAAAATGAAAAGGCAACCTATGAAATGGGAGAAAATATTTGTAAACCATATATCTGATAAAAGGTTAATATCTAAAATGTATAAGGAATGTATACAACTTAATGTCCTGTCTCTTTAATTTTCTTTAGAACTGTTCCCTGGACATTTTTTTTTCATAACTGACATTTTTGAAGAGTGTAGGAGCCATTGTTTTAAAGAATGTCTTTCAGTCTGAGTTTGTGTGATATTTCATTATGATTAGATTTAAGTAATAATTTTTATTTTTGCAAGAATACTACATAAATGATTTTGTATCCTCAGTGCTTAAGATCGGAAGACACAGAATGTTAATTTGTTTCATTATTGGTTATGTTAACTTTGACATTTCATTAAGGTTGGGTTCACTGGGTTTCTCCACTGTAAGATGACCATATTTCCCTTTGCTATTATTAGGTATCATCACATTGGGGGTGGGTGGTGTGGATTGGAAGGCCCTAAAACAGTACATTAAGGAAGAACAAAGAGGAACTGGTACACTTAATTCATCTGGTATTACCAATAGTGATCCAGAAACCTGGCCTATGGCACACTTTATCAATAATATTGGGTATGGATTTCTCATTTGTCGATCAAACTATGTAGGCAGTCCATCAAATTGCTCACCAGGAGGGTCCTAAAAATTCCATCATTACAACCATGAGTGACTGTGCTCAGATTTGGGAAGGGTTCATGTGGCTCACCCCAGGTTATGGACATTTGAGAGCCTAGGCACTCCTACGTTGGGAACAGAAAAATCACTCCAAACAGAACCACCCAATTGTACCATGACTGTGGAATGGATATGATTCCATATGAACTGTGTAGTTCATTCTGTCACATTACAGGATAGTGGCTGGTTTGGCACTGACTGGCCACGCTGCCCAGGTATTTATTGGGTAGCCCTGAACGGGACCCAGTGGTTGTGTAGCACAAATCTTAGCTATGGCTTCCACCTGGGTGATTGACCTGCTGTAGCCTGGGGTTTCCCTGAACACAGGGGAGAATCTGACCCATGGTAATAAAAATTGACAAACTCCCTCTCTTCAAGGCCAAACGGGCACATTCTATTTTCTACTGGTATAATCATTTGGCTACTATCTCTGACCCCTCCATTAGGCAGGAGGACATTACAGCACACATAGAAGCCCTCACTAAATTTGCCCAACAAGCCTTAATTGATAGCCAGCAAAGCATGTCTTTACTGAACACTGAATGAGTCTAATGAGATAAAGCTGTCTTCCAAAATAGGCTGGCCTTGGACATTATTACTGCCTCACAAAGAGGCACCTGTGCCATTATCCAAACAGAATGTTGTGTGTTAATACTTGATGAGTCTGCTTATGTATCATCTTTATTAAGTCACATGAGGATACAAGTGAATGCCCTGAATGATCTGACCCCCAGCCAAGGGAACTTAATAAATCAGTGGTTCAGATTATGGCACTCTTGGTGGAAAAAGTTTTTACTTATGTTGAGAATCATTATCTTAATCTGTGTTTTCTCTTGCACGTGTCCATGTTATTGCTGTGGTATTTGCTTTCAGTGCAGCCAGATAGTCACCAAACAAGGTGTTCCCATGCTAGTGACTTGCTGACTGCTCAGGCCACCTTGCGGAAGAGGGGGCATATAAATTGTAAGTGCTGGTCATGATGGCTGGGGTGTTACAGGATGTCATAGAGAGGATATGGCCGCCAGTAGACCTGTGAGCTAGCATCCAAGCAATTGGAGGCTCCTCACACCCTTTTCTGTCCTTGGAATGTATGTTCTGTCCATGGTACCCATAGCCTTGAAGGGCACCTGGGTGGCTCAGTTGGTTAAGCATCTAACTTTGGCTCAGGTCATGATCTCATGGTTTGTGAGTTCAAGCCCTGCAGCAGGCTCTGTGCTGACAGTTTGGAACCTGGAGCATGCTTTGGATTCTGTCTGTCTGTCTGTTTCTCTCTTTCTCTCTCTCTCTCTGCCCCTCTCCTGCTTGTGCTCTGTGTATCTCAACAATAAATAAATGTTTAAAAACATTTACAAAAAAGCCTTGCGAGAGCAATGTGTTGGGGAGACCATCTGGACTGGATACATGACTAAACCCACCTAAAGACTCTATAAAAACCCTTAAAATTCTGGTAGGTGGGTACAAAGATCTATTCATCTTATAGCTGCTTGAGACAAGCTTCATATAAGTTCCTTATTGTATGTCAAATCTCCCATCTACCAATCTGGAGTGGCCTGCCTCTCATTTTGGTCTCTCCTTGCCCTTTGTGTACAGGGGTCACTTTCAGATTTCACCTGGGAAACCAAAAGAGTATTGCTTGCCTGTGTGTCCTGGGCCTGGCCAAAATTACTGGTCCTTTAAACTCTCACCCTGCTTACTCAATATATGGCTGGCCTGAGAAGAGTGTGATCTCAGGCTGAGCGACTCTCCAGTTGAGGCAAACCCTAAAGGAGTTGACAGTTTGGAAATTGTTTGCTGACTGTGCTCCCCATACCTTGGCAGTAGGTCCTTCTGGGCAGTTCATCTCTGTATCTACCATACCAAGATACTCAAAATGTGAGTGATATGTATTTATATGAGTAAACATATGCAGTCCTCAGTTAGTTAAAACTGTGCATTAACGTAGTGGTATGCTTTTCCTAAAGAACTGTTATTAAATTTATGATGCATGTACAGCCAATGTCATCTTAGAGTGAAAAAGATACAGCAATTGAGATTGAGTCATTAAATGAAACGTAGTCATGAACTTGTTTGAAAATTTCCTGTCCTGTCCCACTTATTTCATAGTATATAAAGGAACTTTGAAACTTTACCTTCGAAAGAGTTACTTCTCATTCAGAGGAAATGATAGTAGCAAAACCCAAACAGTCATTTTGGTATTTAGATTCTAGGGTTCTTGTGGATTTATTTAAAACAACAAGTTGAATAATACCTTACAGAGAGGCAGCAAGTATACAAGAAGAACAAGATAAATAATGGAAAATAAAAAGTTTTTTTTTCCCAGTGGTAAAGAAGCTTGGGCAGTCCAATACATCATGGCGACAAGTGAGCAGTGATAACAATAAAAGATATTCTTGGAATGGATATCCCCACAATTCAAGTGACTGGCCTTAGTCCAGGTCTTTATTTCTAGGTCTTAAAAATGATATGTGTCTGAGCATCACCAAAGGTTTTTTTTTTTATTGGAAATTGCTATAACTAAGGACAGATATGATTGGAATTTGGAAGGCAGCATTTATCATTGCTAAATTGGATTGCTTATATTTATAGTTCTTTCAAAAGTACCAAACGTGGAAGGTTTCCACTTGCAACAATTCTACTGTATTGTATGTTGGCTCAAAAAATATGAGAATGAGGTACTTTTGAGACTTGATTTTATAAATATGGTTTGGCAAATATACATTGTGCCTTGAAACCTAAGACCAGGAGGGTCTCATCAATTCAGGTCCCTCAGTGGCATTTATATAGTAATGTGTGCTAAACACAGGCATGTAGAAGATGAAGTAAATAACTGCCATATGAATGCTCCAAACTACAGTCTAGCAACTCTGACCAGTGAGAAACAAATTATGAATTTTCTGTAAATATTATCATAGATAAATACACATAAATTCTACACATGCAGAATAAAGACTAAATGCCAACACTTTTTCTATAAAACCAGGATTATAGTATCCACAATGAGGTGTGGACTTAGACAAGGAAAATCTTTTTTCTCTTTCAAAAAATGAAATTTTATACTGTATCGCTGTCCAAAACTTCAGATAGCTATTGAACAGTGCCCAAATACGTAAAATGATAAACTATCATCAGAGTCTGTATAAAAAGTAGAGGAGTATTAACCAGAAGTCATTACTCCTGGGCCTATGAAAGGAAAACAAACCAATGCAAGGGAATACTTGGAACTGTGTTTTAACTTTACCCCATACTCTGTTTTGTCAAAGTAAGCTTCGATGTATATATATTTTCATTCCAGGGGCACCTGAGTGGCTCAATTGGTTGAGCTCTCATCTCACAGTTTCTGCTCAGGTCACAATCTCACAGTTCGTGGGATCGAGCCCCATGTTGGGCTCTGTGCCGACAGTGTGGAATCTGCTTGGGATTCTCTTTCTCTGACTCTCTCTGCCCCTTCCCTGCTCTCTCTCTCTCTCTCTCAAAATAAATAAATAAACTTAAAAAAAGATATATATTCCAGTCATTGCAGGGGGAACAGGCCCCATTGCCTTTTTTTTTTTTGGGGGGAAGGAAAAAAACAAAGATGCTTTTGAGAGATACGTCTGAGGACTATAAGTGCCAAATATGTAGATAAGTACCAAATAGGTTTTTGAAGATCATTTTAAACATACATTTCAGAAAATGAGCAATTTGTATGTTGTGAAGCACCATTAATTGAAACGTTCGTGCCCTTGCTTTGATAAATTTGCCTCAGTGACTTGATCCAGAGCTTTTTTTGATTAAATAGTTTATATTTCTAAGTTAAAAAAAATACATAGGAGGAATATTTATTTTGACTTAGTTTAGCAAGATGGTGTTGCAGGTAGGATGCTGTACTGTATATCAGGGAATTCAGGCTCAAATATTGAATCATCAGATACTATACTGCTATCATAAATAATAATATTTATAATAACAACTAATAGCAACAACATTGATAATATCAAACCCAAATTTAAAATGGCAAAAGAAATGATGGAAATAACTATACTGGTTTAGGACTATAAAAACTGATTTTAAAAAAAATCCTGCCTGATAAACCATACATTTTACCCCCTAAAACTAATAATATAAAAGAGACTATGCTTATAACTGTTCTAAATAGAAACATCTCAATAACAGAAGGGAGCAATATTGGTATTGCCTGTGGGTTTGACAAGATTTGATGAGAGATGAAAATTGAGGAATATCAAAGTAGAGGTAGTTATCTTGCTGAGTGGAGCAGGTTCAGAATGGCTAATGGGAAACATTACACACATGGAGAATCTATTACGCTTCTACATCAGTTAAAAAGTTACTACTTCTTGCTACTTGTCATACATCAGGATATTTCTAAGCCCAATAGAAGATATTATAATGTATTTGGCCAGTACTATTAAATTGACTTAACAGATTTATCTGACCTACAAAAACAAATGCAAATTATAAATCCAGGGCAAGAAATCTCAAAATATTTCTTTAGAATAAACAGAAGAAATATCTTTGAGACTGCTTGCCATGAGAAATTGCCTATAGAGTAATTTCTACCAACTGAAGATATATGGAAGCCACAATTTGGAAGGTTCCCAAATGTCACTGGAACAATATGGCCTCAAGAAGAGATAAATTAGACAGATGGAACCATGCAAATGTAACCTATTGGAAATCTGAACAGGAGGTGACTGATATAATAAAGGCAGTTTGTAACCAGAAAGCTCAGGTTCTGACTTATTGCAGATTTCTGGTACAAGAAGTTCTTGAAACACTTGGAGTTGTTGCAGGATATATCATGAGTAAATCAGAAGAATACTGTATTTAATTAGACTTGAAAACAAGTAGCAGTTGTAAATAACACTATTTTGAAGTTACTAAAATTTAGATCAGTAACACTTTACCTACTTTCTATAAACCATTGACATCACTTTTGTTATAGAAGATTTATCCTATTGAGAGGGAAATCTCTCCATTGATGAGCTTCAAAGATGTTACTAATCACTGAAGGAATAAATTATTAGATTTCTTTATTTGCCTTCAGGTGCCTCATTTTCCAGCCCACCCAACACCCTCCCACATACCTTTACTTTCGCCAGTTTCATGTCTTTGCTAATGCTCCCTGATTTTCCTGGGACCCCTGCCTCCCATTTCTGCATAGCCACATCTTACCTTCATGTGTCTTCACATGCCACTTTCTCCACGAAGCCATTTCTCATCATCCTTAGCCAGATGGAATCTCTTCCACGTCTCATCTTTACAGCCATAATTCATTTGTGGTTCTTTTGGTTTTGACCTCAGATTGTAGCACATTATGTACGGTTTCGTTATTAAAATATGAATTCCCCTATTTGTGAGTCCTGAAATATTCGGGTGTTAAATTGGATGAAGGTCCCGTTCTAGACCAAGTGAGCCAGGATTTAGGGAACGGTCTTAGGAGTCTTTATTTTTAATAAGGTGACACTGCAGATTGGCCAATTTGGGGAGCCTGGCCCTATGGCCTGCTCAACATCCCCCAGTTAATGCCCCACAACAGAAGCAGCATCAGGTGACCATCCAGAAGACAAGTTTTGGGGGGAAAAGGGCGTGCCTGGGAAAAATCCTGCCTCCACCTCCTTCTGGCTCTATCACTTTGGGCGATTAAAGTATCTACTTCAGGGGCGCCTGGGTGGCTCAGTTGGTTGAGCGACCGACTTCGGTTCGGGTCCTGATCTCGCAGTTCGTGAGTTCGAGCCCCGCATTGGGCTCTGTGCTGACGGCTCGGAGCCTGGAGCCTGCCTCGGATTCTGTGTCTCCCCCTCTCTCTGCCCGTTCCCTGCTCATGCTCTGTGTCTCTCGGTCTCTCAATAATAAATGGACATTGAAAAAAAAAATAAATAAAAAAAAATAAAAAAAAAATAAAATATGAATTCCCCAGGAGAAGAGCTTAATCTGAATTGTTATTTTCTCTGCAGCAGCCAACGGTATCTGGTACATATAGCAAGCATTTGTTAAATGATTAAACAAATCGTAGTTTAATTTCCAAGTAATTAATAAACTAATAGATACGGTTGCGTCTACTCATGATTCTTCTAGTTATTTATAGGACTTAGAAAGGTGTAGGCAGCCCCTGTATTTGTTGCGTTACATTAGGTTGTGCTACGCATGTAGTACATGGTAGATCATTAGTACTACCTCATACCCATTCCTCCATTCTAGTTTATTCGTTCTTTTATTAGCTTTAGTCTAGGCAAGCATGCGTCATGGTACTATGGTGTATTTTTAAAAACACTAGTTTGTTTTTAGAGCCTGCTTAAATTTTAAAGCAGTTTTCAATTTACATATTTTGGAAACAAATATGCAGAAACATTTGTGTGACCTGCATATTATTGTTTAAAACTTTGAATAGTTGCCAATATTTTAATAATGGAAGAATTCACCTTACAAAAAACCTACCAGATTTCTGTCTTTTCTTGAAAAATCAACTCTGACAATACTCTGTCCCCATTTTTTTCAGAGCACCAATCTCTTGGATTTAAATATGGGGACAAGGAATGCTTTCCAGTTTTGAATAGTTCCTGCCAGGCCCTTATTGCTCATTCGTGTTCCTTATTTGTCCACTTTAGGCCTCTGAGTTCATTATTCCCATTTTAGGCCTTCTTTTGAAAATAGAAGATGTGTCAGAGACTATCAGCTATTTATTAAAATCAATTTGTTTGTCTTGGGCATAGAGCTAGCCTATTTTCCCCTATCTTCCTTTGCAGTTCAGTGTACTCATGAAATTGAGTTTAGCCAATGAATGACACAAAGTGTGTGCCACTTTCCAGCCTATTCCATGCAAACTTTCCATGTAGACTTCCCCATTGCCTTTCTCCTGATAGCCAGATGCAGACAAACCCGACCCAATGTAGTGGCAGAGCCATGAAATTGAAGGAGCCTGGGTCTTTCAATGACTCTGTCTGTAGGAGAGCTGAGCTCCTGACACTATGGCTTTGACTATACTTCTTCTTTTAAAAATTTTTTTTCTAAACTTTAAATCTGAGAGATTTAAAAGTATAATGATCCTTTTCTTAGAACTGTACTGCAAGTTCTAGTCTTTTAGCTTACATTTGTTGGAGTCATTTGTAAGTTTATGGTTTGAATAGAAGAGAAGAAGAAATCTACTTCTACGCTAAAACTTGATTTATTTAGGTCTCTTTTATGGCAGTTGCCCTATACTGAATAGGCCAGCATGTTAATGAACTGGAATTGTGCATGGCACCTGATCTTTGGTAACAAAAGTCAAGTAGGCAGAGGGTAAGTGAGAATAAATGCTTCATCCTTCCTGGTGGTGTTACTGGTTCTGAGTGCCTGGTATGCAGAGCCCAGTAGATAAAATTTGGTAGTAGAAGGGAGTGAGGGAGAGGCATGTAGGGTCATTCCTGACTTTTAAAAATGCTTTCCACTCAGAGAAACCCTATCATTAGCAGCAACAACAAACCTTCACTGAGCACCTGGTTTAGGGCTTTGAGTTCATCTCCAAGGGCAGTAGAATGATTTTGATTTTTTCTGATAGCTCTATTGAAATTTTTTGAGAGAAAAAAAAACCCTCAGTTTCAACTTACGTGTGCAGCCTCCTTGAGAGCCCTGGGCTAGCCAAGACTTTTCACTTACATCTTTCTGAATGACTAGGTTTCAAGCAAAATTAATTTAGATCAAGTATTTGATGTTTGTTATAGTTTGCATATTAGTTTTAGGTCAAATTTTGAGGCTATTGAATTAATTATTTACATACAGCATGACAGAATTATGTATTTATATGCTAATAATGCATTGATCCTAGCATAATCATTGTGTAGAGAACATCACACCCATTATAATAGTTGAAACATAATTTTAATTGACCAGAGACTGGTTTCTATAATTATTGCCTTTGAAATATTAATCAGAGAAGGCCTCTGTGGGGAAAGAACTGGAGATTTCTAGCTGTTCTGCTTGGCACTGTGCAGGTAACTTTGGGGATAAAAACAAGGAGGCCAATCCATTTTGACCTTTGTTGCATTGCGTACGGCAGTAATGTACTTGATGGCACAAAACCCCTACTTGTATTTTGTTTCCATAGTTTGCTTAATGGCAATCCACTTTGTGACAATTTTCAGGAACACACTGTAATAAAAATGGAGAATACCTGAAATCTTTTAATGTGGAGTTTAGAAAGAAAGATCTTATATCTGTCACTGAGTTCATTATGTAGAACTCATGAAATAATAACAGCTTTAGCAGTGAATGCTATTTTAGAGTCCTGGAATGTTAGAGCTCAAAGACACCTTTGATTCTTGGTGGGTCTCCCCAACTCACTACTCTTTTATTTGGAAATTTTCCCATGGTTTCTGCTGAAGTGGGTTCAACTAACCTTACTTCTTTAGCCATAACAAAAATAACTGTCCACAGTCAGGATAGAAAACAGTCCCTGTTTTCTGTTAGGGAATGAATGGGTCAAGTAACTATGCTAACAGAGAGACACGGAACTTAAATATGTGCCAGAATGTTGGTTTTGTTGCTAGTAAGTCTGAGTTGGAAAATACATCAGGACGCAAGACCAAAATGGCTGGTTTCTTACCCTTACTCCTTGTAGTTGAAGTTTCCTTCCAGTAGCGGAAAGCAGAATTCTATATCCTCCATCCTCAGGGTTAAGGCCTGACTGGATGAGCACTCTCACAGAGGTCACAGACAGAGAGCACCCAAAACTTTTGGGCAAACTAGGTCCCAAAAGAAAGATAATCAAGAGGATCCTGGGCTCCACACACACAAAGATCTTCTTCTCAGTCCTGCTGATCAGATAAGCCACTCCCAGGGAAAGTGAGAGAAGGTGTACTTCCTGCCCAATACTCTCTAAACAGGGAACACTTCAAGTTTTATGGGCCAGGCAGGAATCTGGGAAGGGAGAGACTCATTTCTCCCATATGGACTTAGGACCACATTGTAAGCCAATGTTGTATTGGAACAGGGATTAGGAGTGTGTGGGGAGAGAAATAATAAGAACAGGAGAGGGGAGAGATGATACAGCTGAAAACAAGTGGAGAAAATAATTGTCTGGCATCGCTATTCCCATGAGGTCAGCCCCTTCTTGCTATGGGTTCTATGAGGGTCCTCCAACTCCATTTATTTATTTATTTATTTATTTATTTATTTATTTATTCTTATTTTTTCTTTTAAAAATGTTTATTTACTTATTTATTTATTTATTTTGAGAGAGATCATGCAAGCAAGCGGGGGGGGGGAGCAGAGAGAGAGAGAGAGGGAGAGAGAGAATTGGAAGCAGGTTCTGCACTGTCAGCGCAGAGCTCAACATGTGGGCTCAAAGTCAGGAACCATGAGATCATGACTTGAGCTGAAGTTGGACACTTAACTGACTGAGTCACCCTAGTGTCCCCCCAAAATCTGATTTTTTAAATAATCTCTATACCCAATGTAGGCTCCAATTTACAATTCCAAGATCAAGAGTCATATACTCTACCAAGCATGTTCTACTGACTGAGCCAGCCAGGTGTCCTGGTCCTCCAGATCCTTGTAACACAACTTTGTTACTTAATTTGGCTTATGAGCGTCTCTCTTTTAAAGCAAATCATCCTTAAGACACTAACTAGCCTTTAGTGGTTTTAGAAAGTATATTTTGTACTGAACACTCCGGTATGTATCCGATAATCTTTAGTTAATTTAGTGAAGCCCTGATTCGTTATAATGAACATAAGTAAAAACTTAGTAATTAAAGATTTGAGATTTAAAAGATTTAGCATTTTTGTAGCCCCTTTCATACTAAAAAACACTCCCAGCAACTGTGCAGAATATGGTAAGTAACACTTAAAAAAATCTACCCTTTTTAAAAAAACCCAAAAAACAACAACTACTTCATTTGTGAAGAATTATTAAATAATTATTAAATTCACAAAATTTTGAATTATTAAATAAAAGATGTAATTCCACAGAACTGCTGTGAATACATTGGTAATAGTTCTAACATTTATTTGACATTAGAAAATGGTCAAGTTCAGACAAAAAGATCATGATACTAGTTTGAACCATATGAAATTTTCTTTCTTTTTATTTTTTTGGTAGGTCAAAAATGGGCAAATATAGGCAATTTCCTATGAGTAGACCTCATTTTGCACCATAATAGCGTTAATGCTTTTGTGTTGAGAGATGAAGGGTTTCTTCCTGCAAAGAATTGCCTAGGTTCTAGTCTAGACTAAAGCCCAAGGAAGTGGTTCACAAATCCCACTTCATGACAAAGTTGAAAACTGTCTGAGCAAAATGAGAAAAATAATAACAGTGTAAAGATTTTTCTTTCAAAAAAGTTAAAATTCTTTAATTTTGAATGTCTGAGATTAGAGGATTTGGAGGGTTAAAGTAGCTTTTCTTTTGTAAAATAAGTAGCTTTTTTTATTGTTATAGTAGCTTTTTTTTGCTATAGTACTTTTAGAATCTACTTGCATGGAAATAATAATGGCAAGTGCATATCAGCCTTCAAAATGTTCTTGATATTTTACTGTTCTGTAATATCCAAATGTTGAGGAACTGCTCATGGGCACACAAAAGAACCAGAAATAGATGACACAGATGTAGGCAAGTAAGGAAAATTGAAGGCTGAGTAGGCCATTCATTCATCATGGATTCTTTATTTCTTTCTTATATTCATGCAATAACTTGTGAGTAACCAAAAGCTATTTCCTTATACTACCCTTAGAGGAGGAAGGTCTTCAGTGCCTGGGATCTTCTCTGATGCTATTCCCTGGATCTCCTCTTTGGTTGATAAACAGGAATAGCTCTACCTTGTAATCCACTGTCAGGGCCATTGTCCTTGCAGCTCCTTTCCTCCTGAAGCCTAAGCAAGGTGATTAGAGAGAAATTATCATTCTACCCCTGGTAACTCCCACTCTCCCTTCTTCCCCAGCACAAGTGCATATCTGATTATTGTAGAGATTTCTCAAGTCCTCTAATGAGGTGTCTTATAGGTCTCAAAACTCCAGAACTGTAAAGAAAGAATTGAGGTGAAGACTGTCTTACTTTCTTTCCCTCTTGCACTACAGAAAGAAGAACCTTCGTTTAATGAAACCTTCAAAAGCCTCCTTCTCTCTTGACTGACTTCTCTTTCCTTGATATTTTATAATCCACTTTTCTAAGTTTCCCATGTTTCTCTACTCCTTCCCTCATAGACTGGAGTTTCCATGCCCACCACCATTCCCATTCCTTCCAGTATCTTGAGAGTTTCAGGCTAGACTGTATCCAATCTGGAGATGGAAGAGATGGCCTTTTGCTCCATGTGTGTTGGGGGGGGGGGGAGTAAAATCTAATTTTGGTTTAGTGTTCTCTTTGATTTCCAAAGTAATTTTCCATAAGAAACAAGGTAAGAATTATTTTTTTTCATAGACAAGTATTATCTCAAATGAATAAAGTATATTTCTTCAATTAGCATTTGAGCATGATATGACCTTGTTCATTACTGAATAACAATATCAACAAATAAGATTTTCAGAACAAAGATTTGACTCTTTTTTTGGATTTGGATTAAAAAAAAAAAAGAAGCCACATACATAATTATTACAACTGCAAATGGTTCTCCTTTACCTCTGGAGGGGTGAAACCAGTTCGTTAGATTCCATTAAATTCTAAATCTCCTGGCTGATAGAAATGGAATGGACAGCTTCTGTTAGTAGTTTATCCTACCACTTATGTGATAGGAACTATATTTGGCATGGTGATACAGAGAAGAATAAGGTATAGGACCAGCTTGTGTGTGTGTGTGTGTGTGTGTGTGTGTGTGTGTGTGTGTGTGTGTGTGTTTGTGTGTGTGTGTGTTTATTTTTGAGAGAGACAGTGCGAGCAGGAGAGGGGCAGAGAGAGAGGGAGACACAGAATCTGAAGCATCTCCAGGCCCTGAGCTGTCAGCACAGAGCCAGACGCGTGGCTGGAACCCACGAACTGGGGGATCATGACCTGAGTCGAAGTCAGAAGCTCAACTGACTGAGCCACCCAGGTGTCCCTAGGACCAGTTTTTTAAAAGCTCATAGTCTGGATGGAATTTAGATTACAAACATTTATATAATCTTGTGCTAAGTAGTATACAAGCCAAGAAACAGAATTTAGGTGTTCAATATAGGACATTCTTGATACTTTAAGGCAACTGTGAAGTCACACAGGATTAGTTTATAATAGTTTGCAAGTATTTCTACTTTTATTATTTCATTTGACCCTTCGAATTCAGTGTGAGATAGATGTTGTTATTCCATTGTTCAGATGAATAGAGCTCAGAAAGCTGAAATAATTTGGCCAAGTTCACCTGGCTTTTGAGAGGCAGACCTGGAATTCACATTGTGATTAAAAGATACATACTGTCTTTGACTACTGAGGAATAAATTGCCAGATTAAATAAGCTAAGAATGTATATTAACAGTTCTCAAGTTTAAACTAACAAACAGTTCAGGGCTGTATCATACACATAAAACCAAGGAAATGATAAGAAATAATCAAATAATAGGAGAATAGAAAACTATGACTAAAAGAACAGATGTTGTGATCTTTGATCATGTAGTTAACAGTGATACCTCCCAATATTATTATTCTTGCATGAAATAAGAATATGCAGAATTTATGCAACAATGACATATATTGTTGAGTACATGATTCAGAGGAATTGCTAATCAAATGTGGAGACTAATGAAATTAATTAATAGTATGATTTTGGTGACAGAGGAACAGTAGTCTCTAGTGTAATGTCTTGAGAAAGATGGAATTCATTATAGTTTAAGTAAACTCACTCAATTGCACTGACATTTGGAATCAAACTAGACAAGTTTCAGTTTGTTTAAATAGTTAAAGCCCATTGTGAAAATGGATCTTGAAAACAACTGGCACCAAGTAAGAAGATAGTTTTTCTGTATCAGCTGTCAAGACCTACTTTAGACCAAATTATTTATGCCCCACTTTTTCCCACTCCGCCAACTCTGTACCTAGTAGAGCAAGGTGGTAATTATAAATTTAAGTGCCTATAAGAGTGCTGTAGGCTGCTTAAATAAGGGAAATGGACCAAGTGCAAACAGAGACTGTTGGGCATTACCTGTGCCCTCAGCATCACCCAGATTCACTTTCCTTTGGGTGTGTGACAAGCTGAAAATCTCTTCCCCATCCAGAAGCTCATGACATAAAGGTCAAGAGAAAAACCTTGGGAGACAGACCTGTCATTGGAGCTTGCTTATATTCCAAGTCATTTTTTCTCCTATCTAAACTGGGGGTTACAAAACTTGTCTTCATGGTAACTACCTTTATTACATAGGGTCTTGATTATTCCACCATCTCAAAAACAATAAACAACAATGAAAACAACATGCTGATCTATTTCCTTTATTGCCTTATAATGGCAGGACCTGGCAAACAGGCAGTACAAGTACTCTAGAAGTCCTGGTAGAAAATACATGATTTGAAAGCATGAAAAAAATACAAAGAGAATTTAGGGCCAGTCACTTTGATAAATCTCTGGGAGAATAGTGATCTGGGGTGTGAAGGAATATCCCCTCCAAAGTACTTCAGAGAATGAGGTACAATGCATTGTGGACTTTGGATTTTGGAGACAACATATCCCACATTTGGAATCCATTTACTGTGAGAATCCATAAAGTTCCTAGGTTTGAATGAGGCCAAGAGTAAGAGAAGCCACTGCAGCTGAACCAAGCCTCAGAGCAAAGCTCTGCCGTTTAGTCCTTATGAGCCAGCAGGTCCAATGGTGCTTAAAATGTCTGTGGCAGTTTGGGATGCCCTATGTAGCTTCGAGCAGACCCCTATAGAGGCATAATACACAAAACAAATTTGTCATGTTTGGAAATAAATAGTCTACTGTTGAGAAGCTGCTCTTGGCTTGCTAATGGGCTCTGCTAGACATTGAAAGTCTGAGCGTGGGAACTGAGCCTCTGATAATGGCCTGGCTGTGTTCTGCTCCACCAGGCACTAATGGTAGGTCTATCCAGCAGTACTCCACCATCAGGTAGAAATTGCATTCATGAGATCAGACCTACTCATGTTCTATAAGCACTAATAAGTTTCAAGAGCAGGTGGCTCACATTCCCAATGTACTTAACACCTCTTGCAATGTCACCTTTCCATCAACCCATCCATGGCCTCATGTGAAGTTTTCTATAGCTAGCTAACTGAGGGAGAAGTTCAGTTCTGGCCTCATAATACAGCTGTGCACAAATGACCTGCTGCAGCAATATAACGTAAAAAGGGATGGACTTGAAGGACAACAAGGAAGACAAAATCCTTCTAGTGGGCAGGAATCTGGGTGATGTAGCTGAATTTCCATGTTGTTTGCCTGAAAGGAGAGATGGTCATAACCATGGATCTATACCAATTCATGGACGGAAGCTAATGAATGGTCTGGTTAGATATTCAGAGATTTGCAAAGATCATGATTGGAGGATTGGTGACAAAATAGGTTTGGAGAAGAGATATGTAGATAGGCCTCTAAGAATGGGCCTAGCATATAAGATTGTTCATATCTCATGTGATTATTCACCAAAGGGCCCCCTCTATAGAGACAAACAAAACAAAACATTCAGTACCCAGGTAGATAAATTTTCCTGTAGATTTCATTAAGTATCTGTCACGAGCTGTCCCAGTGTTTGATCAATGGGCTAATACACAAGTGACTATGGTGGCAGGGATGGAAGTAATACATGAACTACAAAGTATAGAATTCCCCTCACTTAATCTGATCTGGCTCCCGTGTTCAGGGTCCAGCACCATACTTAATGGAAATCTGGGAGCCACCTAGTGGCAGGTCAATTAGATCAGACTGTTACAGAAGGGGTGGCAACTTGTTCTCACTGGAATACTTGTCTGTTCTAGATTTCATTTTGTCTCCTGTTGCCATCTTTCTGTAAGCATTTAATTTATATACTTTCTGAAAGCTTTAACCTTGGTCATAAGTTTGACCAAGTAACTAATTTTACATAGAAACTAAAAGGAGGTGTCTTTTCATGGAATATACCAGTCTTAACATATACTCTGTAATTCATAGATAGCTTTCCCCTCCCCCAGCTTTACTGAGGTATAACTGACAAATAAAATTGTAAGATATTTAAAGTATACAATGTGATTATTTGATATATGTATACCTTGTGAAAGGATTTCCTCCATCGAGTTAATTAACACATCTATCACTTTATCTATTTACCTTTTTTTTTTTTTTCTTGGTGAGAGCATTTAGGTTCTACTCATCAAATTTCAATTATGCAATACAGTGTTATCAACTACAGTCACCATGTTATACATTATATCCTCAAGCTTTATTCATCTTTTAACTAAAGTTTGCACCCTTTCACCAACCTCTTTCTTGTTCCCCCAGCAACCACTCTTCAACTACTTTTCTACTGTTTCTATGAATTTGACTTTTTTTTTTTTTTTAACTACCGCATATAAGTGACACCATGCACTATTTGTCTTTCTCCTTCTGGCTTATTTCACTTAGCATAATGTCCACCAGGTTCATCTATGTTGACCCAATGACAGGATGTCCTTTTTAAGGTGGAATAATATTCCATTGTACATAGATGTACCACATTTTCTTGATCTATCCAACAGTGGTTTATAGAATGTTTGATGGCCTCTACTGAAGACTGGTTTGTGCTGATCATAGCAGAAGCGATGTGATTTTGGAGCTGGTCACTGTTGCAGTGGCTTCCTGACTCAACAGGCAGCTTCTTCATTCTACAATCTCCTGATTTTTGTCAGAAGCAGTAGCTCCTCTAGTAACCAAGTTCTGTGATGTGACTTTGGGAGTCCATGAATCCCAGCCTACATTCAGTTTCTATAGCACTCCTAAAGTTGAAGTCATTTAATATCCTGTAAAAATTTCCACACCACTTTAGTTGGCTAGAATGGATTCTGTGTTCTGCAACTGAGCCCTGACTGATACAGGCAGGAAAGTCTTTTCCCCAATCCAAAAGCAGGCGGAAAACTGACTCCATGCATGGGTAAAGGTAGTTTTAACCTGTGACTTTTAACAGGTACATTTTGGAAAAGCTTCAATAACAGCAGATTATATGTACCCTCAAAATGTTTCATTGCTGTCTTAATGCTAAGCAGATTTGAGAAAGGGAAAAAAAGAGTATTGGTATGAATTTGGGGGGAGTTTAAGTTAAAAAATGTGAGGTTAAACTAGCAATAATATGTTACCTTGTAGACAAGTCATTGAATATTTGTAAATTTAGAATAACAACATGTTCTCCTAAACATGTCATAAAACTATTGGAGATGTTAATGGGGTATTTTGTGATTCATAACAATGTGCTACAGAAGAAAAGTAAAAACAAGCTTTAATGTGATGTGAAAATAATATCTATTCATTATTTTTTAAAAAATCAGTGACTGAAATACTTTTTGGAAACAGAATCCTCCCACTGAAGTTGAGCAGTAGTAAAAACTGTCTGCTTAAAGTTCTCTAAATAGAAGCTTTTCTGGGTTAGCTTTATAGATTGGAAAATTGGGGGAAATTTGAGAACTCAATGAAGGTACTTCCTGAAACTTATCCAGTGCCTCTGCTGACCTCCTTTTCCAATCATTAGCATCAAGTACTAGAAGTTTATGGTGTCTCCTTGCAAATGACATTTTTAAAACTTCACTATGCTTTTATGTAATTTTAAAGGATATTAATGTTGGAACTGTGTAAACCTGGATGGCCTGTTATTTATAGCAGTGCTTCTTAAACTGGGGACTTATTTGGCAGGTCAGCAAGAGACCTGAATTTCTGCGTTTCTAACAAAGTCCCAGATGGCATTGATGCTTCTAATCTGCAGACCACACTTTGAGTACGAAGGATTTAGAAACTAAAATTTAAAATCATTGTCAATTTGTTTCTTTTAAAAATTAATGGCAAATAATTTGATTCCTTCTTCTAATTTCAACGGCTTATTTGGATATTGCACTTAACCCAGTCCCAATGTCAACTTAGGATAAATATTTATAAAGAAGAAAAAGGCAGAGAAGTTAAGGCAGTGATTTAAAATACTGGCAGATTTTCAATAAGGTTTTTCTTTCTATGTTATAAAACAGAGTCTACTAAATAGTGTGGACTTGAGTTAAGAAAGACCTGGATTTGGATAAGATTTATCTTTAGTGTTGTATGAACTTGGGCAAGTTTAAAAAATTCCCAAGCTCCCCATGTGGTTCCCCATGTGGTTGTCAGGTCATGGAGCTGTGGGGAGGTTAAAAGGGATAATACAAGTAATGCTTAGCAGTGTGCTTGCATATAGGAAGTGCTCAATAAAGATTACTTGCTTCATTAGTTATTATCTCCAATGAGCAGTCTTGCTCCAAGTTGATTGTGATTCTTATTGGAGTAGAAATTCTCCACTGAAAGTCTATTGGCTATAACTAACGAGGTTGTTTTGTGAAAACTAGTCCACACCATCATCATCGTATCATAATATTGTTGTCAAATAAGAAGCTGATGATTGCATATAAAGTACTTCACCTGGAAAAAAAATACTGTGAATATCAAATGGGATACATTTTATTTTCAGATCACTTATAATTGAATCTTGTCTCATTTATAACTTTTGGCTTAGACCTTTAAATATCAGTATACTTATGTGGATGGAGCTAGAGAGTATTATGATAAACGAAATAAGTCAGTCAGAGAAAGACAAATACCATATGATTTCATGCACATGTGGAATTTAAGAAACAAAAAAAAAGGAGCATAGGGAAGAAAAAGACAGAAAGGCAAAACAAGAAACAGACTCTTAACTATAGAGAACAAACTGATGGTTACCAGAGGGGAGGTGGACATGGGGAGGGGGCGGGTTAAATAGGTAGCAAGGATCAGGGAGTACACTTGTTGGGTTGAGTACCAGGAATTGTGTAGAGGTGTTGAATCACTGCATTGTGCGCCTGAAATTAATATTATACTAAATGTTAACTAACTGGAATTCAAATAAAAACTTAAAATCTAAAAATAAAAATGGGGGACCTGGGCAGCTTAGCCAGTCAGCGTCAGACTTTGGCTCAGGTCATGATCTCATGGGTTTGAGCCCTGTGTTGGTTGGGTGCTATGCTGACGGTTCAGAGGCTGGAGCCTGCTTCAAATTCCTCTCTCCCTCCCTCTCTCTCTCTCTGCTCCCCCACTCGTGCTGTCTCTCTTTGTCTCTCAAAAACAAACATTAAAAAAAATTAAAACCCTAAAAATAAATAAATAAATATCAGTATACTTATTTTTGTTATTGTTTTGAATATATAAGGAAAATTAAAAAGTATGTACATTTTCCCTTTTTGAATATGTAGCTGTGTAGTTGCCCAAAAGCTTTGTAATGAATTCTGTAAACATACAGATTAATATTCAGTACATCAAATGTTCCATATTTATCCAGCATGTTAGATACTTTCAACCTCAGAAACTTTTTTTTTTTTTCCATTGAGGAGGCATTTGTGCAATTGTTCATATCTGTGGAACTTCTAACACTGTATTTATGTAAAATTATACTTCAGTATAATTGCCTATGTAATTAACATTCAGGAAGAAATTATTTATTCAGGAGCACATTTCACAATTCAATTTCAGTCTGTGACAAAGAGGCTTTTAAATGTTAATCTTATGAAAGAAAATGGAGCAAATAGTAAAGGCTGTGGATTAATACAAGAGGCAGCTATTTACAGTGTAACATTTTCCCTTCCTGGGAATTACCTATTTTCTACCAGAGAGTCTAGGCATGTTTCAAATCTCACTGGGAAGTGTGGGGTTGAATCTTATACTTTGTGCATATTAGATGGTTTCACATCAGGTGACTAAATAAAAGAGCAAAATGGTTACAAATACATTTGTTGTTGAAGCTTTAAAAGACACATAAAGAATAAATGCACATTATGGTGGAGTCAAAAATGATCAAGAATATGTAGAAAATAGAAATATGATGTATATTTTCTCAGTTTCAATTCTATGGGAATTTTCTGCTTTGGATAATAATCCTTTCAGAGCTATGAACAGGAGGCACACACCTCCCCTCCTATCATCTAGCTTTTAATTTCAACAATATGTAGTAACATCTCTTAAAAACCACAGGGACTATTTCTGTAACATACCTATTATTCTGGAAATTGGTGGAAGTTTGAGGGAGACAAGAGTAACCAGAAATATTGTCATCTATTCACATGTTTCTTTTCTGATTACAGAACATCATATTGAAATAAGATTAAAGAACTTGGTGGGGCGCCTTGATGGCTCAGTCGGTTAAGCGGCCGATTTTGGCTAAGGTCATGATCTCTGGGTCTGTGAGTTCCAGCCCCGCATTGGGCTCTGTGCTGACAGCTCAGAGCCTGGAGCCTGTTTCAGATTCTCTGTCTCCCTCTCTCTGACCCTCCCCTGTTCATGCTCTGTTTCTCCCTGTCTCAAAAATAAATAAAACGTTAAAAAAGAAAATTAAAAAAAAAAAAAAAAGAACTTGGTAATACCTGGTGGAACATAAAAACTTACAGGAAAGCTATTCTCTAGCCATATTTGTTATAGGAGCTTAACATTTTCTCTATGTCTTTAATTATTTGGAGATATGATTTGGTGGTTTCAGTTTATTTGCAAAATAAATGCATAAATAAATACTTATTAGAAAGATTACTGTCGATGATACACAGAAATGAGATAATAGATATGTTTGTTTAATCGTAACACAAAACTTCACAGTCATTGCTACTACCTTGGTCCAAGCCACCAAAATTGCTTGTCTGTATAATTGCACCGGCTTTCTTTCTGGGCTCCCTGCTTTCACACTTGTCCTATGGCCCACAGAACAGTTAGAATTAGCATTTCAAACTTAACTTAGTTACATGCACAGACTCTCAACACTGTGCCTATCCACTTACCAGTATCTGTGCCATCCCCACCTCCTTTTCCTCCTATTATTTTGGACCATCTAAAGACAATCTTCCACTTCTGGATGAGGTGGCATCTTCTTTCACTTACTGAAAAAAAAGCTACTCCAGGTATCCTCCCTGCTGTCTCCAGCCTCATCACTTTTCCCTTTCCATAGTATCATTTTTTGTTTGTTTTATTTTATTTTATTTTTTTTTAATTTATTTTTTAAATTTACATCCAAGTTAGTTAGCCTATAGTGCAGCGATGATTTCAGGAGTAGATTCCTTAATGCCCCTTACCCATTTAGCCCATCCCCCCTCCCACAACCCCTCCAGTAACCCTCTGTTTGTTCTCCATATTTAAGAGTCTCTTATGTTTTGTCCCGCTCCCTGTTTTTATATTATTTTTGCTTCCCTTCCCTTATGCTCATCTGTTTTGTATCTTAAAGTTCTCATATGAGTGAAGTCATATGATATCTGTCTTTCTCTGACTAATTTCGCTTAGCATAATACCCTCCAGTTCCACATAGGATCATTTTTATGAGCATATCTACCCAAACCTCCCTCTTGTTATTGCCCTATTTCTTTGCTCCCATTTACAGAAAAAATTCCTCTAAATTGTAACTTCTACTCGTTTCCTCCAATTCTCCCATTCTGTCTGTACCCCTTCCAATCACGCCAATACCCACCATTACTTTATTAAAACTATTTTATCAAAGTTTTCCATTGACCTCCACATTGTAAAGTTCACCCAATAGACGATTCTTAGCCCTCTCTTAACTAAGCTATAGCTAGCATTTGGCACAACTGATTGTTCTGCACTCCTTGAAACACTACCTTTAGCAGGCTTCTGGGCCATCACAATTTCCAGTTTCTTTCACTGGCAGCTCCTTTCCCCATGAACACTCATGTCCTGCTTCTTTACTTCTTTCAAGTCTTTGGTCATATATCACATCACAGTGAGGTCTTCCTATTCTGCCTGTATTGGGATTCTCCACAGAAACAGAATCAATAGGATATATATATTCATAAGAGAGAGAGAAGGGAGAGAGATATTTATCATAAGGATTGGCTCATGAAATCATGGAGGTTAAGTCCTAAGATCTGCAGATGGCAAGCTGGAGATGAAGGAGGGATGGTTGTATAGTTCCAGTATGAGTTGGAAGATCTGAGAACCAAGAGATGGTGTATGGTCCAACCCAAGAGCAGGAGAAGACCAATGCCCCAGCTCAAGCAAAGATGGATTTTAGGCAGATTGACTTCCCTCTGATTCAGGTCTCCCCCCTCCCCCTTTTTTTTTTTTTTTTTAATATTCAGATTTTCAATTGATTGAGGCCCATCTACATTAAGAAGGGCAATCTGCTTTGCTCAATCTACAGATACAAATGTTAATCTCATCATCCAGAAGCACACACACCCAGAATAATGTTTGGTCAAATGCCTGAGCATCTCTTGTCCCAGTCAAGCTGACACATTAAGTTAACTATCACACTACCATATTTAAAATAGTAACCCACATTGGCACACTCTATCCCTTTCCCTGATTTTCTTATCTCCATAGCACCCATCACCATCTACATATGCTCTGCTTCATTAATTTACTGACTGGATGACTATTCCTTCCACTGGAATGGTAGTTCCATGAGGGCAAAGGATTGTTTGATTGTTTATGGTTGTACCTTCTATTCCACAACAGTGTTTGGCACATAGTAGATGGTGATCTTGTTGGATGAGTTGAACAAGTGCCACTCCCTTGCCTAAGAGTTTTCAATGGCTTTTTTTTTTTTTTTTTTTTTTTTTTTACCTAAGATAAAATCCAAACGTTTACCATGGCCTAAAACCCTGCATGATCTTCCCATTTCTTCCTCTCTAACTTCCTGTGTCCCTTTCTCATTCCTGCCCTGAATTCCTTGAACACACCAAGATTCTTTCTGCTTCAAGTTCTTGACGGTGTCCCTTCTTCCAGGAATACTGTTCCCTCTTTCTTTGTGTATCTGGATCCTGCTTATACTTAAGGTATGAGATTAGCTACTACCTCTCAGAATGGCTTTCCCTGACCATCATGTGTTCTAGGTTTTCCTCTATTATTCCCTACCACTGTACCCACCTTGTTTTATTCATATCTCTGATTAATGATGATCACATCTTTTCTTTTATACATTTTCTTTTATAATTGATTATAATTCACATATAATAAATTTGTATGGGCCTGTTAGGTTGACAAAACGGTGTGCAAATACATGTGTCAAGTTGTAGCTGCATGTTGGAGGGGCAAACTAAAGGCCACAAGGGGGATGAGAATATGCTATAGATGGAGGTTAAATTGTGGAAGCCCTTTGATGCTGAGAGATGTTTGTGCCCACTAACTCCTGCAGATAGTAAAGAGCCACTACGGTGGTTTAAACAGGTAACGTGGTAAAAATGGCTTTTAGGAAAATAAAGACATAGCACACTAGCAGGCCACTCCAGGAACTGAAGTAAGCCTTCAAGAAGCAGGTAATTTGATTAAATTACTTTGTTCATTATTCATTCAGTGATTTGGGGGCTTGCCACTTAATTCTTGGATTATGTGAAGATTCTCCTGGTCTCTGTGCACCCGTGCATCCTGATTAAGGAGCTCATGTGATTTTTGTGTTTAGATCCTTGTATGAATTTCAATTCTAAAGGACTAGCCTGTTTGAGGTCTCTTCTTCTTTGTGCTAAATGTGGTTGGTTGTGGTGAAATTAAGCCTGAACTCCTTAAAATCCCTTCAGTGGTTATCTGCACATGTTGAATCGTTTCTGGTAGGGAGAGACACGTGTCTCTCAGCTGAATATAGGGTGCCAGTGAATAGTTTCACTGAGTTCCAAGGTATTCTGAGGTGAATAACAGAGTGACCCAAGAGGCCCTCTGATTTCTAGCAAATTGATGGATGGAGATTTGTTTCCTATTGACTGTGTTCCTTGACTAGAATAGGAACAGTGACACCCCCAATCCATTAGGCTGACATCTTTTGTAATAGAAAGCCAAACATGTTTGTGTAGTTGAGATTGCTTGTGGATTGGTGCATGTGTTGTAAAGTGGGAAAATGGGGTAGAAAAGAAAGTGAGGAGGGAAGACTATAAAGTTGAAACCTCAGGATATTTAAGGAGCTCAAACTCTATCGTAAGAGGGATCTATTTAGTAAGCTGTCACAGAGATATGTGTTAGAACCAGCGCTTGTTGCCTGAGCAAATTAGTGTCTCATTTGGAGTTATATTTCCCACAGAAGTATCATTTGTGATAATGGTTTATATCATTGATTATGAAATCAGAAAACACATTCCCTGGGCCTAGGTGGAGGGTATTGACTATTGGAAAAAAATCAGACAAAAACATTAGATAATTAGAAAGTTTGCTTTGTCAATTGGGATTGGTAAGTGCAGGGAGTGAAAAGGAGATAAAACAGAGAAATCACTTTTAGGGTCCAGGTTGTGTTGTATGTCTAGTACAACAGTGAAGATGCTGCAGGTTGGCAGCCTGGATTTAGCTGTAGGCATTGATTCATCCAGCTCCTGTGTGGCTTGTCCTGCTTGCAAGATTCTGGGTGTCTAGTGGAGAAGACAGAAACATAAACAAATGCCTGTAAAACAGATAGGGCTAATTATACAAGCTGTTTAGGACCTCACAAAAGAAGGGCATCTAATCCAACTTTGTGAGTGTGGGCATCAGGGAAGCACTTGGAAGTGGCTGTGAGCTACACTGAGTATTAGTAGGGAGTTTGGAGAAGGACAGTGGCAAGGGAAGACTTCCCTTCATAGCATACCCAAACATTGAGGGGTAAAATTGTGGAGAATGATATGCCATTAAGTGTATTAGTTTAGTATTCCTGGAGATTCTCTCCCTCTCTCTCTCTCTCTCTCTCTCTCTCTCTCTCTCTCTCTCTAATGTATTGCAGAGAAGGTCAATGTAGAAGTGGGAACTAGGGAAAAATGTAAGGACATGCAGCTGGAGAAATAAGCAGGGTCCAGATCACAAAGGCCTCATAAAACCAGGCTTAGGGATTGTAGTTTGTGAAATGGAAACAATTAAAGGAGGAAAAGAAAGTGCTACAGCTGTAAACAACAATGAAAAGAGTTGTAAAATCCAAATCTGGTAACTTGTACTTACAAGTGTTTTTAGAAAATGATTTTAGGGGAGCAGAAAAAGGTAAAAAAGATAAAGTAAAAAAGCAGAATAAGGAGAAATCAGTATATTTGGCCAAGCTTTTGAAGTTAGAGTCTCCCCCAGTTTAGCCTAGCTCTGTTAAGCTTCTTGTTAGTTCCATATACTATCTCTAGCAGTAGAAGATTTGGAAACACAAGAGATGAATCTGGGACCCCTTTAAGCTCCAGATCCTCTAAGATGATTTTCAGGTCTCAAGTAGAGGGGAGGTTGTTAATCTAATGGAGTGAAGCATGCTGGGATGAGAACAAACTGGGATCAGCATGCACCTTTAAAGGGAGTTGTTGCTATGCAGCAACCATGCCCTGGTATTGCCACATCTTCTGTTTTGTAAAGTATTGACAACTAATTAAAATTTCCTCTGGTCTTTGCTTTTGCTTATATCACAACTACCTCCTATCATTTGTGTTGTTAAAATCTTAAAACCATGTAAGCTCTTAGTTAATAGTTGATAAAGCCTCTATTTTTTAATAACTCCAGAATACTGTTTTATTAATTTTGAGTTGAGAATATAAAAGGCTAAGTGGAACAGATATTTGCATTGACTTCAACAGTGCTGCCTCTTTCTGCAAGCGACTAATGTTTCCCACATTAATCATGATGGTTGCTTGGTGAGATGGCTGAAATCAGATTTGGATTTTAATTTGCCTCCACCTCCATGGTAGGCCTAGGCCTTGGGTGTTCTGCTTGTTTCTTTGCTGCTGAGACTCTTCTCTTTCTGTCAGTGTGATCTCTTGGCCTCTGATTAACTATTGGCTCTGGCCAATGGGGAGCCTAGACAGGAGTTCTGAAGGAAGAAGAGGAGTAGGATCATAGTATTTATTCCCTTGGTTTCCCAGGGATTATCTATATCATACAGTTGTTGAGAATTTAAATAATGCCAATTTAGTACAGTCCCTGGACCATGTAAGCTCTCAACAATACTTCTTTTAGTTTTCTTTATAAGAATGATTATTAAAGTTTAAGAAGTCAAATAATATTTCCCTGTCTCTCCTCCTGCGGGAAGTGGGTCTTTTTAAGGCAATCCACTTTCCTTAACCCTCTTTTTGAATTTTGCTTTCTATCCTTCCCATCTTTCTTTAAGTCTAAGGGGAGAGGTTGATTTCAGCTTTACCGCTTCCAGTTCCTGACTTCTGCACTATCCCTTGAGGTTCACTATCCCCACTCAGATCATGATATTGAATTTCTTTTTAAATGAACCCTCCTAGAATTATCTTAATGTGAGCATGCCATCCAGTTCCTGTTGGAACCCGGACTGTTCAGTACTTGAAGCCATTGCCGTCTCTTGCTTAGACTACTGCCTGTCTCCCGTCCCACTTCAGGAAAAGCCAAGTTAACATGTAGTTCTGAATATACCACTTCCCTTCTAAATATTTTGCACAATCCACTACCATCAATTTAGCTTCCATTTATATCTTCTATTTAACTCTTTTTCAGTTAAAACTTTACCTATAGCTTCACATGTCCTTATCTTTCTCCAGTCACAGGAGGAACTAGAGCCCTACTCTTAAGCAAAGCAACCCCTTTTACTTAAGTGGTTGGTTCAGGTTCTTCTCTCCCCCCGATCGTTTGAAATAACTTCCATGTTGCAAAATGCAATCAGTGGTTAACTCTGCACCCATCTCACTTTAGATCCTAGATGAATGTGAGTCAGTTGATTAATTCTTCCTTCTTGAAACACTTATTTCTTACCTTCCTTTTTAGTATGCTTACTGGTTTCCTTCCTCCTTCATAGCCTGATTTTTTTCTAGTCTCTTTTGATGTCTTCTCATCTTCCTTTCTTCCAAATATTGGAGTACTCCAAAGCGCTGTCCTTACCTATCTTTTTTATATAGACTCTTCCTCTGGGTAATTTCACCCATTGTTTTAACTGTAAATAGTATCTCTTGGAGAAAATTGCCACATTCATCTCCTGACACTTGAGCCCTTCCTTGAACTCTAGACACCTATACTTAATTTGCCATTTGGCATCTCTGTTTAGATATTTCATACTTATTTCAAACTTAACAAGTCCAAAAATAGAACTCTTTATTTGCCACCCCCCCTTAATTTAATTTAAGCCTTTCTCCTTTTTTATTGTGTATCTTTAAGTCTGTATTATTTCTTACAAATACTACTATAACAAAATTTATAAATGTTAAATAATGATTCATTATTTTCTCTTCTAAATATTTTTAAATTTCCTTTATGAATTCTTTTGGATCCAAGAATTGTATAGAAGTATATTTTGAATATTTCAAATATGAGTCTTTCAGAATTACATTTTTGTCATTTACTTCTAAATTTTACTGCATTTATTGAGAAGGTGGTCTTTATGATATCCAAATTTTATTTATTTATTTATTTATTTATTTATTTATTAAAAAATTTTTTTTTTCATGTTTATTTATTGTTGAGAGACAGCGTGAACATGGGAGGGGAAGTGAGAGGGAGAGACACAGAATCCGAAGCAGGCACCAGGCTCCGAGCTGTCAGCACAGATCCCGACTCAGGGCTCAAACTCACAAACTGTAAGATCATGACCTGAGCGGAAGTCGGACCCTCAACTGACTGAGCCACCCAGGCACCCCTTATTTTTTGTTGAGATTCACCTTGTAGCTTAGCACATGGTACATTTTGATAATTATCTAATGTCTACATAGGCAGGAGGGAGAGAGAGAGAGAATAGTTTTCTATTGCAGATTGTGGGAGAGCTCTGAAAAGCAGTTGTTTCTGCCAGGAGCACAAGAAATACAGAAAGTCGGAATTTATTTTATATTAATTTCTTGGCTTTGGGGTTCTGAACACCAGATAGGCCCTTTGTTTTGGTATCTCAAAAGAAATTTCTTGGTTGTTCACTTAGAACTCAGGAAGAGTAAGACAAGTTTCATCATTATTTCCATCACATAGGCCAGATGCATTCTTTTCTCCTTGCTCATGTGTGTCTATCCTAAACTAGTTTAGTAAGATTTTTTATTTTTTAATATTTTATTAATTAAAAAAATCCTTTTATTAAAGTTTTTTTTTGATAAGTATAATTGTATATGTTTAAATTGTGTGCAATGTGGTTATTAGATATACATATACATTGTGGAATGATTATGTAGGTCAAGATAATTAACATATCCTTCCCCTTGCATAGTTAATTCTTTCTTGCATGTGAGGGTAATAATGCTTAAGATGTACTCTCAGCAACTTTCAAGTATACAATAGTGTATTATTAACCATTGTCACCATGCTGTACATTAGATTTTCAGAACTTAAAACTGAAAATTTGGACCCTTTGACCTACATCACCCATTTTCCCCATTCCTCATCCACTGGTTTTACGACATTGGCCTTATTTATTGTTTTTTTAGATTCCGTGTATAATTGACATCATCCAATATTTGTCTTTCTCTGTTTGGCTTATTTTACTTAGCATAATGTCCTCCAGTTTCATCCATATCATTGCAAGTGGCTGGACTTCCTTTTTTTTTTTTTATGGCTTAATAATGTATACACATATACAATGGACTATTATTTTATATACTATGTAATATGTAAGTCACATTTTCTTTATTTATTCATCTATCAAAGGACATTAGGTTGCCTCCATATCTTGGCTATTGTGACTAATGCTGAAATAACAATGGTGTGTAGGTATCTCTTAGAGATACTGATTTCAATTCTCTTATATATATATGTATATATATGTATATATATACATATATATGTATATATGTGTGTGTGTGTGTGTGTGTGTGTGTATATATATATATATATATATATATCCATCCAGGAGTGAGATTGCTAGTTCATATAGTAGTTAAATTTTTAATATTTTGAGGAACCTCCATACTGTTTTCCATAATAGCTATACCAGTTTACATTCCTACCACCAGTGCAAAAGGGTTCCCTTTTCTCCACATCCTCATGAATACTTGTTATCTCTACTCTTTTTGATAATAGCTATGCTAAGAGGTGTGAGATGATCTCATTATGATTTTGATTGGCATTTCTCTGATGATTAGTGATGTTGATCATTTCAAATACCTATTGGTCATTTGTATGTTTTCTTTGTAAAAATGTCTATTCAGGTTCTTAGTTCATTTTTTAATTGTATTATTTGCTTTTTTGCTATTGAGTTGTATGAGTCTTTTATATAATTTAAATATTAATCGCTTATCAGCTTTTGGTGTGCAAATATTTTCTCCCATTCTGTAGGTTGCCTTTTCAATTTATTGACTGTTGTCTTTGTTGTGAAGAAGCTCTTCAAATCAATCTAGTCCCACTTATTTCTTTTAGCTTCTCTTGCCTGTGCTTTTGGCATCTTATCCAATAAATCATTGCCAAGAGTAATGTTAAGGACTTGTTTCCCTACATTTTTTTTTTTTTTTTGGAGTTTTATGGTTTCAGATTGTATATTTAAGTCTTTGATCCATTTCAAGTTAATTTTTGTGAGTGGTGTAAGATAAGACTCCTGTTTCATTATTTTGCCTGTGGGTATCCAGATTTCCTAGCATCATTCGTTGAAAAGATGATACTTTCCCAATTGTTTGTTCTTGGTGCCCTTGTCAAAAATTAGTTGAGTGTTATGCGTGGGTTTCATTCTAGTCAACCTCTCTTCTAAGTTCCAGTCTCCTGTTATAATTGATTATTCAGCATTTTCATCTGAATGTCCTATAAGTATCTCAAATATGTTCAAATCTAAATTCATTACTCTTACCTATTTCCTTCTTTCTAATTTAATTATCAATATTTTTGTCAAATTAGACAGCAATAAGTTTTGCCCATTAAGGTTGATAACTCTCTTAGAATAAGAGACCTTAACAACACCAAAATATATTCTTATATATATCAGAATTACAAACTAAATAATGAGCTTTGTATATGTATTTTCTCTCAACAGTATTTTTAATGTCCATACTTCTTGAGTTAAGTTGCTTTGTCTTATGTCAAGTCATAATAAATAACTTTTCAAAATTTAAAGGCAAAAATTTCAAGACTTAGTAGAATCATAATCTTTAGTTCTTTTCACACTTTCTAGGAGGGGTGTGAAATAAGCTATGATGTATAAGTCTTTTACAGTGAGGATATAAAATAACATTCTATCCTGGTAAATAGCTGTAAATTGTTATAGATAACAGAAAAGATGTTATTGTCCTTTAAAGGAAGTTGTTTGATAAGTGCTCTGAGCTGATCCTACATGGCCTATAATATAACCACCCAGATTACTGGTCCCTCAAACAATCTGTGAACTTTCACTTATCTGGGTCTTTGTTAATGCTTTCCCATATCTTCTTGTACATCACAATTTTACTCAGTCTTCAAAATTCAGGTCAAATGTTGCCACCACTTGGAAGCTATAATTATTCCTTTCTTTATGCTACCAAAGCACTGATTTTTTTTGAGGACTCCTTTTACTATGGCAAAAAACACATAACATAAATTTACCCTCTTAACAATGAGTGTACATTACAGTATTAACTGTATGCTTATTGTACAAAGATCTCTAGAGCTTTTTTATTTTGCATGATTGACTTTCTATGCTCATTGAATGACTCTCTATTTCCCCCTCCTCCTAGTCCTTGGCAACCACCATGATATCTTCTGTTTCTATGAATTTGATTACTTTAGATAATTCATATAAGTAGAATCATGCAGTGTATATCTTTATATGATTGGCTTATTTCCCTTAGCATAATGTCCTCTAAGATCATTCAGCTTTTGCATACGACAGGATTTTCTTCTTTTTAAGGATGAATAATATACATTATATACCACATTTTCTTTATCCATTCATCCATTGATGACATTTAGGTTGCTTACATATCTTGGCTGTTGTGGATAATGTTGCAATGAACATGGGTGTGCAAATATCTCTTTGAGATTTTGTTTTTAACTGTTTTGGATAAATACCCAGGAGTGGGATTGCTGGATCATATGACAGTTCTATTTTTACTTTTTTGAGGAAACTCCGTACTGTTTTTTTCCACAGGGGCTGCATCATTTTACAATCCTACCAAAAGCATAGAAGGTTGACAATTTTCCCCCATCCTTGCCAATACATATACATATCCATATCCATGTATATATAGTTGTCATTCTAATGGGTGTGAGATAATATCTCATTGTGCAAAGATACCAATTCTTATTTAATTCTGTCTTGCACTTTGGTTAGTTGTTTACACGTCTGTTTCTTCACTAACCATAGAGTAAGCACTGCCTACTAATAGTAACCTCATAGTGCCTCATTCATAATAGGTGCTCAAGGCATACTTAAGTAATTTAATTCCTGTTAGTAGGTAAATAATATTCTACTTCTTATTGCTTATATCTCTGCCAGTATGTTTAGAAAGGATTGACCTAACACCAGCTATAACCTCTATTCTTTAAAAGAGAAGAACGTGAACTTTGTTTCAATATTGTTCCTTTTCTCATGGAATTTAATTAACTCATTGGTGTAGTTATTCTATTCTTATTCCAAAATAAAGATTTTTTTAAAAAAGAAATAACTATAATTATGTTGTTTTGTAAGTAATAGCTTTAAAAAAAGTTTTATATGCTATAAATTAATATCTAAATGTTTACTTATATGTACTATGTTTATCTATCTGTAATAACATATATAGGAGAAAGTGTTTTGCATATGATAAATTGGACCTAACAACTAGTGACAACTCATAGTAAATGAATAAACTTGGAAACAATTGTAACTACATGATTTATTGAACGCAATGGGATGAAAATAAGACTTTTTACCTTTTCTCTTTTAGTATTGTACTCTAAGGTCCTCAACATTTTCTATTACGGTTTGCTAAAGTGTGCCAATAAATCTCTACATTTTATTTGTGATGTTATTTTATCTTTCTTTTGGCATACACTCATACTTCATCCTTTTGAGAATTTTTAAAAGGCTGTTTCCCTCTTAAGATTGCCTGCTCAGCTGATGACTGAAAAGATATGTACAAAATAAAAAACAGGAGAAGGACAGTAGGGCTATTACATATGGTCCAGTCACAGTAGCTTAGATCAAAAGTGCTTATTCTGATTTTTTTTTTTTTTTTTTTTTTTTTTACCTTTTCTGTCACCTGGTCCTTGGAATCTGACTTCGGGCAGACTGAGAAAGCACAAGTTCAGTGGCTAGTTAAAAGGTCACAGCTAAATTTCTTGGGACTTAAATGGAATCACATCTGGAGGGACAAGTTTGAGTACCAAGTTTCAGTACTAGTGGGAGAAATGCACAAAAATTTGCACGTTGTGAGACAGAATTCCATAGCAAAAAGGACAACCATTTTAATGTATGATTAAAATTCAATATTTATAAAAATGACTACAAAAATAAAACCTCAACAAAAACGGCCTCCATAGATTATAAGCTATTCTTAACCTTTGTTGAATAGAGTATGTTGATAATTGTGCTCCACTTGATGCAAGGGGTTGGCTTATAATTGCCTTGCTCTTATTCTTCCTATCCTGAGTATCCAGCCAGTTCAGACATCTCCAGGCCTTGCTAGTCTCCGCAAAAATGACATAACATAACTACCACATTAACACAAATACCTGCATTTTGCTGCTTGGTGGTGCTCACGGGTGCAACTCAACTTTTCCCTGCTCCCATTCAAAATGTCTCCTATTTATTTATAGGGTTCTCTGGGAGAGATCCCCTGAGATCTGAAGAACAAGGCCATTAATCTGATTTTGTCTTTTTGAAGTCTGCTGGTTGTGAGTCACCCGCTGTCACTTGCTGGTGCTGTGCTGAGTGTCTCAGTCCCTTCTGTTGCCCTTTCCCCAACTGCTCCACGTTTTATCACTTGGGCTTCACTCAGCCTGTGCAAGTCACAAGTTTCAGCGAGTTCCTCCGAAACACAGCCGCTCCTGCTCCCATCTTCAACCTTTAGCTGTTCTTCAATCTCCACCTCCTATATCCTACCCACTGCCCTTTAGGGGAACGTGCGCGCGAGCGTGTGTGTGTGTGTGTGTGTGTGTGTGTGTGTGTGTGCGCGTGCGCACGCGCCCATACCCACCCCTCATGTCCTTCAGAGTTCAGGCACTCAAAAGCTAAACTTCTCTAGCCAAAAAACTAAAGTCCTTCCTCATTTCAACTCAAGCAAACGGGTTTGGAGGAGGAAGAAGAGGGCATGCTGCTGTATTGTAATCATTTGCTCAGGTTCTACTATGAATATCCAACCCGATGCTTGTGATGGGATAGAAAGGGGAAGTCACTTTTGTTATGGGATAGAAAGGGGCTGAATAGGGAAAGAGGAGCATAAAGTAAGAAAATAAGAAGAGATCAGCTTTTGGAGTTTCTTGGATGGTGCAAGGAAGTAAAAGCAGCATACAGTATTGGTGAAGAGTACAGAGTGCTGGGTGTCAGATCCAGCCCTACCACTTATGTGACTTGGGGCCAGTTACTAAAATGGTCTGCACCTAATTTTTCTCATCTCCAAATTGAGAATAATCATAGTACTACCTCACAGGGTTATGGTGAAGATTGCATTAGTTAACATATGCAAAGTACTACTAAGTGCTATATAAATATTGGCTACTGTTAATTATTATTTTATTATTATTATTATTTGCCCCTTCGCCTATAAATTAATCCTAGATTCTGTATCTTTGCCTTAGTCAGGAGTTGAATTAATCTACATGTATCTCTCTGTTCTGAAGTTACAATCAATGTCTCTGTATCCAGAGACACTTGTGTTCAGCAGACCATTAAAACAACTCACTCTGCCTAGGATATAAATCCCTGACCCGCTCACTAATGCTGTTCTTACGGCTTCTCTGAGCTCCTGGGCTCCAGATACTTCCTGCCTTTCTGCTTCTCCAAGCCTACTACCTCTGCCTTCTTAACCAAATCGGCCTTCTGTCTCTGTCATCCTGAGTAACTTCTAGGCATCTTTTGCTTAGCTGGACTTGTAGTCTTGGCCTCTCTGAGTCAGCCCTCTCCTGATGTCATTCGTACCCTGCCATGACAGTTTCAGATATTCAGAGACTAGAAACAGATGGATCATGATGGACACAATATATTGTGCCCTCTCTCATCTTGGCAACAGGTGGCTGCTCAGCCAGCTGGGGTCTTTTTGAGGACACTCTCCCAGGCCTGCCTCTGACCATATGCACTCCAGTCCAGATGGTGACATGGTTCCCCAGAGTCCTGAATCAACTTAACGGGAGATGGCAGGGTTATGCTGATTTTGCCTAGGGTCTAATACAAGCATAGAGTTTTTTTAAATTTTACTTTCTAATTCAGGAAAAAGGAACAAGCCTTATGTGAAAGTCATGTTCACAATGTGGTTTCAAATTCTGTCACAGGAAGTCTAAATTTACGTGATCAAATTAGCATTCATAAATGCCAAGGCAAGAAAGCAAATTAATTTGTTTTTACCTTTGGAGAAGAATAAAGATGACTTTGGATAATCTAAGGTATTAGGTTACTTACTTTGTCTGTCTGGCTTTCCTTTGTAACTATTCTTGCTACATTAAAATAATGGCAAACATATCTTATGATATATTGGGTACAGGTTCACCTTGGTAAGAGATGGAGGCAAGTTGCTTTCACTTGAGGTTAAAGCTACTTTACACTATATTTTAGAACTAACCTACTTTCAAACAAATTACGGCTTAGAAGAACACATATTTGCTTAAAGTTATCTCTGCTTATACAGTGTTTTCTGATGCATTTATGCAAGTGTTGATTAAATCCTTCATGTTGCTTGAATGCTTATGATCATGGAATTGTTGGTTAAGGAAATCAAGAAAAAGCGTTCTCAGACCATGGCATAGACATTTTTGAGGTTTAAAAAGAATAAAAATAGTATGGTATTATTTAAGATTGGTTGAGAAATTTATAATAACTGTGAAGGAAATAGTTTATGGACTTTTCTCAGTTAATTTAAAAATATTGACTATTTAAAATTTTAATCTTAATATTTAAACATGAACTTTAGAATATCTAGAACCACAGGGATTCTAAGTTCTAAAAGATAAATTCAAATATATATACGTATTTTGATAGAGTAACATACCTATTTTATAGATGTACGTTAATCTATGACATTTTGACATTAATCTGTGTCCATTAATCTACGACATGAAAAGCTTTGGTAACATTCTTCTCAGTAACATGGCTCCTGATTGAAACATGACGGAATTTATTGTTTCCTTGTCTATCATCAGTGTTGCATGTGCCTGCTATTTTCCATTTCTAACCCTGGAGATTAAGTTCAGTGAACAGGAAAGAAAAGTTAGGAAAGAGAGGAAAACTAATGAAGGGCAGAGAAATCAGAGCACCAAAATAATACTGTTCACATAATTTTCAGTATTTTTGAGGATCATAGTTTTAAAAAGATAAAAATCATGATTTTCATACACATATAAAATGAACAGTGTCAAAGATTTCATTTAATTCATTGGTTAATGAGGAAACCAGTAAGATGTTACAACTGGTTAAAAGGGGAATTTAACTTACATTCTCTGTTGGACAAATCTATTTGCATTTGTATGAAGAGGACACATTTGCATAACTATGGACGAGGAACCCTTTCATTACTATCAGTTTTCTAAATAGGTTGGTCAAAGGCGGAGATAACCCTAATGATTGAGCTAGGCAGAACTCCAATTTCTTTCTTTCTTCTTCTTTTTTTTTTAACCATTTTGAAGTCATTCACAATTTTTCCTGATGTTTGTATGTATAATACTAATGAACTGAATTGTGTTGTCCCAAATTCGTATGTTGTGAAAGTCCTAACCCCCACTGTGATTATATTTTGAGATAAGGCCTTTAAAGGGGTAATTTAAGTTAAATGAGATCATTAAGGATGGGTTCGTAATCCAGTATGACCAGTATCCCTATAAGAAGAGGAAGAGACACCAGGTTTTCTCGCATAAACAGAAAAGGCCATGTGAAGACACAGCTGACTGGCCATCTGCAAGCCAAGGAAAGAGGTCCCAGGGGACAGTAAACCTGCCAACACCTTGATCTTGGACTTCTACCTTCCAGAACCATGAGAAAATACATTTTTGTTGTTTTAGCCACCCAGTCTGTGGTATTTTGTTATGACAACCATAGAAAATGAATACAATTTCTGAATCCTACTAGAATACACATAAAGGAAACATTTCAAAGGGAGTATTGTTTTATTCCAAAATTAATGAAATTATGAAAATTGAGCAGCTGGCTGACCAGAAAAGTGATGCCTATCCATTGGTTCCATCTCCCTGCTAGCTCTCACTTCTATGGCATTTGTCTCCCTCTCTTAAAAAGGATTGTGAATGTCAGGTGAATACCACAGAAGCTGGAAGCCTCTCTCCATGCTGCTTGGAGACAGTTTTGTCTGCCAGCCCTGCACCCTCCTCTTTTGCTCCACCCATTTCTCCCTAACTCATCTCCCAACTCCTCCTCTGTCTAAAAACTTATCCTTTAAGCTCCAGGGATGAGGCAGAGGACAGGCACCAAGGCTTATAGGTTATATCACAATACTGAATTGTAATGGATTTTATTTTCATTTGGTTTCTGTTAAAAAAAAAAAAAGCAAACACAATTTTGTTAGCTGCTATTCACTAGCCAGTGAATCTTGCAGGTTCTGTTTCACTTCTGAAACAGATCTGAGAACAGCCCTACCCCCAGGCAACTTCCAATCATAGCTGTCCTGAAGACTATCAGCACAATCTCAAACTCTTATTGTTATTTGTTTTTCAAATTGAAGTATAATTGACATACCATATTCTATTAGTTTCAGGTGTACATCATAGTGATTCAATATTTTTATACATTACAAAATGGTCCCCATAATCGATCTAGTTACCATCTGTCACCATACAAAGTTATTACAATATTACTGACTATATTCCTTATGCTGTATATTTCATCCCCATGACTTATATTATAAATGGAAGTTTGTACCTCTTAGTCCCTTTCACCTATTTTGCCCAACCTCACCCCCTCCCCCATTCTGGTAACCAACAGTTTATTTCCTGTATCTATGAGTCTGTTTCTATTATGTCTTCTTTGTTCATTTATTTTGTTTTTTTAGATTCCACAGGTAAGTGAAATCATGCAGTATTTATCTTTCTCTACCTGCTGTATCACTATCACGCAGCATAATGCCCTCTAGGTCCATTTTTATTGTTATTCTTAAAGACTTCACATCTCTTTTGGTACCTGCCTCAAGGCATCAGCATCCTTAGGCCTTTGCCTCTAGGCTCCTTTCTTTTCTTTTCAACTCCTTTCTTATAAAACAAGAAATTTGAAATCTTCTAAGGGGATGTTTCTGAGCCAATAATGCTTTTTGCCCAGAAAGTTTCCACTGATAGAAATTTCAGTAACACTTTAAAAGTCATCATAATGGGGATGGCAGAGTAAGGAGATCAGTAGACCCTAAGCAATTTAATTGGTAAAAATTATAAAAAAATTATTTGAAGTCTTGGGAAATTGCCCTGAGTGTATACAGCAAATAGAGAAGCATACATTCAGGAAAATCTTCTAAATCTTGGTAAGAACACCAGAGTCTATGGTATTTCAGCCACAGCCTTCTCCACCTCCCCTGTGTTATGAAAATCCACCTGGTGTGTTCTAATCTGGGCAGGCGTAGTGAAGGAAATGGGAGCTCTCTTTCTTCCCAGCTCCCATCCTGGGGCTAATTGTGTCCCAGGGAGGGGCAGGCTGCCAGCATTTCTCACCCTTCCCTCTCCACCAGCCTCAATTCCAGTTTGGCAATGTCAAGAGGACCAGGTTGACTTTACCCCATCCCACCCTCATTTAGGGTGGAAACTCTATCTCAGGCGTGGCAGGCCTTGAATACTGGTGCATAATCTTGCCCTCCCCAGCTGCCTCATCCCATACAGGTTCCCCACCCACAGTGGCAACCCGAGAAGACCAGAGGCAGCCATTCCTCTGCAGTGATGCTGGGGTTCTGTCTTAGGGAGGAAGGCAGACTATTAGGAAGAAGAGCTCCAGTTGAGGGGACTTAGTTTACAGGTAACAGATGGAAGAATATGTATCATGAAGACAGGAACCATAAGAAGGCTGAAATGGTTCTGCTAATGTTACACAAAGTGGACGTTAAAAGATGTTTCTATAGATAAATAGGGACATTTTACAATGATAAAAGGGTCAATCCATCGGGGAGATGTAACAATTATAAACATACGTTCAGCAAACTTTCGATAATGTTAGCTTTATGATCAAAGAACAACACTTCTAAGATTCAGAGGTTTGACAGAAAACATTAATCCCAACAATTGTTGAGCACTAATATAGGACAGGAATTGTGACAGGCTTTGGGGATCCAAAGATATAGACCGCTAATCTTGAAGAATTTAGAGGACACTGGCATTTAAAAAATTACTAATATGTTAATGTAACATGATGAGGGTTCTTACAGAGTATTTGAAGATAGTATTTCAGTAAAAACAACTAATTTAGCACAATAATAAAAACAAAATTCACTCCAGGAATAAAGTCTTACATAATGCTTTTATACCATTATATTATTTGATCATCATAACTACTAGGTTTTACACAGCTGAAGAACTTGAAGTTCACAAAAATTAAGTCCAAAAAACCGATATGTAAATATCTTTACAAATATCAAAGGAAAAAAGTTGTCTACAGAACTGTGTGCATTATATGATCCAATAAAAATTAAATAAAGTACACATATAGAGAATAGGTTTGGGACACATATAAAACAGGGTGCTAAAAGTAGCTATTCTAGAATACATAGGATTGTTAGTATTTTTTATTTTATTCCTATTACTTGTATATATTTTCTGATTTTTTCTCCAATGAACACGTATTGCTTTGGGCATATTAGGTTGACAAAACACAGCTGAACCTTTAAGACTATAAACAAGAGTTTACTCAAAATGGATCATAGACTTAATTGTAAGAACTAAAACTATATAACTCTTAGAAGACTTAGGAGTAAATCTTTATGACCTTAGGTTAGGCAAAGCCTTTTTTATACAATGCCAAAAACAAAAGCAAAAGAAACAAGAGAAAAAATAGATTGAACTTCATCAAAATGAAAACACTGTGGTACAAATAACAATAAGAAAGTGAAAACACAACCTACACATTGGAAGAAAATAGTAGCAAACCATATGTGTGATAAAGCACTTGCAACTAGAATATGTAAAGATCTCTTACAACTCAATAATAAAAAAAAATAACCCCATTATTTAATGGGCAAAGAGTTAAGACATTTCTCCCAGGAAGCTATACAAATAGTCAATAAGCACATGAAAGGTATTGAACCCATTGGTCATTAAGGAAATGCAAATCAAAACCATAATGTCATGCCACTACACACCCACCAGAATAGTTATAATAAAAAAGTCAAGCAATAACAAGTGTTGGTGAAGATGTGGAAAAATTGATATTCTTCTACATTGCTGGTGAATGTAAAATACAGCTGCTTTTGAAAACAGTTTGGCAGATTCTTCAAAATGTTAAACAGAGTTATAGAATCCTGCAGTTGCACTCCTAGATGTGTACCCATGAGAAATGAAAACACACGCCCACATAAAAACTTGTACATGACTATTCATAGCAGTGTTATTCATAATAGCCCAAAAATGTAAATAACTTGAATGTCTATTACCTGATGAATGGATAAAAGGTGGCATATCCATACAATGGAAAGTTATCTGGCAATAGAAAGGAATGAAGTACTGATACATGTACAATATGGATAGACTTTGTAAAAATTGCCAAGTGAAAGAAACCAGTCACAAAAGAATATGTATTATGAGTCCAATTATGTGAAATGTACAGAATAGGAAATCTGTAGAGACAGCAGGTAGATTTTTGGATGCCTGGAGATGGGGGCAGAAGGAGCAGGGAACATTGAGAATGACTGTAAATGGGTATAAGGTTACGTTTAGGGGTGCTAAGTCCTGTAAATATACTAAAAAAGCATTGAATTGTACACCTGAAATGGGTACAATTATATGGTATGTGAATTATACTTCAATCAGGCTACAAAAAGTACAGATGAACATATGGGAAGGTGGAGGGGGAGAGAAGAGAGGGAAACATACCACAAGAGATTCTTAATGATACAGAACAAACTGAGGATATGGAGTGTGGTGGTTAGGGGTGGGTGGGCTAGATGGGTGATGGGTATTAAGGAGGGCACTTGTGATGAGCACTGAGCATTGTAAATAAGTGATGAATCACTGAATTCTACTCAAGAAACCAATATTGCACTGTTTGTTAACTAAATAAATTTGTTTTAAAAATACTGTATCTTTAGAGTGCATTATAGTTAGCAAAGATACTTTCCTAGACATTTCTCTTAAACATCACAGGAATCTTTGTTGCTGTTTCTTTCTTTCTTTTCTTTTTTCTTTCTTTTCTTTCTTTCTTTCTTTCTTTCTTTCTTTCTTTCTTTCTTTCTTTTGTTTAATGTGTGTTTATTTTTGAGAGACAGAGACAGAGTGTGAGCTGGGGAGGGACAGAGAGAGAAGGAGATACAGAATCTGAAGCAGGCTCCAGGCTTTGAGCTGTCAGCACAGAGCCCCAATGCGGGGCTCAAACCCACGATCTGTGAGATCATGGCCTGAGCTGAAGTCTGATGCTTAACTGACTGAGTCACCCAGGCGTCCCCTTTGTTGCTATTTCTTAATAATTTTTAAGGTATTATCTTCAATGAGGTTTTGAAGAGAGGGAAGTGAGGTTCAAGGAGGGGACTTGCACAAGGGCCAAGTTAGCAGAGCTAGGACGTGGATCTAAATCTCCTGCTCTTTCCACTTATCATGCTACTGGCTATATTACACCTGCAACTGTTCCTGGATTTTGTACCACAATGCCTGGGATTCGTTGTCTTGCCACTTCAAAGAATGAAGAGGCGGACACAAAATAAGCAGCAGGCAAAAGTTTTATTAGAATATAAGATTGGAAAGCAAGAATAGTAGGAAAACTCTCTTTGCTGAGAGAGGACATTCAAAAGTGAATGCTCAAGAACTCTAGGCTAAGGTCCTTGTTTTATAAGGTTCTGGTCAGCCCTCCCCTCTTCTTCCCCCTTGTTCCTTCTCAGATTCTACTCTTATTGGCTTGATGGTTCTAGGTGCTGGGATGTCCATTTCTGATTGGTTTGTTTCCATTGTATGAGGGGTGGTCTATGGCCATACTTAGGTCTTTTGTCAAATTCCAGAGGGCAAACCTGAGGGGGAGTAGGTGGGATCTGTTACATTCTTAAGAGGAACCTTATGCCTGAGGGGGGTTGCTGTGGTCAGACACACCCAGCATTGTTCCAAAATAGGTGTTTTCCCCACTCAGGGGAAAAACTGAATCCTATCTTCTCCTCTCAGACAGCTATCAAATTCCAACATGGTTTTTATAGTTATCCAAAAGGTATACCTGAATGGGCACCACAATTTTGTAAAATCCCGAACGGGATTGTTTGGCATTACTTGAATGTGACACCATAAAACTGAATGTGTTTAAACTTCCGTGAGCCAGTTGAAAGGATTACAGAGGAGTTGAATAAAACAATTGATTTTGTCATGATATAGCCCACATTATACAGACCACCTAGCAAGGAACTGAGGAGAAAAAAATGTATATAACTAATACTCTTCAAATCTCCTTCACTTTCATATGCATATTTACTGTGCTAAAATTCCAAAGTCAAAGACACATTGAAAAGTAAATGAAAACAATAACAGCTCTTTTAATCCTTGGTCACTCATGCATTACCAGACATTTATATTTTTGGATAAGTTGAAACTTTGTACATTTCCCTCAAAGCTGATGAAGAATGAAAAATCAGCTTTGATACTTTTAATATGGTTTGTGGAAAAGTGCCTGAGACATGGGGAAGGGTTAATACACTTAATAATCTCACTAATATTTTTTTGGAGAGGGCACACAGGTCTCCGCTTACTGCTGCAGCTCTCTCTACAGAGCACTGCATTCTGAATACTGAAACACAACACTTCCTGGAATGTAAAATAAAACCATTAGTTCTCTTTGACCCTATTCTGGGATAATTTGACTCGAAATTAATAACTGTCAACTGGAGATATTTTGCTGGCACTCAGGCAAAATGATATGTGATTCCTCCTTCAGGTTACTCACGTTGCAGACCACATTTACATTCAAAGATTAAGTTACTGACTGGAGTGGGGAAGAGGATTTTAATTTACAAAACAATTACTGCTTTTTTCTGAGGTCAGGAATTTGGTTTTCTAGATGTTTTAAAGTGCTGCCTCACTCAATTGCTGGGTAACAAGCAAAGCTAATGGTACGGTTTCTATGACTTTGTAATACCATGTTCCGTGCTTTATATTTGAACTGGGTTTTTATGAAACATTTTAAACAAAATTATTCCATGACTATAATATAAAACAATAAAAACAAATCCATGACAAATAGTGTTTACCTATTCTTGAATGAGCTGTCATTTTCTTGAAGTAAAAGACAGAGACCCTATCTAGACAAATTTTAAATTGTGATTGAAGTTGTATTTAACTGTACTTTCCTTCCTCTCACACAATTTCTCTTCATCCTACCCCTGGTCAAAGAAACAAACTCTTTTTTCCTTTCTTCATGCATACTCTCCTGTGCTGTTAATTCATGGCAGCAATTGTCCTAATCTCTGAAAGCTGCGCAGCCATTGTTACAGCCATTGTTACATTGACCCTATTCTGGGATAATTTGACTTTTGACAAATTTTTGTCACTTTCTAATCCCACCAAACTCTCATTTGTTGAGTGCCTTCTTTGTATTCTGAGCTTCCCCTACATGACCTCACTTATCTCCCAACACTTTGAGGTGCTATTTCCATCTTTATATGAGAAAAATGAGCCTCACAGAGGTCTGATAACTGCTAGAAGTCACAGAGCTAGTGATGGGAAGCATTGGAGGCAGCCGTGGTTCCTAAATTCATTGTGTACTTTTCCACTGCCCTATTGCCCTATTCAACAACTCTTTGTCCATCCTCAACTATCCTTATCAATTTGTCATGGTAATGGTATAGTCTGGGATCCCACAGCTGCATTCTCAGGGCCCGTGAAGATTTAGATTAATGTAGGCTCATCAGGCAGCTTGGTTTTGTGTCTTCATCAAGTGTTTAAAAGGACAGGTGGAAATGAACGTGTGGCACACCAGTGCCCTGGAATTCATTTGGATGGCTGCAGGGACACCTGGATTCCCTGGGGGCCTCAGGGATGGTTGGACACTGACAGTCTGGAAGCTGAGCAATTCCTTTTGAACATAGAAGAGGATTGTGGCTGTGCTTACAGTTCACTTGTGAATCTTCCCCTCCCATTGCACTTTAGCCAGAAGGAGAAATCTGGATGGGCTACAGATTTAGGAAAAGAAAAAAAAAAAAGGTTGGGCATTGCAGCAAGACCTAGCTGAGTTTGCATCTCATCTCTGCTATTATTTCCAAATGAAATTAGGCAAGTTAGTCAATATGAGTCTCTTTCCTCATTTATAAAATGTGGATAGCAAAACTTAGCTCTCTGAATTGTCATGGGGATAAAATTAGGTTATATAAAGGACTAGGTCGTAGGCACTTTACAAATAGCAGTAGAACTCAGACTTCCCAGAAACCTAGTGAATAAGGACAGCCAAGGAAGCCCTGCTTGGATAGATTGTACTTGATTCTATGAGACTTCTAAGCTGGCAGCTTGGGACTCATTTGCAGCTACTAACGCATGCCAGGTCTGTAGTACTTTATAATGTACCAAGCGTTCTTTCATTACTGCACTTGATTCTTATAAAAATCTTTGTGGTAGGGGCATGATGAGCAATTTATATATCTATGATTTAAACTCCATTTAATACAGATGAGGGGACTAATGCTCAGAGAGGTCACATGACTTAGGTAAAATCACAGAATTCTCAGGGAGAGAAGCTAGATAAAAGCCAGGTCTGTCTTCATCAGTGTCTCCACTGGGGTCTCTCCTGGGAGGTGGGGACATGGCCATGCTGTAAAGTTTATGGTATTCAGATCAACTTGAACCCACAATTCCTACTTCTCTTGTTCCACTCTGAAGCATGTGACTTAAGTAGAAAAGCATCCCTTTCAATGAGCAACATAGAGTACATTTTAGTGGTATTTTTGTAAGCTTGACAATTTATGCTGATTGATTTGTTGTGTCACCAAAACAAGTATCATTTCTATATTTTCAATTACCATTTGCATTTCCTCTAAGGTTTTATACCAGTCTAGTCATCTAATGAATTAAATTTGCATTTATTTCACTTCAGAAAGGTGAGAGAATTTCCTATTATAAATAATTTAACTGAAAAAATTTACATAAATCGAGTTCTTGGCATTTCATTTTAATGGTATTGGCCATGGAAAGTAAACAGCAACCTAACTTGATATGTTTTTTTTTTCCTTCATTTTGTCATTGAAAAGATTTTAAGGTAATGTCAGTTGTTTGTTTGTTTGCTTTTTAAAGTAAGTTTGTATTAAGGGAATTGTTCAGATGAGCAATTATAGTTTTCTGATTTCATTATACATACCATAAGGGATTTCTTTTGGAATGTCTGTTAGTATGCATTGCTACCTTCAGTAAAGGAAACAGGAAGAGGATAATTTTTACTGATAAGAAACAAACAAACAAAAAGCTCAAATGCAGTAGTAGAGAAGACAGTTATATACACAGTATTTCCACTCTTTCCCTGCTCAGGAAAGCAGGCCTGGTGATGAACTTTGATTGTTCCATTCAATTTCAGCTAGTAGCCATAATGAATCAAATTACTCTATAACCTCATTAATACTAAATAGCTCTCTTTCTAGCCTTTGGTCTCCTACATAACTATCCATCCACATCTTGGGCAAGGACTTTCCCTAGTGCCTTTAGTAATTAATGGATGGTAGCGTTCTTCAACAGCTACTTGAAAAGCCAAAGATCATTTACTGTATTTGGAAAAATTCAGTTCATGTCTGACAGGACATAAGAGGAACTTGCATTTGTCAATCTCTTATTTGGTCATCAGTGTACGGCCTGTCAGTTAGATGGTCTCTGTAGAGGGAAGTAAGCCTTGTTAATCACTATGAAAACCAGAAATCGCTGTTCCATCATTCCAGCTTAAGGGCTGATTTTTATGCTGGAAGAAGAGTGCATATACATTTAAAGTAGCAAGATCTCTGCAGATTCAACAGAATGCTAAGTGAAACAGAGATGCTTTCGTTGCACAATATAATGAATCAGAAACATGAGAAACATAAAAATTTTAAAAACATAAGCCTAAATGTCAGGTTGCAGAACAACAACTCAACTTTTTTTACTATGTTTGATGGGAAAATGTTAGAACAAAATATTGGACTTATCTTGCAGAGACCCAGAACCAGGTATACTCATTCCTCATTTGTTTCTCCATATTACTAAAATAAAATTTAAAATCCGTTTTAAATTTTAATTTCCTTTGTCTACAGCAAAGAATATGTATATGATTAGGAGTCATGATATAGCTCAGTTCATGATTTAGCAATGGCAAGAAAAGTAACCTACCTACCACAGTAACCCTGATTTTTAATTTCTTTCATAGATAAGTAATCAAATGATATTATATATCTATTCAAATAAAGATTCCAAGGGTAGCCATAAGCAATATAGGTGGAGGGAAAAAATGTGAAGTTACTTTCTGTTCTGATCATGATTTTAGGTCAATGAGATTTTAAAAGCAAACAATGGAAAGTTTTACACTATGGTTTCTGGATCGGGTATAAATTTGGTCAAACAAATTTGATTAAAATATAGCTTTTATGGTTACATACAGTTATCAGTTCTCAACCAAAGGAAATGCAAAGTTGGGAGTGCTATCACTTTGATACTCTTCTTCTGGCATAAAATACTAAACACAAAGGCCTTTCTCAGAAAACAGATTCCTCCTTTTTCTTACATTCCCATAATTCCCTGTTTGTCAATCTCCAATTGAATAGCTCCCTTTATTAGCTTCCTAGGGCTGCTGTAACAGATTACCACTAACTAAGGGGGTAGGAGGGATGGGGGGCTCAAGATGGCAGAGATTTATTCTCTGACAGTTCTGGAAGCCAGAACTGTCAGAGAATAAATCTGAAATCAAGGTGTCAGCAGGATTTATTCCTTCTGGAGTCTCTTAGGGAGAACCCATTCCATGCCTCTCTCCTACCTTCTGGTGGCTCCTGCAATCCTTGGTGCTTCTTGGTTTACAGATGCATAATTCTGATCTCTCGCTCAGTCTTTACATGGCCTTTCCATTTGTATCTGTGTGCCTCAAATCCCCCTCTGCATTTTTCTTGTAAGTATTCTCATCATTGGATTTAGGGTCTAGGATGACCTCCTCCTGAGACCCTTAATGTAATTATATCTGCAAAGACCCTCTTTCCAAATAAGGTCACAGTCACAGGTACTACGAGCTGGGACTTGGACATACTCTTTTCGAGAGATCCTATTCAACCTACTGTACTCCCTAGTACCCTAGTTCCAAGAATTGGTTCAAATCTGACCTAAGTTTCCCAGATGGCAGAGAAATAAGAGAATCAGTGATAATGAAGTTAATTCTTCATAAAGTCAATAAATTAAATATAAATAGTGGTCTTTGGTTCCAAGATTACTCCTTCCTAGTTTTTTCTTATTCAAATGTGATGATAATAATAGATAATAATAAAAAATGTTTTTTTTGGGGGGGAGGGAGAAGAGGAGGGCACATTTTGGTAAAGACCATACTAATGTGATAAAGTTCCTAACCTGATTTCTCTGTTAGGACTCTTACTTGCCAGTAGCCAAAATTCCAACTGTGTCTGAAAATACAGCTGTTGGGTGCTCTGGAGTCATTCATCCAACATACATTAAAAAATTTTTTTTTAATGCTTATTTAATTTTTAGAGAGAGAGAGACAGAGAGAGAGACAGAGCAGAGCACAAGAGGAGGAGGGTGGAGAGGGAGGGAGACACAGAATCCAAAGCAGGCTCCAGGCTCTGAGCTGTCAGCACAGAGCCCGTCATGGTGCTCAAACTCGCAAACTGTGAGATCATGACCTAAGCCGAAGTCAGACGCTTAATTGGCTTAGCCAACCAGGCACCCACAACATACATTTTTTGAGTATTTATTTTGTACCTATTGCTGTCCAGCTATAAAAAAGATATTAAATGCCCATGTTCTCATGAAGCTCACATTGTCATGACCCACATTTATTTAACCTGGCCAACCAGAGGTAAGAATCCTTCCCATCAGCTACAGTGAATCATTTTCAGAGAAGGACCCCAATTGCTCAGCCTGGGTTATGTGTCTTGCCCACCCTTGAACCAATGACTGTTACTGCGAGTGAGGTACTGTGATCAGCCCAGCTTGGGTCACAGGCCCAGTGCTGAGGTCTACATGATAGGCCTTTTGCTAGCGACAGGGAATAGAATCTGTATAAACAAAATCAAAAGATATTTATGACCTTCTGCTACTGGGACACTGAACATTGCTAGAGGAAATCGTAAAACTGTTTTCGTGACATTCAGTTTCAGGTCTTTCCTGATCATCTATGGTCCTTTAGTCCATCTTGGTGCTGGTTTTGTATATTTATTCACTGGCAACCTGTTGAGATGTTGTGTTTGATGCTGGGGAAATAAAGATAAATAGTACACAGGCTCTTCTCATAAATAACTTCTGGGCAAGAATGAGTTTAAATATTTAATTAAAATACAACATGGTTAACTACCCTCTCCAGGGTATGGGAAAAGTGCCACTTGCAGAGATGAAGAAATAACTAACCAACTCTAGAATAGGTTAAGATTCACAAAGGAAAGAAACATGGAGTGGGCCTTCTAGGCATAGATAATAAATGGCATGTAAAAAGGCATGGGCGTTTCAAAGGGCACCACATGTCTGCAGATTAGTTTAGGGTGGTTAGGAAAAGGGTGTGTGATGGGGAGAGTGCAAAATCTGGCCAGAGGCTTCAGAGTGGAAATTTTGTATGACTTGGATTGTGTCTTTCAGCAAGCCTCTTAAATGTCTTTGCAGCCTCCAGATTCTCCTCTTTTCAATCCTGAAAGTTGTCATCAAGTTATTCTTCTTGAAGTTTACTTTGGTCATGTCATCTTCCTGTTGAAAAGCTGACATAGATGCCTATTTGAAGTGGCAAGGGTACTTGAGTTGTTGGTGGGAGGGAATACCACAGGAGATAATTTGTCGCTTCCTGACCGTTAAAAACAAATTCTGCCTCAGGTGCCAATGGTGAAGTTTCCTTCTTCCTTCAAGGGACTACTGAAAACCCAAGACAAGTTCCGTCCATACAGTGAAGGCAACTCACCTTTGTAGGGTTTCTCTACTGCCCCCAAATCCTCACCAAGTCAGTGTAGTGACACGAGAAACAAACTGGAAGAGGCAATGTGGGATCTCCTCAAATTGAATATTCTTATAATCTCCTTTTATGGCAGAAAAATTTCAAATATAATTAATCCATGTGGGAGGACCTGAGTTTAGCTGTAAAATCACAAAAGAGGCCAGATTGTACAATATAGTCTCCTGAATTTGGTGATGATGTCATGGAATCTCAGCATTCAGAGGACATCTGGAGGTTTATTTTTCCTGCTTTTGCAACTCAAGTTTAACAACTCTGAATTTTGTGGAAACTGGGATACTCTGGCTGGTAAAGCTTATTCACAGTTGACTAAATGCTCAAAGCAAATAAAGCAGATAGAGAGGAGCATCTTTTTCCAATACCGTTCAAGGGCAACTTTAAATACTGGGCTCTGATCCTTGTCCTTTTTCATCTATTACCTACAGTTAGACAAATTCTATTATTTTCTAGTCTATTCCAGGTATACAAAGTTCAGTGTAGTGTAAAGGTTCTACCTTGGGGCTCCTGGGTGGCTCGGTCAATCGAGCAGTGGACTCTTGATTTTGGCTCAGGTCATGATCTCAGGTTCCTGAGTTCAAGCCTGGAGTTAGGCTCCAAGCTGACAGTGCAGAGCCTGCCTGGGATTCTCTCTCCCCCCTCTCTCTGCTCCTCCACTGCTTTCTCTCTCTCTCTCTCTCTCTCTCTCTCTCTCTCTCTCGTGCACTCTCTCTCCCCAAATAAATAAATAAACTTAGAAAAAAATAAAGGTTCTATCTTACATCTAGCTCAAAGCACTATCTTCTAACTCACTCTTGATCAAGGAGGGAGCCTTGCTAGGGAATGGGAGGAGCCTATCCTTTGCTTCCCCCTCTCTTTGGGGGCAACTATGTATCCTTTATGGTGTTGATGTCTGGCAAGAAAAAATGACAGAAGAGGAAATTAAATAGCACCACTCAATAGTATCACTATTGTCCTTCCTTTATAGTTGATGGCTTCTGTATAACAGGAATCCAAAGCCTGGCTTCTCTATAGGATGTATTTGTTTGTTCCTCAGAAGCCCTATGGGAGAGTCTCCACTGCATCATCCGTAACATGAGAGATGGGCTCCTGCAAGACCTCTTCCAAGCCCCATCAGCCTTGGACCCCAGTGGGGCACCCTAGTCCCTTGCGTTGTTTGGGCTCCCTTGTCTGTCAGACACCCCATTAGTTATCTTCTGTGGTGTTCCTTCCCAACTCAAACTCAAGGATTCTTAAATCCTTGCCACTTCAAATGGTAGTGTGCAGGTTAGTCCACTGACCCCTCTCCCCACTTCATGCTATTTTACTTTAATTCTACTCTAATTCCTTCCCCCTGTTCACCTAGGCAACTCATATGCTACATAAGTGGATATCCAATCAAGAATTGAGATGATAGTCTATTTTCTTTGCAAGTACCTCCTATCCCTACAAGTGGCCTTCATCTCTCTCGTACTCAAAGCCCCTTTTGATAATAAATACTTTGTGTATCCTCCTTTTTTAATCATGAAATAAAATTTAGAGATAATAAAATATCACAAAAGAAAATATTTTAACTTTTAAAAGAGCATAATTTAAGAAGAATAATTTAACACTGAAAAATAAAGGAAAAAGGATGTAATTTATAATAAAATAATAGGCAATACATAGTAATGGTAAGTGCTCCGGCATGATTGTACTAGAAAACATAATGAAGCAGTCAGATGCTTGCAGCTACTTAGGATGAATACTTAGATTTAAGATAAAGAAGCCAGAAGTCATCCTGTCTATGGGAAAGAAAATTAAAGGGCAGAGAGCAGGTGGACCCTAATTAAAGCTCATGGAATGATAAGTAAAAATAACCTGGCTTATATGTAAATGATAAGAAAAGAGGGAAAGAACCTTAACTAAGGCAGGGATAGCAATGCTGTGGCAAATTACAAACTGTCAAATGGAGAAAATTAAGAATTAGCAAATGATGAAATAACACAAAAAACATGAATACCACCAACTTGAAATACCACCACATGTCCAAGCATGTATTCAGTAGCTTAATGTCAGGCAAGACCTGTGAAAGGTATAAAGGTGGGAAACAGATCGTCATTGGGTGGGATTCTCCTGGGCATGAAGGATATCTGGGCGCTTCTGGCTCTTTCTTTTCAAATGCCTATAGTGCCCCCATAAACATGTGAATTACAAAACCAAAATCCAAACCCCTCAAATTCCCAAAATGCTCCCCAGAGGATAGTTCCTTCCTTGTGGGAAACAAATAAAAACATTTCTTTAAAAAAATTAAGCCAGACTGCCTCATCCCTGTATAAACTGCTTTTTGCCAAATTAAGCTTTGTCGAGCCTGGAGTTCAGGCTCAACAATGCATTTTCTACAAATGTAGTATTGAGGATGCTATTCATATTACACGGGGTCTTCTATGCAGACTAGGGATATGTTTATTTCTGATCCAATATTAGAATAGTCCAGCTTCTCCTGAGTACTATTCACTTTGAGTCACATATCTAACCATGTTTCTGTCTTTGTGTTGGGCAAATAAATGAAAGTTTAGATTTCTGACCTGTGTCCAGCAAGTTGACAGAAGGGTGCAGAATGCCTTGTATGTACTAACTCCATTCTGGATTTCTACTTTATTTTCTGCCTTCTTTCCCCTTTTGGCTTTGTCATTTCATGTGTTTATATTTTTCAAAAATTTTTCCCTGTTGGGGCAAAATAGCTAAAAACTGCCAGTTTTAAGATTGCAGACTGAAAACATGCTATAATCTTCACTTCCGTGCACCAAACCTGCTGGAGTCCAGCTCCAGCAAGCCCAGGGGTTCCCGAAGGATGAACGGCGTTGGCGAAAAAGTGAAAATAAAACAAAACTAAAATAAAAAACTAAAATAAAAACAAAAGATAAAAATGGACACAGACAACAGCAATGTGTTGAACTGGCAGATTTATTGCAGTAAACATGGCATTATATATGCTAGTGATTTCCTTGTAGCATACGTCATCTATGTTTTTCTAACATTACCTAATTTTGAAAATGTTCCTATATATAAACGACCTTTAAGAAATAACATGGTGATTTTCCCCTAACTTTCCCGCATACCCTTTGATTATAGATTGATTTCTTACGTTATTCCATTATGCATCTGAGTTTATCTATAATCTACAAAGCATTTGCTTTGCTGTTCTCGTGAAAGGCTCTCCATTTCTCAACACCTCAAGTGGAACAGTTACAGGAACATGACCTCCTAACCACACGGGGCTAGAAGAACAATGTGTTTGCCTCTGTCCGAGGTGCCAGGAAGGGGCCGAAAAAGCCTTAGAAACCCATGCCTCACACATTCTCAGAGAGACAACGCATCTAGGAACCAATGAACCATTCTGTACCTTAACCGACTAGGTTCAGTCATCATCTGGAATGCCTCCGAGGGGCCAGGTGGGCCTAGCGGTTGAAGTCACCTGTGCCCAGAGATACACTCCTTAGTTGCCAGAGTGAGGCTTTCAAATCCTTATGTCTCTTCTTTACAGGCCCTCTTTGCCGGCAAAGGTATGAGGCTATCCTTCCTGTAAGTAGAGGAGTCTCCATAGGGGATGGCAAGGGCTAAACGTAAGGCTGCACAATTTCTTGCGGAACCTTATTTTCTTCCCTAATGGTTCTTTTCCCAGGGGGCCTGCCGAGGGCAATTCCCCAACAAACAACACCCCAGGTAGTTTTAAGGCCCAATTACCTAAAAGCGGGAGTACAAGAAGCTTCACTGTCAGTGGGCCGCCTTGCAGTCACCAATCCGTCCACAGCCCGGGCCCTGCCACTCAGGCTGGGATAGCTCGGCTTCCACCACAAACCCTTGCATCAAAAATAAATTTATAAAACTATATACTGTCCATAACTGTGGTCGCAAATAAGAAGAGTTCCTGTGTGGGACTAGGACCTGTGAGGATAGAAAGCCATTAAAAAGCCTGGGGCCTCTGTAGGTGATATCTACCCAAGAAAGCACCATAGGATGTAGAACCCAGGGTTAAGGGGCGTGGTGCTATGGGAAGGGCAGCTGCTCAGATTGATCTTTCAATATCATATCATATTCCATACCAATTTGCTCCATGTTGCCAATTGGACTTTGGTGAATGAAAAATACTATTTTTGCTTGGAACTTAGTATTGAAGCATCAAGGTCACATGGTTCCCCAATGGAGGGTTGTGCAGAGGGATTACTGTTTAGATGTGGCAATAAGTTCTGTGTTCCAAGGAAAGAGTGTGTTTTCTGTATGTTTTCATCATGCTGATGCTTCCCCTGAATTGCCATCATGGCTTGCTCAAAGGTAGAAATCAATAAGCTATACTTCAGCAACAATGAAATTAACTTCTGGGATACAGCTTCATACTAATTAGTATTTTGCAGCATATGTATCCTATAAGCCAGCTTAAAATATTAAAGTGGGTTATAAACAATCTCAATGGTGTGATTATTAGTCATATCTCTCCACTAACGCAACTACATATCATGGTTACATTTTAATCATCCTCCTCTTCTTTTTAAAATCCTTATTAGCTCACTCAGCATTTCATCATTTAATTTTAATGTTTATTCTGTTTTATTTATTAGTACTGAGTATAAGTAATTTTAGGTTTACTTTGATATTAATAATTTGCACTGAGCTTAAGTCAACTTTCCTATTCTAGAAGCATTGGTAAGTCCTGATTCTGCAAGAAGTTCTGCAGAGAAATACACCTCTTCCTAGTGAATAATAGTATAATAGTATGCTGTCTGTCATATACTAAAATGATGCAATTGACCAACTGTCAGGAAATGTTCTCTGAAATCTTTTTCTAGTGATCATGCTGAATTACTCTGCTGGCTGTAGTTAGGGATGCAGCCTTGTTGTAGAAAGAATTTGCTCTCTATGAAGTTAATTGGCTCAGGTAGGAATAAATGTGCATCTTTAGCCCCATAAGCATCATACCCTCTAACCAAGTGAATTGCTTAAATAATATTTGTTACTGTTATATGTAATGGCTGTTTATAAAAAGCCTGATGCCAACTGCTTTCTGCATAGTGTTAATTTCTCTTCAACTGTCTTGGGAGTTGGGGAAGAGCCAGTGGAGAGGGAGAAGTAAGCCAGGAAACAGGAATGGGTAATGGGATAAAGTATAAATTAGCTTTAAATATAGGCAGTGCAATTCATTCAAAAGATTTTCATCCTGGCTTAAAGAAGTGGTTGTGTTGGTTTCCTTGTATAAAAGGTGAGTTATTAAGCATTTAATGTGATGATATTTGAAAACACAACTGTATTGTTTCTTTTCTTCTGTTTATAAGAAGCATGCCATTTCTCCTTGGTAGGTGGGAGATAAGTTATTGTCTGCCTATAGAAACCAGGAACATTAATAGTTTCTTTTGTGGTCTTTGAGTTTGGAGCTTGGCTGTCTGATTGCCAGTTCTTCATGATGCGCCACAATAAAAGGATCAGAAAAGGAAAGGCTGGGTTTTTGTTGTTGTTGTTGTTCTGTTTTTTATTGTTTTGTGGAGTAGAGAAATGAAAGTTTAGCTTTGCAGAAGGTAGGAGAATTCCTTAGAGAAGAAGGAACCACTCCTTTGGGTGGTGGAAATGAGGGTCTCACCAGAAAGCAGAGTCTGGGAGGTACCATAACTCCTAAATGACGGCTGAGCACTAAGGGTTGTCATATGGAAGACCACAGCTGAGGGGGGTAGTGATGATGTGGATGCTACCTGCAGAGTGGTCCACCTTTGCATGTGGATGAACATGATGAGCATCTCAACTGTGACCAAAATATCTCCTTCTTTATTTCCTCAGGATTCTGTAAGCTCAGGGGAGCTCAGGATTCTGCAATCCTCCCTTAGGTGGTAGATTAGATTTGTCCAGAGGTAGATTTGAGTTGATGTAATAAGGAAAGGTGATATTTCCTCACACTTTGGCTATGGGGAGCATTGGTTACATTAGCATGCACACCTTCCCCTGTGCACTCCAGAGAGTTTCTAAAGGGATTAGAGTTATTCCTTACTGTTCAGATCCTTATTTTTTAAACCCTTATACATACAAAATTGTGAAAACAGTCTTTTTATTTCATGGAAACTCTTCAAAATAGGTCCAACTGATTTTTAACTGCAGTGTATTTGAACTGACAGTTAAATTAATAAACATTTTATTTGAATAAAATAGAAACTACTTCTAATTAGTAGAAATTCAAGTTACAATCTTTAACTTATCATGTAAAATAAATAGACTGCAAACCTCATTGCTGATTTGCGAATTTCCAGGGACCAACTAGTAATTGTTTGACTCACTGTTGTAAAGAATGTACCCAAGTGACAAATAGAATTATCATTTAAGTAGGCTGAGCCTGGCATAATTGAATATGTCATGAAGTTGGTATAAGCTATTTAAAAGTACTCTAAATGGATGACAGACATAACTTCTGATTGAATTGGCACGTGATTCAGAAACCGCAGATTTTTCTTATGATTCTATGAGGGAATAATTAGCTGAAAGGATGAGAATGGGTGCCTAAGATTAATGGTAACATCAATAAGCTATTTGAACTCAATAGGCTAAAAATGAACACATGGAACACAGCAATTAAGCACATTTGGTTTAAATAAAGCACCCTTACTTGCCAGGAAGATTACCCACTGTGTTTATGTTTCCATTGGGAAATATTTCTTGGGATCGGGGCAACCAAAGCATTTCAAAAACAATAGGAACAATAACCAAGTTAAAAATACTTCAGAAAGAAAGAAAGAGAGAGAAGGGAGCCTTCTGGCCATTATTATCTTAAATTCTTAGTAGAATAACAGAGTGGATATTAAGAAAAAAAAGTATTATATATGTATGAAGAGAGTGGTGAAAGCCTGGGTGATAAACAGCATGGGCTTATACAGAGCACATTACACCAGACATATTCAATTTCATTCCTTTGATCAAATTACAAAGTGGATGAAGGGAATTCAGCAGATATAATATATCTGGACTTCACTAAATCATTTGTTCTATGCCTTATGAAAGCTTTACTTCAAATTTTAATTAAAATTAGCTTAACTAGTTACAATGACATATTACCTAAAATAAACTCATAAATAAAAAAAGAGATCAGATTTAGCAGTGATCTATGAATTGAGAAAGAGGGAAATGAAAAGCTCCAGAATGGTCACCAGAGGAACAACTGGTCCCTAAAGACAGTGAGAACTATTACAAGAGCAGAGAGGTGAGATGCTAATATGGTGTTACAGAATGGAATAGACTTCTCAAGAAGTATAACTCAATGTCCATTTTGTGAGATCTGGAAAAAAATGAGCATTTTTACAATATAAGAAATGACACAGATATTGTCAGTTTGTGGACGTGCTAGCAAGAGGATCCTCGTATCTGCCACCCAGAGTTGGCAACCTGGGTGGGTTCGTATCTCCCAACCTGAGAGTTGGGTTCCTCGAAAACCTTAGTTCTCAAAAGTTGTTTTGTAAAAACTGTTGTGTCGGTGACAAAAAGGGCCTCAGGTCCTAAAGACTTTGCAAACTGCAGGGGCCTCAGGTCCTAAAGAGCTTGCCAGCTGCAATAATAAAATCATATTTCCTCTAGGAGTTGCAATAAATATTGCCTTAGGTCCTATCTAGGTTTTAGTCATTAATAATGGTCTTTGTATTCTCATTATCATTAACCCTACCATTAGCACAGTGCTTCCATACATTCATATCATCCTTATTACCCCTATTATGATAAAGAAAGCAGCTGTTGTAACAGTTGCTTCAATTCTTTTTCTTCTACGAATGCGTTGGCACCCAGACATGATCCTGCTATAACAGATAATCTGTGTTTTGCAAAACATGTTTTGCAATTTATCAATCACATCAAATCCAATTCAGAAAATGGAAATTCACCCTGTCAAATAAAAATTGTATATAGAAGTAAATTGTTTAACAACACACCCAAAATGCATGTCATTCAGGGTAACTGGCTATCATTTTCAGTAACTGCCACTAGATGGTGAAATCCTATGACACTGCAGTATAATGACATTCGAACAAATTCCAGAGCTCTACACTCAGAGCCCCAAGCTTTCCCTGGAGTGTCTGATTGCCGAAGGTCTCAGAGCACCTTAGCAGAAAGACCCGCTGACCTTGTCAGGGCAGGGAGATGAATTTCCCTCTACTCTCCTTGCTATAAAATTCCCCCCTATCCCCAACATATGCTTATAAAAGTTGGCTGTGCTTTATAAACTGCCAAAGCTTATAAACCAGAAAATATGGTAATGTGTTAAACAGATATGTAGTCTTTCCCCTCCAGTAGCACAAAATTCTTTTTAAGGCAAACATACTGTTACTATGAATCATGATTCTGTTTTCATCTCTCTATAGAAATGTAATTGAAAAATAACACACTGGGGTTATTTTAGGACTAAGAATTAACATAAATTGTGAAAAGAAAATGAGTAACAGAAATGATATTGTCATTTTTGGAATTTGGACATTTATCAACACTTAGAAGTCAGAACTCTGTTGTTCCCAAAGAATTAATTCACATACAAGGCAATATTTAGCAGATTAAAAGTTTTAACTGTCTTTTGAGAAAAAAAAAAATGAAAGCCCATAAAAATGTATGTCTATTTGACAACCAAGAACAAGCATGAAAATTAAAAGGAAAAACATGAAAATACAAAGTAAAACAAAACAAAATATTTCATGTTTCACTAGTCATCGAGATGCCCACAATCTGTGAGATCAGGTTGTTAATGTCTCTAACATTTATTTACTTTTTTCTCACTCAAGTAAGACAGTTTTAACAGTCTAATGTGCATAGTCAACTTCCAAGGTCGTAGGGGTGAAATGCATTATTCAGTATTTATAATATTTACTTGCCCAAAGAAAGATTCCCTTTTGGAGGAACATGAGATATAAAGAGAGTTCTGTTGTACAACAGTCTGGAAACCCAAGTCATTATGCTGTCAATCAGAGCTAAGGGTGGCCCATGATGCCATTCCTGCCTTAGACACTTTTGTCTTATCAAACCAGATGGGTGGTTTTCTTAAAGTCCAGACAGACAATGCAGAACATAGAATGTTGAGGGAAACCAACTTGTTCTTGTCTGTAGATGGTTACCTCTGAAAAACCTACAAGTTTTCTTGGACCACAAGACCTTATATCTAGGAAATGTTTAGCTTGGATTTGGTCACTTCCTTAGTGGACACACTGCTCAAAATTAAGGCAGTAGATTACATCTGACTTAGGATGCACCTCTTATACTAAAGAGTTAAACGGTATGGACATTGGAATGAGGCTATGGAGGGATGGCAGGGAGTTATGATCATGTAATCAGACATAGAGTCGAATTTTAGTGCCATAGAAGAACTTTATTTTGTGAAGGTAAGCTAATTAATGTGTTTGTTAGTAATGCCAAGGTACTGCTTCCTTACTGGAAAGGAAGAATCTCTCTTCCTCTATTGAGGAATAAAAAGAACTTGTGAGCTGTGGTGGGCTGCCTGGTAGGGGCTTATCTTAGAGTGTACCTGGGATTTTGGTTTTATTCAGGTATGGTGAGGCCAACAGATAAGGAGATGATTGCCCTTAGTGGAGTTCCCAAGAGGGAAAGGGATGCCTTGCTGAACAAGGCCACATGAGTAAGCACCAGCGCCAATGAGAAGGCAGAAGAAGAAGGGGGAGAGCATGGGCAAAAGCCTTTATTGTTGGTTTCCAAGGAAGGGATGGTAGGGCAGGATAAGCAGCTGAGGAGGTTTGTTTGGGATGAGATAGTCTGAGTAATTTAGTGGACTCTGGGCTGTAGGTATGGTCCCTAGTTGTCTAGTACCTGGCCATGGGGTGATTAGGGCAGAGGCATATTGCCTCCTGGTGTGTAAAAGCCAGAGAGCAGAGAAAGTTCTGAGTTTGGGTTCTGGACTGGTTAATTTACATGTGAGAGGTGTTCCTCTTGGAGACTAATTTATTATCCCTAAGAATTGTCTTTCCCCAGATGCCAGAGCTTCGAGAATACCAAAAATAAGGAAATATAGTTAATACAGGACTCTGGAATGAGAAGAGTCTACATAGTGAAAAATTTCAGACCTTAGCCACAGTATCCTCTTTTCTATTACTCTAACATACTAGTGAACCTTCCACCTCAGGGCCTTTGCATTTGCTATTCCTTTTACCTAAAGCTCTCTTTCCAAGCTTCTCTCCATGGCTTCCTCCCTTATTTCCTTCATATCTTTGCTTTAAAAACACTGTGAGGGAAATCTTTCCCTCACCACTCTACCTAAAATTGTACCCTTTGCAACAGTTCCTCTGCCTTCCCTGCTTTATTCTTCTTGGTCACACCACTCTATAACATACAACTTACTGTTTTCTTATTGTCTCTTTCTCATAACTGAATACAAGCTCTATAAAAGCTGGGTTAAAAAAATATTTTGTTCCCTGCTATATCTCTATTATCTTGAACAATGCCTGTGCCTAGTAGGTACTTAATAAATATTAGCTGAATGAATGAACTAACGAACGGGCAGTGATGTTCAATATTCAACTTATATCTTCTTTATGTTCTCCTGAAACTTCCAATATCACCCTGTTATATGTGCAACCTTGGGTCATGGTGCTTCGGACAATGCACCGGGAGTAGTGTCCAACTTGGGGGGGGAAGGGGTACAGAGAGAAGATGGTAATGGGTAGGAATCAAGAAATAGGCAAGAGTAGGAATTTAGAGTAAAGCTGAAGAGTGAGGGGTATCCAGACGAATTGTAAGCAACTCTGCCCCAATTCTCAGGAGGGGAAAGAAAGGGTTGGATTTCCCTAAGTATGTGGCACGGGCAAGCAAATCATTTTATCTGAATATTCAACAAATAAAATGACTCTAATGCCAGGAGTGCTGGGGTACCTATGCATTACAATGACATTGGAAGAAAGTCTTAGGTAAAAGAACATTTAAAGAAAGACATATTTAATAACGAGAAGCAGATCTAACTTTCTGAGGTAAGTGCAATTCGTAGAAGAAGAAAGCACACACAGTTTTGTTGAACAGTGAGGAGACAAGGCCAATACCAGTGTCATTCTTGGTACTTCCTTGATGATCTCAGTGCATTTCACTGATATATAAGAAACACAAAACCTCAGCATAAAATTTCATAGTCTGTGAGTTAACAGTGCAAGGACACGTACAATAACGCGGCAGCCTTTAGATAAATAAAAACACTGCTATTGCTTCGAAGTGCTTGGCAAAGTTATTCTCTTTTACACATTTTCAAGATTCCACTTTGCAGATATTTTTTCCCAGTCAATGCAATACTTGCTTTGTTTTGTCACCTAATTTTTCAATCACCTACTTCTAGCTGATAATAAAAGAAATGAATAATATCCTGAGCGTACGCTCTATTCTGTGTTTGTATTACCAATGGCAGGAGCTCCTTGTATATAATAATAGTAGACCATTTCTCTAAAGTGAGGATAATTTAAGTGATTTTTATTTGTGATGTGACAAGTCTACTGTATACCTATGGAACCAGAAAACACTAAACTTTGTTATAAAGCTTGCTGATGAGATACAGTATACTTCAAACACATTTTAGTATAAATGAATAAAAGACAATTTTTTTTCTGTAAGTGATACAGAGAAAATATTTAAATGTTGAATAAAGCCATGTAATTTTTATGTTCACAGCTTTGTCAAAAAGATGTTATCTTCTCAGCAGCATTGTGTTATCAAAGATGCAAACCTTAAATCAACAGCTGTTACACCTCCAGCAAGTTATGAATTTTTCCTGATTTATAGCAATCATTCTTTTTATTTCTTTTCTCAGTCAAGCAGGGAAATTAAGGTTATTTTCATGTAAAAGATACACACATTGTGGCTTAGTATTGCACATAATCCACATCTCTTACCTTTTAAATTAAATTGCTGTTGAATTGAATGTGATCCGAGGGCTCTTTTTTGATTAATACCAGAAATATTGTTAGTAAATAGAAGGTAGAGACAACATTATTTACATAAAAATAAAGAGAAGATAATACAGACATAATAACAGGGATCCTTTTTATGATTTTCATGATTTGTATTACACTGATGTATCTGAACAAAATGAAAATAAAAGCTAAAGAGATTTATGTTAGTAGAAGAGAGAAATGCTAGTCTTACTTTTGTTGGTTTTAGGTGTTCTTTAAAAAAATCAACTTTGCCTCAAATAGATCGGTGGTTACGTTTTGTGAATTTTGGTAAACAATACTTAGAGGTTACAATCCACTTCTTAACAAGCTAAAAGTGACCTTGTAGTTCCTAAAATTGTTTGCTCAGATTAAAAATAACTAACATTTGTTATGCAACTAGGCATTGTTTGTTGTGTTAAATGTTTTCTATAGAGCACCTACTACAATTCCGATAACTGCAGAGCTAAATATTGTTACCATCTCTGTTTACTGATGAGGGAATTGGGTTGGGAACAAGGTCTTAGATTGTGGAATAAGAATTTAAATCCAGGCCATTTGACTCACCAGAAGGAAGTCTCAACAGATGGAACTCTTAACATTATGTAACAGAGACTCCTGATTACAAGGGAAGAATCTTGCTGGAGAATTCAAACATCCTCAAAGCAGCAACCGATAGAGAAATCTTCATGTTCTTGATAGGGTTATTTTGCTGATACATTTATGGGTTAATGAGGTTTGTTTTGTTCATCTCAGGTACACGATTGCAGTGGCTACTATGTGCCAGGGACTGTAGCACTTTATAAATATTAAGTTTATGAAATAGATACTATTATTATTACTAAGTACTATTGTAAAATGGGCACTCTTATCCTATTTTATAAATGAGAAACCCAAGTCATCGTTTTTAAGTAAATTTCACAAGGAAACATAGCTAATAAATTATATAGATTTGACATAAAGAATTTGGCCTAATAGTCTACACCCTTACCTGCACTACACTAATACTACCTGTGTGTATCATGAGCTATTGCTTTAACAAACTACCTCCAAACTCAGTGGCTTACAAGCATATACTTTTCTTGCTCATAGATCATCAGGTAAACTAACCATGGTTTGGCTGATCTACCAAGGGCTCAGCTGGATGACTCCACTTCCAACTGTGGGTCAGATGGTCTTTGCCCCAGACTGTGGGTCAGGTTTCAGTCTGTGTGGTTATTAGGGCCTTTGGCTGAAGGGGATTAGCTATCTAGGGCACACCTTTCTCAGGCAGTTCAGCAGAGTATCACAGCCAAGCCTAAACTACACAAGCATATTTAAGGCCTCTACTCACATCACATCTGCAAACAGGCCATTGGCCAAAGCACAACATCAGTACTAAAGCGAGTATATCCTTCCCACAGTGGGAGGAAGAGGGTAGTGAATGTTTTCTGAACAGCAATCCAAATTCTCTCTCTCTACCCTGGTTACCATTCAACCAGGTTTAGGAGTAGGGGTGTGTATTAGTTAAGATTTAGCTACTAAATTAGATAAATCCCCAAATGTCAATGGCTTAACATAATAATAGGTTATTTCTCATGCACATGGCATTTGGGCAGTGTGTCACTTGTTCATTTTTGAGGTCAACTAGGTCCTAACCTAGTATGCTGCCTCTGTCTTCCTCTATGATCTTGGAGACCTCTTCATTCAGCCAGCAGACACAGAAGAAGAATGGTGGATTGAGCGTGACAGCATGTTAGGGACCAAATCTGGAAGTCATATTCATTACTTTTCCACATTCTGTTGGCTACAACTCCAAGAAATTATGGAAATGAAATAGAATTGTGAACTCAGAAAGGAGAAATGGATTTAGCGAGAGTCTAGCCAGTCTTTGTCATGGATGGCAACGTACTTTTGTAAGCAAACACATTCATGTGAGGGGTGACTGGGCAACTCAGTTGGTTAAGCATCTGACTTTGATTCAGGTCATGATCTCATGGCTCATGAGTTCAAGCCCCGCATCGGGCTCTCTTCTGTCAGTCCAGAGCCCGCTTTGGATTCTTTGTCTCGGTCCCCTTCTCTGCCCCTACCCAGCTTATGCTCTTTCTCTCTCTCTCTCAAATGTAAATACACATTAAAAAAATAGTTAGAAAAAAGGCATTCATGTGGATGTATAACAAAGCATGGGCATTTGAGCTTGTGCTTCATGTTACCACAGTATAGCCCAAAGCAGGAAGACTTGGATATATTTAGTCTCTTTCTAAAGTGAAGATAAGATCTTGGTATAGAATCATAGCTTTATGATAATGAGACTGAGGAAGTCTTGGCATTTGGGGGTACCGAATGGGCAGAGTGGTCATGTGAAAGGAAGCGACCTCTACTGATTCTTACCTATATCTTGTCCTGTAAAAATGAGCTTGGAGTGTGAAAGCCCAGAGTTTACGCCAGAATGAAGCAGCCAATATGTACAAATGGGAAGTTGTGAAGTCCCAAAGCAGAGTATGAGTCTTTTGAGGAAAATATTTTGTGATGGCATGATTTCCCTGAAGCCATTTAGAACAGACATTTCTCTTTGGTTTTATGAAAGCATACTGCAGTTTTGCAGGATTTCAGGAAACTCACATCTTCCCAATTAATCTTCACTGTTTTTAAGGACCATGACCAGTTAAACCCCTACATCATTACTTAACCTCATGATTTTTCTCTCCTTTCTGTGTATTTTTAACAATAAAATTACTCATAAAAGACAGGTGGCAGAGGACAGATTAAATCTATTTTTCTATGGTGCCAAATCGAACTCAATTTTGAGGCAGAGCTGTAGCTATACTATGAAAACAAGTATTCAATTAAAGATGTTGTTCATGATATGACTCACCAATTACTAATGCAATTATTATAACACTTTTTGCAACAAGCAGTTCAATTGCATTACAGCAAAATTAGTGTAAAATATAAAACCGATATTTCTTACCTTTTCATATTCAGGGATTTGAAGCATCTAAAATCACATCTCGTAGCTGTCAGTTTTCAATCACTATTTATGTGAGATGTATTATTGACTGATAAAAGCCAGGTTTTCCTTGCTCCCTTTAAAACACTTAGAATAGTTGTTTTTGTAACCTGCATTTGTGACAAGTACTTTTTGTGTCAAAAACATATTATGTCACAGCATAAATCACTGCTGCAGCCTCTGCATGCATGCTTTTCTAAAAGGAGATAAAATCTGTTAGATTCCTTTAAAGTGAAAAACCCATAAAACAAAACAAAATGAAAAAAAAATAGTTTGCTACGCACCATCCACAACCTTTTAGTTTCAATTTATAACATTTGCTTTCCGTGAGTCGTATGGTGTATTTAACTGGGAATGTGGATGAGGCCTTTCTGTGTCAACAACATAATAATGATGACAACTTTAATTCTGAAAAGTCATGGTTTTCCTGGTTTTGCTATTTTCTTGGGAATTTTTATATCTTGTACCTTAACAAAAGAAATCTTGCAGTGTTGTCAAAACTTATGTGTATGTGTGTGTGTGTGTGTGTGTGTGTGTGTGTGTGTGTGTTTAGGTTGGTGTTTATTTAGTTTAGATGGCCCTGAGAAATGCTCCTTTATTTTCTCTTTCCTCTTTTAAGGAAAATTGTTGGTTCCTGGGAAAGAACGATTCTCTAGTGTTAAAGCAGCTGGTGCCTCAATATTCATATTTTTGAGCTGAAATAGCAGAGTGAGATCATTGTGGATAGAAAAGAAGGAAATAAATCAGCTTGTGAGATATTATCATTCACTTTACATCGTGAAAAACAAATACAGCTGTCATATTCTAACATTCACCATAGATAAATTGAAAGTATGTATCACTATTTAACATAGTGAGAAAGAGAGACTACCAATGACTGTATTTTGGTAATGTGTCTTATTAAAGGAAAGTAAATTGGCTATTGGATGGTACAACTGCAAAGAGCTTATCAAAGTGCTGAATCAGAGATTCCATGTATAGAAAAAAAAATCTTACGCATTTAGAAGTGAACAATATATTGTGTTTATTAATCTCTGGAATAGGTTATAGCATTATGCAGCATTAAAAAATATAAAAAGATATTGAGGTGGACTTTTATATTTTGTTTTCTCATCTCTCATTTCCTTTGGGAAAAGGACTCAGTTTCTTCTGAGGAAGTACTTGTCCTTCATTTGTTTACATGAGAGGAGTTGTCATTGTGTGGTAGGAACCTGCAGTTTTGACCACAGTGACTGCTAGTGTGTGGGATGGGGGACAGGGGCAACATAGTATTTCTTGCTCTTTCCAAAGTGGATGTGATTCAAGCTTGGACCAAGAGAAGTCAGTCTTTCCCGGGGATTTTTTTTTTTTTAACTGCAGCTGAGAGCTGGGAGAAAAATATACTTCCACAGTCAGTCTACAATAGTGAAAGACTAAGCCCAAAATACAGCAAGAACAGAGAAGAGAGGAGAGAATTTTGTCTATGTTTGAATTCTTGTGTCTAGGCTCTAAAAATCTCAGAAGCTGTGTGCTAAGTTTTTGTCCTTCATTTCTGGGAGGCTCCATGGTATCTTTCCAATCAAAGCCTCCCCTGCTTTTTTTCTTACTTCAGACATTCAGGTTAAATTCCTATCACTTTAAACTAAAGGAATAAATGAATCCTGGCACATATTTATTCAATATAATTATGTATGTTTATTTGAAACAGGAAAATACTAAAGTAGAAACTCCAACATCTTTTATGACTAGAACAATGAATTTTATTTAGATAATAAGGCATGTTGGATAATGTGGCTTCGAGAAATGTTTTATAGAATATTTATTTTTCCTCAAGTTTCCCAAAGATAAATTTGTACTTTTTTCCCTTGATATCTGGTGAGAAAACAAGTTTCTAGGCACTCATTTGTGCATTCATTTATTAATAAACATTTATTGAGAACTGCTTTATACTAGGCACTGTCTTAGGTGTTGGGGACACGATACTGAAAATAATATAGGCAAGACGTCTGCTTTCATGGAGCTTTACAGCTCCATGTGAGAGTAATACAACAAATAAGAAAGTAATATAGTAAAGCAAGATGTGAAAAGAGCCATAAAGGAAAAAAAACCCTAAAACAAGGAGAGGCTAAATATGCTGGCGTGGGGCTACAATTTTAAATTGGGTGTCAGAGAGTCTTCAAGAAGTTGAGATTGAGCAGACTTGAAAAAGATGAAGCAGTGAGCCATGAATAGTGTGATCATATAACTTATCATCCAAATAGGGATATTTTTAAGATTGTGCTTGTCATTCTGGGATAGCAGGCACAAATGGGGACTCTCTTAGGCAAACCATGACCTATGGTCATCCTAGCTATGTGGGGATCTGGAGGCAGAGACTCCCAGGTAGAGGAAAGAGCATAGTGCAAGGGCCCTGAGGCAGGAATGTGCATGGCTGGTTCAAGGCCTAGCAAGGAGGCACCCTGGCTAGAGCCAGATAAACAAGAAAGAGAGAAGGGAGAAAAGAAAGCCAAGCATTTCATTGGCGGCCTTGAAGGCCATGGTAAGGACCTTGGCATTCACTCTGAGTAATGAAGAGTCATCTGAGAATTTTCTAACAGGAATGACATGACCTAATTTGTGTTTTAAAAGGATAGTAGGGTGTGTAGGTGGCCAAGAAGAGAAGTAGGGATTTCACTTGGAGGCTACTGTAACAACCCAGATGAGAAAAGATGGTGAATGGTACTGGGTGTGGGCAGTAGTAGTAGCAATGGTAAGAAAGTGGTTGGATCTTTGATGTATTTTAAAGGTAAAACCAACATATTTGCAGATGGTTTTGAAGGTGCAGTGTGAGAAAGAAAGATGCATCAGGGATGATTCCAAGGCTGGTAGCTTGAGTAACAGAAGGTTGCAGTTGCTGTGTCCTCAGATGAGAAAGACACAAGAAGGATGAGGTTTAGGGGAAAAGATGGATTAACTATCAGACACGGTAAATTTTAGAAGTCTACCAAATAACCGAAATAATTTCCCAAAGTAAAATCAAGATACTATCTTCAGAAAGAGAGAAAAACATGTTGAATAGGTCAGGTTTGAGGACTTCTTGTATTAACTGTCTGAAAAGAAATAGTCTTTCATGGCTTATTTTTAGTGAGCCTAAGCTGGGATCCTAGTGGTATTTCTTTTCTAAATTCTCCAAATCCTCTCCTTCAGTAATTAGGTGTAGGATCTTGCTATAGTTTTCAGAAGCTGACATTTTTTTTTTAAGATTAGAATTACTTTCACATGTGTTCTATTCGCCAAAAGTTCTTGTGGTGCTTTGGGGAGTACTTAATTGTAACTCTAATAAAACCTGCATGTTCTTTTAAAACCTTCTCACTTGGAGCTTCTGTTTTCTTAAAGTTACCCTAGTTTCACCCTTTTTTTCATTTTAAAATCACTTATTTGTTCTGATTTCTTTTAAAGTTAATAAATGTGCATTGAAGAATATTCAGAAAATACATGTGAGCAGCAAAAAGAAAATGAAACTCTTACAACCTAGAAATAATGACTAACATTTCAGTGTATATCCTCTCATGTTATTCCATGTACATACACGTATGTGTGTCTTTGTATCTATCTGTCTGTTCATCTATTTGTCTGTCTTAAGTGGAATTATGATGTACATTCTGTTTTGGAGTATGTAAGGTCCTCTCCTTGATAGATAAAATGGAGGCATAATGACAATTAGATAGTCCCATGTTCCCTCTGACATCTGTTAACCTTATACCATCTGCCCTTAGCAGAGGGTTTATTGCTTCCTTATTTTTACTGCAAATAACTAAAAAAAAAAAAAATTCAAGTTTATTTTTGCATTATTTTTCATACATCTCAATTCCATCTGGAATTTATCCATTACCACAATTTCTAAAAGATCTAAGCCACTCTCTTACATTTGTCCTTCACTGCATGCTTTTATTAATCACTGCTGGTTGTGTATATTGAACACAAGTTTTTCCCTTTATTCTTCCTAAAAGGATTCCTGTGTGGTTGAATTATCCCAATCCTTACCCAGGCTCCCCTTTACATGCAATCATGTGCCTAATCCGTTTTACTTGCTTTTTATTTTGTAAATTAATGTACAATTCACTCTATGTGTGTGTGTGTGTGTCCACACAATACCAAAGATTTTAACACATACATGGATAGATGGTACCACCACTACAGTCAGGATACAGAATGGTTCCATCACCCTCAAAAACTTCATTGTGCTATCTCTTTGTAGTGACAGCCTCACCTTACCCATACACCCTGGCAACCCCTGATCTAGTCTCTATTACTATCATTTTATCTTTTTGAGAGTGTCTTATAAATGTAATCCTTCAGTGTGCAACCTTTTGAGACTGGCTTCTTTCATTCAGCACAATGCTCTTGAAATTCATCCAAATTGTGTGTGTGTGTCAATATTTTGTTTCTTTTTGTGGGGACTAGTATTTATTATAATTATGAACCACAATTTGTTTACTCATTCACCTGTTGAAGGACATCTGGATTGTTTCCAATTTTTGATGATCATGAATAGAGCTGTAGTAAACATTAGCCTGCAAGTATTTTTGTGAACATAGTTTTCATTTCCCTAGGGCAAATACTAAGGAGTAGGATTGATAGTCATATGGTAAGTGTATATTTAACATAAGAAATGCCAAACCATTTTCCAGAGTGACTGAATCATGCACTGCCATCAGTAATTTATGACTCCTCCTCACTCTGCATCGTTGTCTGCTCACAGTATTGTCTGTTAATCTTTTTAATTTTAGCTAGTATTTTAGGTATGTACTGGTATCTCATTGTGGTTCTAACTTCCATTTCTCCAATGTTCATATAACTTAAATATGTCCTCTCTGGTGAAGTGACTTTCCAAGTCCTTTGCCCATTTATTAATTGGGTCATTTCACTGTTGAGTTTTGATAGTTCTTTATATATATTGGATGCAAATCCTTTGTTAAATATATAATTTAAAAATATTTTCTCTCAGTCTGTAGCTTGCCTTTTCATTATTTTAATGTCTTTTGCAGAGCAATTTTTAAAAATGTTAATGTTTTAAGTTATCAATTTTTATTTTTTATGGATTTATACCTATGTGTTATATGTAAGACCATTTTGCTTAATCTCAGGTTGTGCAGAATTTCTCCTATGCTTTATTCTGAAAGTGATATAGTTCTGCATTTTATATTTACACCTGTGATCCATTTTGAGTTAACTTTTGTTATAAATGTGAAATTTAGGTCAAAGTTCTTTTTTTTTTCTTTCTTTTTTTTTTGGATGGACGTTCAATTATTCCAATACCATTTTTGGGAAAGTCTACCCCTTCTCCATTGAACTGGCTTTCTACCTTGTAAAAAATCAATTGGCCATATTTGTTGGTTCTATTTCTGTACTCTATTCTGTTCTATTGGGTCTATGTAACTTTCCCTTTGCCAATATCACATTGTCTTGATCACTACAGTTTTATAGTAAGTATTAAAATTGAATAGTGTGATTTTTCGTACTTTATTCTTCTTTTTCAAAATTGTTCGGGATATTCTAGTTCCTTTGGCCTTTCCATATTTCCATATATATGAAGCTTAGAATCAGCTTGTCTACATCCAGTAAACATTCTGCTGGGATTTTGATTGGAATGCTTGCTTCGAATCTATAGATTGATTTGGGGAGAATTGACATCTTTACTATCTTAAGTCTTCCACTGAAAAACATTGAATGTCTCATTATTAATTCAGGTTTTCTTTGATTTCTTTAATTAGTGTTTCATAGCTTTCAGGATGCAGATCAAGTATACATTTTGTTAAATTTATACCTCATCATTTCTTCTTTTGGAGATATTTTAAATGGCATCACTTTTGAAATTTTGATTCTCACTGGTCATTGCTAGTGTATAGAAATAAGTGTATATATTTTTGTGCTAACCTTATATCCTATGATCTTGCTAAACAAAAAAGGTTTTTAGGTTTCTTGGGATTTTTCTACAGAAGCAATTATGTCATTTGTAAATAGGGCCAATCTTATACCTTTGTTTCCCATTTGTATGCCTTTCTTTTTTCCCTACCCCCTTCTTTCTTCCTCCCTCCCTTCCTTCCTCTTCCTTCCTTCTATCCTTCCTTCCTTCTTTTTTTTTTTTTTAATTTTTTTTAACGTTTATTTATTTTTGGGACAGAGAGAGAGCGAGCATGAATGGGGGAGGGTCAGAGAGAGGGAGACACAGAATCTGAAACAGGTTCCAGGCTCTGAGCTGTCAGCACAGAGCCCAACGCGGGGCTCGAACTCACGGACCGCGAGATCATGACCTGAGCCGAAGTCGGCTTAACCGACTGAGCCACCCAGGCACCCCATTCCTTCCTTCCTTCTATCCTTCCTTCCTTCCTTCCTTCCTTCCTTCCTTCCTTCCTTCCTTCCTTCCTAGTAGTGATAAAAGTGGATATCCTTGCCTTATTCCCAAACTCAGGGAGAAAAAATTCAGTTTTTTCATCATGTGAGTATGATATTGATAGGGTTTTTGTAGATACTTTTTACCAGGTTGAGGGATTTCTTATCTGTTAATCCTAGTTTGCTATGGAGCTTTATCATGAATAGATGTTGAATTTTTTCCAATGCTTTTTCTGCATAAATTGAAACAATCATATGCTTTTTCTTTTTATATTGTTAATATGATGGTTGATTTTTGAGCGTTGTGCTAGGCTTACATTCCTGAGATAAATTCCACTTGGCTGTGTTCTATTATTTGTTTTGTGTATTGTTATAATTGATTTACTGATATTTTCTTGAGGATTTTTATTCATGAAGAATATTGGTCTATAGTTTTTTTGAATTGTGTTTTCTAGTTTTGGTATCAGGGTAATGCTGGCATCATAAAATGAGTTTGGAAATATTACTTCCTCTACTATTTTCTAGAAGAGTTTGTATAGAATTGGTGGTATTATTTCTTTTTAAAATGTTTGGTATAATATACTGATGAAACCACATAGGCTAAAGACTGTTTTCTCATAAGGTATTTAACTATGAATTCAATTTCTTAAATAGTTACAGGACAATTTAAGTTGTTATTATACATAAAAATGTTATAGTATTCCCTCATATTTTCCATGTCTGGAATGTTATTTGCTTTATCATTCCTAATATTCCTGAGATATCATTCCTGATTTTTTTCATTCCCGATAATGCCTTCTCTCTCTTTGTTGTCAGTCTTTGTAGACTTCTATCAATTGTATTAATCTTTTCAAAGAAAGAGCTTTTGATTTGCTTATCTCCATTGGTTTTTTTTGTTCTCAATGTCATTGATATTTGCTCTTATTATTTCCTTCCTTCTGCTTGCACTGATTGATTAAAAAATTTTTTTTTTCTTTTAGTGAATTAGAAGCTAGATTATTTTTTATTTAGGTTTATTTATTTTGAGAGAGAGTGAGCAAGCATGAGTAGGAGAGGGGCAGAGAGAGAGGAGAGAGAGAATCAATCCTAAGCACGCTTTGCACTGTTAGCACAGGGCCCAACCTGGGGCATGAATTCACCAACTCACCCACTGATCTACCCAGGCTCCCCTAGAAGGTAGATTATTGATTTAAAGCCTTTCTGCTTTTCTAATATGAGAATTTGATGCTATAAATTTCCCTCCAAATACTGCTTTAGTAGCATCCCCAATTTTTTGATATGTTAATTTTTTTCATTAAGGTCAAAATATTTTCTAATTTCAACTGAGAATTTCTCTTTGAACCATGAATTACTTAAAAGTATGTTGTTTAATTTCTAAGTGTTTGTGGGTTTTCCAATCATCTTTTATTGATTTCTACTTTTATTCTGTTATGGCCAGAAAAGTACTTTGTATGATTTTAATTCTTTATCATTTGCTAAGATTTTGTTGTTGTTATCCTGGATATGGTCTATCTTAGAGATATTCCATGTCTAATGGAAAATAATGTGTTCTGATGTCATTGGGTAGAATATTCTCTAAGTGCTGACTAATCTAGTTTGTTGATGGTATTTTTCAGTTCTTCCATGTACTTTTTGATTTTCAGTCTACTAATTTTATCAATTTATGAGAGATGAGTGTTGAGCTTTTCATCCGTAATTGTGGATTTATCTATTTTCCTTTCAATTCTGTCAGTTTTTTTTCTTCATGTATTTTTGAATCTCTCTTATTATATACACACATTTTTTGTTTATTATATTCTGATGAGTTCATTCTACTCTTTTATCATTGTGTTATGTTTCTCTTTTACCTTGTTAATTTTCTGTACTCTGAGATTTAATTTGTCTGATATTAACATAGTTTTACCAGCTTTTTTTGACTAGTGCTTACATAGTATATTTTATGTTTCTGTCTTTTTAAAAATTTTAAAGGTATCTATAGCATTATATTTGATGTGAAGTCTTATGGACAGCACATAGCTGAATCAGATAATTTTTAAATCCATCTAACAATCTCAGCCTTTTAGTCTGCATATTTAGACCATTAAAATTTAATGTAATTATTGATTAATTTGTTTTCAGGTATATACCATTTTTTTCTGTTGGTTTTCTCTGTTTTCCATTCCTTTGTTTCTCCTTTCCTGCCTCTCTTTGGGTTATCTGAACATTGTTTTAGGGTACCATTTTAATTTGTCTGTTATGTTTTAAAATATATACCTCATTTACATTTACTTTTTTAATGGACGGTCTAAGCATTATAATATGCATACTTATGTTTTTCAGTTTATTTAAAATCAATATTTAAGTACTTCAAGCAGAATGTGTACATCTCACCACAGTATAGGTGGCTTTATTTTATCCATTTGTGGTATAATTGTCATGCATACCTCATTATTGCAAACCTATAATGTTATAATATTTATTTTCAACTACCAATCATATTTTAAAGAACTCAGGAGGCAAACAGTATATTATATTTACCAATATATTTAATATTTCTGATGCTCTTTCTTTATCAATTATATTCCAAATTTACTTCAGTTATCATTTCTCTTCTGTCTGAGTAACCTACTTTAGCAAATCTTTTATAGCAGCTCTAATGGCAATGAATTTTCTTAATTTTTCTTCACCTGAGAATGTCTTTGTTTCATCTTCATTCCTGAAAGATATTTTCATTGAATATAGAATTCTGGGTTGACAGATATTTTCTTCTAGCACTTTAAAAATGTTGTTTGATTTCCTTTTAGTTTTTATGGTTTTTGATGAGAAAGCCAAAGTCATTCTAATTATTGTTCTACTACAAATAATGTGTCATTTTTCTCTGGCTGCTTTCAAGGATCTCCTCTTTAGTTTTCTGTAGAATCGGTGTGTTGTGTATGAGCATGGATATAAAGATACTAATGGCTTTCCTACTGTTTGAGATTCACCAAGTTTCTGGAATCTGTAAGTTTATACCTTTTACCAAACTTTGGAAGTTTTCAGCCATTAGTTTTTCAAATATTGTGTTCTGTACTATATTCTTTTTTTTCTTCTGGGATTTTAATGAAATTAATATTAACCTTTTGGTATTGTCTCTCAGATCTCTGAGGCCCTGTTCAGGTTTTCAAACTTTCTTCTCTCTGTTGCTCAGATTGGATGATTCTATTAGTCTGTCCTTAAGTTCATTGACTTGCCTCTGTCATATGCATTCAGCTACTGAGAATATCCAATGAGTCGTACAATTTAGTCATTGTATTTTTTTAGTTCTAAGGATTCTATTTGGTCTTCTTTACATTTTCTTTTTCTTTGCTGAGACTTACTTACTACCTTTCCATTCATTCATTATGTGTTGAAAATTTTTGTTGTAGTTACCTTAAAGTCTTTGTAAGATAATTTCAAAATTTGTGTAATCTCTGTATTGGCATCTGTTGATTGCCTTTTTTCCATGTGGGTTGAGATTTTCCTGGTTCTTTATATGTTGAGTAATTTTGGATTTTAATAAGCCATTTTGAATATGAGGTTATGAGACTTTGGGTCTTATTTAAATATTATGGACATTGTTAATATTTTTGTTGAGCAGCCAATGGTCCTATTGGGGTTCAAGCCATTAATTCCATTCAGCTTTCTATGAGTTAAGGTTTTAATACCAGTTTATTTCAAAACCTTTGCTGAACTATGAAAATCTGTCCCATATCCAGTAGCCAGTCTGGGACCTGGCCGGGTCATTTTGTGTCTCAGTTAATTTATCAAAGTCTTTGATATACTGTTTAGGATCAGATCCATGTATATGCAGCTCCAGGATGAGCCCAGGAATTCACAAATAACCTTATAGTGTTGCTTTGTTAAGCTCCTCCCTCTCTACTAGCTACTTAGGAGTTTACAGTTCCTGTGGCTCTCTTTTTGGTCCACTGGTTGAAAAGCTGGGGTATTATTTATCCCTGATCTGCCACATAGTTCTTGCAACTGTACCCAACTTCAGGACCATACTGAAACATGCAACAACTTTTCAGAGTTCCCTCTGTAGTCATATGTTTTCATCAGGAAAGAGAGAGAGAGAAAAAAAAAAGCAACAGAAGTTCTTGCCACATTCTTGGGAACACACCTCCTTTGGTCAGAAAGGAAAGTTTCTCTTCCTTGGAGTTTTAGGTGCACATGGGCTCCTGCTGATGTGAATGTTGCTGCTAGTAGACTTCTGTGCTTCATGGGATTGAACTGGAAGGCTTCTTCTTGAGATCTCTCTATCCACACCAATGTGTGGTGTTTTTTCACCTACCTTGAAACCAGGCTGTGGGATACTGGAGGAAAAAGGAGATAAACTCACTGTTGGTTCAGGGGTGATTTGAATCCCTATCTCTTCCCAAATCTGTATGCAGATGTTCATCTTTAAGAGTCCTCAGCTATCTGTGCTATTTATATTTTTCTGGTTTTATTACTACAGACAGGTTGGAAAGTGCCTACTTCATCATATTCACAACTGGAACTTCCCATATCTACTTCTTGACAGTGATTGGTTAAAGAATAGCATTTAGCTCAATTCGGCCAAGGAGATATGAAATGAATCCTATGAGGAGGGTGGTGTGGGTCTCTTGGCAAAGTTTTCTCACTTACTAGAAGAAATGCTTCATTTTACTTCTCAATGTTGTTGTATCAGGATGTGGCATCTGGGACTATTGCTGCCATTTTCTACCAGCCTTGGGATAAAGGCAACACACAGATGATAGTGTAAAAACTTGGAAAGAATCTGGGCTTTGATGACATGATTGAGTTTGCCCCACTTCAGAACCTCCTCTAATGGCTGATACTTACTTTCCTTTAAGCTTGTTTGAGGTTTGGGGTGTGAGGTTTTTACTTGTTGCCAAAAGTATCTTAAAGTACATTATTATTCTTTCTATAATTCAATATATATATATATGTATGTATATATATATATATACATATATATATGCACATATATGTATATATATATATACATACATATATATATATACATATATATATATATATATATATATATATGCACTTTTCTATTTCCTCTGTAATCACTGATTTTTTTTAAAAACCTGTGCTGTCTAACAAGACAGTCACAAGTCACATGCGGCTATTGAATAGTTAAAATGTGGCTATTTTTATTGAGAATGTGCTATGAAGTGCAAAATACACCCTAGATTTTGAAGACTTAGTTTTCTTTTTTTTAGAAGGTAAAGTATCTTGTTAATTTTTATAGTAATTACATGTTGAAAGGATAATATTTTGGAGACTTAAAAAATAAATATGCTACTAATATAAACTTCACTTCTTTTAACTATTTAAAATGTGGCTACTAGAAAATTTAAAATTACATAGGTGACTTGCATTATATTTCTCTTGAAGAGCAGTGAATCCTAGATTCATATATCCAACCACTATTCAACAGTTCTACATGGAAATCTAATAGGCATCTCAAACTTGGTATGTTTAAAATCAAATTCGTAAATTTCTCTTCAGATATGCGTATTCTGTAGTCTTTCTCATCTTAGTAAATGACAACTTGTTCCTTCAAGTTGTATGGGTCCAAAGTTTGAATTCATTTTTGATTCCTTCTTTCACATCTCACATCTGTTGTTCCTACATTCAAAAACTATTCATAATCCTAACCCACCCATAACACTGTCTTCTATATTCCTACTTAAATTCATGCTGCCGTCATCTATTGCCTGTATTGTTGCAACTGCCTCTATTTTAAATAGAAACCAGAATGACCTTTTTTAAAAGCAAGATTATGTCACTCTTCTGTTCACAATCCTCCAATGATGTGCCTTCTCACTCAGAGTGGAAGTTCAAATCAGGGCCCTGCCGCCCCTCTGAACTTATCACCTCCAGCTCTCTCCCTCATTCATTTCACTCCAACCATGTGGCCTTCATGCTGATCTCAGACTTGTTCAGTGAGCTCCTAAAGGGTCTTTGTACTTAATAATCTATCTACCTAGAGTGCTGTTCTTCCAGATACCCATAGGGCTTGCTCTTACTTCCTTTGGGTCTCTACCCAAACACGTGTGAGATTTTACCATCCACCTCCAGTGTACCCTGTGTGCCTTATGTGTCTTAATTTTTCTCCATAGTACTTATTACCATCATTCATTGTTTATCTTATACCTTCTCCTGTCCTATGAGCTCCATTAGGGCAGAGATTTTGTCTATCAGATTCACTCCTGAGTCTTCAGCATCTGGAACAGTGGCTGGCCCATGGAAGGTACTCCATGGCTATCATTCCTTCCTCTCTCGTTAAAGATCATCCAGACTTACTTTTCATAGCATACTCTGTTATCTTCTGAATTTTGGTATCCTTTTATTCCATACTCAAATTTTAAATTAAAAAAAAGAGGAATAAGTAATAACTTCAGGGTAGTTTCATCTACTATTTCATTTTCTTTCTCAGAGTTGAAAGTATTAGCAAGTGCAATTAAAAACCTCACTGACAGTTTATTTAAGAGGAAAGAAACACTTCTGGCCAAGTGTCCAGGTAGTTAATTTCATAATTAATATCCTCTCCTGTCTATTTGCCAGTTTTATAATCTATATTAATGGGGAATATTTATTTCCTACTCCTGATCTTTCTTATTTGGGAGCTAAAGTAGTTAAACTATGGGCCTCTCTTTACTCACTTTGTCCCTGAGAGGTTTTGAACTGGTAGATTTGTCAGCAGCAAATTGGAATGTTTGTCTCAGTTTTTTCTTATTTCACTTAAGAGTGAGCATGCCCAAGGAAAGGCTAAGTTTTCCTTAGCTCATCCTTGTTGTAAGCTGATGTAAGCCTCCTTAAAACCATCATTGTGTGTGAATAGCTGGTTTCATCTTCCAATTAGAAGCACTGGTGGGAAAGAGAAATGCTGTTTAATGGGGCTTCTTTAAGATTCACAATCTGCATAAAAAGTCATCATCAAATTCTTCTAACTGGCCTTGTTGTCTGTGGTATATTTTAATAAGAGTACCATTTCAGTCATGACTTCTAGGATATTTTTCTAACTGCATCTCAGTATGCTACCACAGTCAGGTATATAAGGGACATATGGCATACAGTCCTACTCTGCCTTCCTTCAAATATTTCTGTTTATTTGGAATACATTATAGTTTTCCATCATCTCACATCATTTACTTAGCTGCAGTGTTCAGGATGAGGCTCTATTTACCATCTATGTTATTAGATTTACTTATTACTTATTGTTTTCGCATTAGTATATAAAGGTGAGACTATGATATTATTGATCTTTTTCTTAGTGACTTTCTCACGTGACCTGTTGGAACTTTGCCATCATTTTATGTCATCCTGATACATTCTGTAACAGTGATTTTCAAACTGGGGCACACAAACCCTGGAGGTAAATGAGCTTTTCCAAAGGGGGATATGGTAATCCAGTTGGGTAAGAAACACATTGTGGACGCTATTGTAAATGATGCATTTAACAACACTATTTATAAGTTCACCTCCTAACGGTGGTCTAATATGTCTCTTCTTTTGGCTGTTAATTTCCACTGATGCCTCATTTTCGATAAAAGTAGTAATGATCCATGGATACATGAGCTCATTGAAAAATAAAGAGCACCTTAATTTCACTAAGGAATGAGTTCTCAATAAAATTTTACTTTTATATTTACTAATTCTAATGATTTTAAATATATTTAAATTTTGATTATGTACTAAAAGCTATTTTAATGATAATTTAGTCCAGAAGAAAGGTCGTCATACTTAATGGTCCCATAAATTTTTGAAAATTAAAAATTTAATTTATATACATATTTTATTAAAGAGAATATGACAAATTGATCAATAAAATACTTTCAAGCATAGCAATATATGCATTAAGATCAATTCTTTGGGGACTGGGAAATGAAAGTATACATTCAGAGAGAAAAAGGAATAAGACTGACAAAGGAGAGCTTGTTCATGTATTCTTTGAATTACTATGGTATTTAGATTCATCTGACTCACATTAAACATGAAAGAACAATTCTGTTTAAAAATGTCATTATTTAAAATACACAAGAGGGGCACTTGGGTGGCTCAGTTAAGCATCCAACTTCAGCTCAGGTCATGATCGTGCAGTTTGTGAGTTTGAGCCCTGCGTCAGGCTCTGCGATGACAGCTCAGAGCCTGGAGCTTGCTTCAGATTCTGTGTCTCCCTCTCTCTCTGCCCCTCCCCTGCTCATGTTCTGTCTGTCTCTCTCTAAAATAAATAAACACTTAAAGAAATAAAATGAACAAGAAATTATATCCTTTGCAACCATTTATACATATGATAACATTTTTAGACCTTGACCCCCAAATGTGAAAGGGATAATAACAACTAAAAAAAGTATTTCACAGGGGCTCCTAGGTGGCTCAGTTGGTTAAGCATCTGACTCTTGGTTTCAGCTCAGGTCACGATCTCACAGTTCCTGAATTGAAGCCCCTCATTGGGCTCTGCAATGAAAGCACAGAGCCTGCTTGGGATTCTGTCCTCTCCCTCTCTTTCTGCCCCTCCCCCACTCTCTCTCAAAATTAATAAATAAATATTTAAAAAAAATATTTCATTGAGTGTAGGAAAAACTGATGCTCTAGAGTAAAAATTGTCAAATTGTATTTGGATATTTTTCTCCAACTCATCGTATTCAATATAAATTACTCCAGAAAAAGTCAGATAGTGTGTGGATCAATATCTCACCAATTGTGTGATGTGAATACATTCCTAACTCACTATATTTAGAAATCCTAATCTTATTCTTTGATTTTATATCTATATCTCTATCCATCTCCAGTTCTTCACTTCCTGCATACTACTTTTTCCTCCCACACTCCAACCTTCAGAGAGAAAACACAACAAAAGCACTTCACTATCCCATAATCCTAAATGCTACAAACCGTTGTTTTCTCTCCAAGATTTTATAGTCTTTCTGGAAGTTTCTCAAGTGTCTTTTGTGGGAATTTTCCCTTACAAAAAGCAGCAGGGTTGCTTTGTCTTCAAAAGGTCCACCTTTCACTGGGGCACCTGGGTGGCTCAGTTGGTTAAGCATCCAACTCTTGATTTCAGCTCAGGTCATGACCTCATGGTTTTGTGAGTTTGAGCCCTGCCGGGGCTCTGTACTAACAGCATGGAGACTGCTTGAGATTCTCTCTCTCTTCTCTCTGCCCCTACCCTCCCCCAAGTAAATACATCAACTTAAAAAAAATTTCATCTTTACTAATTTGGGTATATTCACGTATTAGGCATACATCCATATATCCTTATATCTATTTATGTATTTATATATTTAATACCTTTTCCTACATTACATGCCCCAATGTAGGAAATTGTTAAAAAATTTTTCTATATATTAAGTCCATATACACGTGTGTGCGTGCGCGCACGCACACACACACACACACACACATTTAGGTGAGTATTTTTACACAATTGGGGGCATAGCATATATTTTGTTGATCTACCTCATTGTTCTTAACTACAACCAAATACAAAGTACCATGCTATGTTTAACCCTGTCCATTTGGATGGCCTTATGTAAGAGGTTTTCAGTGCTTAGTCTCAGTCACAGTGTTGCAAAGAGCATGCTTGTGACTATATCTTTGTGCTCATGTGTGATTATCAAGAATATATTCTTGTAAGTGAAATTACTTGGTCAAAGTAATGTTAGCTTTGAATGGATATTATCCTCCAAAAACTGTGTCATTTTTACATTCAAATGACAATGGAAGAAATATGAGTTTCCTTATACCTTCCCCAAAATGCATATAATCAACTTTTATAATGTTTTTCCAATTAAATAGCAAAGAATGATTTCTTGTGAATATTTAAATTTCACAAGTCAGAGACATCTGGTGCATTACTTTGTGAGAAGTGGCATGCACTTAATTTGAGTTCCAGTAATACTAACTTGCTGTTCTTTTTCCTTTAGGCCATATTTATCTGCTCAGTATTATTTGGATATGGCTTTTGATTCCCCTATGACTCCTAAAAAACATATTTTCCAGTTTTCTTTCTTGGATCATTTCCTCTTTTCTCTTTTTGTCTTCATCTTTTTTGAGAAGGTGTATAGAGCAGTCTTCCTCAAGCCTGCTTGCTTTCACCTCAAGCAGCTGACTTGCTTAACATAAATAGCTAGATATTGCTTCTGGCAAGAACACAAACCCAGGACACTCCCTGAAGGGCCAAAGGAATAATCACCTCACCTTCCATTCCATTCCTCTTGCTTTTGGTTAGTTTCTAACACTTTGTATTAAGTGTTAGAAAAGTTATTTTCTTCTTTATATTAAGGTGGTGCTTTTGAAACTTTTCCACCAAATTGCTTCTATAAGCATAGAAGAATGAACTTGAAAATAATGATTTGTTTTCTTACTCCAAACCTCTGAGTAAAATGGAAAGTACTGGAACATTTGTTGTTTCATCGTCAGTTCTTCTATTCTCTGACAAAGAATATCCTGTTTTAAAAGCACCGTATTAAGTAGGATGAAGATCAAAATCATGATTGACTGAATTCAATCCAATTTTACCAAAATGTATATATCAAATGGTGAAAGTTCTCTTCAGTAATTATATAGGAATTTGGGGAAAGTTTTGACATTTGACTTTGTAGACCCCCTGAAAGGGTCTCAGGGACTTCAATTTGAAAACTTTAATCTAGAACAATGGCTCTCCATCTGTGTGAACTTGGGAATCATTTGGATACCCTGAATCTCAGCTCTAGAGATTCTGATTCAATTACTTAGGGTAGGCCTGGCCATTGATATTTTGTCAAAACTTTCTAGGTTATTTTAACATGCAGCCAGAGTTTAAGATCAATGCTGTAGAACATAGCATGGTGTCCTTCTCATTGTAGACACTCAGAATCTATTTTGGGATTATATTTAAAAACCTGTAAGTACAGGGAAGCCTGGGTGGCTCAGTTGGTTGAGCATCTGACTTCGGCTCAGGTCATGATCTCATATTCTGTGGGTTCCAGCCCCGCGTCGGGCTCTGCGCTGACAGCTCAGAGCCTGGAGCCTGCTTTGGATTCTGTGTCTCCCTGTCTGTCTGCCCCTCCCCCACGTGTGCTCCATCTCTCTCAAAAATAAAAATAAACATAAAAAATATTTAAGAACCTATAAATACAAAAGCATTTAAAAGACAAAATTATATAACACAATATTAGGCCATATTGTGTAGACCAGGGTTATTTTGGAGAATGGGCCAGAGCAGTTTCAAGAATCACTCCTTCAGAATTACAGACAGCGGAATGGTGTCTGGAACCTCATTTTAATTCGGTACAGACCACTGGTTCTCTATCTATGTATATTTGTACATGTATATGTTTGTGTGTGTATATATTCACACATATGTATGTATAAAACTAATGGAATTAGATATTTAAATCAAAGAGTAAAATGCTTATTCATATGTGTTTTCACATTACTTACATACAAAATGAATTAATATTAGAAAGAGCTTTTCCTAAGTCATTATGAAACCCCCTCTGACGTCTCCTGAGGCCAATCCATTTCAGAGCATAGATCATTAGAAATATATTAGGTCATGAGGGAAGAAGAGAGAGTAAGAACTAGTTTAGAATATACTGGTTGTATAGTCGTTTTCCCAACTCTCAAGTATGAAAGGAGGTGGAATTTTTGCTGAGCTTTCCTTTGGTCACTTGTACTTATAAGATCTATTGAGATCTTTCCAAGAATAAAAGGAGAAGTGGGGAAAGAACTTGAGAAGAACACGATTAAGGTGGAAATTTTTATGGTTAGTGCTTTTACCTTGGTACATGTGAAGTGTGATATTTTTGCTAAGAAACTAAGCAGTTTATATATTTGGAGTCCTCATTAATAGATATTACTATTCTGATTTATTAGAGTGATAGTAATTCTTGGGGTTTTAAAATAAAACACCAAATCACTAGTAAATTCAATTTAAATAAGTTTAATATTAATGAAGACAAAGGGAGTCTAGTTCTGGCTTTATTGTGATTTTTAAATCAAAAGAGAATCAGAATATATTATTGAGCTAAACATAAACGATAAAACCATAAAACCTCTAGACAAAAACATAGGAAAAAAATCTCCATGGCCTTAGGGCAGGCAAAAATTTCATAGACAAGATACTAAAAGAACGAATCATAAAATTTTGAAAATGATAAATTGTATCTTATTAAAATTGAAACTTCTGATCTTCAAAAGACATTCTTAAGAAAACATGAAATACTAAGCCATGTATTGGGAGGTTATATTCACAATTTGTGTACCCGACAAAGGATTTTTATCCAGTATACATAAACTCAATAAGACAAACAACTTAATTTAAAAAATGAGCAAAAGACTTGAGCAGGTAATTCATAAAAGAAGATATGTGAAGGTTAATAAGCACATAGAAATATTTTCAACACTATTCATCATCAGGAAAATCCAACTTAGACCCACATGATATTTCACTACATGCCTACTAAAAGAGCTAAAATTCAAAAGACTGAGCAAGTTTAGGCAAGAATGTTGAACAACTATAATTCTCGTATGTTGTTGGCAGGGATGTGAAGTAGTCTGGCAGTTCCTTATAAAGTTAAATCTATACCTAGCATTTGATCCTAGGAGCCATTCTAATCATAGGCATTTACCCAAGAGAAGAAAAAGCATGTGACCCCATACAAAGACATGTACATGACTATCATGGCAGCTGTATTTGTCATAGTTGGAGCTAAAAACAATCTGAATGGCTATCAACAGGTGAATGGATAATACATACAATCATATAGACAAGCATCAGAAACATTATGTTGAGTTAAATAAGCCAGATACAAAAGAATATACACTTTTTGCTTCCATTTAAGTAAAATTCTGGAATAGGCAAAACTAATCCACAGTGACAGAACACAAAATAATGGTTGCCTGGGGCTGAGAGGTGGAGAAAAGGCCAAGGGAACTTCTTGGCGTGTTGGAAATGTTCCATAATTTAATTATTATGGTTACACAGAGGTGAATTAATTTTTCAACAAGCATCAACTTACACTTGATTTCATCCAATAGCCCCTCTCATTAAGCTGCACCTCTGTGCTGAGGAGAATCCTGGGTCTATGTTCTTCGGGCCCAGGATCTGCCCCACACCTCTCAAAGTACTACAGCTTTCCTTAGATATTATGGGTACCACAAGGAGGGAGCTGGGATGTGTTCCACAACTTATTTGAAAATAAACACATTAGTATAGGTAATAAGTGTTAGAGATGAGAGAGATCATTAGATGCTGGCAGTTTAGAATGTAGAAATGTCAGGCCTGGCTAAACTCTATGAAAAAGGAAGTTGAAGATGGTGGGTAGTAAGGTCATGCTGGGAGTCTGACAATCCAGCTTTGAGGATGCTTCCTCTCATCCAAACTGTGTTTTTATAGATTGTAAGGCGCTGAAAGGTGTTTCTCTGCTACGCTAAAGATCAGAGAGTAATCAGGAACTGAATAAAATGAGAATTCATTGGGTTGTGGTCAGAAAGCAACTTAATTATTTTTCTAATAAGTTACAGACTCAGGATACTCAAAGAATGTCTGACACTAAGCTGTTTTGAAAGGTATCAGAGGCTTCTCATACTAAGAAAGGCTTCAGAGTAGATCTGAAGATTATTATTTTTCTTTTGGACAGAGAAAAGGCCAGAGATAGTCATAAAGATTAATGTTAAAACCAACAATGTATGCTCCTGTTTTTACTTTTCACATATGCCCCAAATGGTGTGTAACTTTTAATATGTTATAGATATAAAATTGTTTGATTTTGATTTCTTTCCTTTTCAAAAGCATAAGGTTGTTTGAATTACCTGTTCTTCACAGGAAAAGCCTTCTCTCTCTTTCTCTCTCCCTGAGTTACTATAATTTATTTATTTACCTTTGTAGTTTGAGATAACTGAGATTCAGATGCAGTCATACAGAAACAATTCAGAAAGATCCTGTATATTCATCACCCAGCTTCCCCCAATGTTAACCGTAGTATAATAACAGAACTGGAAAATTGACACTGAATACAAACCATTGACCTTACTGAGATTTCACCAGTTTTATATGCACCCATTTGGGAGTGTGTCTGTGTGTTATGTGTGGTGTATGCGTACTTAATTCTATGCAATTTTGTCACGTGTGTAGATTCATGTGACCACCAGGAATCAGGATATGAAACAGTTGCATCACCACAAAGATACCTTGTATAGCTATACACACTTCCCTCCCACTCACCCTTATTGTTGTATATAACTCCTAGAAACCTCTAAGTTCTTCATTTGTATACTTTTATCACTTAATGAATGTTATAGAAATGGAATCATATAGTATGCAACCTCTTGGGAATAATTTAATTCACTCAGCATAATTCCCTGGAGATTCATCCTAGCTATTGCATGTATCAATAGTTTATTCTTTTTATTGCTGAGTTCTTGTCCACAGTAGGGATGACCACTTTGTTTGCCTATTCACTCACTGTAGGACAACTGGATCATTTCCAACTTTTGGCTACTATGAATAACACTGTTATGAATGCTCATATACAAGTTTTTGTGAAAATGTAAATTTCCATTTCTCAGGGATAAATGCTGGAGAGTAAAATTACTGTGTATAGTAAACCACATGTTTCATTTTTTTGAAACTGCCGCAGTGTTTTCCAGTATAGCACAACAATTTTATATTCCCATCAGCTATGTCATGAATGATCCAATTTGTTTACATCTTTGCAAGCATTTGGTGTTGTCAGTATTTTTTTTTATTTTAGCCATTCTGATACGTATGTAGTGATAGCTAATTGTGCTTTAATTCACATTTCCTTAATGGAATTTCATTAAGCCTGCAGATAGATTTGGAGACAACTGACATCTTTACTATGTTGAGTCTTCCAACCTATGAACATGGTATGTCTCTCTATTTAGGTTATCGACTTCTTTTCTCAGCATTTGCATTTTCCAGCATACAGGCAGTGTATGTGTATTGTAAAATTTACATGTAAATATTTCATTTTCTTTTGAGTGATTATAAATGTGTTTTAATCATTTGTTCATTGTTACTATATAGAAATAACATTGATTTTTTTGTGTAGATCTTTTATCCTGTGACCTTGCTAAAATTAAAAAAAAATTAGTGTTTATTTATTTTAGAGAGAGAGAGAGAGAGAGAGAGAGAGAGAGAGAGAGGAGTGGAGAAGGGGCAGAGAGAGTGAGACACAGAATCTGAAGCAGGCTCCAGACTCCATACTGTCAGCACAGAGTCTGATGTCGAGCTCGAACCCATGAACCATAAGATCATGACCTGAGCCGAAATTGGAAGCTTAACCAACTGAGCCACCCAGGTGCCCCTAAAATTTTTTAGGTTCTAGGAGTTTTATTTTTGTGGAATCCCTGAGATTTTTATTTTTTTATTAAAGTTTTTTTATGGTTTATTTATTTTTGAAATAGAAACAGTGTGAGCAGGGGATGGGCAAAGAGAGAGGGAGACACAGGATCTGAAGCAGGCTCCAGGCTCTGAGTTGTCAGCACAGAGCCCCACACAGGGCTCAAACCCACAAATCACAAGATCATGACCTGAGCCAAAGTCGAACGCTTAATTGACTGAGCCACCCAGATGCCCTGAGATTTTTAAAATAGACAGTTGTGTCATGTGCAAACAGGGATAGTTTTATTTATTCCTTTCCCATATATATGCCTTTTATCTCCTTTTCTTGACTTATTACAGTGGCTAGAACTTCTAGTACTATGTTGAATAGGAGTGGTGAGAACTGAATCCTTGCTTTATTTCCTATCTTAGGGAAAAGTATTTATCTTTACCATTAAGAATGATTTCAATAGGTTTGTTTTAGATGTTCTTTATCAAGTTGAGGTAGTCATTGTCTATTCCTAACTTTCTTAGAGTTTTTAGATTATGAATGAATACTGGGTTTTGTCAAATGTTTTTTCTGTATTAATTGATACAATCATGGCAAGTCCTGCACCTCATTCTGTAAGTTGAGGGCTTATGGTGATGATGTTTGCTTTGAAAATGGAGTCTTGGTGGAAAGCCTGGGGTCAGTCATGGCTAGGAAAAATTAGAAGGAGGATTGGGAGAAAATAAAGTTCAAAGAATGGATTCATAATAGGATAGGAATTTCGTACTATACATTAAACTTGAAGAGGGTCAGTGGAATTAAATGTAAATTCTTTTTTTTTTTTAAATGTTTATTTATTTTGAGAGAGAGAGAAAGAGAGAGAGAGACAGAGTGTGAGCAGGGGAGGGGCAGAGAGAGAGGGAGGGAGACACAATCCAAATCAGGCTCCAGGCTCTGAGCTGTCAGCACAGAGCCCAACGTAGAGCTCGAACCCACGAACTGTGCGATGATGACCTGAGCTGAAGTCGGAAGCTTAACCGACTGAGCCACTCAGGCACCCCAAATGTAAATGTAAATTCTTAGTAAGTGACAGTATATACATATATATACACACACACACACACACACACACACACACACACATATATATATATGTGTATGTATATATACATACATATGTATGTATATATATATATATATGTGTGTGTGTATATATATATATGTGTATTTGAGTTCTGGAGCAAAGAGGAATGTATTATCTACTGAGATACAATAGCCACTATTTTCTGGGATTCACTGTGCCTCAAGAAGGTAATACCTTCATTTCAATAACTCATATTAAACAATTACCCCTTCAACTTAGCAGGCACCTATGATCTGTGAAATCTACCTCATTTTCCCTATCTTTAACCCTCATATCCTTATTTTCCTGCTTATTCAGTCTTTATTCCATGGTATATATTTACAATTGCTTCCTTGTTGATACCCTTAGTCTCCCCTTCCCCACTCTCCCTCTGTTGCAGGTGCCTGATCCTTCTCCTATTAAATCCAACTCTCCAGCTACTCTGGACCTGCACCCACATGGCATAGAGTGTCTCCAGAAAAACTTTAAATTTGTGTGTACTAATATCATGTGGGTACTTAGGTCCAATTATCTTAAAACCCAATGTTTCCATTTTCTATTTATTTATCCTTTTAGATTAGTATAGATTATATTTTACCTTTTTCTTCAAACCTTCAACACCTTTTTACCCACTTAATTGATGACTTTCTTCCTATCTTCACTGAGAAAATAAAAACAATTGGGAGAGAACGTTCATAAGCACCCACTACCACATTTTCCCACTTAACCGTCTTCCTCCTGGTTCCTACAAATGAATTGTTTGTCCTCAAAGCAAGGCCCACTCCTTTACTTCTAGAACCCATCCCCTCACATTTATTCTAGGACATAATTCCAGCAACTCTCTCCATTCTTTCATACATCAAGATTTCCTCCCTGACTGGATCATTCCCATCAGCATATAAGCATGTTAAAATTGACTCCCATCCCCTCACCCCCAAACTATCTCTTAATCCTATATCCTCTTCTGGATAATACCCATTTCTCAACCACCCTTTACAGAAAAAACACTACACACATTTGCCTGTATTCTTCAGTCACCACTGCTCTCTTCCCACTCATTCTTGAACTCTCTCCAATTAGGCTTTTGCCTCCAACTATCTACTGAGTGTGTTCATCTGAGGGTAACTAAGGGCCTCCACATTGCCACATATAATGATCAATTCTTTGACCACATATTCCTTTTTTATTTTTAAAGTTTACTTACATTTATTTTTGAGAAAGAGCAAGCATGAGCAGAAGAGGGGCAGAGAGAGAGAGAATATCTTACGCTGTCAGCACAGAGCCTGAAGTGGGGCTCGATCTCACAGATTGCGAGATCATGATCTGAGCAGAAGTCAAAAGTTGGACACCTAACCAATGGAGTCACCCAGGTGCCCTACCACATACTCTTAACTGTCAGCAGTATAAACACAAAAATCTTAACTTTCCTTTCACACCTGACTCTCTCTAAGCCTTTGCCATCTCAATAAATGTCAACCCCTTCCTTCCAGTTGCTCAGCTCAAAATCTGGAATCAACCTTGAGGTTTCTCACTCATACCCCAAGTACAATTAGCAAAACCAAATCACTTCTCACCACTTCTACTGCTACCAGTCTAGTCCAGGCCAGAGCCATCCCTTGCATGGACTATTTCAATGGCCTCACAACTGTTCTTTTTCCTTTTTTATCTTTATGTGAATTCTCATCAAATCCACCACCAGGATTTCTCTAGAACTCACAACAGATTATGTCATTCCTCAACTCAAAAATTTCCAAGGACTTTTCATCACTCTCAGAATAAAGGCAAAGTCCTCATAAAAAGCCTGCCAAACCTTATACAATATTGGCTCCCCACTATCCTTCTGATTTCACCTCCTTTTTCTGTCTAACTTACTCTACTCTAGCCACGCAGGTCTCCTTGCCATGTCTCAAACACACCAGCCACATTCCTGTCTCAGGGCCTTTGCTCCTGCTATTCCCATTCCCTCAGTGATACACACACCTCACTTCCTCTAAGTCTTTGTTTAAACGTGAGGATTTCCCTGTCATGTTTAATATCGTAATCCCTCTTCCTGGACCTATCACTCTCTATGTCCCTTCTCTTATTCCCATTTATCTTAAATTTTTTTTCCTTGTCTGTGTCCAATATTAGAATGCAAGCTCCGTGAGATCAGGAATTTTAATCCATTCTGTTCACTATGCCAAGAACAATGTCTGGTGCACACTGGTTTCTTCACAAATATTAGCTGAGTAAATGAATTAATAAATAAGTAAATAAATTGCAGGGATGGTAACCTTGGGACAAGTTTCAGAAAAGAAACCTTACAATCTAATACTTGATTTAGTGGCCATCCTGAAAAGAGATTGATGAAAGTTGTGGAACACATCCCAACTCCCTCCTTGTGGTACCCATAGTATTTAAGGAAAGCTGTAGTATTTTCAGAGGGGTGGGGCAGATCCTGGGCCAGAAGAACATAGACCCGGGATTCTCTTCAGCCCAGAGATGCAGCTTAATGAGAGGGGCTATTGGATGAAATCAAGCAACTGCACTCTCCCACCAGCAGTGTATGAGCATCGCATCACAGGAAATAAGCAATAAACGTGATATGCAGTTTAAGTTGCAATACTTCTTGACTAAAAAGATCTCAGAGGGAATGAAGATATTAGCAATGGTTTTTATGATGCCACAAATAGTGCTGCCTAGTTGCTTAGTTTTTATCATCATTCCCATCATCATCATCAGATCAGAGTGACTATAAGGAGGAAAGCACTAGGCTATTTAGCAGTGTATTTCCTAAGTTTCTGTGAGGTAGGTTTTGGCAAGAGAACTAAACTATCTCTCCTAATAGAACTTGAGGCCATTGTTTCTCAGATGCGTCTGTGTTACATGAACGTTGCTTGGTATCTTGGACTATCTCTTTGTCGTAGTCCTTTTTCTACCTCTCCTGTCATAACTACAGAATGGTGGCTATTTTAATTGTAGTCAAGGTAATTTGAATTTTGATCTTCTGAGGTTTCTTCTCTCTTTTTGAAAAAATTTTAAAATGTTTCTTTATTTTTGAGGGACAGAGCATGAGCGGGGGAGGGGCAGAGAGAGAGAGGGAGACACAGAATCCAAAGCAGGCTCCAGGCTCCAGGCTCAGTACAGAGCCAGTGAGGTTTCGCCTCTTTTAACAATTTCCCATATTTCTGACAAGTGCTGTTTAGAGTGGCAGGGGTGCATTAACCCAGACTTAATGCAGGGGAAGATGGGTTAGATGGTTAAAAAAAGAAAAAGAAAAAGAAAGAGTTAAAAAAGAATATGCACACAGTCCTGATTTCCTTTCTTTTTATATCTCAAGTGAGGGCTTTGAGATTGTAGGGCCGGAACAGTTGCCAGAGGCCTACTTTTGTTAATTAATTTGAAGGACAATTTTACATTCCAGATCTGGAGAAGAAAGGAGGAAAATAGTGGTAAAGAAGAACAGGTGTGAGAGACTGTTGGCTGGATGAAGAGGTCTGAAGAAGGGCAGATGTGTAGTGGCTCTTCTGTCTTTTGTCGTATCAGCTGCGACTTTGTGTCAAGGGGTGACCAAGGTATTCCATGTTTAGGGTGAGTTCTCCCAGTAGGATGAATGCTGCTTCCAAAATAAATAAATGAAGGAAGGAAGGGACGCAGAAAAGGAAAGGAAAGAAAAAGATAAAAGTAGTTGCGAACGGTGTTCTCAAAATATCTTTTGCTGTCTTAAATGGGTGCACGGGATATGTGAAAGGAAACATGTGAATAAGCAAAACTGATGCCTTTTGGGATGCACAGAGAGTGGATAAAATCCAAAAAGTATGGGGAAACAATTGGTTGGTTGACATCATATGATTAGTTCATCTTCTCTGACACTTTATTGATGCTGTTATTACTGTTTTTCAACCAATGTTCCTTTCCTGGCTTCGGTAACTTTGGAGCTGCACACTGGGAATTTAAAAAAAGTACTAATGAGGGGCACCTAGGTGGCTCAGTCGGTTAAGCGTCTGACTTCAGCTCAGGTCATGATCTCATGGTTTGTGAGTTTGAGTTTTGCATTGAGCTCTGACAGCTCAGAGCCTGGAGCCTGCTTCAGATTCTGTGTCTCCCTCTCTCTCTGAACTTTCCCCACTTGCTCTCTTTCTCTCTCTCTCTCAAAAATAAACATTAAAATTTAAAAAAAAAAATAAAGTACTGATAAGCTTGGACTTCTTTTTTTTTTTTTTTTAACTTTTTACTTTCAAGTAATTTCAAACTGAGAAGAGTTGCAGGAATAGCATGGCAAACTTAATACCTTCTTCCAGATCCGTGATTCAAATTATGTCAATTGTTCTAATAATGTCCCTAGAGCAAAAGGTCCAGTTCAGGACTACACATTGTGTTCAACTATCATGTGTCTCCAGCCTCCTTCACTCTGGAAGACTTCCTCTGTGTCTACTGGACTTTCATGACTCTGACATTTTTGAAAGTCAGTTATTTTATAGAAGTTTTCTAACGTTCTGTTTGATATTAAAATTTTTTTAATGTTTACTTATTTTTGAGAGAGAGAGAGACAGATCATGAGTGGGGAAAAGGCAGAGAGAGAGGGAGACACAGAATCTGAAACAGGCTCCAGGCTCTGAGCTGTTAGCACAGAGCCCAGCATGGGGCTCGAACCCACGAGTCGTGAGATCATGATCTGAGCCGAAGTTAGACAGACGCTTAACCAACTGAGCCACCCAGGCGCCCCTGTCTGATATTTCTTCTTGATTATAACCAGGTTATGAATTTTTTTCTTTGCTGGAATACTGAAGAAGTTATGTGTTCTTCTCATTGTATCCTATCAGGTGGCACGTGATATTGATTTGTCCCATTACTGGTAGTGGTGACATTGAATACTTGATTCGGATGGTATCTGTTAAGTTTCTCCACTGTAAAGTTAATTTTTCTTTTCTTTTGTAGTTAAAAAACTTCTTGTAGAGAGATACATTGAGACTGTGTAAGAGTCTATTCCTCACCTTACTTTCATTCAGTAATTTTAGCATTCATTGGTGTGTCTTGCCTGAATTCCTTCTGTATTCATTAGTTGGAACTCCAGTCTAAAAAAGGTTTCTTCCTGCTTATCTAGTATTATAGCAGTGTGGATTCATGGATTCCTATTTTATTCTGTGGGTTATAATCCATTACTGTTATTTTTTATTTTAATGCTCAAATTGTTCCAAATTTAGTCAGTGGGAGTTTCTTCAAGGTGGCTCCTATGTTATTTGGTTAATGTCCCCATCATTCTTTTGAGAACTTCCTTATTATATGGCAGATTAATATGTTCAAAGTGTATCTTATTCTTTCCCTGATCCTCCCTTAGAATCTGTAGTGAGCCCTGGAAAAATGTATTTAGAAACCAAGACTTAGACATTAAGTTTGCTCTTTGCTACTTAGGTGTTATGCTCTCAGGTCCTCTTAATGACTTAATGCATACACACACACACACACACACACACACACACACACTGAAATATCTTTATCTCTGTATAAATCTATAAAACCATATGTTTCTATCTACTCTTCCAATTCTAATCCAATGATCCAACCCCACAGGGGTCATCTGTACTCTTTGCCCTTTCCACATGTGTAATCTCCTTTCTCCAGCACTAAAAAACCCAACTCTTTGTGTATGTAGCTAATCATCCAATCCTGCTGGGCCTCTGATCTGCTCAGAAGCTCACCCTGTATAAGCCTTGACTCCTTCCTGTTGCAAAGGAAGGAAGGCATTACCATTATTTTTAACTGGACTTTTTTGCATTGGCTGGTTATTTTGGTATCACAGAAACATAAGAGTGACTTGGTAGCAGTGTTATTAAAACAGTGGAGTCACAACATATTGGTATTTATGAAAATATTGTATTGGTGTATATACTTTACACTTATATCTACATGTATATATTGCTATATAGAATGAATATACAGAGCTATGCTTCACTGCCTTCTGACCCCAGTTTTAGGGGATTTTCAAGGGCAAATTTGGCTATAGGGGCTTCTTACTTTATATGACAATTTCAGAATCTAGCTCCTGTGTAAAGTATGACTCCACTATGTGGCCTATATTGTCTCAAATTCTCCTTGCAGGAGAACACATCACTTTGGATTCCAAAATTGAAGCTGAGCAGACAGATACTGATTCTAGATTGTACTTACTACTGACTTATTCAGAGAAAACGATATCGTTTTTGTTTGCTAGTTCCTATCCTCAAAAATGTAGTTAAAAAATGCTTTCAATAAATACTGTGATGCCATATCTCTAGGCCAGAGCTAGGAAAGAGCAGGGTCTTGGCTATGGGACAATCCCAAGAGGGTGGCTCACTGGGACAACTTATAAGAGGCCAAGCTGAAGGGCACCCACACCAGGCATGGAGGCCAAAGAGTGCTCCAAAGAGAGGGAGGAGGAGAGAAGCCTTAAATCAGAGAAAGAAGGGGCCAAGAAGCTGATGACAATGGAGTATTCATTCATTAAACATATACTTACTAAGTTTTCAGTATATACCAAAGATTTTGCTTGCTTTACAAATACATAAATGAATATATGTGTTCCTGCCCTGAAGAAGCTTTTATTCTAGTAGAAGAGAGTCATACCAACAATTATAATACAAGATATCTCAGAAATCTTGCTATAGATTTTAGATTTGTGAATTTTGATAGCTGTTGCTAAACTGCTTTCCATAAGGTTAATAAGAGTTGGAAGTCATTTCTAAATACTTCTTTAAAAACCCATTTCACATAATATCTCACATATTTGAAAGGCACAATTTAAGAAGGATTTAGATAAGAATTTTAGACCTACCTAGGATATTTTTCCCTCCTTCTTGAGTTGTCAGATAAGTACCAAGAAAGTAGGTAGTGGCTTTCTGGGAAAAAAACCAACCAACCAGTGCCTCTCCTGGTTGTATTTTTCTAGATCTCAGTGGTACTGGACAGGATTCCCAAGGGTGCAGAATTTATCTTTCAGTTAAAGCACAGTTAACTTGTTAGTTTACTGTTCTTTATCTTAACATTTGTGAATGCTTATCGGGCAAATGAAGGGTACTCAGTTTTGTTTAAAGTTGTCTGGGCTTTATAAAATCAGGTGGCAATTTCATAAGACACTTTTCCTCAAGAGATAACATGACTGGCAGAAACCTACCTATTTTGAGGATTAGGAAGAAATTACAGATTATTCTTAAGTGGTTATCAATAAATAAACAATGACATCTATGGCATTTACCCCCATGAAATTTGATTTTTAAAAATGGGATTCAGCTCTTTTACTTTTATTTTCAGATACTTCTTGTTTATTAGTGAGTCTTTTCTTATAGACACTTCTCTTTGCTGGCATACTTTCAGTTCTACAGAGTTTTTGGGCAAAAGGTATTAGAAAAGTAAGTAAATCACCATGATGTTCTATATATTACCTTTGCAAATAATTCCTTGGCAAGAGCTCTAGACTAATAAATGAGAGCATGTGGATAATTTAGAATGGTTTTCTTTTTAGAACCAATTGCCTGGGAATTGAAAAATTCAAAGTGCTTTTTCATGGCGTTATTGTTTGAATTAATTAAAAAAAATGCACTTCATTTAGACCTGTTTCTGTGTCTCCTCAATTTGCTTTCCTGAGAAAGAACCGGGGAATGTTGTACTTTGGGAAAAATTTAATTAAGTCAGTTCACAGTGGAACGCCACAAGATAAAATTCCTCAGGCCAATCCTTTCTGGAATTGTAGAAACAGATAGGAGGTGAAGATCTGCAGTCAGCCCTCTCTCTGCAGAGCAGAAGCTCCCCTCTCAGGTGAGCAGGAGCAGAAAGGCTGGTGACACAGGTAAAGGTCAAGATCATAACTCATCCTCTTGTTTCAACGCAATTTCAACTCGCTAAAACGTATGAGGTGTGTCATGGGCATTAACATTTTGAGCTTTCGGCAATCAGATCTGAGGGCTCATTCTGTCCAATTCAGAATGTGGATTATATTTCATAATGTTGCTAGGACTTGATTATTTGCACATCCTAGAAGGTATAGCTCTTGCTCTGAACATTTAAAAGAGAACTGCTATAGAGCTCTGAACATTAAACAGATAATTACTATAGGCAAATCTCATAGAAATAAAGAGATGATCCTATAAGCATGGTTTTAGAATTAGATATTTGGATGACTATCACACCAGCAGTTCGATTTGGCTCTCGTGGCAAACACTGAAAATGAAGGAGAGGCACAAAGAACTATTTGTGCACTGTATAACATTGCAGGTTAGCACAGTGACAAATAAAACACTTATTCAGACCATATAGGAACATATATAGTTTTCTCATCTATTTATATCTATCTCTATATCTTTATAGATAGATACAGATGAATAAAGACACACACATGCACACACACCCAAATAAGACATAATGGTCCCAGAAAGTGTTTGTAAACATTAATGTTAACTTCTGGACATACATTGATTTTAAACACATCCTTTACTTTAAATAGCTTTGATTTTCTGTCTAGAAGACAAAAGAGAACATTAATAGCTATCACTTACTAAGTTTACCTAGTTGAATGTTAGCGCTTCTAAAAACGAGTCGATGTTCATTACTTTTCCACATTGGAAGATTAAAGGAATAAATGATCCTTTGAAACTGAAATTCTCAGAAATGTCAAGGAAATATTGTGTTCCATCTCACTTTAAGAGGAACTGAATAAAGATCATAAAAGCCTTTTGACATTAAAGTGGAAGGCTGTTGGTGTATAACATAACGCAATTAATCAGGATCTGCTTAATTTGGAATCTGTAACAGAGTAGATACGGATGTGTTTTGTTGCTTTTTGTAACTTGTTTAAAAAAACCCATATGCTGAACATGAATATAATAAGAATGAGAAGAGGCTAAAATTCATTCCTAGAGTTAAGCTGTACTCGAATAAAGGTCTCGCTTATTTGAATATCATTTAGCCCCACCACTGCCAACACACATGTCTGAGGATCTTCTGAATGACACCGCATGACAGTTAACTAAAGTTAAAGCGGCAGCATAAATGGAAAAACGGTCACAACTTTTCATGATCCCCAGGGAAGAAAGCCCTTGCCCTAGTTTTTTGTTTTTGTTTTTTTTTAGGATAAATTCTAAGAACAAGGACTTGTTCAATGATAGTCATGTAAAGGATAAATAGAGGATGATAGAGTGAACGTTGCCATTCTACGGCACCTTTTAATTTGCTCTTGTACCAAACCCATGGGAAAGTGATTGTGTATCATGACGTCCTGGAAAAATTCAAATATCAAAGGGTGTAAGATTTAACAATTCAAATGCATTTCCTGAATTGGAAAGCACAATATACTACTTTTAGAAACAAAGCATAATACTTGTTCAAACTAAAAACGACTAAGGAGTTAAATCCCAACGTTCTTGCAGCCTTATTGATACTGGCTACTTTGGTTCTATAATAAGATGTTAGCAAGGCTATAATAATACTTAATTTTTTTGTTGTTGGTGTGCTTCCAGCATAGATAACTGATAGCTTATGATATTCAGGTTATAGGTCAAACCTGAGGCTTTATTGTACATCTAGGGGAAATTACTTTTTGAATAACACCTAGTACAACCTTCAACTCCTAATAGGGCAGGAAGAATTGACATATGGACATTTGTACTTTCAGAGTGGCCCGAATACATGATTTTCACTTGCTCTGAAATGACTCCATAAATGCAATTTTAAAATTTACTTCTTCATCATACCACAGAAAACTTAGCAATAAATTCTAATATGTTTAGGTATTTCAAAGAGGAGAAACTATTTCTTTCTTGTTTGGTTATTCAAAAGATTATTGTAGCATCTCTAGCATATGGAAAATGTTAGAAAACATAGGACACATGTCCTGTGTATTGCCAATAAAAATGACATTTCAATGTATTGTACTTTTTCCTTATTCCTTATTTCCTTATAACTTCAGCATAATTAAAAAATAAACTGAGTAAGGTAACTTAGTGTAAATTAAATCTGATGCTAGAAGTAAGTTGCCTACAAGTCTAAATCAGGTACGGGAGCTTCTTCTAAAACAGGATTAAGCAGTGTTTCGACTCACTTAGAATCAATTCTCATGGGACACTGTTGTAGAAATGACGATATGGAGTTTAGAAAACATTTTTCTTATGGAAAAATCACAAGTCACAGCTTGCCACTTATGTTATCCAAGATAAGTTTGGTGATTATCCTGTAAATGAATATTGATTTTTGTGTAGACTCCAATATTTCCAACTCTTCTGGTGTCCGAAATGGCCAATTGCCGAATTGTGGAAAATATCTTCTAGTGAAGTGTTTGCTTCTCTGAGAAAACACAGAAGTCACTTCACATCTGAGTTTTACTGCAATACTTTTTAAGATGAACTTTAACACAGCAGAGAAAAAGCAAAACAAACAAAAAAAAAACCAAACCCAAAATCAAAACCCTATATATTTTTTTGTTATTGGCTAACCCACAAGGTGGCACTAAAGAGAAAAGTGACAAAAGTGAAGATCACAGGCAACTTTTATACTAAATCAATTCTATTATAAACATTCAACCTATTTCATGAAATGATCATCCAAATTTTAATATGCTAGTAACTCAAAACATTGATATCCAGGCTCATTGTTTTTTTTCCCTACAGACTTTTTGGAGTAAGGAAGTTTCATCTTATCAAGCAGTGGGTTATTTTCAAAAGAGTTAGTAGTCTGAGTATTTCTTTGTAGTTCTTTTGTAGGGAAGTTTTTTTTTTCTCATATACAGATTCCATGACCAGTTATGGACATGAACAATTATGAACAATTATTTTTTATGTCTTATACAGTGCCTAGTACTTAATACACTTAATATAAATGTAAAAAAATCACCTATTTAACATTATAATATTAATGATATAATGATTTATTTAGATTTTTAGTATTTGTAGTAATAGCTTAAAAATATTTTTAAACCACCAAGGAAAAGGCATTTTAGCTAAAGTCTAATTGTTTAAATTCCTAGAATAATTCCTGGGTCCAAAAATACAAAACGTCACCTAACTTTCAAGGCACCTGGAGCATATTCCCAGGATGGGAATGGGGAAATGTTCTCAGAGAACCATGTATAGAGAAAGAAAAAAGGATACGACATTGACATAGCCTTCATATATAACTCTAAAAACAAAGATGCATGGGGGAGCCTTAGTTATAGTGCATGTGGTGGAAGGAAAACAGCTCTGATTATGAGCAAGGAGAAGGTATAGATCAAAAAAAAAGAGGCTTTTGTTCAGTTCATGATTAAGAGACAGGTTATTCATACACAAGACTAAAACTTGAAGGGGGATATTATGATTCATCCTTTTTCTTAGTTTCAAAGTAGGAATTCAATGAGTTGAAAAATAATGCAATTTTAATTTTTACTATTGTGTGTATATGCAATATATATGTGTGTACAATATATATATGTATACACACACACACACACACACACATATATCTTGTGAAATATTTTCCTAACAGAAGATGTGTTTTTAGCCTGAAATAACTGTGTCTTTGACTAGAATACTGACTCAGCAAAAGTATATATTATGTATTTTATATTCTATTATTAACAATAAAAAACTACAGTTTAAAACCAGCTTTCAAAAACTCACAACTATATGACTTCAGGATTGGTGATATGTCATTATCTAAAAGAAAAAACCTCACCATATTTCTTCTAATTTCTTAGAAATCAACCCACTTATAACCCACTTTGCTACTCAAATTTAAGAAAATACTGTAATTAACCCCTTTTAAAGAGCTACAGTGATAAACATTTATATATCAGTAAAGTGGAGGTACAAAGAGAGATAGGTACAGTAAAGTGTAGTAAGCACAGGTTTTACTAGATAAATAATATATTTTACTGTTAAATGGAAGAAGAGTAGATAAATGATTGGAAAAGAGAGAAAAACATGGATCAGGAGATACATATGGAAGAAGAAATAAAACTGGATATTTTATGTCTTCATGTGACTTACATTAATATTGATATGTGTGCCTTTGAAGCAGATACTTTTCGTGGTTTCAAAGAGGTGAGGCACCCTTCAAATCATGTAAATTTGAGTTGTCAAATAAGCCTGGGTCAAAGATACATTTTTTAATGCATTCAGGAAGTAAGATTTTTAAGGCATATAAATTGCTTGTTCTGCAGTATGAAAATAAGCCATAGTCAACTCTTTCAACTACTTAGTTCTCAATCCAGAATGAATAATGCTCTCCTTTTTTCTTTCTGTCATTATTTTATAAAATTATAATTATTATTCTGCTCAGGGTCATACTACCTTTTCTCTGTTTATTCATTTCATTTAACAAACACTCACCTGGCACTCCTCGTGTGCCAGGCACTGCACTGTCCAAAGAGGGTGGAGACCATGGCTATTTGGTTCAAAGCTATACCTCTAGCCCTCTGCCCAGCACTGACTTCACAGTTTGTGCAGCAAATACCAATTATGCAGCTGGATAGTTTACATCTGGCTTATCTTTCAGCAAGTAGTATGGTATAATGGTTAAGTGTACATGCAGGTGATGAAGTAACATTGCCTAATTTGGAATTCCAGCTCTGCCACCTACAAAGTAAATGACTGGGCAAGGTACTTCGTCTTGCTAAAGCCTCAGTTTTCATCTGTCAAATGGGGGAAGTAACAGCATTGACCTCATAGGTTTATTTTCATGATTAAAAAAGATAACATAAAGTGCTTAGATAAATACCTGGTGCAAGATGAGCCCTTGAAAAATCTTAGCTATTATTTCCATTAATTCTTTCTGCCATATTTATCTAGAAACATGGGTTTGAACAGCTAAAAGTGATGGTAAAAACCATATTTACTATTTCCACTTCTTGAGCTACTAGACAAATTGACTAGTTTAACAGACACATCTCCAGAGACTTACCTAATTTCTATTTTGTTTGTAGAATGTGGTGCATACTATGTTTTCGGTTTTCATGAATAAACTGTAAACATTTCCATGACACAGTTTTTGCCTTTTTATGGAACTTTCTGACAGAGATCATAACCAAAAAGCCTACAGTGAACACTGAAGAGTTTTAACTTGGTGTTAGAACCCACAAATAACAACACAACTTTCTCAAGATCATAATTCTCTCCTCTCTGGATATAACGTTTAATGTTGGAACTGGTAATGACACTGTAGATATTTGATTATGCTTTTATATTGGCCATCTAGAGGGGACCTTTTGTGTTGTAAGACTTGTTCTGTTTTGGTGAAAGTGTAATTATGAGACTTTCCTAAGACTAATAACATATAGTAATATATTAATGCTTAGGGAATGTTTTCTTAAAAAAAAAAACTTTACAGTTTTACAGATTTTATGTGAGAAAAAGAGACATAGTCAAATTAGATATAATTTCCTTTCAGATTAATATTTTTAAATAAATAGAAGCCAGACAACTAACAGTTAAATCAGGGTGTTAATTACAGTTTGCAAACTATAGACATCATGAAATTGCACTGTCTCAATTATGGCTAATTTTAAACAACTCTCCTCATTCCCTCTTTAAGATCTTGAAGACTATTCTATCTAGAAGAGTGTTTCTTAAATGAAACCCCTCAACAATGTCAGGAGGTGCAGTGGTTAAATGGTATGAACTTTTGAAATCATGCAATATAAAAATATTAATAAAGTTGGCAATAAGGTGGGTTTTCTCAAATTAAAAATTTCATCAAATTATCACAGTCTCTGGGCACCTGGCTGGCTCAGTCAGAAGAGCATGCAACTCTTGATCTTGGTGTTGTGAGTTCAAGCCCTATGTTGGGCATAGAGCTTACCTAAAAAAAAAAAAAAAAAAAAAAAAAAAAAATATATATATATATATATATATATATATATATATATATATATATAATCTCACAGTCTCAAATTTCAAACTGCCTTTTTATAATTGCCACATGGCGGCACCACTTTAGCTAGTAAACAGACTTCTGTCATTCATTGTCAGCATTAGTCTCTAATTGTGTGGGGCCTTCAGGAACACATCCCACTCAAAACATATCAGTCCTGTTCACTGCCAGAGTGGCCGTGGTTGTTTTCTCCCCAACTCCCCATGTTTGTGTTAGTGCGGTATATTTTTATGAAGTTTCTTTACCCATGAAACTTTGATTTTTTAATTGAAAAATTTTTTTCTTCTCAATAGAGAAACTTAATTAAAAATCATGGGAGAGCATAAAGAGACTAGTATGTTAGCTTTGGAATCTTTTTTCACAGAATGAAAAAAACCAGGAGAGACCCCTGAGCACGAACACATCAAGAAACTGAGTACCTATGTTAAGATAATGTAAGGGGGTGAGGGCAGACTGGGATTTAGTTCTTTCTTCTGAGACAAGCTACTTCTGGATGATGTGAAGTGCTCATCACACTTGAAGGACTGAGTCCTTAAGGACACTTAAGCTGTGCCTCTACATACAAACCAGAGTGAAGGGAAAAAAAAGCAGCTCTGGTGTCAACAGAATAAAGACTGAAGCTGGTGCATTCGCTCAGAGATAGTTCATGTTGATTATTCACAGGACCAAGGTGGAGATTTAATTAAAAATAACTTCTGTCGGGGGCGCCTGGGTGGCGCAGTCGGTTAAGCGTCCGCCTTCAACCAGGTCACGATCTCGCGGTCCGTGAGTTCGAGCCCCGCGTCGGGCTCTGGGCTGATGGCTCGGAGCCTGGAGCCTGTTTCCGATTCTGTGTCTCCCTCTCTCTCTGCCCCTCCCCAGTTCATGCTCTGTCTCTCTCTGTCCCAAAAATAAATAAAAAACGTTGAAAAAAAAAAATTTTAAAAAAATAACTTCTGTCGGTCTCATGTATATTAAGTGTTCGCACTGTTTGCACTTTTACAAGTCTCTTAAATCAACTCTGGCTACAAAAGGTCTTTAAAGACATTTGTTGGTTAAGAAAATGGTTATAAAATTCTCCCAACAATAAATGTGTTTTGGAGAGAAGCGTCAAGCACTCTGGAAAGTCTTATCCTGCTACAGGGCTCTAGCATTAGCAAAGTGCAAGCTGTCTTCAATTTAGTGATTGACAACACTGAAGGCAACTTCTTAATAGGAATATTAGTGAGTCATCTCTTTAATATTTTGGTTAGGTACACGATCTGAAATTTTGCCTCTTATTTTTTTCGTGGTTTGAGGGTAGAATACACATTCTCTAGAGAAACAATATTAAAAAATTATTTACAAAGTGCTTCTCAGAGGAAGGGTGCTACACACTTTCAGAAATTAAAAAAAAAAAGGAAAAGCTTACTGGGACCCTTTCGTAACACTGATATGAGACGAAGAAATATTTACCCACTTGACCTTGATATTGAGTTTATTGGATGAAGTTACATTTTAAGAGAATCAATATTTTAATAAGTTGTGTCCACTCTGTATTAATAAGGTTGTGTCTGCTCCACTTGGGTTTCAGAAATAATGCATCCACTAATTTAATCACAGTCAGCAGCGACTTTACTAATTGGTAAACATATACTTAAATTCTCAACTATTTGAGAGTTGCCTTGTAGTAATTTTCAGAAGTACATAAACACATCAATAAAATGCAAAAAGATTAAAAGAAGTCTTCTTCGAATCTTTTCTAAACTAATATCATTTTAGAGAAAGGTCTTAAAGAACCCATAGTGGGTGAACTCTTTATTTAGGTAGTGATTCTAAGACTTCTAGATGTTCCAGATCCCTCTGATAGTCCCAGTGAGTTGAATCCATGGATGTTTCATCGATAATCCTGAAATGTCAGATTAGTACCCTGAGGTCAGAGAAGTCTGGTGACCTGCTAAGAGTCACACAGTGCTTTTTGCCTGTCTGTACTCTATTTCCTGATTCTGTGAAAACAAACTAACAAATCCCAACTCCTCAACTCTTAAAATGCATACAGCCAGATACATATGGACAGCAAGAGCATGGAGATTTAAAAACAGAGCAGAAAAAAGTAACTTGAACAGAATGTGGCATTTCCCTTGGTCTGTTGCTAGCGGCCCACATACAACATGCTTAAAAAAAAAAAAATCCCACCCGGTACTTCTTTTCATCATCATTTAAAAATGATTCAAATGGACCTTTAGGATGTATGGCTTTGGGCATGTAGCCCATCTGGGGATAAATGGAAAAGAGCTTCACTGAGCAAGGCTGTGTTTTCAGTGGTTGTCAGGCTACAGTTGATGTGTATTCTGTCTCTTCTTGTTGGTCATGCTTTGAAAGCCAAACACAACATTTTAGTTGTATATTTTCAGGAGTACAAAGCCAGTAGCATTTAACGTTCCCTTTTGCAAGAAAAATAATTATGGACATGATTTTTAGAATGCCTTAAGGATTTGAAGATGCGAAAGAAACATGTAAAAAGGAATTACCTCTTTTTATTGTTTTTTTTTCCTCCAGATTTTTATTTAAATTCTAGTTGGCTAGCACTCTTTTTATTCTTTATTTTTTATTTATTTATTTATTTATTTATTTATTTATTTATTTATTTATTTTTTACTGATTCTGAACTCCATCACACTTTGTTTTATTAAAAACTAGAGACATCTGTCTCTAACAACCAAGTTGTTACCTTTGGGGTGGCTCTTTTCTGAATATTGTTCCAATTCGAGTTTTTTTGCACAAATTCTAAGGGTTGGATATCCCATGTACTCATACACACTCTGCACCATAATTTAAAACTTCTATAAACTTAGACAGGAGTCCATAAGCAGCCAATTGTCTATGACCCTGTTTTGATGCTCCTGCCGTCAAGGAAAACTTCCTATTGATAACTCTTCCAAAAAAGTTTACACTATCTTCCTGATAACACTAAAAACTGCAAAAAAGTAATTGTGGCTGAATGAAGTGAAACACTAATCAGTCGCGGAATATATTTGTTCACTGCTTTGGTAAGTCTCCAGTGATGGGGCTCAGATCCCCAGCTTTTCTCAGTCTGAAGTTTTTGGTCTTGGATGTTACACTGTTGGCATTATATTTTAATCATTTTCCCAGTCTAAAAATAGGAATTATTCATTGGGAAAAATATTTCTTTTGTTTCGCCTCGACTTCTGGAGGCTTCTAATGCTTCATTGCTAGCCTTTATTTTAGTACTGCACACCTGGACACATCACACTGTATAATATCCGTAGTCAGGCTTTGGAGAATTTGTTTCAATTTACATACAATCCTCCAAATCCTCAGGCGAGCTAGATGTGAAATCTGATCCTGCCACGGCTCCCCAGCAGGATCTTCCTTCGCTGTCGGTGTTAATAGCCAGAGGCTTCAAGGATTCCCGCCCCCCCCCTCCCCGGGAGGCGCGATGGGGCTAAGCAGTCGGGAAAAGGGGAGACTGCGGGGCTGGCTGCGCTGAAGATTTACAATGTACTTCTTGCAGGCGGCTCAGCAACCCCCTCTGTGGCTGTGGGTGTCTGGTGTGACAGAGCGGAGAAAAGCTCTCTAATCTCCCAGTGCCTGCCTCTGCCGCTCAGCCGCTCCCCTCCCTCCCGCCTTCCCTGCCTCCTCGCACTCTCTCGCTCTCTCCTTTGCCTTTCTCCGGGAGTTTCAGTCCCCGAATGCAGCCAGAGTAGCCTTGGCAATCTGGACCTGGAGACTGTGTATACACACACACACACACACACACACACACACACAGGCACACACGCGCACACACATGCACACGCACTCGCACACACGCACTCCGGCTCTCCCCACGGGGACACAGAGCAAACCCGGAGCTTCATCTACCTGAAGGGGATGGCCCGATCGGACACTTCTTGCTCACTTGTCATCTCCGGAGGTCAGAGCAACGTCGGAAAGAGGGAGGCTCGCTGTCCGGTCTGCAACCTCACGCCGTTTGCCGCCACCGCTGCTTAAAGTGTCCAGGGTGGAGGAGAAGCCTTCTTCAGGGCAGATTCCCGGCGCGGCTCTGCGGCCCTGGGACTTCGCCCGCCTGGTTCACCCCGCTCTCTTCTTCCCCGGCCATCCTCTCGCCCCCGGCTGCGGAGTGCATGGCTCGGGCGCCTCCGCTGCTGCCGCCGCCGCTGCTGCCACGAGCACATCCCACCCAGAGGACTGAACGCCGCCGCTGGAGTGGGGAGAGAAAGCGGAAGCCCTAACTTCCCTCTCCACCGCTCCCAGTCCTTTCTAGCGGAGGACCCGTTGGAAGGCTCCCGCAGAAAGGCGGGCGAGAGCTGGGCGCAGGGGAGGGTAAGCCGGGAGCCGCAGGCGCACAGGGGCGGAGGCAGCATGTGCCCCGGCGCCCCGCGCCGGCCGGAGAAGTAGCGCGCGGTGGGGCGAGCGAGACGCTCCTTAAGTTGGGCGCGTCCCAGAGCTCGCAGCCCCGCGCCTCGGCCGCCGGGGTCCGGAGAGAGGCGGGGCTGATGGGGGGCGCCCAGGTTCCTGTCGCCTGCGGCCAGAACCCGTCTTAAAAGAACCCGGGCCGGCGTCTTCAGGGTCCCAGCTGGCGTCGCGCCCTCGTCCCGCGTGCGCTCTCTGATGCCTGCGCTGGCGGTGGCCCGGGTGGCCCGCTCGCGGGGGGTGCCGGAGGGGGCGGGGGAGGAGGAGGAGGAGGCAGTGTGATGGCCCTGGACGGCGAGCGGGGGGAGCAAGAGGAGGAGAAGAAAAAGAAGAAGAAGAAAAAGAAGAGGAAGAAGAAGAAGGAGGAGGAGGAGGAGGAGGAGGAGGGGGCTGAGAAGAGCAGCTCACCCTTCGCTGCCACTATGGGGGAGAACGACGCCGCGCTCCGGGCCGGCGGCAGGGGGCTCTCGGACCCCTGGACGGACTCCGTGGGGGTGCGACCCCGCACCACCGAGCGCCACATCACGGTGCACAAGCGGCTCGTGCTGGCCTTCGCCGTGTCCATCGTGGCGCTGCTCGCGGTCACCATGCTCGCGGTGCTGCTCAGCTTGCGCTTCGACGAGTGCGGAGCTAGCGCAGCGCCGGGCGCCGACGGCGGCCCCGCCGGCTTCCCCGCGCGCGGCGGCAACGCCAGCCTTCCGGGTTCGGCCCGGCGCAACCACCATGCCGGCGGAGACTCCTCGCAGCCCGAGGTAGGCGGGGAGGCCACCCCTGGGACCCCGTCAGCCCAGCCGCCGTCGGAGGAGGAGCGGGAGCAGTGGCAGCCGTGGACGCAGCTGCGCCTGTCGGGCCACCTCAAGCCGCTGCACTACAATCTGATGCTCACCGCCTTCATGGAGAACTTCACCTTCTCCGGGGAGGTCAACGTGGAGATCGCGTGCCGGAACGCCACCCGCTACGTCGTGCTGCACGCCTCCCGGGTGGCGGTCGAGAAGGTGCAGGTGGCCGAGGACCGGGTGGCGGGGGCTGTTCCGGTGGCCGGCTTTTTCCTCTACCCGCAAACCCAGGTCTTGGTGGTGGTGCTGAATAGGACCTTGGATGCGCAGAGGAATTACAACCTGAAGATCATCTACAACGCCCTGATCGAGAACGAGCTCTTGGGCTTCTTCCGCAGCTCCTACGTGCTCCACGGGGAGAGAAGGTAGGGAGGGAGGCGGTGCCCGGCGCCGCCCCACCCAGCCAGGCTGCTCAAACGGCTGGGCGGCCGGCGACCCCAGGGACCGGGCTGGCTTCTGAGACCCGAAAAGCGAGTGGTGGGGGAAGGAAGCGTAAGGTGGGGGTAGGACCATTACCCAGACCCCTTGGGATCTCCCACATGCCCGGGCTTTCACTGCTGCCAACTCCACAGACTCACTCATCAGTGCCAAACAATGAATGCCACCCCCTCCTCTAGTCTGGAACCCCCACCCGTCAAAGTTCCTTAGCTAGCGTGGTCTAGCACAGGTCTTTTTAAAGTGTAGTGTGAAATCTGAGCGATACCAGGGTGGCATCAAAAGCCTGCCAAGATACGGTCCAGGGAAAATACGTGAGGGCCAAAGGCCGGGGCACATCCAAGTAAGAAGTCAGTGCAGGGCAAATCGTTCCCTCCCCCTCAACGTGCCCACCTCGCCTATTATCTGGCAGGCGCAGAGTAGAGGATGACTTTGGCTGCTTCAAGTTTTCCAAAACTGGAACTTGAGATTCAGAGCAGTAAGAGCGGGTCCAGGTGACAGACTAAGGGGGAGGCTGACAGGGGTCCGGGGAGGCTCCCATGGTCAATGCCAGCGAGAAATTTCCTTGCAAGTGCTGCCAGCTGTCTCTTAACGCAGAGTGACTCCAGTTTTTTGTTGTTCTTGAGTTACTGCCTCTGGAAATGACTCCAGTGGTGAAAAGAGGGAAAGCTAGCGACAGTCTCAAATGCCTTGTTAACGAGTGCCTTTGATGCTTTTTAGATTTGGACCGTCTTTTATTCTTTATTTTTTGGAGAGGCTGTGGGGCTTTCCACCACTTGTTTAGAGCTCAGACTTTGCAGTCAAACAAAAGTGGGTTCGAATCCCAGATACAACTGTGGCTGTGGTGAAGGCTCGAAGAAGCTGACGAATCTAAGTCACCAGTTGCTGACAATGACCGCCTTTAGTGCTTATCCAGCGACGTATGTTAACTCACTCCTACAAGAACCCTATGTGGAAGGTGTTGTCCAGGACACTTCCTATCTTATAGATAGGGAAATGGAGGCAAGAGGTCAAGTCATTTGTCACATAGTGAGCTGACAAAGCAGGGATTTAGACCCAAGCAGTTTGACTCCAGAGCCCGGACTTTTAGTTTTAATTTGATGATAATAGTAATATTCTCACAGGATTGTTGCAGGTGTCCATGAACAAATGCATTGAAAAGCACTTAACCTATACCTGGCATATAGAGTGTCCACTATAAATATTGGCTATTATGAGTATCCTATGGTAGTTAGCATTCAAGCATATTATTGTATGAATAAACAAGTGATTCTTGCTTTTTGCCCTAATCCATTGCATTTAAAATAACCTTGATTCATTAATGAAATGAGTAGAGGGCCCGCAAACAACCAAAATGAACTTAAAAAAGAAATCGACAACCTTAGAAGTAGAGGCAGGCTGGAGATTAGCAGTGATGCCCCTGGCAGAGCCTCCCCAGTTCTCAAATGATTTTCACAACAGCAGAAAACTGAGGCTCAAAGCAGCCCTGGGTGCCTGAGATCAGCAGGCTTGTCAGTGGAGAGGTAGGACTTGAACTTTGGTTTTCTGATGGGCCAGGGCTTGTGGTCTCTGCGAACTCACAGAAGAAGTTTGTTATTGTATAGGAGACTGGGAAATTTCACTGTGTTGTGGGAAGACACAAAAGTTTTATTCTTTTATAGTGTGCTATGAGGTAACCTCAGATAAATTTTCCAATGGTTTAGTAGCTGTGTGATAGCTAAAGCCTCCTATAAGTGAATGTATAAATTATTCACTTTCAAGCTCCTACAATCAGAAGTGGATAATTTAAGCCTCTTCTACCACTTCCTTCAACATATTCTGAACAATACAGATTAAATATATTTTTTAAAAACCCATGATCATATCAGATATGGGAGAAAAGGCATATAAGGCAAATTTGCATGTTGTGTTTGGAAACAAGCTTATGTTGAAATGTCAATAGTGGGAGTTGCATATCATTACTGATAAATCTTGCTCTAGTGAAATAAATACTTCCAACAAATCCTGCTTTTTTTTTTTTTTTTTTTTTAAGCCATGCCAAAATGTATTTGGTGGAACTGAGCTTGTTTTGGTCAGCGCTTTCAAATTAACAGGACTCTTAAAAAGACCAGATGTTTCTGCTTGACCCATAACTGATTTCTTGTACCCCTAGTGCATGTTTGTGTTCAAACTCCCTCCCGATTTTCTCCCAAAGATGTAAATAACTTGGTTGAAAGTTTAACCTAGTGGACATGTGGCTAAACTCTGCATCCCAATAGAATATCAGGATTCAGTACTTCTGGGCATCTCAGGATGGTTTTGTTTCTAAATAGCATCTTAGAGAAAGTCCTTATTCTTCTTCATATTTTTTTTCCTTCAATACCAGAGTGAATATGATAATTTCTTGAATGTTTCTAGCTGGAGTTGATATGGCAAAGACAATCTAATGAGCCATTTCACGATTATGTTAATATTACATATATTAAAAGTTTTTTGATTTTTTGATTGCTGTTGTTACTATGGGTACTTGGAACACTTTATTTATTTATTTATTTATTTATTTATTTATTTATTTATTTATTTATTTAAATATATGAAATCTATTGTCAAATTGGTTTCCATACAACACCCAGTGCTCATCCCAAAAGGTGCCCTCCTCAATACCCATCACCCATCCTCCCCTCCCTCCCAACCCCCATCAACCCTCAGTTTGTTCTCAGTTTTTAAGAGTCTCTTATGCTTTGGCTCTCTCCCACTCTAACCTCTTTTTTTTTTTTTTTTGGAACACTTTTTAAACATACTAATGTCAGGAACTCAGCCAGGTTTGGACTTCAGTTGGTGATGATTTTGTTCCCCAAATGCTCTGTAATCTGGCATTTAAAAACACACTTTCCAAGAGGACATAGATGCAAATTCTAAATTTTCATTTGATTAATGATTAAATAGCTTGATCTTTAGTTAGTCATAATTTTTGCCAATTTAATTGTTGGATAATTTTTGTAATAAAAATAAATACTTATGCTGCCTAATGAGTCAAAGTGAACAACTGGAAATATATAAAGAACAGTACTACAATTCGGTCCACCTTACTTAGCTTATATGGAAACAACACATTAATACCCAGTCAATCTGATTCTTTGGTTTACTCCTTAGAGGTCTGAGAGGAAGAAGTCAGATGAGGCCAGGAAAATTAGATTTCACTACTGTTATATACTTATGACCCCTGGAAGGTTTTATCCCCCACTAGGTATTGAATGGGACCTGGTTTTGTCCTACAGGGAACACTCAACATCCCTGGTTCCCATCCTGCACTGGACGATGGTAGAGGGACCCACTCCTTCTTAAAGCCCAAGGCTCCTCTACTTTCTGTTGAGCATTTGGCTAAAGGGAAAATTCACCACTTGTTGAATATTGCAAATAAGTTTCTCTCAGATTTGAAATGTTTGCACATGGCAGTAAGTTATCTCCATTAGGCAGAACACACACTCATTTTTGGCTCAAGTTGGTGCATGGTAGGCAGATAAAAAGGGTGTGTATTTATGCCACAGGATCCTATAGTAGAATATACTTGCTTAGAATTAGGTGTATGTTCATTTACCTGAAGTAATTGCCGCTATCGGGTAGCCAGATGGCAAGCATGTCCATGTTCAAAGTAGGGTACCTTATTTAGAACCAGATGGTTGGACTCAAAGAAGAAATTTACTCAAAGTAAATGAATATTTTATTCACTTTCAAAAGGGAGACTATTTTTCTTTGACAAACTTTGATTGGGTCTATAATATGCCACAGTTACAGAAGACAAAATAAAAATAAGTGGTCTTTTTCTATAAAGGATATTTAAAGAGAAACCATGATCTCCAAGTAAAATTGGAAAATAACACTGTGGTTCTCAAAGAGAATTGCAAAAAACTCTTTTGCAGGAATCTTGTGGAGAGGCTAGAGGATTTTATGGATAGGCATTTGATCTTTTGTGGTATTAGTGTAGATGGTTTGATGCCTTGTAGTTTTCTGGACTGAATTAATAATCATGATATTTAATAAAAACAAGAAAACCACCACATTGCTTTTATACTGAAAGCAGCCTCATTTCTCCCATTCACTCTGGTGAGGAGATATTGTTACATGAGCAAGCTGGAATTCATGTCTTTTTGCTCCTCTGTAGAAGGCTCTGAACTGAAAAACTTGTAAAAAACCATTTGTGTCTGTGAAAACTTTTTTAATATGGTTCCTTTATGGACTTAACTCATTGCCTTTCTGTCAGACACATGTAACCATATGGCCAAACTGAGTCCAGTGCTAGATTTTGGTCACAATTTAGAATGCCACCAATAAACCTAATCTACAAAAATTGTTTTACAAATGTTTGTTCAGTTAATAACGCAGTTGGGTGGGAAAATCCATACAGTTGGTGTTTATCTTGCTGTGTTTTTCATGATGCCATCTTATTTGATTACCCTGGATAGTAATAAAATATACACTTTCTCTGAAAGAGTTAAAGTAGTTTTTACTTATTCAAAGTACTCTGAAGCCTAAACAGGGGCTGTCTGCTCTGGATCTCTTTTGAACAAGATGGATCTGTGACTGGTTTTCTGGTGTTTGGTTTGCAAAGCATGTTTATTTCCTCAAACCAATTCTCACCAATGGGGATGGGAATGGGCTTCAGGCAGTAGTCCAGGGTGATGGTTTAGGTTTGCTGAGGATGGGGACATTTGTCCATGTGATGACAAGAAAGAATGGGACTCCTTTAAGCACATCTGCAAAGGATGGTATAAAAGGAGCAAGGAAGAAATGATTAAGGTTTAATACATAAATGTTTTACAGTCTGTAAGGAAGGGTGTTCCTCATCACCCCATGTTCATTATCCCACCGGCCAGCAAGGATAATCATCATCACTGTCAAAGTGGTCAACTTCCTTTTAATTGTTTTGTCTGTCCCCTGTGTGCTTTCAGATTTG